>NW_027526445.1:177351612-177967445 GCF_048455015.1 Haemaphysalis longicornis
AAGCGGATAGAGGAAGGGGAACCACAGGGCGAGCGGGAAAACAGACGAGGGGAGAAGAACAACATCTGCACCGAGTCCACAGGCGGCGCGCTAGCAACCAGACGGGCGCCAGAAAACTTCGTTTTTAGAACAAAAGCGATCGCCGTTGTTGAACGGAGAAGCAAAAAAGTTTCCGCTTCGCAGATGCTTTGCCCGTAAGGGCCTCGATCAGCCACCGAACATTGTGGTGCGAGTTCGCAGTTGTCACTTCATGTACAGACTTTGTCAAAAGTTTCTGGACCATCTAAGGATTTCGAGAAAAAGCTCGGCCTTCAAGTGCGACCCATTTATTTGATGAGAGTGGGTATACACAGTGCTTCGGCAGCTTTCTGAGAAGCAACTTAATTTTCACTTAAGAGGAAAGCTTGTACTTTGAATTATTTGTGGCTAATTATCGTTTGGCATGACCTGAAACTTTTGACACATACTGTGCGTCTGAGAAGCGTTTAACAGCAAGCGAAAACGCGCCGGGGCGAAATGACGTAGCTTGTGTCCGTTCAATGACCCAAATGCAGTCAGACGAAATCCAGCAGAAGCACCCAACTACATCAAGCAACTCAGAGCACGCCGCGTTTACACGTACAAGTAAAGCTTGTAGAGTAAGCACCCGGCGTGGAATAACCCGCACCCGGAATATGCACCGTACAGCTTCCTGAAACCTGGCCCCACGTTTAATTACCGCCCGCGCCTCGGAATTTGAAAATTAGCCGTGGAGTGCAGTTCTCGGCTCCACGTAGCCTCCGACCAGCTTCGTATGAAGCACGGCGGCAGTCCAGGTACCCCCGTCGCCCCCAAAATACCAGGTCAGGAACCGTCGCGCCAACGCCCAATTCGCGACTATGGTGAACACGTGTGTTACGTTCAGACGTTGTCGAGGGGCAAACAAAGGAGAGGCAAAAAAATGGCAGCATCTCCACTCTGTGGATGACGGCGGGGGTGCGGAGTTCGGGGAATCGAAATGACATCCAAGTTGAGCCCCGAGTGACATCCCATTTGCGCACCGACCGTCATTCGATTTGAGCCATGAGTTGTCTCTTCATTATTCTCTAACTGAAACTGCAACTCAAATCGAATTTCGAATTTCGCTTGATGGTGGTGTGCGCACGGATGGATGCGGACGGACATTGTGCAGTCCTATAGGGTGCTCCGCACCTAAAAATCCCGGGCCATTTCCACTAACGTGAAACCTTGGCAGAGGCGAAGCATGCAGTGTATACGTGTATTCATGGCGCCTTGGCGTTTTTGCCAACGGAGATGAAAACGTTGGGGGGTAAAAGTCCCTTTTCTTTGAAGCACGAAGCTCTCTAGTCTCGGTGTTTTTTTTTTTTGTTTGTTTCTTTTCAGTGGGCGTTACGAAGCGCTTCAGCGCGAGGCGTAAACCGAGTGTCCCGGTGTTTTTTAGTACGCGTTACGTTCTAGCACGAGGCGTAAACGAGTTTCCCGGTGTATTAGCACCGTGACAACATGAGACGACGATTACGACGACGATAGGAGACGCCAAAAGCCCCAGCACCTAAAAGAACACACCCTGGAACGTAGCGCTCCCACGATTCCATGCTTCAAAGCGGGCGCAGCGACGGTATGGCTGATGATCGACAGAGGGCGCCACGTGCCGTGTGCGTGGGGAGGTGCGGCAGGCAGGCATACCGCAAGCTAACAGACGGAAGGAACAGCGGTAAATTCAATTGGCGGAGACATCGGATGACGTCACTTTTCATCAGAAATGTCGGGACAGTTCGAGAGAGAGAGAGAGAGAGAGAGAGAGAGAGAGAGAGAGAGAGAGAGAGAGAGAGAGAGAGAGAGAGAGAGATGCACTTCCGCGATTTATAAGGAAGACCTCGCACCTCATCCAGTTCATTTCATTTGGAAGAGGGGGTAATTAAGGGAGTCAAGCCCACCTGACCCTCCCTTCGCCTGTTTTAACGTACCCATGTGGATCTTTTTCGGCGCTGAGCACGGTCACCTCGTCACGGAAGTACATTTAGGAGCGGCTGAATTCTCAAATTGTTTCACTCACAATTTAGAGCCAACCGTTCTAACCAACCACTACCGCTAGCCGACGTTATTACTAGAATTTTTTTTATGCCTCGCTTTTCTCGCTTTCTTTTTTTTTTTATGTGTGTGTGTGTTCTGCCTGCGCGTCGTTTCGCCGACTGTAAAGGATCTCCAAAGGGCACGGCGGGAAAGCGAACGAAAAAAACTTCAGGACGAAGAGCTGCTATCGCGTTCAGCCACTCGCGCCGAGAGAGAACCTCCCCGGCCGGTATAGGAAGCGAGGAAGACCGATGCCTGCTTGTGCATGCATGAAAGAGTGTGCCGGCAGTCGTAGTAGTAGTAGTAGTAGTCGCTGACGCCCCGGCGTCGGACGCCTTCTTTCGCCACGTGCACCGCGCTGGCTCGTCTCCCGCTTCCTTCTCAGTGCGCAACACACACTCCGGCTTGTATACGGAAGTGTTCAGCCTTCGCGCATAAGAACGGCTCGACGACGGCGACGAAACAAGAAAAGCAACGCACGTCACGCTTGGCTGCGCGGCTGACTGATCCATCGACAGCTCCCCGCTTTCTTTTTTGTTTTCTTTATTTCAGGCGCCCGAGCAGACGAAATGAAAAAAGGGGAATGTGCTGTCGAGCGTGCTTCTGCCGCCTCTTTCGACGCGGCCAAATTTTTCCTCTCGGAGAGGCTCCCTCGGGGACGGCGCAAAAGCAACATCACGGACGTCGAAGTAGTAGCAGCAGCAGCTAATCTGCCGCTATTTGGCGGGGTCCCCCCCTCATCGAAACCACAGGGTACACACACATACGCCCACTAAAAGATACTGTTTCCTTGCGATGCGGCAAAGAGGAACGAAGTCGGCGGCGGAAAGCCACAATATATATAATAGCTAGCGCGTTTTTCGTGGCGACGTTCACTGCTAAAAGCGACTTTTTTTTTTTTTTTCTCGCGGACGAGAAGGGAAGAAAGAAGTATCGAGCGCCGTCCTCCTCCAAAGCACAAGTTTTGTCGGCGCTCCGCGCTTGACTGCACGTCCACTGCCGCGGTGTATGGTCGTCGACCGCGCTGGAGAGACGGGGGAACCGAGACGTCAAGCGAAAACGGATCACAAGATACGCCTCCCCCGCCCTCTCTGCGCGACTCGTCAAAAGAAAAAGAGGGCTTTTTCAACGCCGCCGTATCGTCTCAGCGCTTCGAGAAAGGCGACCTCGTTGCTCGAAAAACGACGAGTTTTTATCAAGCCCGCGACGAATGCTTGCAGCATGTAGCAGCGACGAGACACACTAGTAGGCCGATCCGAGGCGCGGAGGAATATACGCGTGGAACCCCGCTTGCGAGACCTTGAGAAATGAAAAAGGAAAGCGAAACAAACGGCGGACAAATTTGGTGTGCGCAGCGCATGTCAGAACGATACCGTTCCCGTAGTAACGGGTAGAGGAAGGGCTTTGTGGTTTCGCACAGGCTTTTACGTTCTCTACATGGGCTGCCGCGGATTCCCAACCTTCGCATACCCGGTGGATAAAGCTTGGAAGCGCGCCCTAACGTAGACCAATAAAGTCTGCCGCACTGAACCTTTCTTGTAGATATAAAAAAAACTGGCGCAGATTGCCCTAGTGGCGCAAGGCTGGAGAAACAGATTAGCGGGGGGCCGCCCTATCTTCTTCAGATTATGCTAAGCTTTGCCAAGTTTTGTTAGGTTTTGCAATGCTCTTGAGGCAGAGATAATTAGAAGGATCAGAATGTGGTGGAGTGCATACGGCAGACATTCTCAGATAATGAATAGCACCCTACCATTGTCGCTGAAGAAGAAAGTGTATGACAGCTGCATCTACCGGTACTCACCTACGGGGCAGAAACTTGGAGGCTCACAAAGAGGGTTCAACTTAAATTGAGAACGACTCAGCGGGCAATGGAGCGTAACAAGATAGGTGTAACATTAAGGGACAAGAAGAGAGCGGAGTGGGTGAGGGAACAAACGCGTGTTGAGGACATATTATTAAGAGAAGAAATGGACGTGGGCAGGGCATGTAATGCGAAGGCAAGATAACCGCTGGTCATTAAGGGTAACAGAGTGGATCCCTAGAGAAGGCAAGCGCTGCAGGGGGCGGCAGAAAGTTAGATGGGCAGATGAGATCAAGAAGTTTGCGGGGATAAATGGTCACAGAGTGGATCCCTAGAGAAGGCAAGCGCTGCAGGGGGCGGCAGAAAGTTAGATGGGCAGATGAGATCAAGAAGTTTGCGGGGATAAATTGGTCACAGTTGGCACAGGACCGGGGTAATTGGAGAATAATGGGAGAGGCCTTTGCCCTGCAGTGGGCGTAGATAGGCTGTGATGATGATGATGATGATGCAATGTTCTTGCTAGGCTAAGTATTGAGGAGTGACGCCAAGGTCTGCCGGATTATAGAAGACCCCACCCCCCGTCCCCGGCCACACACACATACACACACTGACAGCAGACCTTAGGGGGGAAGAAGCTAGGGCGACCCCCAGCTCCGCTGTTTCCCTAGCCTTGCACCAATAGTGTAAGCTGCACCAATTTATTACGTTATAGCAGCCCAAGAAAGACACCACCTTCAAAATGGTATAGTAAGGGCAGCGCACACGCGTACGCCCCCTGTGCTCCCACTTGAGCAGGCGCGAAAGGTGGCTTCACCGATATAATACCCTATCTGCGGTGGTGCATCCTTTACAGGCGGCGCAGTTTTTTTTTTTTCTTTTTGTTTTGCTAACGCCACCGGACCAGGCTCAAGCTTAAATAGGAGCTGTTAACATGGCTATTTCGATGGCGGTTTAAGAAACGTCAAGGAAAATTTTTTCTAGAAGTTCCCTGAAGCAATCATGAAGGCATCACAAGTAAATGCGAACGACCACGACAACTCCTTCCGAGCACGTGGGTTTCCAAAAAGCACAAACCTCAGCTGGTTGTTTTACGCCAACTGCACGTAACATTTGTTCAATTCCAATCTCGTTCTAACGTTTCGAATAGCCATTAGTACCATCAAAAGACTTATGCCGCCGTGAACTCGAAGGCTGTTGCCTTTTTTCAGTGCCCGAGTTTATTTACGTACGACAAGCAGCGACAATACCCCCGAGATTACTGCGCAACCGGCTAAACGACGTGTCGGCCATCAGCTCCGCACTGAGAAAAAGCGTACAAGTAGTTTCTACTGCTTCTCATAAGAAGCAGCACTTCCCTTGCTAGACATGCCTAGAATGACATTCCCTTCCTCAGAATGTGCGACGTGATTTTTCGCATCTCGTAAATATCGAAGAGAAACAAGAAAAAAAATGACAGGCTCAAGTTTTTTTTTTTTTTTTCACTTATAAGCCAACAAAGCACCGTTTGGCACCCAGGAAAAGTCGAAGCGCCTCGGGATAGCGTGACCTTTAAGTTGAAACAACTTAATGTCATTCACCTTTTAGCGCCATTTAAGCACCTGATGCCCACTTCAGATAGGTCACGACAAAAACCTTTCTCCGAAGAGACCCCTTCCCGAGCTACTCGAGTTCAACGAATTGCTAAACAAACACAGCAGGCCTAACAACAACAACAACAACAAAAAAAAACAAAAGCCGAAACGACCTGAAACAATATGATCTTTAAAGGAACCCTGAAACACTTTTTTCAACCTTTTTTGGAATCCTAAATGCTTGCAGAACGTACTCAGCCAACACACCAGTGCTTACATTAGGGTCGCAAAGTACCTCAGCAAAAATTACCTCTCTATGCCCATCAGATAACTTGGAAACTCGCTCAAAAGACTGTTCTCTCTTTTCCGGTATTCACGTTCTCGACGGCTCGAAATACGTCACTAAGGCCACGTAGCGGCTGTTGGCCGGTTTTCCTTCAGTTGCAGAAATGAACGCTTTTCGATAGCAACGTTAAAAACAAAGCCAAAAAGCAAAGCAGAAACGGAAGTCGTATCTGCTGCGGCGAACAAATCACGCAGTGCCGCTCCGTGCTGGCGATAACTGTACCTTTCGCAGTGCTTCTAGTCGCCAAGGAAAGAGTGAAAGCGTGTATCCAAAGTGCTGCAGCCCTGTCTCTTTAAGTCGAAACAGAAAGTCGAACAAACAATTGATACGCACTTCTGATTGGTCGCGATGCCTGCAACGACTGCCCTCTCTCCGCTCTTCGGGTTCAACGAACCGGTACTGCGAATACGACGCGTAAGATGGGGCAAATTCTTTGCATTTATTTTTCTAGTTCTTACGCGACCCAACAGGAGGCAAAGACATCGCACACTATCGCGAGCTGCAGTAACCCTCCTAGTCCCATCCACTGCGGGAGCCCGTGTTGCGATGTGGAGGACGCTTGCAGTATCGCGAGTAGCAGCCGCCGTTCCGAAACAGCCCGCGTCACCTCACCGGTGGCGGTGGCTGCTATCCGTAACTGATGTCGATGCGGCGCAGCACTTCGAAACGAAAGGCACTTTCGTAAATGGCCCCCGGCGAGCGTATATACGGACTCCTCCTCCTCCGCGATCACTGATGCCTCCTCTTCCTCCTCGAGGAGATGCCGAGGAAGGAAGGAACGTCACTATTTTCTCGACCTAGTGCTTGCTTGTTTGCGAAGAACGGCGCGCGTGGCGCGAAATGCGGAAGGAAAAGTGTGGCGGACCACCGCGAAAACGACTGCCGGTCTTACGGCGAGGGCGACATTAACGCGCGCGCGCACTTCCCGCAGGCCTCCTCCTGCGCTTCCCGGATTAATGGCGTTAGGAACAATGCTGCGCGAAAAAGAAAAATAACGACAGCCGTTCTTCTTCCGGCTAAAAGGCGCGCTTATCCGGGCGCCGTATATAACAGTAACAACAACGAGATGCCGGGAGCTGTGCCGAAACGGGTAACGTCCTAACGAGGCTTGTGGTGCTGCCATGCGTTAACTTTGAGTGGCCCGGTCCTGCGGAGAGACGTATACCGTGTTTACTCGAATATACGGTAAACCTCGCTATGAGAAAATCGATTTATTCGAAAGTTCTACGACTTCAGCGGCGCGGTAATTTCGGGTGGTCGGAAGTATAAAAAAGCCTACCAGGATAGATCGACCGAATACCGTGTTTACTCGATTATACCTAGCCAACAGGTATACAGGCGTCTCATAGCTCGAAATTATCAAAGTTGCTACATTAAACATACTTTGTTCGCATTTCGAGAGTAGGAATCAGACGCAATGGTACGGTGTTTATCAGGTTACCGTTCAGGACCGTGTACTTTTCTTATTTGTACGAGGTGGGCCGACGACATCCAGGTTAAACACGTCGAGGTTAAAAGTGTGAACTCCGCAAATCTCACGCAGACACTGTAATCATGGTTACTATTCCGCTAAGCGCGGGCAATTGTACCTATACGCGATCAACCCTGTTGCAACGAACCTCAAATACAGGGCGGCGTTAAACCGTGGACGTATTAAACTACAAGATCTACGTGAGCTCGGAAAGCGGTGAAAATCTTAAATCGATCTAAGGAATCGAATGCGACGCGCGCTGGAACAAAACGCGAGCTACGCCGCGGGGTACGGGGAAACACCCGTTGCACCATTTCAATTAACCTGCACGTGACACGGACTGCAACGCAGCACGTGTAACGCCCGCGGAAAGCACGTCGGAGGGAGAAAAAATAGATGCACAGCATCCGGCTCCAAGTACACGAGCAAAGAGCGAAACAACCGCACGAGCGGCGATGCCGGATTCTGTCGACGGCATTGCCGGGTCGATCGCAAGCCCGATGCGACAGATATCCACACGCATATAAGCGGCCCCGAGGCGAACGAGAGGGGGATCACGCTACACGCGCAGCGCGATATACGGACACGACGACCCACATTACGCTGCCCCGCATACTACCTGCCACGCAAGAGGCGGGAAATACAAAAATGAAAAAAAGAAAGCGCGAGACGGAGAAAAGCTATCCACGTATACAACGAAGCGAGCGAGTTGGCCAGCCAACCGCCGTCAATGAACAAAGTATAACTACGTGATTCGCGAGAGAGGGCCGAAGTGAAGAGGAAAGAGCGCGCTTATTCTCGGTTTTCTTCGCGAAAACCCCGATACGATCGCAGAAGACGGCAAGGATGATGGAGGACACTATTATACGCAGCGAGGCAGCCGCTACGAGAAAGGCTTCCGAAAAAAAAAAAGCAAAAAGAAGGCGTGTGCCATGCTGCATCCATCTCTCTCTCTCTCTCTCTCTCTCTCTCTCTCTCTCTCTCTCTCTCTCTCTCTCTCTCTCTCTCTCTCTCTCTCTCTCTCTCTCTCTCTCCTCTCCTCTCTCTCTCTCTCTCTCTCTCTCTCTCTCTCTCTCTCTCTCTCTCTCTGCGGTCGGTATGCCAAAAGGAGAAACGGTCAGAGTTTTCTCCTAACTAGTTTAGGTTCACAGAGCGATGTTCATTTTTTATTCAGTCTCGCTTTATTCTTTCGTATATTCACGCACCCGATGGCTCTGCCATGGTGAATTTAGTCGCTGAACATTTCGCGAGCAATATTTCGCACCCTCGCGCAGGCAACTAGTGCGAGATATCAGCGCGGACACCCAAATTCGAGAAAATTGAACCAGCGACGCTTCTCGGTGTACCGTACTTGGAACCCAATTAAAAAGAGAAGCACAGAAGCAATGCATATCGCAACTAAGAAATCGCAACTAAAAATCGCAACCCCGCCGCCCTTCTGCTATACTAACACGGTGCAGAAGAAGATTACGCGAGCTTAGCAAAAAACAAAGAAAATGAATTATCCCACAGCGTTTAATGCAGGGCCTCGTAGCACAGTGCTCATCTCTTTTTAAGGTAACGGAGATGTCACTAAGAGGTCACGTACAAGCCACGGTACCATCGACGCGGGTGCGTGCCACCTGAGTAGCATCGGGGACGTGATGACGATTACGATGACCGTCTTTCGCAGTGCGTAGGAGTTGTACCATGTGCAATCTCACCCTGCGTCGAGGTATTCAACACAGTTGCGGTATAAAGGCTACAGCGGTGGTCTGAGCGCAGCTGCAATCCCAACAGAAACAACAGATGCGCCACCAGTAGCCTAGTGCGATGACAATATACCGGGAACAGCTGGGTAGTTCTTCGAACAAATTTTACAGGTTGATGATGGATCAAGTTTACGACGAATCCAACGACGCCGGAGATACTGCGCACATACTTTAAAACACTTCAGGATCATCATCATCAGCCTGTCTACGCCCACTGCAGAGCAAAGACCTTTCCCATAGATCTCCAGCTATCCCGGTCCTGTGCTAACTGCGACCAATTTATCCCCGCAAACTTCTTGATCTCATCTGCGATGCGATGCGATGAGGTTTTTAAAAGGGGGGGGGGGGGGGGGGAGAGGGGTGAAAAGGCCCGAAACTGTGCCCATCTAACTTTCTTCCGCCCCCTGCAACGCTTGCCTTCTGATCACCTTTGCTCTCCTAATAGCCAACGGTCATCTTGCCTTCGCATTACATGCCCTACCCACGTCCATTTCTTCTTATTAATTTCTACCAATATGTCATTAACACGTGTTTGTTGCCTCACCCACTACGCTCTCGTCTTGTCCCTTAATGTTACACCTATCATCTTCCGTTTCATTGCACGCTGAGTGGTCCGCAATTTAAGTTGTACCCTCTTAGTGATCGTCCAACTTTCTGTACCGGTAAGATGCAGCTGTTATACACTTTCCTCGTCAGGGACAATGGTAGGCTGCCGTTCATTATCTGAGAATGCCTGCCGAATGCACTCCACCCACTTCTTATCCTTCTAATTATCTCTGCCGCATGGTTGGGATCCGGGGTCACTACTTGGCCTAAGTAGATATATTCGCTTACCGCTTCCACTGCCTCGTCACCTATCTCAAACCGATGCGCGCTCCCGAGGGTATTGAGCATTACTTTAGTTTTCTGCATATTAATTAAACACTTGACAATCGTCAAGTAATCAAGTCGGCGCAAAACGTCAAAGCCCTGACCTTGATCGAATTCCTCATCCGACTCACGCGCCGTCGGAGTGTGAGCTTGCCAGCTCAGACCCGAGTAAGCAGCTGTGGCTCGCTGAAAGGGCGAAGACGGCGGGCCGCACCAACGGAGTCCTGAGCTAGAGATCCCGCCCACGCAACAGCTCGACTTAATGTTAAATAAAGTTTTGCGCCCCCTCCTCCACTACCACGAACAAATAAACAGAGTTGCCATTCCTTCTCAATCTTTCGCATATAAAAAAAAGTGACGAGAGAAAAAACACGCTCCATCGGCAGAACACTTAAGCCAGAAAAGGCATAAGGCAACAGCAAGCGCGTAAAATCAAGCGCAGAGAAAGGTTTAACACGGCCGACGAACTTATCGTCGAACAATATACAAAATGCGGAAATCGACTCCAAACCTTTCCCCATACGGCTATCCTCGTACCCGTACGTATACCACTCCGTCGGTTACTGAACTAATTTGAAATGCAGCAAGGATTTGCAAATATACAAGAAAGAAAGAAATAGAAAGAAAGAAAGAAAGAAAGAAAGAAAGAAAGAAAGAAAGAAAGAAAGAAAGAAAGAAATGAAGAAAGGAAGGTCCTTGGTCATAATTTTTATTATTGCTAAACCTCGATTTACACCCTTTCTTTTTTATATCCCAGTGTGTACTTTTGCTACGCAATTTACCGCGTTGCAGCCACCTCTACGCAACGTACACTTATTGGCACCAACTTTTCACACATTGCGTAAACAAGAAGGTGACAAAAAGTGACTGAACGTAACAAAAATACACAAAAACAAAACGACAGGGCAAAAAAAAAATCAAGCCCGGTCGAGAAGGACGTCTCGGCTGTCGCGTTTTGTTTGGGCGCTTTTTCGTCAAAATCTCCGCACACATCCCCTGCGGACGCCGGCACTCAGTTCCAACGGGCTTGTTTTTTTTTTTTTTTTTTTTTTTTTTTTTTAAGAAAGCGGAGGCGAAAAAGAAAACGGGAAACGTGCGAGCCGGCGACGACCGAGCAAGCGCGTGCACGTTGGATCACCCGCCTACTGCCGCCCCTGTTGTTTATGCATGCATGCAAATGGCCGCCGAGACGGCGGCGAACGTTTTCTAAAGTCGCGAGAGAGATCCTGTCGAGGACGCCACAACTGCGCGTGCGCAATCCGCACAACTTCCTCCGCCGGTAAGCAAACACAAGCCCGAGCCACCTCCGCAGTTAAAAAGACACAAAGGTCGGCAAAAGAAACACCACTTGCTCTACTAACAGACGCCCAAAGCGCGAAACGTCAAAACACAGCGAGTGTTCCAAGCCGTCACGACCCGCCTGGACGCAGGGGCTTTTCGACAGCGAACCAGCGGCAAACGACTCGGGTGAGGGCAGAAAATGATAAAACTCTCTGCGACTGAAGGGCGACACCGTTGGACGGCGGCACTCAGACAACGTGAGATGCAAATTCAACGCCACAGAGCCGATAAACGCGTGGCTCTTTGAAGGGTTCGTGAAGTCGCGCTCGTACTTCTGAGCGCTAACATCGAGCGCGACTCGGTAGCGGAACTGGCGAAGTTGAACGAGGCCTTTCCGTCGCGATACTACTGGACCTTGATTACACTGATAGAGATTAGCATAGCTTATCAGTAGCTTTACATCCCCCGCGACATGTGTTTGACCGAATTGTTGGTTTCCATTGAAGTGTAGCGTAAATAATCGTTACAAGGAAGCGAATGGTACTAAAACGAAATTCGTTACGAACGGTCAACACACACGAGTTGGGATTGGGGCTAAGGGGGACGCAGCTAAGTTCGAGCAAAGCGGCAACTCGAATAACCCAATTTCGTTTAAACGAGGTTTATTTGCGCCCAGGACGGTCAACAACGGTGGGATATTTTTAAAGCAATAACTTTTAGAGGACTGCGTAGACCACTATCTGTTTTGAGGAAACTGCAAACGTGCCTTCCACCCTGCAAATATGTACATGTTTTTAAAGCGACCGCTTTTACGGCGGCGTTTAGACTAACGTCTGTAGTCTGTAACCTGAAAACAGGTCCCCTAAATATATGGAAGCCTATTTAGAACTTATGCAAGGTAGGCCATGTCACTCGGACTAAAACCCTGGTTCTCCACACAAAATTTCTTAGATCTCACTCCATATTACACGGGGCAGCGAGGAGTCCTACATTTTGCCTCAGTTACTTCAGTTATATGATAGATTATTAAACAGCCGAGCTTCCCTGCGAGCGGAAACGTCCTTAACAGGTCGCGTGGACCGTTCTCAATACACATCGACAGCCTACGTTGTTTTTTCAACCTAGCCCACATTTAGAGGTTTTCTTTCTTATCAGTGTCACCCTTTAAAAGACACCTTATAGGGAAAGTAAGGTTTATGTTCACTATTAAGTATGAGACGTTTCTCTTCTAAGTTTTTGTCTTCTAAGGTTTGTCTTCTAAGGTTTGTCTCATCTTCGCAGTCAGCGACAAATAACACCAACTCCCAAAAATTTCTACCACGTTATCTCGCCATGTTAGTCTGAAATGTAAAACTCGCTGAATGCGAAATACCGCTTCAGAAAACTGTTTCGCGAAGTTAGCCAAAAGGCACCAGCGCCCGAAATTGCCGCGTATGCCACCTCGAAACAAATTGCCGAGGGAGTTATCGGCCGCAAAAAGGCGCGCAGGAATATACGCGCGCAGGAAAAGGCGCGCGTATATCCACCTTCGCCCCTACTTCGGTCTATAGGCCACGCGTGCCCACACTCGAGTGCACGCAGCAGAAGTTATGCGGCGACAGGGGCAATACGTTTGTTGGCCCCAAAACACAACCGATTAGGCGCCGGCGGCAGCTAATGCGGTTCGGTATTGACCTGCGCACCGTCGAGGCGAAATTCCTCCTCCTCCTCCTTCTCCTCCTCATCTCCTCGCCTCTCCTTCGGGCGCAGACGTGGGCGCGATGGAGGAAGAGCGGCTGTAGACGGGCGAAATTATGCGCCATCGATCGCGTTGACGCAGGACTCGTAGCGTGTAGTAGTAGCGCCAACATCCCCTGGTATGCCTCAAGGCTCTATCCTGCCGCCCTTCCTTTTCCTTCTATTCCCTCCATGCTCGGGGAAGAAGAGACACCTTACACAGACGGAAGACGCAGGAAAGTCGTCGCCTATCCTTTTCGCCTCCCCTGTTCTTTCCCCCTCGAGTGATTCCCAGCTTCGATCCCAGCTCAGAGACAGGTTTTTCTGATCGCAACCCGTAAGAAGAGTGGCAGGCTCGCCCTATCTGCGGATGGCGCAATGTCCGAAGGCCTGCCTCGGAGCACAAAGGTGCTGAAGGCGGCTGATCACCAACGGCCTCGAAAAAGAGGAGAATGGCGAGGAAACGGAAAAGTGAAGAGGAGGCGGGAAAATAGGACAACGGAGCAGCCAGGCCGTTAAGAACACACGGCTCATTTCGTTCCGCTTCTCGAGACGTCTCCAGCTCGGGCGGGGAAGAAGAGGCATTTCGCTAAAATTATTCGACGCGGCTGCGCTGCTCGTACTGTTTGTCGCTGTAATCTCCTTATCGTTCTTTTTTTTCTTTTTCTGCGTCCCCGGATGGTTCTTGGCAAGACTGCGTCAATAAGAGCCTTCTTCGCACAACGCTCGTCTCGATCCTCGTGGCATCGGATAAGCTGCAGATCCTTTACACCAGGTTCAGTTGACTACAATATGATCTATTCTTTACTCTGACAGGAACAAAAACTATATCATTCTGCGCTTGCATGCGTCACGATGACTGGTCACAGTCATCGCAGCTTTGCTGATCTGATTTCCGTCCTAACTCCTCACAACCTTGACAATATACTCCGATTATAATGATGATGATGATGATGATGATCAATCTTGAGAGGAGGGATTCCACTAACGCGACGGGAGTGCACAGATGAGAAGTGTGTGTCTGCTCGTTTATAAACGCACCTGCCGTAGTATTACGCGTTTTCACAAATCCTGTCCGAAGAGAAATCAACCCGGAATTACTTCAACACACGGTGAAGCAGCTTTGAGTAGAGCGCTCAACTGTGTTTAGGGTGTACGTATAGTGAAACTTTAAAAGCGCACATTGAACGAAAAGAAATTCCTACAGAAAACAAGCTGGTTTCGAACACAGAACCGAACACAGAGTGTGTTTTTTGTTGGATGATCGTTTGAAGTCAAAAAAAAAAACCCTGGATGATATCTTTGTCATAGGAATCGGTAAAAACACGAAAGTGAAATGTGCAGCGTAATATGAAGCTGAGCATAATTTGCGGGTAGGCGGCTGTCTTGAGGGCGTGCTTGGCGAGCGACGTCTTGCTGGCGGGTCACTTCGGCAAAGATGTACTGGCATGAATTCCGCGACGGATATGACGTCAGCGACATCTTCGTGTATACCGGCATAAAGCACTGTCGTGTTAAAATATAAAACCGGAAAACGAACAACCCTAAATATGACGTACTCTTTAGTACTAAATGTTGCTTCCCCGCAAGAAGACCCTGCGTGCAGGGGTGCACCCTTTACAGGCCGCTTGCTCCGCTGTACTGGCATCACTTCCGTGCCGGATATGACATCAGTGAAATCTTTGTGTATCCGGGAATAAAACCCTTTCGTGTTAAAAACAAAAAAGAACGACAAAGGCATAATCGTCAACAGACTAAATGCGACCCATAATCTCGAATTGTAAAGCGTGTAGACAGGAGTTCGCTGGCTCTTCGCATTTGAAAGCCAAAGTTGCACCATTTTGCGCCGTATTGAGCAACTTTTGAGAACATCATTAGTTGTTTATAACATTCAGGACAGCAAAGCTAACCCACATCTTTCGTAATTTCGTAAGCGCAATCAGTTCAAGCCCAGGGCAAATCGTTTTGCTTCGTGTTGAGCAACTCTTCAGGACAACTTAAACACTTGTCTGTAGATGAAGTACTTCAGTGGCGCGAAGTTCACGAAACTCTTGCATAATCAGAACCACTTTACAACAAAAATGAGGAGGAGGAGGGCAGCCCCAAAACATGAATCTGCACGGCAAAACGTCACGAGTTTGGTTCACGACAGACTACGGAATGTGGCGGACGACGCCGCGCACACAATTTTCCGGCAGTTACCCTCATTTCTATCGCGTAATTGCATTGCGAAATGGCTTACCGTCGTAGTGGAAGCAGACGTTGAAGAAAGTGCGTTCAACACCATCGCTCGTGGCAGAAAAAGAATCGTCGGTAGCCTTGATTGACAGGTGAGAGATGATGATGAAGTTGTGGTTTTTCGGCGCAGCAACATTTCAGTCACAATGTGTCAAACACGGGTTAAAAGTATCAATGAAGGTTAAAGTTAAACGCTGTTAGTAAAAACAGCGCGGAGGTCAAAGCCATTATTTTAAAGTGTTCGTTGGGATGAAGCAGTGGCTAAAACAGGTGCGGATCAGTGTATTTAAAAAATTCCGTATTATCACTAAAATGCACCACCGTTGGTTCGTCACTAAGTGAACGAATGCGGTGTACTGTAAAGGTACACAAACGGTGTGTCAAGCTCTAAGGCTTCTTCTGCGTACCGTTTCCAGGTACATGCAACCTATTAGCGCGTGTAGTAGCGTTATAGGTCCTCCGCAAAAACGTAAGACAGCGGTCGTGAGTGAACGAGCATTTGAATAATCAATTCAATTAAAATTCATCCGGGAATTTATAGACGTCGTGCACATCCTTACCAACATAGACCACCCCATGATGCGCACTGCGCGTTGAAAAGCCTCCCAATTGCGCCCCCCCCCCCCCTTTCAGACGAACCGGAGCGAATGAAGCTCCCTAACACTTTAGTTTTATTTCTTTCCCGCTTTATTTCAATTTCTTTCAAGCTCGGAGGAAGCCATTTGACCAAGTCGAGCTGCGCCATCGAGCGAACTTCCACGGATATTTTGTTTCCACGGAGAGAACGACGTGCCCATCTCGAAGCCCCTAATCCTAAATCAATTCGCGATTAAACGAAATTTGATGCCCAGACCCCGCCGACTGCCGCTTTTGTCTCTACACGACAGCGGCCAGTCTTTTTTGTTCATCAACCGAAGCCCAGGGGGCGTGTGCCGTAACGCTCATTACCTAAAGCACGTGCTTCGGAGCGCTGTCAGATCTGATACAGTGGCACCTCGATATAGAGAATAGGGGAAGAAAAAAACGTCCAAAAAAGTCCAACAATACCCCCGGGCGCGCGACGATAGCTGAGTGAAACCCGAGTGCAATTTACGGCGAAACGACGGGACCGAGCTGAGATTGCCGCTGCCTCCCCACATATACCCGACGCTTCAGTTCATTCCTCTTTTTTGCCCTTGTTTTAAAGGAAGGCTTGGAGGGAGTGGGGGATATTTTTCTCTAAATGAGTTCGCAGCGCTCGAAAGGGAGACCCGGGCCCACTGTATTCATTTTTGTAAAGTCGACGCGTCGAAACGACAACCCCGCCCGCCCTTTTGACGCGCGCTTTTATTTAGGTTTTTTTTTTTAGTCTCGACACCAGCGAGCCCGTCGACGTCATATTCCGAGAACCACGCCGCTGAGAATAATAGTAGTAATAACAATAAAAAGAGGAGCGGGTGTCAAAATAAAAGAGAGAAAAGCAAGGAGGTCTTAATCACGGTCCCATCGCCCCCCCCCCCCCCCCCGTCTTTCGGTCTCGCGACAAAGAAAGCATAAGCCGTGTGGAACCCAAAAAAAGAATCCCACCAAGCCCCAAGCACGCAAGCCGGCACGCAGAGCCAATTCCGCGACGAGGCTTTCTGAAGTCAAGAACTGCCCTCGCAGCACGTCGCAATCTGGTAAAAGAAAGCCCTCAAAACGCCTTGGGATATTGAAAGCCGGCTTTTCTTGCTGTCTTTTTCGAGATTACTCCGGGAATAGTAAAGTTCTCGCATATAAAGAGATTCTCACCCGCTTCCTGATGCGTGCTTAGATACCGAACATAGTTTCAAAAAAACACACCTCCAACCTAGGGCATTTGATACAAGATTGTCTGAGAGAAAACTGTATAGAGGGAGACATAGAGACAGAAAAAGAAACACAGGGAGTAAGACACGTTAAAGAAGGATAAAGAGAAAATTAACGGCACGGTGATGAATAAGACGAAGGAAAAAACCTGGAAAGCAGAAGCCGAACTGGAGGAGCTAAGGAGCGCCAAAGGCGGCAAGGTCTTTCTAAAACGACCAATCAACAAGAATAATAAACACGAAAAACAAAAGAATGCCGCGAGGTACCGAACGCGCACGCATTACGAGTGACCGAGCCCGAAAGACGTCGTTTAGTTCGTGTCTCCCTTCAGTTATGATTCTTTTCCTCTCTCTCCTCGACCGCAGTCCCCGGCCGCTCTTCCGTTCCCGACCCTTCGTTTCCCCGGCCCTTCTTTTCCCGCCAACGGCGCGCCCGAAAATGGCTTCAGCCTCGAACTTGGGGGAGCGCCGGCCACAAGCGCCCAGGGTCGCTCCTAGTGACGTCACGCCGGATAGTGACGTCACGAACCGACGTCGTAGTATTATAGTAAGTGTAGTAGCGGCGGTGCCACCGCTGCGGCGACGCGCCAGCCGCACTTCCTGTCGCTTCCTTCCTTCCTGGGACACCGGCTTCCGCCTGCTTTCGTAGGGAGGGCGGGGGAAGGCACCAACCGCAGCTCCCCTTTTTGCACCCCCCGCTAACCTGTGCGGCTTCCTATACACAAAACTGCCGCGCCGACATTTCTTACAGCTTTACATCTTTAGCGTTGCAACAACGTTAAAACCCTGCCATGCGCGAAGGTTCGCATCGATCGCACTGCCTCCCTCCCTTTGACGGAACTGGGGCCCTGCTGCCGGCACCGACGGTTGCCTAGCAACGGAAGCACTGCAGCAGAGAGAGAGAGAGAAGGGAATGCACTGAACGAAAGGAGGAGGAAGGGCGCGCGGGACTCGACCAGCGAAGAAATAAACGTCGCCCGGCGCTGGCGGAGCGAAATAAAACAAAAAGAGGCCGAAGAGAAAGCAGGCAGCGGTTCAGCGCGCTGGTTCCAGGAACGACGACGAGAAGGGAAAGAGAGCGGGGATGGAGAGAGGCAGGAAAGAGGAGGCGCAGCGTGCTGGGCCCGGCTCCGAGATCAAAAACGATGAGGCCAGCTAGAGAAAGCGATAGAGGAAGATACATGGGTATAGCGCCGCTTCTTCCGCCAGTTTCAGCAGCGGCGGTAGCGTCGACGGCGGTGGTGGTTGTAGTAGTAACGCGCAGGAAATACATCCGGCGTACAGCGAGAGGCGGCGGCGGCCGCAGCGTCGTCGTCGTCCCCCGCCGAACCATCGGAAAAGGCCGTACGCGCCAGATGAAAAGAAATGGGCCCAGAAATTGAGCACACAGCGGCGCGGAAAGAGGCTCACGTCGAAGTAAAGACGCAGTTTTCTTTTTCCAGTCGTTTCATTGCCGCACTGTGTACAGTGCGGGAGATTCCATAGGCGAGCAGAAGAAAGGAATGAATGAAAGGAAATGGATCTGCGTCGGCGTAGCAAATCTGGTTTGGGTAAGCGTCGGGAGCCTGCAGCAAACAACGCTATTCCTTTGGCAGGCCGCGGTGAAACAGTATGCCACGTAGCATAACGCGTTCTCTCGCTGTTGGTTTTCCCTCGAGAGGACAACCGTGGGACGTACCTGGGACGTAACGCGGACGATCAATGCGGCAGCTCAGCGGAACACGGAGGCTTTGGCTGGTCCACACATTTATTCAGTGATGTGAAATAAAGATTATTATTATTATCATTATTATTTTCATTATTATTATTATTATAGCTGCCACGCAGCATAACGCGTTTTCTCGCTATTGGCTCTCCCTCGAGAGGACCTCCGTGGGACGTCCCTGGGACTTAACGCGTACGAGTAATAAGGCAGGGCAGCGGACCACGGAGATGCCACTATAGCGCCGTTCAAGAAAAGATCTACGGCGGGCGGGCATGAAGGAGCACTTGCTTGGAATTGGAACACGTAACACCGGGAGTTTGAATGTAATCTCTGCCATGTAACTCGAGCCTTGCAATTAAGGAGGGCTAATGGAAGGGGCGGGATATATTCAATGACGAAAACAGTCCCGGTTCGCAACGTGGGCGCAGCTTCTACGTACTCCGCTTATATGTTACCCAATAACGCGATGTACCGGTGCTCTATCCTCCCCGGAAATAAATGACTCCTTCGGTGTGAAATGGCACAGCCCACACGGTGATGCTCCTCAAGCACTAAGGCCAAGTAAAGCGCCGTTCAAAATGGACATCTCATCGGCTTCGAAGAAAAAAACTTGTTCCTGGGAACATTCCATACGAGCTTTATGAAATGATCCGGTTATTGCGCCCTTATCAGTAGAAGTTGGCCTAGACTGCGACCAGTCAGAACAAAAGAAAACAAGGCAAAAATTAAAAAAAAACATGGTGGTGGGGGGGGGGGGGGGGGGGGGGAAACGCGCTGACATGCAAAGGCTATCAACGTCCGGTTTCAAAACGACCACGCACCATGCCTTCCCGACGTCACTTACCGCTCCTTTAAACGGTTTAGGCGGGGATTGACCACTCCAAAGCTATAGAAGACCGCTAATACATATTCGTCCAGACGCTAGTTTGTAGAGAGGTGAGAAAGAAAGTGTGCTTGACTTTTTCAATGCGATAGCATTCCCAAGACGGCCCGTTTCCCTGAGGCACAGATGTGGGTTGCAGCTATGTTATGGTGCACGTGGCGCCGTTTTTCGAACCCTCGTAGAAATACAGCGCCACTTTACAGCAAAGCTGCCTATGGCTAAGACTCACCAGATGGTCTCCAGCAACCGACCGATGTTGACAAGACTCGCGCGCAAGCGTAGCGCATGGAAAAAATCTCAAGGAATATAAAAAGTCCTATGGCCCTCATATTTTAATAATAGACGGCTTATATTTTCATGAAAAACGTCTTCCCAGCAAAGCACTTGTGTTTAGAGGTGAAGGCTACTCTGATGTGATCGTTGTAAGCTTGGTCTTTGTAAGATGGCTTTCCCACACTGATTGCTGCACAGTGAAGCACGCTCATCTTCGGAAGGAGCATCATTGCAGAAAGTGGCTGTAACTCTTGTTTTATTGAAAGTATCCCGAAACAAATTATATTACAATTAGCCGCTAAGAGGATTTTATTTATTTTCAAAGTTACATAGTTCACAATGAAGTTGTCGATAATTGTGGAATTCTAGTCTCCTGTCATTACATAGACTTCTACGGAGGGGAAACGGATAACCCCATGTTTGTCCACTGGAACAAAACTGTAGTTCGTGAAAGTTTTTTTTAGGTAATTAACTACGAGGTATGCTCAATCACGAATTACAAATGAACATGTTTTGCTTTGTGCAACCCTCGGACTACGACCCGGTCAACGCAAATTGTCGCTCACGTTGAGAGGCTCGGCACCACAGCTTTGCTGGTCATCCTTCTTCACAGAGTGAACGGGCGCTGAAGTTTTTTTTCCGTGCGCAACATTTGGGCGACGTAGAATGCATTCCCAAGCTTAAACGGGGCTCAGTGATCAGGACCGACCATTTCGTATCCCTATGGGCTACTGGTTCAATAAGAGCTGACCGATGTAGAACGATTGCCGCGCACGCGGAAGCTCCGTGTGTCAAACAATCCGGGAACACTATCCGTGCAGAATAATCCTAACGCGCACGCAAATAGCGTCGGTGTGAGAGCGCAGCGATAAAACGACAGCAAAAAAGACGCAAGCAACTAGATTCAAGTTATTTCACTTGACTCATTCAGCCTCGGAAAAACTGGGTACGGAGCAGGCATAGGAAGAAAAAAAAAAAGGAACAGACAACACACCCTGTTCCAGCAACGACAAAAGGGACTGTTTTCCTTCCCGGACAGCGCACTCATCTCGACGAGAGCGCGAACGCACAACAGAGCGAAGCCGCCCCAAGTGCGTGTGTGTCAAGGGACTACTTTTCGTCGGCACGTACTCTGCGATAGATAGGAGGCGCCGCTGTCCGAGAACGCGCGCCTCACGGGAAAGGGAACGGAGCAGGTGGACGTCGGGTTGGAGAGAGAACGAGAGAGAGAGAGAGAGGTCAGGACGAAAGCGTGGAGAGGTGGGTGCGCTGCATAGCAGGGCGGCCCGAAACAGAACGCCAAAGCGACAACGGGCGAAAAAGGGCACCGTGCACAGGATGGCGGAACAACAAATCCGTGGCGCAGCCAAGGAAGGCAACGGGGGAAAAAAGGTAGCGCACGAAAAAGGAAGACCCTTCTCGCCGAGTTCCGGCTCGGCCACCAGAGCGGCCGGCGGCACGTACGAGACTACTACCCGGGGCAGGAAGGCAACAACAACAGCGGAGGACGCCTTCTGCCAGACGCTAGATAAAGCAGCAGCAGAGATGGGCGACAGGCTAACGGGGCCAGATCTATTGCCGAGGCCGCTACCTCGCTCACTCCTCTCTGAGAGGGGGAGGAGTAGCTTCTTCCCCGCGTCTAACTACTGCGCCGCCTTTCGCCGCGAGATTTGCTTCCCCAAGCATCCCCCCCCCCCTTCTCTCCCCTCCTTCGCTGCTGCGGGCAGCTTGCAAGATTGCCTCCGTTCTTCTCGATGGCATTACCGCTCAGGCGCAAAGGGAAGAAGTAGCAGCAGAAGACGACGCGCAATGGGAGGCCAGGCCGAGTGGTCATTCATCTTCCCGGCACTCAGTATTATCGATATCTGCTCCCCGAGGCCGTCCTCCTCGCCCTCTCCCAACCAGCAGCACCCTCGAGATAACAAGGCCTCCGCAGTACATTCCGCCGCGTACACGAAAGAACTGCGGGCGAAGATCGTTCCGGATACCCGAAAGGCCGTCATCAAAAGGCCGGTCACACGCGCGAGCGTTAAGGGCCTTTAGGGAGATCAGTGCGAAAAAGAATTGCGAGGCCCCGAACGACACGCTCCTTCCTGTTTCTGTCCCCTTCCCACCAACCCCAAGAGAATGCGGCAGTACCGCCGTTGGCCCGGGGGCTGACCTGTCCCCATAGGCAGCGTCGACGACGACGACGACGACGCTTCGGGAATCGCATTCCTTCCCGCTCCCCCCTTCCAGCGCAACCTCGTTTCCCGATGAGAAGCCCGCACATCCCGGACGTCACTCACGGCCGGCCCCGATAACACGGAGCTCGGCGACGTCGCCTTCCACTGCGCCGTCAACGCTCCTTCCTCTCCCCGTAGCCAGCACTTCCTCCCACGGGAACAGGCAACCTCGTCGTGCGTGCTCTGCGCCGGCGCTGCTTCGCTTTTCCCATCTCGGTCGCCAACAGCGACCCACCGCTGAAAATGGCGACCGTCGGTGGCTGCGTCCTGACGCTGCGGCTCGAGGACGAAACACATGTGCGGAGAACGACGCGTTTCTCCCCACGCGTTTTGCCTTTCCGGAAACCGGACCGGAAGTGATCAGATACATGCATGATGGTTGCAGGACCAGTTTAGAGTGGGAAAAAAACGCGGTGTACCGGGAGAATGCGAAAGAAAGCTCCCAGCGTAAACTAACTTGTGCAAAGGGGCTCTGTAGGCACACTTGTATGAAAAATGAGTTGAATATTTGAACGCCGCATTTGACATGAAAGGGAAGCACCCGCCAGCAGTTTCATGATTAGGTTTTTCCTTCGACGTCTAAACTACGCGAATTTGATGGGGAACAGACGTTGTGTTGAAAGTCATAAGCACTTGTGAAAGTCATAAGCACTTGTGAAATTCTTGTGAATCGGAACGGCTTCAGTACCTGCCAATACCCCTAGAAATAAAAAAAAAACTACAAAACAAGCCACATGCTGATTGTTCGAGAGACGCTCAGAGACCGTTACATTCACCCGCACGAATACATTGCCACCCCGGAAGCCAAACATAGTACGTCTCAAGGCACCAGTAAGAGAATGCTAACCGACGGGGGAAAAAAAAAACGACACTTAAATCAATCGTCTGGCGCCATCAACGACGGCTCCCACCTTTCGCGTTCGACTATTAAAAACTCCCGCTTCCCTGATAACCGCATTTAACAGCTACACGTTTACATCCCGTAGAACACGGTCCTATCAAGGCACCGCGGAAACCATGCTCCAGATAAAATTTACAACACACGCCCCCCGCTTCATGACGACAGCTCACAATTCTTATAAAAAAAAAAAAAGAGGGAGACCACGAACTAACTCAAACCAGTCAACACGGCCTGCCAAGCCGCCATCTCATTTCATCGCCCTCTTTTTCGGTTAAAACTTTTAACAAACGAGCTTATCCCGTAAGACACAGACACGACTTGCAGCGCCAGACTACCGGCGCCAAGGCGGCGAACAATAGAAGTTACCGCGGCGTCCGCCTGTTTATTGCCCACGTATACACGTCGTAATATACCGTAAATTTGGCGCCGCGCGGGAGACGGAATTCGCAGCTGGTTCGGCCAAGAACCGAGTTGCTCAACACGACGACACACGTTCACAACGCGTCTCACCGAGTCACGCACACCGAGAGTCAAGGTGACATTACACGATAACACCGAGCAAAGCGGTGTGTGTGTACCTAGAGCACGGCTGTATACAAGCGGCACACAACTTAAACCAGCCGTCAGCGAGTGCCAACGCAGTTATTAACTTCAGAACGCAAGGCGCTTCCGTATAAAGTATAAGGTGTGCAACCGCGAGAAATGAGACAGCTCATTAGGGGCCAAATGACTTCCCGCAACAACACATCCGCGTTGGAAAATTCGCCCCTCAGAAACTGCGATGTTCGCGCGCCAAAGCTGCACCGCATGTATACGCCTGGATTGCGGGGACGTTATCATTTTATTCCTTCGCCGTGCTAATTGCGTTGATTTATTGTGGGGGTTTCACGCGCCGAAGCTATACACCGGGCTATGAGGCACGCCTAGTGGATGGCTCCGGATTAATTTTGACCACTTGGGGATCTCATAACGCGCGAAAAGCAGCCACCGCGGCCGGTATCCAACCCGTGTCAAAGTTTAATGCGTTGACTAACCGTCACAACCAAACCGAGTAGCACGTGATCTGTCCTCGGCGCGAAATTACGGAAATTTTACTGGGACACGCCAAAAGTTTCTAGCCCACAAATAATTCGAAGCAAAAGTTTAACGCTCAACGGTAACTGAAGCATTCTATGGCAATAAAAACGAAGTGCGCGCTTTCGTCAGCTTTCTGGCATAAAACATTTGAACCTCACTCGAGAGGTATGCTTGCATTCTTCTTGTATTCTGAATTATTTACGTCCAACTAACATGGCCCAGAAACTTTTGACATAGACTGTAAATGTGAATTCCTAATATTTAACGCCGACGGCCGCCGAACCTGGGCGCCCCACGAAACCGGCTCATCTTCAAACACCGCGTAGTTCTCCCGTCAATCCAATCACAAAAATGACTGGCTTTCAGGATAGAAGCGCTAGCCTTTCCTTTCCCTTCTTGCAGAGGGAGGAGTGAGCCCACGTGCACGGCCCCCCTAGTCTTCGTAGCGCCACCAAACACTAACCCGGCAACGACACCTAGATAAGAAAGCTCCCCCCCCCCCCCGTTATAATTTTAAGTACAATCGACGATAAGCGCTGCCTTCAACTAACGATGTCGAAGAAATGCCACGTTGAGTGGAAACGCCGTAAGCTATACCATCTGTAGTGCATTGGCGCAGCAATGAAGGAACCCGCAGGCCTGCTCCTCTAGGAGGCGTCTAGTGGAGGAAAGGTCGCCAAAGCAGGAGGCAGGGGTGAAAAAACAAGATGCCCGCGTTTACGGCCGCCCCGCCGCCAGTCGGGACGACCGACCTCGCAAAAGGCGGCCGACGCCCGTCTCCAAACCGCTTCTTCAAAGGGACGCCGACGAGACGCCCGTTAGGGCTGCGCATTTCGGGAAGGAGAGAGGCGAGCCAAACACTTTTCAACAACTCGGTTTCAGAAAAAGTGTCGAGAACTGTAAATTACCGGCAGCTTGCGCGCCCCCACCGCTCTTCGAAAGTGAAAAGGAACCAGCCTGGAAACGAGAAAAAGACATTTTCGAACATTTGTGGGAATTGGCCAGACGTTACGCTTCTGCAAACGTTTCACATTCGCGCATTTTTTAACGCTTACTTGGTGTTGGGACAAAGCCGGTCCTTAATGCTACACCTTTAAACGCCGGCAAAACGACGAACTCCTCGTAGTCGTGGCTCGAAGACGTAAAAAAAAAAAGGATAAAGAAGACAGCTTTGGTTTAGACCGGCGCTGTTTTGCGAGAGTGTTCCCAGCACGTTTTAACGGCCTGTTCCTCCACAAGCGCGTGCTGGTTGGTCCGCACCATCCGAGCTCTTTCCGGTGCCAGCGCCTTAGCCGCAGAACAGACTCTACCGAGACCCGCCGCGTCGGCTCAGTGGTTAAGGCGTTGTGCTGCTTATGAACGAGGACGCGGGTTCGATTCCCGGCCGCCGCGGACGCTCTTCTGATGGAGGCGAAAAGCAAAAACGCCCGTGTGTTCCAGATTTCGGCGCACTTTAAATACCCCCAGGTGGTAAAAATTAATCCAAAGCCCTCCACTACGCCGCGCCTCATCGCCTGCGTTGCGTCGGCGCGTTAAACCCTACAATCAATCAATCAGACTACACCGAGGTCGAAATGTATGATCCTGCCGCAGGAGTGGCCGTTCGTTAAGTTAACGCTTCAAATTCCGCGCCTTTTCGCTAACACCGGCAAATTTTTGTGATTGTTTGTGCCAATACCCGGAATCCCCACCAAGCGACAGACAGACAGACAAATGTTTTTATTTGGATGGCTCGAGGCCGCAGGCTTAAGGGAGGGGGTTAATAATGTCCGGCCATGGCTGCCTCGCAAACGAAGTGCCACAACGCAGCCAACGTAGCTTGGTGTCGATCACGTGGCCTGATCCAGTCCTCATAGGAGAGGACCCAGGCGGGACGATATTTGGCGCGAAGCCGATCGAATGCCCCACACTCCCAGACGAGATGGCGGATTGTGGGGGTCACTTCTGTGTTGCAGGCAAAGCAACGGACTGGTCTAGGAAACGTTGCAGCGGAACCACTGTTAGAGAGGTTTCCATCGTGGGATGCAGGTTGGGGAGCGTAATTCCGCCATCGAGAAACCACGTCATCTGTATATGCGTACCCCGACCGCGCCCGGTTGAGGAACACCTGAGCACCTCGGGGTAGACCAGGGGGTGTGGGGTCGTCACATGGGGGAATAGTAGTGGCCAATTCCTGCCTCCTTCGATTACGTCGTCGGCGGCGCTCCACATCTGGATCAGTAAGCAGCGTATATGGTCTTACAGGCAGCATGAACTGGGAACGGTGTAAAGAAGACCAAGCGACAAAACCAATTTGCGGATTCGGAGCGTGGAGGATTACTACGTTTGACCTTGTTCGACTTCGCAACTGGTGGTTTCAGTAATCATTTAAATGATTACTGAAATGATTACTGATTACTGAAACTTTAAATGATTACCTTGGTTTGTTCCCGTGCCAAAAAGAGTAACGTGTGGAAAGCACACACACATGCACACAGCATTGCTTGCGCTCCCACTTCGAAGCATGCGACCGGTTCTATTCCGAGCTCTGTTCTTTTCCGCGCACTACAAAGCTTCCGACACCCGTAAAAACGCCAGACCGGCAACAAAAAGAAATAACAACGCAAGTCAGGAAGGTGGGGAGGCCGCATGGCAGCAGTAAAACAAGCAAAAAAAAAAAGGATACTGGCTCACACGTTTAGGCAAAACAGTAAAAAATAATAATCTGCAGAAATTCAAAAAATTGTCCACTAATGTTCTTTTGCCGCTTGTCTTGAGTGTGAGTTCTTTAAAACCTTTTTTTTTTTGTAAATCCTGTCCGGCCAATTACCCCTGTTTACGCTGCCATAACGATTACAGGTGGAACTTTCGCGAAATCTCCATTATTGTGGCAATGCAGGGCGTTAACGGTCCTGGCTGTGGGGGTACTCGGCAAAGAATGCTACGCATTAAAAACAACAACAGCACCGGTTTATAAAAGAAGACATAACCTTGAAAAGAGAAGCCAGCCGAAATCCCGCCGTTATGTCGCACCCGCAAAAAGCAACCGCAAGGGCAGCGCGTGAAGTCGCAAATATGCCAGTTAAAGAAGCAATGAGAAAGCGATGGGCGAACGAGGAGAGCAACGTCAAAAGGACTCCATCCTGACGCAATAATGACACCAGAAAGAAAGATAGGAAGGTAAACGCGTCTTTGCTCGCGCTACGATGACAAAGAAAGAAGGAAAGAAAGGAAGAAAGCGAAAACAAAGAAGAAAAACGAAAGCAGCGGGGGAAAAATACAAGAAAGGAAGAAAGGGGAGAAAGAAAGACGAGAAGAAAAAAGCGAAGAGAAAGGAAGAAGAGAAAAGGAAGAGTAAAAGGTAAACGCGAGGCCTTCTCAGCAGCAGCTCGTTACGGCCCCTTGTTCCTCCCCCTTCCGCGAGACCCCCTCCTTTAACGACCCCGGCGAGCCGCCCAAGTGTACTACGGCGACGCCGGCAGCGTCGGCCACGTCGTACGCTGACGTAACGGCAACAATAGTTCTCAAGGTTTCCGCCGCTATTTCCCCCTTCCCGCCGCGCCCGGCGGGGCGAGCACCCTCGACTTCTGCGAAACCAACAACACAAGCGGCAGCGCAGAAGCCAAAGAGAATGACCGAATGCGCTTTATACAAGCCCCTCTAAACGACGCCAACGTAGAGAAGAGTAAGAACTAACGACGCAATGTACGGCGAAGGTGGCCGCTCGTGTATTTTTAACGGAGGAGGACTCCGTGAACATCAGCGGGCACATACGCTGGACCGGCTTCGCGTGGACCGTTGTCGCGCCGTTTTCTTTCGCCTCTCTAAAGGTGGTCCGTTGTGGCGTTTGGCGCCCCATTTCCGCCGCGTTCATCCCACCGTCACAGTCCTGCCGCTGACGTACTAATGGCCATTTAGGAATAAACGTAATCGTGCAGGCCTCAAGGGTGATCAGCTCTTGACTAAGGGGCGTGCGAAAAATTTCGGATTACGATCGGTCAGAGAAAGTTAGTCACAAATTCCATCCTCGCATTTTCTTTTTTTTTTTTTTTTCCTTTTGGGTCTGTCGAAAATACGCGAGCTTCTCGCAGCGCTGCCAGTCGAGGCGAAGGATGCGGATGTATGTGCATTCAAATGAAATGCGAACGCGAAAATACGAACCGCAGCACACAAATAGCGCAATTTCATTCCATGCAAGCGAAACTGCCGCATAGCTAGCTTTATAACAGCAACTAAGTTTGGAAATGTGATTTTCCAGACATAGCATAGCCGCGCGTCGCTACGTGATCTCCGCGAGCCATAATCTTCTATTTTGGGTGTTCAAGGTTCATATTTTTGTGTTCGCTTTCATGTGCCCGTTTCTGTACACACGAAAAAATAAATAAAAGAGCATACTATGCATATTGCGTGTGCGTGCGTGAGAGCGCGCGCGAGTGAAATACGAGCGCCCGCTCTGCTACCGAGAACTCGCATTCGACTCCGACGAACGTCTGCGCGGGAAGAAAGCATTCCGTTCGAGCCAGAACAAAGATGGGGGCCGAAGGGGATCTGATCGCATCTTCGTCCTGTCGGGTCTCCCGTTTCGGGCTTTCTTCGCCCAGACACCATGACACGAAGGAAAGTCGGGGAAAAAAACGCGAGGGACCTGAGCACAGCGAGAAAGGCGACCCCCCATGCTCGCTTTCGACAGAACACGGTGCAGCAGGCAAAGACAAAATACCAAGCTACTCTGAGAGAGAGAGAGAGAGAGAGAGAGAGAGAGAGAGAGAGAGAGAGAGAGAGAGAGAGAGAGAGAGAGAGAGAGAGAGAGAGAGAGAGAGAGAGACGTATGCACAACAAACCGAACGCGCTGGTAGGAAAATAAAGACAAACCCGTATCCGCGCCACGATAGGGAGCTCCTCCCATTGACGAGGACTGCCACGTACACGCCTTTTCTTTTTTTTTTTTTTTTGTTTCCAGCGGCACAGGGATTTGGCATTCCAGTTTTTAGATGATGAGGCCGCGCACTGCCCGTCACAGACGACGCGAACCTTCACGGCCGGTCTTGATGATCCCGTTGGTGACAACTCCCACGAAATGCGGCAAGGTGCCGCGACCACCACGGATGGAGCTCAGGCCTTGCACCCGGACAGGCGCAGATGCGGACACGACGCCATCTGGCGACCACCTGCCGAAAGGCGGCTCGGTTTGACGGCGACAACCCGGAACGCGGCGCCTCCGTCGAGACGGACGAAGCGTGATAAGCACACGGCGGAACACGAAACCCTAGAACGCGGCTCTCTCAACCCACCCGCCAAGTAAGCGCGTCTCCGTGACATTCCGGGCAAGACGGTTGAAAAGAAACCGTCGAGCTGAGTTCCGAAGAATGGCGTCAACTGGATTCTGCCGTCGGTAACAGCTGGTCGTGGGTGCCGGGTCACTATTATACTACTCAACTCCCTTACGTCGCCCAGAATTGGGCAACACAAAGAAATGGGAGAACGGTTTAACGACAGATGAACTAATGCATCGGCAATGCTACACTGGTGGCGTTCCGGCACGCGGAAATAAACGCAGAAGCGGACGCACCGACCAGACAGGCGTCAAACTGCGCATGGCTATTCTGTGCGAGATCAGACGCTGGCTAAATTGAAATTCCACACCGCTCGCGCAACTCCGCCATTTTCTCAACAAGAAAAAAAAAAAAAAAAAAACCAGCCGTTGCAGTGAATACAAACAGCAGCAACAAAACGTTTTACGGCAAGAACACCAAAAATGACGCACGCAAAACAAAAAGACAAAATGGCAGAAATGCGGTGCCATCCGAAACGAAAAAAAAGTTTTAACGAAGCCGCTTCCTTGTCACGAGGGAGAAAACTGCGCAATTGGAATTCGTAAACACCGCCAAGACAAATCAGCCCAGTTGTTCGCTAGGTCGCACACCAAGGGAGGCTAGGTAGCCCTTTTCCTAAATGTGGAGAGTCAACGAAGCACACAGAAATAAATTCGGGGCCACCTTTTGTAGAAAACGGTTCAACTAATTAACGTGCTAAGTAGAATCGAGGCAGTAGTCCGAGGGCCTCTGCACTTCTGTGGTGTGACCTCCGATCATGCATCTATTCGAATCCTGCGGCGATAGTCCAACGCACGGCGGTATACAGAGAGCCCCGCCGCCTGATATAACTCTTCTAATCAGTTTCTGTTACAACAACAACAAAAACAGGGACTGACTGTGCACTGGCGCATTGGCGACCAAATTTTTTTTTTCCTTCGCCGAGTTGAACGCAATATAGGTCGGAGAAACGGAATAGCTAACGCGGACATTGACAATCAATTTTTGTCTTCTTCGTAGAGTTGAACGCAATATAGGTCGGAGAAACGGAATAGCTAACGCGGAAGCAACGTTCTCTAACTTTTCGTAAGCAGTGTTCGATACAAAAGCGAAAAAAAAAAACTACAGGGCGTGCTATACACGGTAGCGGCGGCGTATACAAAGGCTTTGACAGCTACTAACCAATGCCGCCGGCGTCTCCCCGCCGGTAGCTACGCTCGCGCTCGAAATTAAATTCGGCCTCCCGGCTCGCAGCTACTTCTGTATGGCAATCAGCGAAGTACACAGGCGTATACATAAAAGCAACGCACCATCTCTCTTCGACGGCTTTAGAGAACGCCTCCAACCTCTGACACGAGCACAATGGAGGCCCGGTGGAAATCGACGAGCTCGAAATGAGGCAGAAACAGTTTCGCTTCTCCGCGAGCGCGGGCCCGATGGAAGCCGTAAATCATTCGCGCGAGAAGAGATCCAGGTATTATTACAAAGAGAGAGTCGGCGCGGTAATGCGATGCGAATTGGAGTTGCCGAAAGGCTGCTCCAGTACACGCGGCCGCCCCGCTCTACAGTTGGAACATGTCAATGAGAGACGCGACGGCACTAACTCGTAATGAATCGCAGTCGGCTACATCAAAGAACTACTGCGCGGCCCGGCGCCCCGATTCTGTCTCGGCCCGGAAAGCAAAACTGCCGCCGCGGAGTTTTGTGTCGACGCGAAAGTGCCCCGCGGGCTCTGAAAAGCGGCGCCCGTGTATACTTCATCAAACACTCTTTGATCGGGTCGCATTACATTTTTCACCGACTTTGTTCCTCCTTCGTTCTTTCTTTACGGGAAACGAGGGGGAAGGGGTTGCTTTTTCTTTTTGCTAAAATTGCTCGCTACTTTCGCTACCCTCTATAGCCTTAAACCTGGACTAATCTAAGACATTCGCCCATATCACCCATGGAAAACTCTAAAACAAAACAAAAGGATAAGCTTAAGGGGGACTCACCTGTTAAAATTCCTGCGGGACTATGAAAACCATAGTGCACACAACGAAAAGCTTGACAAATACATATCAATGTCCTAAGCGGAATAGTTTGCCTATTTTAGCGATATGTGCCTTCTGTGCTGAAATTTAAAAAATAAAACTCTTGCTGCGGATGATGATGATTGATTGATTGATAAGTGTTACCCCCTTTGTAGAGGGGTGACGACGTGGGTCATCTTACAAAAAAAAAACTAATAGAAAACCAATATACCTATGTTTTACACTCTTTGCTTAATACTAGCGCTGCTTTTAGGCCAGACACGAGAAACTTGTTAGGCACAGAATATTTTTTTTTCCTTACAGGTGGTAGCTGTCCTAGGCAATATTCCCCCCTCTGATTTTCGTCCACCAGTATTCTAATCTTCTTTTCATCGCCTCGACAGCCTTGAAGTTAGCTTGCAAGATTCTGGAAGTTAGCTTGCTAGACAGCTAGTGCCACCAAGTGAGAACTTGATAAACCAAAATGCGCTTCTTATTTTATATCTCGGTAAAGAAGTGATAAATTTCTAAAAGAAGCAAACTAGGCCTTTAGGAACATTTATATGAATGAGTAAAACCTTTACTATCAATACACAATGCTTGTTAAGCTTGAATTAGTGATTTCCATATTCCGGAATGTAATGAAGTGAATCCCCTTTAAGCGAAATTTCTCCGAAAGAAACAACCTGGACATATAAATCTGCCGATCGATTTAATTTCGCTAATGCCCTGCTCAAAATGCTTTGACCATTAGCACAGATGACAGACATCGGATAAACTGAATGCCGTGAATGGAAGCTCCAGCAGCAGACAGAAAAGTGTCAACACGGGGCACTCAAGTATCGGCAATCGAAATCTCCGCCTACAACCTCCACCACCTTGTCCTCACCATCTATCCTTATTTGTAGCCGAAAAAAAAACCGAATGCCGCGAACGGAACTTCGAGTACCAGACACAGAAAAGTATCAACGCGGGGCACTCCAGCGTCGGCAATCGAAATTCCCGCCCAGAACCCCCACCACCACCCCCTTTTCTCTCTCTTATTTGCAGAAGCACCCGCCCAACCCGAAAAGCGAAACAGCAAATCGGCTCAGCTAAAACCCTGCGGCATTCCCAGCCGGGCGGGTGCGGCTCACACGGGAACGAACCCAGGATTTCGACGCCGCGCTACGAAGTCACCCTCTCAACGGGGGCTCGTATTATCTCAAAGCTGACGGCTCAACAAGCACGCATCGGTCTCGTCGGAAACCCGCTCAAAGAAAAAGAAAGCAAGAAATGGCGATAACGAAGTCCCCGCCGTCCCCAAAAATAGACAAAAAAAAAAGGGGGGGCCAGCGGGCACAGAGTTCGTCCTTGGCGCGACCAGGCGGCGGCAAGCGAAAGTGGAAATGCCGACGACGAAGATAGGGGCACGACGACAACGACGACAATCAGGCGATAGCGCGACGAGGCAGCGACGACGCGCAAAGCACAACACTGAGCGAAAGTATAGCCGAGAAAAAGAAGCGAAATAAGCGCCGGGGCGCAAAGCAACGCCGTCGCCGCTCGCGCGACACGCAACGGCCAACAAAACGAACAGCTAATGGCGGAGAGGGGAGGAGAAAGAGGGAGAGGGCGGCACGCGAGTGCTATCACGCGACCGAGCGACATCAGGCAACGGAACAGGCTGCAAAAGCAAAACGCACCTAACGGGTCAGAGGGAAAGTAGCGGAGGGGGACGGAGCAAATTAACGGACTCGGAGGAGCGCGGAGAGGGAGAAGGTTAGATATAAACACCCGGATTTAAGGCGGGGAAACAAAGACAAGAGAACGCAGAAGCCAGATAGCAGCAGCGGGGCAGGGCGTAACGCAACGGTTCGTTCGTTGCGAGAACAGCCGAGAGAGGGGGGGAGTCGACGTGCGCAGTTGTGGAGCTGACGACGATGTTTGGGGGGGAGGGGGGGGAGGAGTGGAGAACGAGAGAGACGGGAGCCTGCGGGAGAACAGATTAGAGGAAGCTCGACTTTAAAAAAATGATGGGGAAGGGGAGAGTAACAGAGGTGATGGGCTACGCGGTGAAATCCCAAGACGCAGCGACGGCAATTAGCTGAAAAGCCAGCACAGCGCGCCGGTTCTGAGAGAATGAAAAAAAGGGAAGACGGGAAAAAGGTCGCGAAGGGGAGGGACTCAACGGCGACGTTCGGAACGCAGCATTGGGAGTGGATAACGGGAGAGGGGGGCCTAGATGTGGGGGCGAAGGAGACGTTTACGATTCCGACTCGATAAAAAAAGGAAAGATAGCAAAAGAAAAACCGGGAACTCGGAAAATGGGAGAATAAGGTTTCGGGATGGGAAAACGAATGCAAGTAAGTAAACTGGATGGGACAACCAGCGAGACTGAGATATGTACAGGTCGGACTAGGAAGAAGAGGCGCGCCGCGAAAATATTCGTTTCAATGGGGAGCAACCGAGGGAATAGGGAAAACGGCAGGTTCGAGGTGAGACCCCAATCAATATCTGGAGCCGCTGGAAGACAAAAAATGCGGCGTCGAAAAGGGGGGATACCTTTCGGAATAGGTGCAGAAAGGCGCTTAGAAATGGCGCTAAATTAGCGCGCGCGCACGAGCGTGGTTGATCGGCGTTAGCTGCAGCGTGATGGCGGGAGAAAAGGGGAAGACTCCTGTCTTTTTCCGAAAAGATTCTCTCCGGCTTAATGCGGTAGCTTTCGCAAGGCTGGACGCAGTCAAAGACCAAAAAGGCGCCAAAATGTGAATGGTGAATGCTTTCGAATGCACTGTTCGGAAGCGCTATGTAAGGGACCGCGTAGGGAAGAAAAACCCTTGAATCAGTGCAGGCTAAAACCTCATGTAGGCCAACCCTGACTTTGCAAATCATGAGCTCATAGTATTAAATAATCCCCATAAAGGAAGCAAGCACCAACCAGTTAAAGTAAACCTACAGTAAGCCTCTTCTCCCTTCTTGTCCGCAGCCCATTTCGGGCTACATTTTTTATTAGAGAGTTACGGCAGAGCGGAGAACCGGTTTTGGTACGGTACCCGGTACACCTACGCGTGCGCACAAGCAGTTTTTCCGCCTGCGCGCACGCGCAGTAGCACCGGTCGCCTTAATTGGTACCATACCTGGACCGGTACTCCGCTCTGCTATAACTCCCTAATATTCAATTCCGTAAGCTCCACTGTGGAAGCAAAAGCGCTTATGTATAATTTTTTCTACGTACAGATCCATTTCCCGACCCGATTTCTCCCGGCCGTAAGACGGAGGAGAGACACTGACCTGCTGCATCTTCTCGAAGTCGAGGCAGGGTCGCTGCACGGGTCCGCCGTCGACGAGGGAGAAGACGCCGAAGGCCGTTCCCCCGCCCCGGTCCTGCCGGTGTCGCTTGCGGGGACTCACGGCGCACACTTCGAAGGCCGGGATGTGCGCCGACGCCGACAGCGTCAGCGTCGTCGGGCCCAGGCCGACGCCGCCGACGGGCGCCGCGGCGTGAAACACCTTGGGCGGGGGGCGAGCCGTTGTACGGCCGGTGCACGTGCAACGGGGGCGACGCGCGGAACTCGACGGGCGCGGGAGGCACGACGGTCGCCGAGGACGACGAGGAGCGCTGCGAGCTGCACGACGAGGCGTTGGACGACGAGTGCACGCCGTTGGCCGCCTCGCACCGGCTTCCGCCACTCCACGTCAGGTCCCGGACCTCTTCGTCGTCCTCGTCGTCGTCGTCCTCTTCGTCGTCGTCGTCGTCGCTGCGCCCGCCGTTAGAGAGGGCGCCGTTGACGGCTAGCGCCGCGTCGCCGGCGACGGACGCCGCGTCGTACTCCTCTTCGTCCGACGACGTGTCGCCGGCCGCGCCGTCCGAGCGGCTACGGCGTAGCGATGCTGCGGGCGAGAAACAAAAGGGGAAACTTGGTCACGCTCGGGCACTTTCCTCGAAATTGTAATACAACAAACGTTAGTCAACAGAACCGAACACCACTAGGACGACGTCGCCGCGCGCTGAGAAATCGCCCCGCGCTTGTAAATGTGGCATCGACACAGTAAAACCAAATGCCCTAGTCATCTTCAACCCTTGGATAAGATACTACTGCAGCCGATGTACAGTCCAATTAGGTCGGACTTCGAAATGACGCCAATGGCAAAGCGAAGTCCAGAAAAGAAACAGCCTCAAGGAGGGTGAAACACATGTGCGGCGAGGGACGCGTTTCCGCGCGAATTTTTGCTCTCCTGAAACCGCTCCCTCGGCAGCGGGCAGGGACGAGCATAGAGGCTGCAGAACTGGTTGTAGGGATAAAAACACGCGCGGAAACACGTCGTTTTCCGCAAGTGTGTTCCGCCCCTCACCGGATCGGAGGACGTACGGCGAATCGGACAGACCAACTGTCTGTCATTACTATTTTTATTACTGGCTTCCCAATTCTGTCGGGGTTGTAACATCGGCCACGTTGCCCCTAGGTTTAATAGATACGTACATATAAAGGATTACCACCTTGAATTCAGTTAAACCATTAGATGCCTAAAGACCCTACGCGCACACGAACAAGACCACAAATCGGTTTAAGCCGGCAATAAAACAATTTTCATTCTGTATTCAAAGATAAACGGTTGCGTTGCAGACTATTTGCACATCCGAGAGCGGGTAGATTTTGAATCCGAGTACAGTCAAACACGGATATATCGAACTCCAAAGGGATCGCCAAATAGTTCGATATATGAAAAATTCGATATAAAAATATGGGCTGTGAGACCTCACCTGAGGCGGACAACCACGTACCGATCGCCGCATTCAAGAATGACAACTAATTCCGCACTAACGACGCAACAGAATGCTTTATTTGCGTGAAAAGAAATCGCTGATCTTGGCCTGCTTCTTGGTCCTGTACATGGAATTAAAGACGCTGGTCTCGATCTTCTCGAGGCTATCCAGGTGTGACAGCCCAGTTCCTCCTATGTCGCCGCAACTACGTAAAATCAAGCTGAACGCAGCCGTCAGTTCACCGGCGGAGTACGATCGTGTAGCCGCATCCTCGTCCGGACGATCTTCGCCACTCGAGCTATCAGCCTGGGTTCCTGCAACCGCAGCTACAATATCCTCGTCACCGACGCTCGCAACAGCCTAAACATTGCTGTCAGCGTTCACAAAGTCGCCGGCAGACAGTCTGGCTGGAACAGCAGCCGGGAAAAGGGACGCGAAACGTGTCGTCCATGCCCTATTCGTCGTCGTCGCCGTCTTCGCAAGCTTCCGAAAGTTCGGCCGTCACGAAGCCTGCCTTCCGGAAGCAGTTGGCCACGCTCTGCTTTACGCTGTTCCAGGCCCCCGTCATCATGTGTATGGCCCCCAGCTCGTCAACTTTAAGCTCGGTGCCCACGCGGAGGTTCATCAAAAGCCTATCGAGGAGTCGCCTCCTGTACCCAATCTTGAACGACTTAGTCGAGCGGTCGAGCGGCTGCAGCCTGGCTGTTGTGTTCGGAGGCAGAAACTTGAGCTCGATGTTGTCGAGCTCGCAGGTGGTTTGGTTGGCCGAGCAGTTATCCATGCGAAGGCAAGCATGACGCTCCGACACCCCGGCTTCTGTCCCTGTCGGGTTTCGGCGAAGACACTAAGGGAGCGCGGAAATCGGGGTGCAGCGACCGCCGAAGAGCACCTTCCAGCTAGTGCGGTGTTCGATATACCCAATGTCGGGAAAAATTCCGTTCGATATAAACGTACGAATTCCTATACTTTTACACAGAATTTTCAAGGGGATAATTCATGAGTTCGATATAGACAATAATTCGATATACCCGTGTTCGATATATCCGTGCTCGACTGTAGTTACATTTCAAATACGAATCCGAGAGTGCTTACATTTTGATGTCGTACAAAATGGCCCAGAACTTGAAAGACTCTAACCGTGTTCTTAAATAGAGAGGCTTGTAACAGAGTGAAAGTGGAAGGAACGGAGAGAGAGAGAGAGAGAGAGAGAGAGAGAGAGAGAGAGAGAGAGAGAGAGAGAGAGAGAGAGAGAGAGAGAGAGAGAGAGAGAGAGAGAGAGAGAGAGAGAGAGAGAGAGAGAGAGAGAGAGAGAGAGAGGGGACGCAGACAACACCGCAGCCTTGAAACCACCTTGCAGACGACCGAGCAAATAAATCTCGCACGAAAAGGTGGCGTGCACGCTTATACTGTTCACGGATATCCTCCCGCCGCCCGACTCTTCTGCTAGCCCCGTCGGCGCCTCCGCGCGTAGCTTTAATAGTCCCGCATTCGGGGCCGCATTACCGCCGATTTGTAAAATGGTCGAGTAAACAAACGACTCGGCCCGAGGGAAGGGATGCTAGCCAGACCGGCGGCGGCGGAGGCAGGGGCGAGGTGCCTGCCTCACGGCTGAGGCGCCACCGCGAGCCGTACACCGTGCACAAACTGGCGCCAGTACGTTCTCCACGTTCTCTTAGCCAAACATCCGCCGGCTCTCCAGTCTGCGGAAGAAGGCCCCTCCATTCTTCTCTTCTATTCTCGATCGAGAAAGAATAAAACTCCAGATCCCAGCTGCAAGCAAGCGAGAGAACCCACCAGAGGAAGAAGAGAGCCGACGCGAGAGCGGCTAGAAGTTGGCGGCGCCCACGTTTGACGGCTGCCACCTTCTCGGTACACGTGTACGCAACAGCAGAGCAGGTTTGCGTAAGTCTCCCTCTCTCTCTCTCTCTCGTGCCCCCCCCCCCCCCCTATTCGCAGTATCGTCATGTCCTCATCATCATCGTCATCATCACACTTTGATATCCACTGGAGGCCACTCGTGCACTGGCGGCCGCACGCTCATGATATTACCCGCTCACCGGATGACCTCTTCTAACTGTTAGTTGTGGCTAACTAACATGCACTACCTGCATCACCGCTATAGACACGCATAAAAAAAGGAAAGGTTCGAACTAGACCAACCTCCTTTCCCGACGACTTCTTACAGCACAAAAAGTCAACAGGAACATTCCGCCTCCCCCCGTTTTGTAGCGCCCCCCGCCCTCGAAAAGAAACGCTTCCCACAGCAAAACCTCATCTGCGCTGCTGTATATATATATATATATATATATATATATATATAACACAGAAATAAGGGTTGGCAGTCGAGAAAACCTCGGAAAGCAAAGGGGAGGATGTGGTAGATCATTGAAACAGATTAAGAATTTGGAAAGAAAGAAAGAAAGTGAGCATTTTTTCTTCACTTTCTTTCTTTCTTTCCAAATTCTTAATCTGTTTCAATGATCTACCACATCCTCCCCTTTGCTTTCCGAGGTTTTCTCGACTGCCAACCCTTATTTCTGTGTTATTTTCAACGAGCCCCTCATTTCCTATTCTGATTCGCTATATATATATATATATATATATATATATATATATATATATATATATATATATATATATATATATATATATATATATATATATATATATATATATATATATATATATATTGCTTGCTTACGCCCTGTGCACAGCGAGAGAAACAACACGCAGCCCGGGTCCGGCGTCGTACTCCGGTCACGCCTATGCGCCGTGTACGGGCCGGCGGTGGGGCGTAACCCCCGATGAATCTCCGGCGCTTTCACGACTAGCCGGCACGCCAGCGGGCACTAAACATCGCCGTCCTCCACGTGCGAAGCTCCCCGCACGCGGACGCGACGAGACGCAGACGCTGCCAAGATGTCCGCCAGGTGCGTCCGCATTAAAAAAATCTCGGATAAAGCTGTCTTCGCACGCACACTTGCACACTTTCCGTTACTGATCGCCGACGGGAAGACGGAGCGGCGAGTGCGGTAAATTGACAGCAAACTCGAGGGGGTGTTGAAGGGACAGACAGCCGGTTTTGCAGCGTGAGCTGCACTGGCCAAGGTTGAGCAGTTTCGCGTGGGTCCTGGAAATCTGTGCTGCGCACGCGCGAGGAGCAGTGACGTCACACTGTTCACATTACGTCGCTCCCTACCAGGCGTATCTCACACACCCCACGCGCCCAGCGTCTTCGCCGACCTCCGTTCCGCACGTGGTGGCCCAGTCCACTTGAAGATCATGCGAGCGGTGGCCGGTTGTGGAACGGATGGCTCGTACGTCGCAGCAACACCGGCGTGCGCCTGTGGAACCAGCTGAGCTCTGGAGCGATTGGTGACGCTGCGCCGGAGCCGCTTGATAAATGTACACGTGTCACATAATGCATATACCGTGTGTGTGTGTCATTGAAGCCGCAGTAAGCATGATAATCAAGCCAATCCTAGACAACAAGGAAAGCTAAGAATAACCAGCGGAACCTTAGCTCACGCTATGTATATCCTGGCATAGCCGAGCTAAGTCCCTGCTAATTTTTTTTTGTCGAGTATATGTTCTCTATACCAAATGAAAGGGCATCCCTGAAAACACCTAAGGTGAAACGGTATTGCTGATAGCACCCTAGAAGTTTTTAAATAGAAATTTTTGGGTCTATATACGAGCCGTACGTGTTCTCCCAAAAATAATGCTGGCAGCCATGACATACAGTAGCGCGGCATAAACTGTTGTCTGCATGTGAGACGAAAAGCGGTATTTAAAACCTCGTCCCCAGCTAAAAAATGTGAATTGCAGGCCTTCTTATTGCTTTATGTGTTTTTTAATCGCTAGAAGCAGTCAGCTGTATGTATTGATGGCCCAGTATGACATACTCGCTGATGATGCTTAGCGGCTTTTCCTTTGTAACGGGGTGGCGTAGCACAGCGACCTTAGTCGTAACGTCTCTGCAAAATAACCTAGCTAAAAAAAAAAAGAACCTTGATAGAATTTTCGTGCTAGTCTGACATTGTCCGCGTGTCTTCCCATGTTGTTTTGTCTTTGTTTTGTCTTCCCATGTTGTCTTTTCCCACCAACATTCTAGCCTTCCTTTACTAACTCTACTGCTGTGCAATTGATTTTCAGTTAACTTAAAAGCCAAGGGCTTCCCGAAGCTGGATGTTTTCTTTCCTGAGTACTAGACGGATACCTTTTCACTCCGTTACAACATGTCGCGAGGTTTATGGGTCGCTGCCGCAACCTGCGCACAGTTCTTCCTTTACCGGATGGCGGATAGGCGTTTTTGTCCGCAAGCAACCCGCCCGGACTTCAAAAAGCAATGCATTCCCTTTGAGATTATCAAAAAACTTTTCCCTCGTGATCTCCCGCTCCCCGATTCTGTAGACATATCGGGACTTCTTCGCGGCCATACTCTTTTTCCAAGTCGTTGTCTCAGATTCTTTCACTTCATTTTTTACTGCCTGGGTCAATGCCCCTGCGCTTCCAGGTTTCATATACTTTGTCCCGAGTCTTCTGGTTCTTTGTCTCCACTGTATGTCCACGGTTTTCATGTAAAGATACCGCACACACTCTGGCCGCCAATCTCTGGTCATCAATATTGTTGAGTGTCTTGAAAAAACATTTTGGTCTATGCTTCTCTCACTTCAAAGGCGGGACATCTCAGGTCTGCCTGCACTGCTTCGTTTGTGATTTTACTGTGGGCTTATAAAACGCTGGCTTTCATACGAGCTACAGAACAGATATTCAACAAAAATCGGCTGTCTGTCCCTTTAAGGCGAGGAGAGTCCGGGAGCAGAGAGGTGGGAGCGGAATGGGAACTGTTGGAAGCGAATAAGAGCAGTACTCGTCTTCCAGTGGACAACGACGGGATGAAGATGACCGTGTTGGTGAAGTATTCTCGGGACAGCGCGAAAAAAAAAAAAAAACATTTGCGTCTTGTCTGCGTCTTTTTTCGCGCTGTACCACAGATTGTAACTTCGACGCCATCGCGGTACCGCAACAGGAAACACTCCAGTTCACTGCACATCTGTATACATCGGGGCTTTTGAACAGCTCTGCACACGAGCGTACTGGAAGTGAATGTTCGCGGCGCCGAGCGAAGAGCTGACCACCAGAGACGCCAATGCGCCTGCGCAGAGCACATGGGCGCACGAGCTGGTTTACGATGCAGCTCTCACTCCCACTCGCCCGCTCACCACGTTCGTGAAACGCGTCGGTGTAGCAGCTTCGCGCAGCGCTCCAAGTACCTCGTGGAAACGAAACTAATCGTGCGTAGGCGACTGCGTGCCATAAATTCCCCTCTCGCCCCCAAAGGCGACCGAAAGGTAAGCAAGGCAAAAAATATAAGGAACCTGTCAAAGCGAATATGCGTCAAGGCGTCACTCCCTCATACGGGCTTATCACGTCGTACAAATAGAGTCAGAACCCAGCCATCCCCAATTTTCGGCGAGATCACCGACGACAGCAGCAACGTTGGGCGTGCATACACAATAAGAAAAGGCAAAAAAAGAGGGAGGCGCGCTAAACCAATCGAAGGTGCATGCTACGACTTGATTTTGCCGGACACTTTACCCCAATTCGTGACTTGATTGGAAGAACGCGTGGGTGGCGACCTTCCACGAAATGAGGACTTTCGTCCGCGGAGAAATGCTTGACAGAAACGAGACGAACGGACCCAGTTGCGGGAACGGCCGAGGATCCCACACCGCGCGACAGAACGCCGCGAATAAATAACGACGCGCACGCAGCCACGACTCGAGCAGCAGCGATCGCTTATTCATCGGCCTTTCTAATTTGTCTCCGTCCAGGAAATGTCAAGGTGTCAACGAAACGCACGCATACGCCCAACGAAAGAAAAATAAACAAACCCCAGACCCTCGTCTTACCTTAACATGACGCTCACCCAAGGCGATTCAAATAAACGCCACGCGAGTCGATTTTTTTTTATGCTTGAAGTATAGCCACCACCTGGAACCGCTTACATTGCCATTAGCTTCGACATGAACAGTGGAGAGCGGTCCACACAACGATAATTTTATGATTGATTGATTGATTGATTGATTGATTGATTGATTAATTGATTGATTGATTGATTGATTGATTGATTGATTGCCGTTTAACGCGCCGACGCAACGCAGGCGATGAGGCGTGCCGTAGTGGAGGTCTCCGGATTAATTCTGACCACCTGGGGATCTTTAACGTGCGCCGAAATCTCATACAAACGGGCGTTTTGCTTTTCGCCTCCATCAGAAAAGCGGCCGCCGCTGCCGGGAATCAAACCCGCGACCTCGTGCTCAGCAGCGCAACGCCTTAGCCAGTGATAATTATGAACTACGACGCCCGGAGCAACGGTGTGAAGAACCCTGTCCACGATGGCGTCATCTGCTCCGTCCCAACCCCAGCTCGACGAACAAAGTGCACCATCGATCCCCTGACAGAAACAGTGGTGAGGCTATCAGCAGGGACCCGGTACTTTCAACAGACCTTTCCCAGCAACGCTCCCAGTAAACTTGAGAGAAGCGCGAAAGCTTCGTCCGATCCAAGGAAAGTGCGTCCAATCGACGGCCCAACCTTCAAAGACCCAAATGGCGAACGAAGAACGAACTTGCGCGACGATTTATCGCGCACTAAGTAAACGCACCTACGAATGCCGTGGTTTATGAGATTAAGGTACGCTGCTTCACTCCTCCTTCGTGATGCGTGTATTCTCTCATCTAGAAGCGTTCCTTTTCGGCGATTTTCGAAGTAACCGTTTTGACACAATGGAGGCCCGGTATCACGCTCGCGCCGTGTGTTTAGGGATCCTATCAGAGCTTTTGGGTCGACGAACCGGTCTACGGGCAAATGCATCAGTTTTAGATGCGAAGCATCTCATGCCGGGGCTCTGTCCCTCCCTTTCTCGTTGTCCGCCGTCCGCACTCTACTGCGCAAGCGCGTCTCTTCAGCGCCTGTAAGCGTTTGGGCTGACGTCAGCGCAGTACACTATAAAAAGAAACAGGCGGCCACCCGGTTTCGATCCCACGAGTCTCTGGCCGCAACGGGAGGTACGTGGCGCTCTTCCCACTGCGCTACAAACCATGACGGGAGCATGTGCTACGAACGCGCCTTATGTCCTTGACTCATTCAAACTACGTCAAGAAGCTACTGATACAGCGAAGGCACGCGAAGAAGAACGTGAACGGAAACGACGAACTGAAAACTAATGAGAACTTCAGTCGACCCCATGGCTGCTTCGCATACTACTCAGGGTTCCCCTGCGGGAAGATGGTGTAATTTTTTTTTAAAGAAACGGACAACCGGAAACACATCGAATGCGCGCCGTCTTCTCGCAGGCAGCCATGGGAGAATGCGCCAACCGCGCCTTTAGTCGATTTCTGAGACACGACCGGTTTCAGGACGATCGATTTCAGGACACGACCGGTCACAAAGAAAGCTTTCGCTTCAAAACGTTCGCATTCTGCAGCTAGTCACAAACCGGCCACGGGAGCAGCAGCCAAGGCGACGCACTGGGGACGCGTCGCTTGCTTTTTTTTTTCTAAATCGAGTCGGTGAGCTGTCGCTGGCATTCGCGCTCATCGCCTCCCGAAAGAGAAAACGGTCCCCCGCTCAGCGCAGCTGAATGTTAGCTAGAAGAAACAGAAAAAAGAACGTACGCGAAGGAGCGACACGATCTGAGGCAAGCAAGGAAGGAAGGCCGAGGGGGGGGGGGGGGGGGGGGGGGAGGCTTAATGAGTCGCCGGCGCTGCTCGCCAAGCGTGGCTGGGCTCCGCTAAGCGTAAACAGGCACGAGCGGCAGCTCGCAATCATCGAACACGGCTCGCGCGCCCGCGTCACAAGAAGTGCGAAAGGAAATGCAGTGGAGAGAGAGAGAGAGAGAGAGAGAGAGAGAGAGAGAGAGAGAGAGAGACGCAAGCTTGTGGCCTCCTCCAGGCACTATTATCGCCTCCGCCGCAATACTCGCCCCATCTGCGACGGCAGAGAAAGGCGGATAAAAGAAAAAAAAAAAAAAAGAAACCAGCGGAAAAGGAAAGCCCGGGGATATGTTACACCGATAGTGAGAACGGGTACGAACCAGAAGACAGAGAAAGCAACTGAGCGAAACAGAAAGTAAGAAGAAAAAGAAAAAAAAAACAGGCTACAGGGGCTGCGTCGTCGTTATGCGGCGACCTTCGAGGGGCCGTGGAAGTGTTCCAAAAGCAAGCGGCGCGCTTTTCTGCAGAAGGTGAAGCGACGTCAGGAACGGCCAAGTGCTAACCGCTGCGCGGCGACGTCGTAGCGTCGCCGCGACACTTTCTTTGTCGTTGTTTTCACCCTCAAGGACTAGTATTTCGTCACCAACTTTTCGTTTCGTTTAGGCGGCGCTCGCCCCCGCGGGCCGGTCCAATTAGCCGGACCTTCGTACTACTACGGAGGAAGTTAGTTCGAGCGGCTGGGAAATGATTCAAACGGCCGCAGAAGACGAGCTACGCCAGGCTTTCGCCACGTTCGACAAGGACGGGTGGAGAATGGCGAGTCCCTCGAAGGGAACGAACCAATCAGGGAAAGTGGATTTACGCAACGAGGCACGTTTGAGCGGGGATATCTGAACGGAGGGGAACGGCCGGTTTCCGGCCTCTTTTCCACTCGTAACTGCCTCGTCGGTGCTGAACCGCGAAAAAGAAGCCAGATGGAGAGATAAGAGAAGAAGCAGCCCCCGTTCTAAGCCGCGACGTTAACTGCTTATCCGCAAAACGCAAGGCCAAGTCCGGACATCACCTGTTCGCCAATTACTGAACTAGCTGAAGATTTAATTCTCACGCGCTTAGCTTCCACGAGCTCCGTCTGTACTTGTGTACGTGCGCGAGCACGTTTTAAGTCGCGAAATTTCGCCACCGAAAGAAGGCGAAGTTTCGAAACCTGCCGCGCTAAAAGCGCAGTCGATTTAGCGATGAATACCGTTTTAAGTGCGAATGCACTTTATAAGCGACCCCAAACCATCCACCGCCGGCGGCGGCGGCGGCGGCGGCGGCGTCGGCGGCGTCCGCAGTGCTCCTCTATATTTAAAAAAGAAACAGCATCCGGCGCCAGGTTTCGATCCGAGGACTTTGCGGGCCGCAGCCCGACGCTCTACCGAATAAGCCACGGACGCGACGCTGATATCGGTGTCAGTAACGCGCCTTATATCTTTAACGCATTCAAACTACGTCGTCAGCGGCGTGCGTTGGCGACTCAGCGGCGTTATAGCGGCTTGATAACTGCGTGGTGTACACGTGATACTACAAACCCGATGGAAGAGATGGAAGAGAAGACGGCGAGGCGGTGGGCTGCGGGGGCCGAGCGCAAGCGCCGCAAGCGGGCCGACAACCGTGCATTCGCACTTTCACATTCTCCCCCTCGGGGAAATGCGGGGGAATTTTTTTGAAAGCAGCTGCCGTTTTTTTACAAAATGCGTTCGGAAAGTAGGCAGGTTGGAGTCTGTACATCAGCTAGATCGCCGTTAAAGCAGGTCACTGACTGCACAGCTGTCAAATGAAATGACTGAGTGATAGAGCGCCGACAGTAGGGAACAAACGAAAACGCTCCTTGCGGAGCTGCTCTCTGTAGCCCGATTTCCAACGTCGCGGCCAGCACACCGCCTCGGCGCGAATTTCCACACTGTCCATCTCACCTCCCGCCGTGAATTAAACTCTCGCAGACTTGCTGCGGCCGGAATACCAGTGTCCCGGCTAGAGTATTCTTAAAAAAAGGTAGTAAAAAGGTAGTAACGGCCGTATTTGCTAACTCCTTACGAACCATATCTACTAACCGGCAACCCTACCTGCTCGTTCTGCGGAGGTTACCCAAACACATTCCACACAATATGGGCCTATGATCGACATCCAAAGTTGACCCGCATCCCGAATCCAACTCTGGCATCCTGGGAGGCAAGTCTGGCTGACCCCAGCGCTGCGACACACCTTCTGCTGACGTCCAGAGCGGAGGAAGCCATGGCCACAGCTTCCCAAGACGGCGCCCTGGACTAAGGGTGCTCAGGAAAATGTTGCTTCCTTACTTCCACGGTTTTGTACGTACACTCTTAAAAAAAAGGTCGGGGCATTCACTGATGGAATACTAACAAGTTACTTGTCCCAGTATACACTAGGTACTTAGTAGGTACCAGTATACACTAGGTACCTGGAGGTAGTAAATTTAGTACTAGTCAGAGTTAGTAACAGAAGCAGGCAGTAAGTACCACTACCTCCCCTAGTAAAGTCCTAGCGATAACACTCTTCTGAGCTACATGCGTTTACTAACTGGTCATGAATAACCTAGTCACAAGCACGACCTTAACCTAGTGCATACTACTTCCTACAATCAGTTAAGTTCCTAACCATGCAGTTGCTAGTGGCAGAGCCTACGTACAAAACCGCGGGGTAATAAGGTTCGTAAAGAGTTAGTAAATACGGCCGTTACTACATGTTTACCACCTATTTTTATTATAAGAGTGTAGGGGTGTACGAAAGTTTTTCTTTTTTTTTTTCCCAGTTTTTAAGAGTGTACGAAATACGCCAATCCCAAAATTGAAACCACGCGGAAAACGAAAATCCCGAACGAATGCCTCGAGCGCATTACGACTCGGTTGGGAGCTGGCGCAGTACAGAAGAAAGCGTCCAATACGCATATTCCTAATCCCAGATCATATTGGGGATCTTCGTTTAACAGCTCCGCCTCCTATGTATAGAAAAAATACGTACATCTCCGAGATAAGTTGAAAATATGTTCGTTAATTTTGTCGCAATCACGTACTTACCTGTCCTCACGCTGATCGTATAGAAATTAGTGGCATCAGTGTGGCTGCAGGAGTTTCTTTTAAATCGCACCAAATAAGGTAACTTATCTAACAAGCTGCACGAACGCTGCTCTGTTCCACAACAGTGTTTTCCTACTCCCCATCCCATCATTCTGAACTCATTTTGTTACCCGGGAGGCTGACCGATAGTCCGCCCTCCACATCCCACTTCCGGCCAAACTCGATTCCTTTCTCTCTCTCTCTCTCGCATCTAGGATGTCGTCTTGTCGGCCTGAGGAATCGGAAGCGATGTTCATACGTTAGCGAACTCCTTAACGTATGACCATCGCTTCCTATCCCTAAACGTTGCACCCATCACCACCTTTTTTTTCGTTTCACGTGTGGTTGAGTTAACTTTCGTCCCAAAGTGTTCTTCATTCGCGGTCGAAACACACGTGCGGATGACGATGCATTTACGCACGCGGTTTCCGTTTCCGGAAACTGGTCTCGCAGCAGTCAGGAACCCGAATGAGGACTGCAGGGCCAGTTTTGCAGTTCGAAAAAAACGCGCGCGGAAAAAATGCGTAGCTCTCCGCACACGTCGTTCGCCCTCAAGAGCGTAAGTACCTGCCTCACGAGTCAACGCCCGTTGCACACTTGCGACTAGAGCGACGGCGACGACGTATTTTTGCTTTTCATGTTACTGCCTCTCGCTCGGAGCGAGACTTCGCGGGAGTTCGTGCGGTTTCGACATCGCACAGTACACGGGCGCTATGGCAGGATATGATTTCAGGAACTCTCGCCTTTTCCTTCCGTGTCAACAGCGACAAAAATTGGTCTAGACCAATCACGTTTCTCGCGCAACAGCAATCGCGCCGCTTTTAGCCGCTCCAGTCGCAAGTGTGAACGGGTCTTTAGGCCCGAGTCCCCGACCACGTTGACAGCCCACGAAAGACGGGGGGCGTGGCCTCGTCAGGAGACGTACTTTTGCCACGCCTCGTGGACATAAGTACATGCATGTATTTATGTCCAAAATAAATTGAAATTGAAAGCACGCACCTCTGGCTCCCCTGGCGCGGCGTTGGTTGGCCTGCGACCACTTGCGCTTCTCGGCCGAGCCGGCCCGGTTGTTGATGACCTCGAGCTCCTCCTCGGAGCTGTGCTGTTCGAGGTTGGGGTCGCTGTCGCTGGGCAGGGCAGAGTCGAGCAGCACAGGGCTGCCGCCGCCGACACATCCCGCGGCCCCGACACTGGTAGACGCAGGACCCCGACCGACACCGGCTGCTACGGTGGCCGACAACAGGGCCGTCACCACCGCGGGTCCGGAGACCGGCTGGTGGTGGTGTGCGGGCTGTCCCCGCCGCCTCTCCATCGGCTTGTTGTTCGGCTGCTGCTGTTGGGTGTCTTGTTGCTGTGTCTGCTGTTGTGTCTGCTGTGTGTGTCGGAACCTAGTGGCGTGCTGACAGAGGACCACCTTCCGGCGGCCGCTGGGAGAGTGGTGGCCGCTGCCGTCTTCCAGTTGGATGCTGTGCTCCATGTCTGTCAACGATAAGAGATAAGAAGAATGCGATAAGAGTCACGTCCACCCTTCTTAGGCTACACGCACGAGACAACCTTAAAACCACTGTATACAGTCATGGTCAAATGAAATGGGAACCAGAAAATATCAACCAGAACCCGCACAGTCGATAAATTCCGTTCGTGCAGATCAAATAATGGCGCGCTATCCGCACATCTGGGAAGCCACATTTCCCAAATTTGTTACTGTAATTAAGGCAAGAATTAAGGAAAGAAATCGCGGTATTTGTGCGTCCCCGTTCGTATCTCGCATTCCCATTTCATTTGACCATGACAGTACTTGAGCTTCGAACACGTAATTCCAGCACCTTGCGTACATGTTAAGGTATTTCATTCAGCTAATTTATTGGTTTATCTCAAGAGATCTCGAACCTAATGACACATAAATTTCTTAGATCGCAATTATATCTACGCGCATGAAACCACATTAAAATCATCGTCCCTTCCACTCAGAACCCGTGACTTAAATACACTCGCGTAGACATGCGGAGCTATTCTTTTAACTGTTCATCTATTACTTTATTAAAGTAAATATTGTGCCTAATCGCAGATAAAAGCGGGGTTACATACAGAAAGACCCCGAAAGCTAACTAGGCAAAGTAACGTACCGTATTTTCGTGTGTATAACTCGCCCTGAATATATTCCCCCCTCCCCTCTTTTAGCCCACCGGAAAGAAAAAAATCCTCGCGTACAGGAAGGGCTGCACCAAAGCTACTGCTCAAGCAACACATCACATACTATGTAGACAGAAAAAAGCGTATATTTAGCAAGTAGGATACACTGACTGCAAGGCGAAAGTCACAATTCACGAATAAAATTCAATAGTTAGCTTGTGCTCGTCCTTGTTTTTTGTTCCTTGTCCTTGTATGTTTTGCGGAATCGCTGCCATGAAAGGCTTAGTGAGCGTTACTGCGTTGGAGCTTCACGGCACAACGCGCATTTCCGTGAAGCTGCAGTGCACTAAAGGAAAAACCCCGCGTAGTATCCGCTCCCCTACTTTGCCACTGAAATTTCCGCATTTTTTGGTGCGGGTTATACGCGCGAAAATACGGTACTCATTTCCGCAGTAAATTACATCCCCACAGATTCACAGCGGCAACCTTTCGGGGAGACAAAGCGCAAAACGTTCCCCTGTTTATGAAAAGTGCCGAAGAAAGTCACTTCCACAATTCACAAGTGCCAAGGCACAATCAATGCCTCGTAACCTACACCTGCCGAATCAAGACAGCAATGCGAACGCAGCTGCATTTTTGCGACCCATCCGCCACGAGAACGAAGATGGGCAGTCGCGGCTCGACATTAAGGGCGCCCTTTAGAAAAACACGACGCTTATACATTCAAAAGGAGAACGAGAGAACGACCGCACAGTCGTTTACCTCGGTCATCAGTCAAAGCCCTCCAGTAAGTAGCATGCATATTCATGGCCTCGCAAATGTGGGCGCGACATTTTGTTTCATTTCGTGCCGAAACGTTCTCTGGGCTGTGGGCGGGGCAGGGTCAACTTTATCGACGAATAACACGGCCTTCAAGCAAAAAACACAAAAACAAAGCTAACAGGCATGTTAATTTTTTCTGTCGTTTGTACTTTTAGAGTGCACCGCCCAAGAAGGTCTAGTGCAGTAGGTGGGGCACGTCGAAATAAATAAATGAACTGACCAATGTATAAACTGTAAAAAATAGATTTCTACCCGATTTTAAAATAATAATAATAATAATAATAATATTTATTAGTCAAACAGAAGTCATGTACATAATCAGGCCTACCTAAGCCGCAACGGGCTTGTCAGGCAGAGCCTGGCAGGCGACATTCAGAGCCTGGCAGGCGACATTCAGTAGCCATTCAGTAGCCCTTTAAGCCAAAAACAGCTCCACTTGATAATGATGATGGTTAGCAGCGAACACAGAAAGCGACGAAACACACTACGTTAAACTTCAATTTGTTCTGCACGAACTCTAACCACTGTGCCAAGTAAGATACACTTAGCTTCATTCGCAACAAGCCGTGCTCGAGAATCACCCCCCCCTCCCCCCCCAATCCGCCCGACTCGGCTTAATTAAACACCGCCAAGGAATCACAATAAACTTCGCGAATAATTAGAAAGCTTCCGGGCGGCCGACAAGAAAAGTCGAACGCGATCGATCCAGACGCGCGATCGAATTAACCGGGACGGGGAAGTGGGCCGCGTCTCGGGCGCCGTGAGCGGAATCCCGCCGGGAACCCAAAACCCTGGAGGCCCCCGCGTAGGCCGCGCAACAGAAACAGTTTAGTCAACGAGGCAGCAGCAGCGGCCAACGCAGAACGTTCCGCTTAACACGCACTAACAACACAAACTCGCTGGTAGTTGGAAGAGGAAACGGGGGACGAAAAAAAGAAAAAAAAAAAGGCAGGAAAAAGGTGAAAAAGAGTACATAAATAAATACGCAGACTTGACCAATCGAATTAGGTGCGAAACGCTTAGGATGTTCGCTGGTCGGAGCAGCAGCGGAGAAAGCTTGAAGAGGAGTGGTACACGCTCAACGACGCTTGAGACCTCCCCGGCAGGAAAGACGAAGATGAAGAAAAGCGGGAAGGTGGACTCGGAGAGGTTGTCCGCTCTGCTTTTCTTTCGACGGGGAAGCTAAATAAAAACCGTGGCGAAGAAATGAGTTGTTCGAGAGCGGCTCGAGAAGCGCTTCGGTTGCAGAACAGCAAGGCGAACGAGAGAGGGAAGCGCGGGAGAACCTCGTAAAGCTGAACAAGCAGCCACCAGCACTACAGCGAACGTAGTCGTACGAGAAGGAGGCTATGGCTCCCCCGAGAACACGCGGCGGTCCGTTCAAGCACCCGCCAGGCCCGCACAAGGAGGCGAACCCTAACGGGAAGTACTAAGTACGCAACGCCGAAAGTGGGAGAGAGGGGGAGGAGACCGCACCGGGGAAAGGCAAACTAAGAAGAACGCGCCGCCGACCAAAGAAGTGAGCCAGGAAGGAGGGCGGAAGGAAGCAGTACGTGAGCAACGACGCCTGCGGAAAGAAAAATTAAACGTGACGGAACCGAAGAGGAAGAGACGACGAAGACGCGAGAGCCCGGCCGCAAAACGGCGGCGCCAACCTTGGCAATAAACAGCAGAGGGGGGCAGAGAACGAAGCCCGAAGGGACAAAATAAAACGGGGCAAATACAGAAAACAAAAACGAGATGATAGAACGGGAATGAACGGAGAAAGAAAAAGAAAGAAGCGACCTTAAATAGAGGAAACGGGGACGAAAGAACAAGACGTGCAGTAGTAGCAGCAGCGCGCAGCAGAGTCTAGCGGCGGCAGCGCGAGAGCGGGTTTCCGAGATCATTAAACGCGCGCGTACCACTTTCTCCGTAGCCCGGTTTTATTACGTTACCGCGCCGGCGGCTTCTCTCGGCTCCCCCTCTCCCTTCGGGAGAGAGGCCGAGGAGCGGGATGCTTCGAAGAAGAAGCTCAAGAGGAGAGGAGAACAGGAAGAGGAGAGCAGAGCTGAGCCACAAAGAAGCGGGCCGCGGCAAGGCAGGCTCGAGGATCGACGCAGTGGCCCTGGTCACCCTCGAGGTCAGAGCAGGCCCGCACAGACCGCTCCTTCCTCTCCATCGCATCTGCCTGGAAGCGTAGCCCTTACGCATCCGCCCATACGATGATGCTGTTCCCGGGTTTCAGACCCTAATCGGATAGGCGAGGCTACGCAATCCGGTGACGATTACTCTAAACGAAAGAAAGTGCCAAACACGGCTGCGAAAATACCGAGGCTCACCACCCTCCTGATTGGAGCAAGTCAACATATGTGGTGCAGGCTGGGAACCTCTTTCCCTCTCACAGTCACCTCCTAAGTAACAGCCACCCTGTAACACTTTCGGTGTCCGTCTGATGACAGTTTTCGTCAACTATTCAGTGTTTCCTTTAGGTTTCACCCCCCTTATCTTAACTGCGCACTAACGCTCAGTCCCTAACGGCGACAATGAAGCGCTCAGGCCTCTCGCTCTTGCGACACGGAAGGGCCACTAGGCCGACGACATCATCCCCAGCGCTGCGGGCTTTCCCGCACAGCCTCCGCGGCTGGATTAACTCGCCAAGCCTAGCGGAACGAACGCTGAAACCGAGAGAATAGAGCCACAATCCCACGAGGCAGTAGCGCGGGAAATGTAAAAAAGCAAGCAAGCAAGCAAGCTCCGGCGCGGGAACGAAGCCCCATTCCCGCTTCTCTCTCTCTCTCTCTCTCTCTCTCTCTCTCTCTCTCTCTCTCTCTCTCTCTCTCTCTCTCTCTCTCTCTCTCTCTCTCTCTCTCTCTCTCTCTCCCCCCCCCTTCCCCCCCTTTCAATCCCTTCTCCTCGTCGTTCCTTTCGATAGAATGAAAACCACGGCCTGGTCACACCACGCACGCCTGTTAGAAGGGCTTCCCGCTGGAGTACGTACACGTGCTGCTGCTGCGCTCGACGAATCCCGGCTATATTTGGAAGCTGCGCTTCGACGTGGGCAGGCAGTGAAGCCGAAAAGTCGTGGTAATGCGTGCCACTCGAGATGTTGAAACGACGTCCGCAAAACTCACCCCTATGCAGTTGTGGGGAAGAGAATGAGGCTTAGGTTATAGTTGGCGCAAACGTCGACGGCATATCATTTGCCCTTGAAATACGCCCGCAGACCACTCAATGACTCCATTAATCTGTCCTCTCGAACATAGTTGCCCACTGCAAACTGCCTGTATAGCGTCAAGAAAGTTCAAAATCATAACGGCATTTTGCGGAATTTTTCGTTGACTGAAAAATCACGCCGCTTTTGATCTCGCGCCTAAATATGCTGTGGTTAAGAAACTTGGTATGATTCAGGGTCATTTTAAGGTATGTTCCATTCGCAGGAGTTGCCCCCCCCCCCCCTTCTTCCCTCTTTTTTATTCACCAGTTGCTGAAGCTCAAAGCCGCAAGAACACACGCACTATAACGAACCTTCCGAAGCTTCAAGTGCAGGTGGGGTGACCTACCTGTTGGGAAACCTTGACGAGACCGCTTATAGTAAAAATTGCGGTTGCACTACGCAAAGATACAGCATGCCGCATTTTCTCCAGTCTAAGCTTCCCCCGCCCCCCTGCATCGAAGCAACTCCTCCCCCCCCCCCCCCACCGAACTTTTGCAGACAGGAAAAACAGACACACAAAACAATGAGCTAGCAGCACATTGTTATTTAATTGTTTTATGTGTCTGGATTCACTGTTCTAGGCATCCCTTTCAACTCTTAATGCGACGACTGCGGGGACAAAATATGCACACTTATGTGCCATGCGCGTATAAGGTCATGATTACGCTTCAATTCCTCCTCAAGAACAGAAATTAAAAGCGAAGTTTTATGTACCCGCACAAGAAGGGATTGTTTGCAATATATGGCGCCAAATTTAAAAAAAAACTCACACATCGGACGTAAAACTAGCGCACACTGAAAAAACAAAATACAGCGGTGGCGGACTCCGAAACAAATAGTAATCCCGCCGTTTTTCTTTCTGCTCTTTTTTTTTTTTTTTTTCGAACCCGAAACTCGATATCACACGGGAGCCTTATGCGCGAGAGCTCGTTTCCGGGTTCCTTTTGAATGTTCGGACATTTGTTACAGCGCTTCAGTGCATAAAGCAGTGGATGCGAGATATAAAAGCGCGAAGGGAAAAAAAAAAGCCCAACATCCCGGAACAGTATGGCGTTCGATTGGCGAGCGCTTTTCGAATGAAGACAATAAAACGAAAGCGAGAGCCTAAACAGGAAGTTTAGATAAGCCGCAAACGGTACGAGTTCCTTGAAAACGCCAGCGAAAGGGGGAAAAAAGAACAGCTACTAGCACAAAGGCGGACAATGGAACAACGTAGGCACGCAGCGAGACGGGATGAAATAATGTAAAAAAGAAAACGGCGAGAGGGAGGAACGGCTTCTTCGAGACGAAGATGACCATAAAGGCCTGAAGGAGATTTCTCAAGACTTCCACCCCAGAGGCAAAGGAGTACAAAGAAAACGAAGAGCCGGCGAGGCGCACAGACGAACATCATCCCCATCAGCACAGCGAGGCTTGCGACCAAAATGGACGAATGGTCGTGCGCCTACCGGTCGGCCTGTCCGCTTGCCCAACTCCAAAGTGCTCGTTCACGAACAAAAACACACGCAAAAAAAAAAACGCCCGCAAGACGCGCACAAACACACGCCATTCAAGCTCAGCACCACAGGCCCGCACAAAGCGGGGGAGCCATACGCATACACACACACACACAGACGCGAGCTCTTTCCCGCTCGCTCGATGATGCGCCGCTCTCCCCCTCCTTCTCTTCCCCATACCGAACGAAAGGACGGGCGAACACAGCGGCGCTAGCGCACTTTTCAAGCGGTTGATCGAGCGCATCGGAACGTATCTTCGCTCAACCGTCAAGTCCGTCACGCAAGCGAACGAACCCGTATACGCCGAGCTCCCACCGCTTCTTTCTCCTCCGCTTCTTCCTCCCCCTCCTCCTCTGGCTCGTGTACACACCACCCAGCGACACTACGTCTCTTGGACTGTTGTACCACGCCTTTGTAAAAGATTTTGATACGTCAAACTTTTTACAAGTTCGTTTATTTCTTATCTGAAGCCACACGGTGTACCGCAGGGCGGGAAACTTGCCCCTACACTATTCATTTCAAAGTAGCGCTGACTCCACACGTGGCTTTGTATTCTGCGAGGCGTTTGAGCCAGCTTTCGGCTTCTCTCACAACGAAAAAGAAAAAAAAAACACACAGCAAAGAGAACAAAACCTTTTCTTGGCGCAGTCCGCATTTCGGCCACCAGGGGAAAAAATAAAAATAAAAACGTCTCAAAACCGGCGGGGGTTGTGGAGGTTGCAAAGAGAAGCTGGACGCTATACATACGGCGAACAATGAGGCATTGGGAAGGAAGACAGCTAGCAACTTCTATTCCTAGCGATATAGGGGCGTTTCCAACGCGTGATGCGAGGCAGTTTTGTAGACAGCGCGGCCCATCTACGTTAAATAGACGTCGTTCGTCCTGGATACGGCGCCGCAGCCGCGAGAGAGCGGCCATTTTCTCGTCTCTCGGTGTCGCCCGCTCCACGTTCTCCGAATCCCCGCACCTGCCTTATTATTAAAGCGCTCCGTCACGCTGCTGCATTCCGAACATGAATGTGCAGCAGCCTCCCTTTAAGCCCCGACGCCCTATTATACACAAATAATGCGACCCTCCACCTGCTCCGATGCCTGTATTATTCCCCCCGAAGCTCCTTCACGAACAAGAAACCCACCGTCACAAATCTGTCAGGCACGGGGAAATACAGCGGAGACGAGAGAGACTGGTCTGCTCTTCAGCTGCCCTGTTCAGACGTCTCCTCTTCGGGGAAAGCAAGAATTCCGCAGCGGGCCAAGCAGATACTCAATTAAGCGCCTGTGACAGTCAGTCACGCACTGAGCGCCCGCTTCCCTCTCCCGTACTCTGTGCGCGGCGGAGAGCGGTACGTCAAAATTACGGGTTCAGCTATACGGACGGGAAGGCCGTCGCGTCCCACTTCGTCAACTGCGCTTGCGCTGATGTACGCGGAATGTATCGAAGCACGTTTACTGAAGAACGCCAGCAGGGTGACGAAAGAATAGAAATAAGATACCGGAGAAAGGCCTCGCACTGATGTTTACAACGGACAGTTTTAAAATTGTTCGTTTTAAGAGAGGCGAACTTCGCCTGTGGTTGTCTCGGTTTGTTTCGAAGGCCTAAAAGGTAGTGCGCAATAATTTATTCCTCAAGTGTGTATTTCCCGCTAAATCATTGCCCAAAACGCGACAGCATCGCACACTGCCGCCGCTGAGACTCTCCAAGACATACGATGTCAGATGCACGGTACTAAGAAACAAACTACTTTACAGGTAAATGCACCGCCCGACTATTTATGGCCTGTTGAGGGGGTGTTTAATCTAAGCCGCTAGCGCTCCAGTAAAACCGGGTGTTCGGCTGGTTGGTATGAGTGTACGTTTGAAAGGAGAGCGCTTAAATTTGCGAGGGTCAAACACACAAGACCGGAAGCGGACAGAATTATGCATCTGCCGTTCTGTCCATTTCCTTTTTTTTTTTTTTTTTGCGTTTGTCTCTCGTTCAAACATGCAGTAGCACTGCCACCGGCCATAACTAAAAGGGTCCCACGAATGCGACGCGGCGCCGAACTCTCCGCACGTCGCATGAAACATGGGCGCACTACGCCGAACAAGTGGACCCCCTGGCCCGGTATAGTGAAAGGAAATTCGTTTCACTCGCCTTACCTCCCTAAAGCCTTTGGCTGAAGCTCCCTTCACGAAGAGTTAAGCTCCAGATGCATTCAATGGCAGTTCCCGAACACCCGAAGGAACCGCAATTCAAGGCAAGCGACGGAGTACATCCTTTACGCGTCTTTCCTTAATTCCACTGGTACCTTAATATCCCACTGGTACCTTAATATCAAATGCGACAGCATTTATATAGCAAGGATTGTTAAAACGTGATGTTACTCAAATGTTGCACTAAGGGTAGATAAGGTAACATAAAAGGAGGAACGGTGTTCTGGACGGTTCCTGTTCGCCACGCCACATCATGCAAAATTGCAATAAATATTCATGTCGCAGTTTATGTCCCGTGTTATTTTTTTAATGCCAATTCTAAAATGGTTGACGCTGCCAAGCTATGGTAAGTAGCTGTGCTCGTCTGGATACCTGGGTGTGAAGCTCAGGTCAGGGGTTGAAGAGTAATTCCCCATTTCTTTTCTCTCTCTCTCTTCCCCTCTCTCTCTTCCCCCCCCTCTCTCTCTTTATCTCTCTCTCTATCTCTCTCTCTATCTCTCTCTCTCTCTCTTGGTGCAAGCGGAACGCGCTTACGCCTCGGATGAGCACGATTCAATCAGCAATTGTGAGCTCCCGTTTCTCCAAAGAAATAGCTGCCTACCTCACGACATATAACAAAAAACCCTAAACAGTTCTCGCAAAAAAAAAAAAAGATCAAACACGCCAGCCCCATAAACAACACTAGAATCGAATCGGACAAAACCCAAAAGTACATGTGCTGAAGCGTAACCTCTAGTTAGTGGTCACTAACCTCCGACCAAGTTCGAATGCCCTTGTAGATTACAGTTATAGGTAAGACTCAAGATGGTCGCCACAAAACAACACTTATAAGAAAAAAGGAACAAAAAAAAACAAGGCAGAGCCGACCATGAACTTGCGGCTCTGAGTATAAATACCTGCTTCCACTTAAAATGACCCGTATTACACGCCGTTCAGAAAAATAGGATCCTGACCCCGTCGGGTCATCTACGGGGGTCCGTCCACATCCAACCAAAGACGGCCCTGATGTACGTTGCCTCACAAACTAGTCATTACTACTCCGACGGGGAGGCCACGAAATTCGAGGCGGTAGTACTAGTAAACGACGGCCGACCAACAAACAGGAAGAAAGAAAAGGAGGACCCATTTATCCGCACCCGGGACGAGGCCCCAAAGAGAGCAGTCATTAGAGAGGGGGAGAGGCAGAACACGGGCAGAACTTCGAACTCGCATTCACATAACGAGCGGCGGGTGATAACCGGAGCAACAACAAAAAAGAGAAATAATTACGGTAGAGGCACTGTCGTCAATACGAACGACTACTCTCGGAGGAGCGAAGCGAGAAGAAGCTGCAATGATTCGTGCGGTGTAGCTTGCGCACACACGCGCTCGGGGCATCAATTTCTATTTGAGTCCGAATTGCGACGTGCCCAGAGAGGGCGCCCTTGGTACTCTCTCGCTACCCCGTCCCTCCCATTTGCCCCGCATACATTCAGAGCGCAGCCCCAAATTGCCAGGTCATCAGGCGTCGGGACTCGGCTCGGCTGATCGACACAACGCGCTGGAAGGGTTTTCGAGAAGGGATGGCCAACGCTCGCGCCCGCGTCGGATCAAAACGCCCCGCGTTGTTCGGGCAGGGGGAGTCCGTATAGTAGCCTGCAGTTACGCTGGACGCTGTTTGTACGAGGGACAGACGCTCTTTAGGCGCACGAACGAGAGGATTGCGTGTTTTGATGGCATCCGGGTGTGCTGTTACGTGCACTCTGCGTGCTATTACGCGCACACAGTAGTCAGTGTGCTCGGTATATACTATTACACGCAAGCTGCATGCAGTTTTACGTTGACTGCAGGGGGGCAATGCAAGGAACATTAAAAATAAGGTCCTTTATGTAAAGACCGAACTAGTATTTACAAATCACTTCGAGCCTAGCTGGGCATGAAAGCACACGGCAATAGGAGATATGAGCGTGTCATTACGAATGAATCGACCGTCTGGAATACTTTTCCATGCGAGCTACGCAAAATCTACACTGCCAAGCTCCGGCAAGGAGTACACATGCGGCAATTTATAACATTGCCAGCGCAGGATGCGAAGCGCACAATGATGACCATGGTCCGTCCTTTGTAGCGGGCGGTCGGAAGGTCAAACACGGTCAAATCCCAAGTTCCTGTCCACAACACGGGAACTTCGAACAGGAACAGTTAACCTGAGGGATTTCATACTCTTCCGTGCCACCAACAGCGGAACCCTCTCTCTCTCTCTCTCTCTCTCTCTCTCTCTCTCTCTCTCTCTCTCTCTCTCTCTCTCTCTCTCTCTCTCTCTCTCTCTCTCTCTCTCTCTCTCTCTCTCTCTCTCTCTCTCTCAAACATTTCAGACTTCCTACTTTTACATCGAACGAAATGCGAACTACTACATCCACGCCTTCACTGCCTTCTTCACTGGTGGCTTATCTAAGTTCGTTCCCCGACACCGGCATTACGAATGAATCGACTGTCTGGAATACTTTTCAATGCGAGCTACGCAGACTCTACACTGCCAAGCTCTGGCAAGGAGTACACATGCGGCAATTTATAACAATGCCAGCGCAGGACGCGAAGCGCACAATGATGACCATGGTCCGTCCTTTGTAGCGGGCTCATTGTTCCTCATTATACCGCTTTCCTCATTATTCCTCGCGAACGTGAAATGCGGAATTCGCGGCACAACCGCGTACGCGTACCAACACGTGCTCTGCATTCAGGGTTCCCTGCTACAGTGTTTTCCAATCGTCGGAAAACACGGCTCAGTGTAGCCACGCGCGTGCTTCGTACATAGAGCGTACATTTATAGCGTGTGCGATATTGAAACGCTCGAAACCACCTGGCCGTAAAAAGAACTCGCGTATTATAAGCTGCAGCGCACGGCAAACAGGAAATTAAAATGTCGGAGCAGGAATTTGAAACAACGAAAACGAAAAGAAACGATGCACGCCTTCTTATCTATGTCGATCGACGGAGGAGTGCGGGCAGTCGTGACAAAGTCACCGCGCAGATTTTGGGGAGTGCAGCAGGGAACGAGGAAGCAGAAATGAAATTCGCCAACAAAAAGCGACGAAAGAGGGATTAAAAACGAAAGGAAACAGTTAGAAATTCAAAAGTAAAAAAAAAACTGTGGTGGATTCCTTTGTCATAGGAATCGGTAAAACATGAAAGTGAAATGTGCAGCGAAATCTGCAGCTGAGCTTGATTTGCGGGTCGGGGGCTGTCTTGTGGGTGTGCATGGCGAGCGACGTCCTGCTGGTGGGTCGTTTCGGCGAAGGTGTATTGGCGACATTTCCGTGACGGATATGATGTCAGTGAAACCTTGGAGTAACCTGGCATAAAGCACTTTCGTGTTAAAATATAAAACCGACGAACGAACAACCCGAAGTATAACATACTCTTTAGAACTAAAGGTTGCTTCCCCACAAGAAGACCCTGTGTGCAGGGGTGCACCCTCTACAGGCCGCTTGCGTCGTTGTACTGGCATCTTTCCGTGAAGGATATGACGTCATGGAAATCTTTGTTTATCGCGGAATAAAACAGTTTCGTGTTCAAAATTCCGCGGAACTAGATTGAGATAGACAACACATGCTCTGCCAATATAACAAATGTTCGCCGCTCTAAACACTACGGGGATAAGCGACTGGGGAAGGGGTTGTATGAATAGACAGATAACAAACCCTGCCGAAAGCATTCTGGAGTGACTGCTAGCGCCCGGAGCGACGTTTAAAATCCTCAGTGCATACTAGACTTTCCTTTTTTCTTTTGATTGTAGCGAAGTACCTGAACACCGAAAGATGGACACCGCTCCGGTTGCCCGCTGGATCAGGTTTTGCTGCCCCTGCAAATCCGAGCTGGTCAGCGTGCATTCCAATTTCCCACTGCTCTGGAGTAGGTGAGGGCAGTGGGGCGGGTTGGTGCAACCCCGAAAACACCGATGGTGTTAGGTGGTGTGGGCGCAAGAATACGAGGTGGGGGTAGCGGCGACGGCGTGTCAATGAAGCCAGTTGTACGTGAAACGGCTGGGGGAAATATGAGACAGGACAGTGCAGTTAGTTGTAGTTACTATTCACGTTGGCTACCGTATTTGCTCGTATATAGACGCCCCCCCCCCCCCCCGATCAGCGCGATGTAAGACCGACCACGTGCCGTAGCCCTATCCCAACATAGACTGCCTATAACTGAAATTATTATTTTACAATCACAAACGGCTTCAACGTATACGTTCAGGGACGATATACAGCCGAATAAATACGGCACTGAGCTTTTCTCGGTTTTTTTTTTGTTTGTTTTTGTTATAGTCACACAACCTTTGTGACACGTCCGCGTTGGCCAATGTCAGTGGCCGATATGCTCGCTGCCTCCGCTCTCAACAAAAACTTACCGGGGGAGCGATATAACTGAGATTTTTTTTGCAACCACGCAAGCCAAATAACGAATAAAAAACGCAGATAGGAAAAACAAACGAAACGCGGCACGGCAACGTTACGAAACAGTCCTCCTCCTCCTCCTCCTCCTCTTCCTCTTCATTTCAACGACTGCGGCGCTCGGAGCTTTATTTACACAACAAAACCTATCCTGGGCAATAAATGGCCATGGCGGCGCGCGCGCCGGGTACTCCAAATGGCGCGCGCACAAAGGGCGCTTCCGTGGCTACGCGGAAGACGCCCCGTTCCGCTGCTTCCGCCCCCGACGAGTTGGAATCGCCCCCCGCGGACAGCGAAACGCGCAGTTCCGGCGAGGGCACCGCGCCAGGAAGGAAGGAAGCCAGGGAACAACAGCGAACACAAGAGGCGAACAGGACGCGCATCGCTCAAAAAAACGCAAAAAAGGAGCGAGTTATTTAAAATAGCGCCGTGGAAAAGTTAAAAACAACTGAAAGGAAAGAAAAGGTGATGAAGAAGAAATGCGGAACCCATCCCTCTCCGTTCTTGGCTCCTTCGTTAAATGGGCCGTGAAGACGAAACATCAGTTGAAATTTTTTTGCAAAATTCCAACAACTAATTCACGCTAACTGGCCGCGGCGGCCGCTTTTCTGATGGAGGCGAAAAGCGAAAAACGGCCGCGTGTTCGAGATTTCGGCGCACGTTCAGGATCCCCTGCAGGTGGTCAGTATTAATCCGGAGCCCGCCACTACGGCGCGCCTCATCACCTGCGTTGCGTCGGCGCGTTGAACCGTACAATCAATCAGTCAGTTCACACTAACTAACGTACACTAACATACACGTAAAGGTGTAGCGAACCACCGACTACCACTCTCTCGCCGGGTCCTTATGACGTCACAGGATGGTGTTCGCACGACTCGCGGCCGCGGATAAAAGCCAGCACCAATAAACACGACTGCGCGATTGTCATTCCGGCGGATCGTATAACTAACGTATAGCTAACGTGTTAACCACCTAACGACTGTGTTTTCAGAGCACTTTAGGGGCTCGCCTTGCCGTCGTAGCTCGCTCGCTGGACCCAAGTAGAGCCACACGGCGTTCCGTCGTAGCGGCTGTAGTCGCGGCGCCCCACAGAGGCTTTGATTTGAAACTCGCGAACCGCTGGCGCTTGTAATACATCTCCCCGTTGTTTAGAGCAAAGAAAACTGGGGGTACATTTGAGGCAAAATATACGCAATTAACCGCCAGCGCACGAGTTCATTTATTTAGGAACGCTCCTTGGGTTGGTTTTCTAGTAAGGGGGAAAAAAAGGGGGGCAGTGCAACGCCGGCACGTGCAGGAGGGGAAGCAAGCACAAAAAGAACAGAACTCCCGCTTGGCACAGTTTCAGGCCGGGGGCGCGCGAGCACTGCGAAGGCGGGAAATTTGAATTGCATTGGGTGGTAGCAGCGAGCGGATAACGGCGCTACAGCCCATTATGGCGAATCACTGCTCTGCACTTCCGACAGCTGCCCCGTTGAGCGGAACGGCTTTAATTTTTTTCAGTGTTGCCTCTGTCGCTCCACTGCTGAAGCCGTGAAGCGCCAGACTTGAGAAAGTTTTTGTTTCACCATTTCTTGCTTTCTTCCTTTCTTGGTTATGAAAACGTCTGCCGTGGCTGCCAAAGCTTGGTGGGCTAACAAATTCTAGTTCTTTTAAAGTCAACGAACACAACCTACAGGATTCTTCCACACTTTTCACGCGCCTACAACTAAATATATCGGTTGACGGTATTTTCTTTTCCGTCGGCGCATCCGCTAAAATCAGCCCATATTCGACATTCGCAAGTTTCCCCCCAAGCCAACGAGTCCCGAAAACCTCATCATTAAAGCTGCAATTCGGCCGAAACGTTTAAGTTTCGCATCCGCAAGTCTCCACTCCCACGCCTTTAAAGGTCGAAGCATTAAGCACTCCCCCCGCCATACTTTGCGGCACGAAACGACCTCCATCTTTGCTCCTTACCTCGCCCAAATCGCAGTTGCGAAACGCCCGACTTGGGCGCTCGCGAATACCAAAGTTTAAACAAGCACGAGCCTTCGGGAAGCGAAAAGGGCGGACCGTAGGATCCAGAGAGGGAGAGTTGGAGGGGGGGATGTGGGGAACGAATGAGACAGGAAACGAATCAAGAGGAGGAGGAACGAGGGAGAGAGGGAGGGGAAAGGTCTTCCTGCCAAGTTAATTAGCATCTCGCGGCGGGAGAAGATACGTAGCCTCGCCGGCGGGGAACGTAGGGTGGCAGGCAGGCAGGCACAGCGCGCTCCGGCCGAAATTACTTTGTCTTCCGGCAACTCGCCTTCCTCCGAGCGCTCCACGCATTCCGTCCCCTAACTATCCCGCTCTCCATCCTCCCTCTCGACGCTCTCCCCGAACGCGAAAAAAAACTTCGATCCATCTTTTGTTATCTCCTCCTCGCAAAGCTCTTCCTGAGCGGTAACGAAGCGGCTCCGAAACCGCTCTCGCTCTCTCTCTCTCTCTCTCTCTCTTAGGGGCCTTCTCCTTCCAAAATAAGTACTAATAAACCTCCCGCGCATTTGACGCATAACCGTTACTGTAACAGTACGCGCCGGTTTGTGGCCGACTGCTCTCTCTCTCTCTCTTTGCCGAGTCCTATACACCATTACGGACAAATGCTGCGCATTTGAGAAGCTGAGTTCACGGTCGAGTAATGTTTATGCGAAATGTGCCTCTCTTATTTTTTGATACAGTACGCGTTTTCTGCCTTGAAGACGTTTACAAGGCAGAATGGAACTGAAGTGTTTTTATTATGAGCCCTGGAAGTATTTTAGGAGTTATGCATGACGTACTGTGTTGACGCTCCATTGGTTCCCATTGAACTTGAAAGCGCTATATTTGCTCGAAGGCGCATTTCTCGCGTGAGCTATCGAATGGAGGTCAGTGCTGACGTAACGGACATCTTTGTACAATTCTCTTTCGCCGTCCTTTGAAGAGAAAATACAACTTCGTTTAATTTGAAAGAACTAGGATTCAGTATCTCACTCAGCTCCATTAGAGCCACAAAAGATGTTTTTTAACGAAAAAAAAGCAAGAAGTATTTAAAAACTTTCAAATTTTGCGCCACAGTGACGTGTTATGAGCAAGAATGACGTCATACGGGCCAACAATAAAACATAATTTTCAGTGCGTTAACTGCACGTTAGCATTCAAGTGATGCGGTCAAATGGAACTAGAGGCCCCATTACAGACGTCCAGTCATGTGTCGTCGCGACAGGTCAGTTAGGCGGCCGCCAATCACACAAACAAGGTTCCGTGACGTCATAGAAAAGTTGCGGGAAATTGGCTAGGGGGTCGCCACGGCTTCACACGTTTTCTTTAATATCTCCGTTATTTGTTCGAAGATTGCGATGGTATTGGTACCATTGTTATCGGGACTAAGCAGTCTCTCTAATAAACCCAACTTGTATTTTGTCTTCATGGCTCCTTTAGTACTATAGGTCGAACTGAACACTGTACTTAGCTACAAAAAAGAGAAAAAACATTCCAACGTCTGCTCTTAGGAAAACACGTCCAACTTATGCACGCCGACAGGATCCCCAGGAATGCGAACTCCCCCCGATATGCATGTTCCAAACGATAAAAAAAAAAAAAGAGAAAAGCATTTACAATTTCAAACCGCATTTTCTCAGACAGAAGGCGCCACTACGCAGGAGGGAAAAAAATCAGTTTGTGAGCCTTCACAAGTGATATCCCCCTCCTGTACGAATTTAAAGCGCAAGAATTCAGACAGGGACGAACGGGACAAGGACAAGCGCGGACGGGACAAGGACAAGGACGGGACAAATTCGTACAATGGACTACCAACTAGCTCGAGCTCACACGTTGTTTAAGTTAGATCCCCCTTCTATAGTTTATCGGGTACGACGGGGGCAAGGGGGGGGGGGGGGGGGGGGCAGGAATTCAAAAATTCCTGATTGATGAGGAGGCAAACATTTAGAAGGAGAGCACGCGTTGGCGCACATTCATCGAGTGATTAGTGAGAAGTTTAGGGCAATAGTGATAGGGAAGCCTGCACCGATAACATCAGCGCCGCAGAAAACTTCGGAAAGGGAAATAAGTTTGAGCAACCTTGATTGGAAAAAAGCAGAGCAAAAGGTTTCCCCCCAGACAGCAGTGGGCCCGCACGGAATACCAATGCAACTGATAAACATGCTTGGACCTAAAAGTAAAAAATCGTTTATGAGGGCAATAGATAAGGTGATAGAAACCAAACAAATACCAGAGGACTGGCTAGAAAGTAGGATGAATTTAATATATAAAGGCAGAGGAGACAAAGCCAGTATTGATTCATACAAACCACTTACAGTAGCGTCAGTGGTGTATAGATTCGTAATGCAGGCGATAAAATCAGAAATTCAAGCATGAATGGAAGAAAATGAAATACTTGGGGAACTGCAGAATGGATTTAGACAAGACAGGCGACTGGATGACAATTTGTTCGTGATAACGCAATGCATTGAAATTGCGAAAGCACAGAATAGACCATTATGGATTACATTCCTGGACATTAAAGGGGCATATGATAACGTAAACAGAGAACGGCTGTGGAGGATGCTAAAACTCCAGGGATTAGATGACGAGTTAATTCAGTTCCTTACGGCAATCTATAAAGACAATAGGGTGCACCTTACATGGGAGGGACAGAAATGCGCCCAGCAGGTCAACATCCATCAGGGACTGAAACAGGGATGCCGTTTGAGCCCAATACTGTTTATGCTTTACATGGCAGGGTTAGAAAAGAAACTGGAAGAAAGTCAAGTAGGGTTTAGCCTAACCCATATGCTACAAGGGGAAGTGGTAGAACAGCATATTCCAGGAATGTTATACGCAGACGACATTGTTCTTTTAGCTGATAACCAAACCGATATGCAACGGCTAATAAATATTAGCGGCCGGGAAGCCACCAACCTCGGATTAAATTTTAGTGGAGAAAAATCAGGAATAATGGTTTTCAATGATGCTACCACTGACGTAGTGCCTATCCAGCAAGGCGAATTACCCGGAGTGAAGGAATACAAATATTTAGGAGTATGGATAAACGAAGGGGATAACTACTTCAGAACTCACGAGGAGCAACTTAAGGTTAAGGGAAAGCGAAATGCAGCTATAATGAAGCATAGAGCGCTGTGCGGGTATAACAAATATGAAGTAGTAAGAGGAATGTGGAAAGGAGTAATGGTTCCGGGTCTCACGTTTGCGAATGCTGTACTCTGCTTAAAATCAGACGTTCTATCAGGCCTTGAAGTGAACCAGAGAACGGTAGGACGTTTGGCCTTAGGCGCGCATGGAAAAACAACTAACGAAGCAGTTCAGGGAGATATGGGCTGGGCGTCGTTTGAAGTTAGAGAAGCACAGAGTAAAATATGCTTTGAAATGAGGTTGAGGGCAATGGATCAACGAAGGTGGGCAGCTAAGGTTTTTAGGTACCTATACTTGAAAAGCGTGGACACGCAGTGGTTAAGGAAGACTGGAAGGCTAACGATGAAATACGAAAAGAACAGTGGAGAATCCAAAACAGCCAAGGTAACGAAAAAAGAGGCAAGGCAGATTGAAACAAATAAATGGAGGGAAAAAATGGAAGCTAAAACGTCGTTAGAGATGTACAGGGCTGAGAAAATGAACATCAGAAAGGAAAATTTCTACGATAATTCCCAGGGCAGTGCTTTGCTTTTTGAGGCTAGAGCAGGCTGCCTGCTACGAACTAAAAGCTTTGTGGGGAAGTATTCACAAAATGATGGGGTATGTGTGGTCTGCGGAAAAGAAACAGAAACTATGCGGCACATAGTGTTAGAATGTGAGGGTATCCATCCAAATCTACATGAAGGGAATATTCCGCTTCCAGAAGCGCTAGGATTTACGGGTATCACAAAGGAAGTTAACTTCAAGGCTGTCGAGGGGACGAAAAGAAGATTAGAATGCTGGTGGACGAAAAGCAGAGAGGGGAATATTGCCTAGGATAGTTACCACCTGTAACAGGAAAAAAAAAAGTATTTTGTGCCAAATAAGCTTTTTGTGCCTGCCCTAAGCAGCGCTAGTATTAAAGCAAGAGTGTAAAACATAGTCATATTAGTCCTTTTTGTTAAGATGACATGTCATCACCCCGATACAAAGGGGAAACCAATAGAAATCATCATCATCATCATCAGGGGGCTTTTGTTACCTTTCCAGTCATCCTACCGAAGTAGCAAAGAAGATAATTCCGATGTCGCATTGTCCTTTTTTTCGCGCGGATGTACACCCCACCGACACTAACCAGAGTCCTCGCATTTGCATAGCCTCAAGAAAATCAGTTTCCTTCCAGGTTGCGCTGTCCATGCTACTCTTTGCCCCCACACACCGGACATGTTAACGAGCAGCGTCCACTGACTTTCCAGCACGCTTCTTTTGCGCACTTCTCCACTTTGTTCTCACTCTGTTTCCTCGAGCCACTTTCCCGTCCCCGACAGCCGCCATGACGAGCGCGAGAAGGTAGTCGGTGTTTGCACAGACTACGAAAACAGAAAAGAACTCGCGAAATTCATCGACACGCGGCGGAAGAGAGGAAAGAAAGAAAAGGAAAGCGCGGAGATTGGGTTAGGAACGAATAAAGACACAGCGGCAGCGGGACGGGCGAGGAACCGGCCGGCACGGCGGCAGCCTTCGTCATCGCCGACCGAGACCGGTGCGATTGTCTCGCGTGAGGAGGAGGGCGGCCATCGATCTCCCGAGAGCGTGTTTCCGCAGCCACCGCGGAGGGCCCCCGTTCGCTGCGAAGATGGCACGGCCTGCCTGCTGCAACCCATCCACTTACGAAGGCAGGAAAAGCTGCTAGCGTTGTCAGGACCAACGCTGGTCAGGACAGCCCCCCAAGATTTCAGTTCAGGAGTTTCGCTATAAAAACACAAGCACACGTTCTTGACAGACGAATTCACACATATGAAGTGAAACGTTCAACAAGGTTATTTGACGTAATTTTTAATTTAGTTCTTTATTTGTTTCTTTTTGCAGTGTGCGTAGGCAAGCTGAATTTTGGCTCCTTGCAATATTTTATTTATTTATTTATTTATTTATTTATTTATTTATTTATTTATTTATTTATTTATTTATTTATTTATTTATTTCATTTGTTGTAAGCGATCAGCAACAGCGCTGGGCCGTCCCGAGTGATGCACTGTATTCGAATCTGGGGAATCAGTCGAATCGTGTACAAAGGGTATATGTTTATTTTATAGACATTCTAATGGAGCCATTCCTTGGTCATTCCTTCGTTTTTTTTTTTTTTTCTCTCTCAGCCTTAGAAACAACGACCGAATATAAAAAACACCGCCCACTTAATAATGTGCGTCCACTTTCACGAGCTAACAGACAAATCAAGCAAACAAAGCTGTGACAACCACATACCAGCAATTACGAACAGTCCCTCAATTTGAAGAACCGCAACCGATTGGTCGGTGCAAGCAATAGCACGCCGAAAAAAAAAAAGAAACGAAAAGGTGGAGGACGGCGGGATGCTTGAATCAACCGATACGATGGATCAACAAACAGAACAAAACAAAATGGCTGAAAATGCTCTAAAATGTGCATACAACGGCTATGAAAGATATCTCCGCGACCTACAGCTTAATATCAACACCGAAACGCAGGAAAAAAACTTTAGACGAAGAAAAAAAATGAAATACCAGAAGCTCGGGTCGAGAAAAGCCACAACGAAACAAAGGCACGAGGGGGATTGAAAATACGCTACATGCCTGGGCGAAATAAATAATTGCGGGGATAACGGCGAAAGGAAAGAGGGCGAGATAATAAGAGAGAGAAAGGGCATCCGGGGTGGGAGATGAAAAGGCTGTGCGGCCGCCGATCTCGCCTCGGCGTTCCTCCCTGCGCCTGGCTTTTTCTTCCGCAGCCAGTAAAATAATCGATGGCCAGAGAAAATTACCTCGTCGGCTAGTGGGGTACCAGGAAACTGGCAACACCACCACCCAGACGAAAAGGCCCTCCCTTACTCGCCTTTGCCTTCACAACGTACCCTTAAAGCCGTAATACCGGCGAAAAAAAAAAAACCGAGATCCTTGGAGTACGGCGTTAGTATCCTACGTACACCGCATGCGCAAAGCATACTCCCTCATTTTAGCCGATGTTTTGGCCCTACACGGCCAGCTTGTAGAACTGTCTCCCACCCCCGCCCTCCTTAGCCGCAATTCGGGTTGCAACACCCCGTTTCAGCCCATACGGGTAGAGCTCCCTCAATCCATCCCCTTCCCCCCTCCCCATTTCCCATGCCTTTCCCTGTTCCCCTTCTCCCCCCCCCCCCCCTCCCCCTACCACCACCGCCGCCGACGTGTATGGCGCTCCATAGCCGGCCGATGGCTTATAATTGCCGGGAGAGCCGAACCAGCCAGATCCGCCGACGACGACGAGCGCAATTTTGTAACGCGAGACCGGTGGAATTATCGATTTCAGATTTTGTTGCCTGCCTCTTGCTTCCCCCTCTTTTCCCCCCCTCCCTTTTCCGGACGCCCGTCGCTGTTGCGGCACGCTCCTGTATGTAGGAGGCCATTTCCGTCGCGCACGTACACCCCCCCTCTCTGACTTCCTCCCTTATGAACATCCCTACAGTTTCAGCCCGAACAAAGGCGCTTGTATCTCTTTTGTAGCGTAAGCTACACTGGCCGAGGTTGAGAAGTTTCGCGTGGACCGTAAAGGGCCGTGCTGCGCAAGCGCGAGGAGCATTGGATTGGATTTGTATTGGATGTGTATTGGATTGAAGTGGATTGTATTGTATTGGGTTGGAAATCCAATCCAATTGGAGTACGGGTGTGTAGAGAATTGGGTCTGCACATTCCACAGGAGTGACGTCATAGCCGCGGCAGACGCACTGGCGCCGGCACGTGCCCAGCTGTGCGCCTCCATGGCGCAGTAGCCAAGTCTGGCGCTGCGCCGGAGCCGCTTGATAGCCGTTTCGCGTGGCTCCTGGAGATGCGTGCTGCGCATGCGCGAGGAATAGTGACTGGACCATGGACTGCACCGGACTGGACTGGACTGGACTGGACTGGATTGGATTGGATTGGATTGGATTAGACTGGACTGGGTTGGATTGGATTAGACTGGACTGGACTGGACTGGATTGGATTGGATTGGATTGCTGAACCTTAGCTCACGCTACGTATATCCTGACAGCCGAGCTAAGCCACTGCTAATTTTTCCCCTTTTAGCGCACCGGCACCCCCATTTCCTCCACAAACCCGTTTTGAGCCCGTGGCAGAAGGATTCTCCATCGTCTACGCGTCCCTCTTAACTCATAGATGAGTTTGGCGACAACTTATGTGGGCGGACTTACGGGGTTACCTTATACGGCCGGCAGCGGGAAAGTTATACTAACAAAGCTGCCTCGTGAAAAGACGCAACATTCGCAAATACTCAGGAGACGGCAGTACAGTGCGGTGCACAACTCTGAAAATAAACGCCCCCGCCCGCTACTAGCAGAATTTGTCGCTATCACGTAAGAAGGGGATACATATAGCTTAACAAAGCTGACCAAGAACAGCGAAATGCTATAGGGACGACGACTCAGGTGTTCACTCGATTGCTCAAAACACGAAGTGGAGAATAGGGTGTTTACTGTGGTAAGGATGGGACACAACGTCGCACAAATTTCTTGCACTGATACTTGTTGAGTTTCCTAGCTACGAAAACAAACGCCACGAGCTTTTTTCTTTTTTCTCGTTTTCATAAATTTTACATTACACTGCACCCAGTTGTACTGCGAGGTGATGAACACCTGGCTTCTTAGGTTTGTAAATTTTTGGATTGCGATTACACTTTTACGGAAAATTTGATTTTACCATTGTATTCCGGTTTTACTTTAAAAGCCAAACTTAACCTATTTTAACCTTCTGTCTGGCGCATTACAGCCACATTTGGCTGCTGCGCCAATAGAATCCCACTTACTACTACTTCACTGTCACTGCACTATTGCCACGACATGTTTGAATTTGGCGCCAACACGAAGCGGCTTTGAGGCGAACCAATCGGCAAGGCCGCCAGGCGTGCCATGCGGTCTGTCTCACCATAATACTTCTCCACAATTTCCTACTGCCAGCTCTGTTTTCATCCCTTTTGACGCACGTCCACCTGATCTGCCCCGATGCATAGTCCTATGATAGCACAGAACGCAATCAAAGAGGTTCTGTACGACTCGCAATGGCCTCCTCTTGTTTTCAAACCCATGTAATAATGTCATGCGCCTGACAGCTCACGAGCGCGATTCATAGCTCTACGAGATGTCTGTCGAAACAAAAACTTGCGCGCGGAAACAGTTACCAAGGTCGCCGAAATGCGTGTCCGTCCGCAAATTTTATTTCCCCTCGTATCATGGCTAACAAAGCAACATCTCTGTCCCCCTCTCGTGACCAGTGCCTCCAAAAAGATGAGTCAATAGAAAACGGACTTCCATTGTCGGATTTATTGTCAAGCCAGCATCATTTCGCTCGGCCCTGACTTCGTTATAGCTGACGGGCATATCATTTTATTCAGTTTTGTTTATTGTTGGTGGGAGCGCCATTTTATTCACTTATGCTATCTTCGAACTTCGCGCGCCTAATGAGCTGCCGCCACCTGGAAGCAACTTTTTTGCCGAACTGTTTTTCCGCTGCAACCCCGGAACACACAAGCGGGCAAAAACAGCCTCAAAATCGATTACTCCAAAACGCACCCAAGCACTCGAAACAACAACGTCGCCATCTCTTCTTTGCGAGCGCCTGAAAACAAAAAATAACAAAATGAAAAAAGAAAACACCCTTCTAGCGACACAGGGTTGCTAATACGACTGCAAACAAGTTTGCCTGATTGCAAAAAAAAAAAAAAAATCCTTCAGACAGAAGACGCAGCAGCAATGTTGACGTTCGTCGGGAGTAGAAGGACCGCCAAAGAACTAGCAAGCAGACGGAACCTTCTTTCCGCAGGTAACTGGTTCAACTTAATGCTTGATAGAACGAAAGAAGAAAAGCGTTGGGGGAACCTTTTTTTTTCGGTCAACATATATATTATTCTAACGTTTCGCCCGGAGACGCCCGAGCCCGGCCGAAACGTTAGACTAAATCTTATGTCTTTTGATATATATATATATATATATATATATATATAGAGAGAGAGAGAGAGAGAGAGAGAGAGAGAGAGAGACAGAGTCTGGAAGCAAAAAACTCACAAGGAACGCAAGAACATAAGGTAAGTAAAGACAGTGACACACGAGGAAAAACATTGAAAAATTGTTTCCTGACGTTTCAGAAGAGGACTTCCTTTTTTCAGAGTAGTGCCACTCTGATGAAAGGAAGGCCTCTTCCTGAAACAACAGTAAACTTTTATTTGGGAATGTTTTTTTCGTGTGTCTCTATCTTTACCTAAGTTATATATATATATATATATATATATATATATATATATAAACACAGAAATAGGGGTTGGCAGGGGTTGGCTGTGTTATTTTCAACGAGCCCCTCATTTCCTATTCTGATTCGCTATATATATATTGTGTAACTGTACTCTGATGAAGGCAAGTCCCGTTGCCGCTACGTGAGTAAACCTTCTTCGTTACTGTTCTTGCTGTGTATCCGACTGTTTACTTATACTATATATATATATATATATATATATATATATATATATATATATATATATATAGAGAGAGAGAGAGAGAGAGAGAGAGAGAAGAGGAGGGAGAGAAAAGGACCGTGTCCCAATTGTTCGCCGCCGTGCATCGCATCTCTTCCACGCGTCGCATACTTGCGCCAGTTCGATCCGATTTTCGTCCGTTTCTTTTTTTGGTAATCCAACCAAAATTTCGCCGAAATATATACTTTATTTATGCATACTCGCCGCCTCGGAACTTTACATTTTTCTGTAACACCTCTACCGCCTTCCTCTCACGGAACACGAATTCTTCCCTTTTCGAATTCCGGCGTCCCCGTTCGTTCTCAAACTAGACGACGACGACGACACCTCCCACAATTCCGAAGACCCTCGCAGTTCTTTCCTCTGGCCAAAAAAGAGAAAAAAAGTTGAACTCCCCTTATTTAAAAATTCCAATCCACCTTCCGTTAGCGCTCCATATCCCCCCACCTCTTTTTTTTTTTTTTTTTTCCCTGTCACAGCTCTCGGCTGGCGGTACACACGCGCCAAGTCGCAATCCTTTTCCCGAACTTATCGTATAGCTCCTCGCCCACGCTTTTTCACTCTACGTTCCCGCTTTCTTCTTTCGTTTTTTTAATTCCGAACTCATCCCCGTTGACGCTTCCTCACAAAAGGCAGCGCACCTCGACAAGGCGCGTCGCCAGAGCGCAGAAACGACAAACGACAAAAGCAGACGACACTGCGGTAGCTTTTCGTTTCCCGACTTTTCGCTCGGTGTTTATTCTTTCGTTCGTTTCCTTCACTTCATTCTTTTATCTTCCCTCACCTACTGCTCCTCCGTTTTCTTTCTCCGCGCCTTCGGTGACCCCGAAAACTTTCAGCCCAGGTGTATCTATTTAGTCGGAAAGGAAAAATAAAAACGGGACGCGCAGGGAGCGCCGAAGAAGCGCAAAATCGATTGGAGGAGAGAAGCGTAGTGTATCGCGCCGGCTTTTCACGAAAACCGATAAAAAATACACTAAAGCGCTACACAAAACTAAGGACAGGACGTCGGGAGAGCTGAAAAAAAGAGAGGGGGGCTGAGAATCGAGTCGTCGCTTTTACGGGTTCGTTACTTCGTGTAACACAAGGCGTATGTACATAGGATTTTTTTTTTTATGTTCGCGCCAGTGTTCCGCGCGCCCGTACCCGAAGCGTTTCGCGATACCTGGTCCCGAGATATCTCTTCTCCGGCCGCCCAGAAATCGGGCGGCGGGGCGGGGACTGTGTCTGAAAAGTGGCTGCAGCCGAGTATAAGGAAACAGAACGACGCCAAAAACGAACAATTAAAAGAAAGAAAGGAAAGGAAAAGAGGAAAAAAAGGTGGCATTCAAGGCTCGCTGCCTTTCCACGAGTCTTACTAGCGCCGCCCGTACAACCCACCCTACCTTAGTTCCTTACCTACGTTAAAAAAAAAAAAAAGAAATTTAAAACTCCCGCCATCGCCGCGCGCTTTTTCAAGACTCCCGCTTATCGACCCGAAGGGAGCAGAAGGCGGGGGAAAATAATAAGGTGTCACGGCAAGCAGTACCTCGCTCGGCTCTTTCCTGCTGGCGCAGCAACTTTTTCTATTTCCTATCCCCCCCATCATATTTTTTTTGTTCCCACGTCTTAATCTAGTCTGCTACATTCTTCGACACTGGGCGCGCTCTCCGACTTGCAGTCGAGACGAACGGTACAAAGAATGACTACAGCGGAGGCGACCACGCGGCGCCCACAGAATCCGGGTGCACACCTCGTATACGCAAGAGAAGCCCGGTCGCCTTTCAAAAATATTGAAGGAAAAGCCCAAAAGAAGACTTACCCGGGGACAGAAACGTACATATCGCCAACTGAAAAGCAGGAGGGCTTCAGAAGTTAAGTCATGCCGCAAAAAAACGCGCGCACACACCCATTAAACGGATTGCACATAAACCGACGAGAAAAAAAAATAAGAGCGCGTTGAAAAGAACAAAGAAAAGCGGCATTACCGAACGTGTTACGTAAAGCTATCAAGATAGCGAGCGCTCTCTCTGTGGGCGCGTCATTTCGAGACAGGACCCTCGGGCGCTTCAGCAAACCGACGAAACAAGAAAAGGAAAGCCCGCGTGTTCTGAAAAGAACTGTAGCCCTGTAACCAGGCGGAGTGCGCCAGAAAAAGAAGACGTTGTCAGCCTTTTTTCCACCGGCAAGCACTTTGTGTTAGCGACCCCCCTGGGCTTATTTTCTTTTCCAACAACTGCAGCGGATCTAGCAGCGTGACGGGAGAGCTGCTCGGAGATTTCACCGCGACGCCCACACACACCCCCTCACAGGAGTGAGTCGACCGAGCGAGCGAGCGCATCCCGTTTTAAGTACTAGTAGATGCTGAAGGAACATTCGTTATTTCCCAAGCTTCGAGGTCGATTTTGAAAGCTGCGCCGCATCGCTGAGTTGTGAACTTTTCTTGCGCGAACGGCGCTTGCAAACGCTTCCCGGTCGACTACGATCGAAATGCACACCGAACGACACGAAACTGCAGGTTAGGTAGGGAGTAGAGGCCCGTTCACACTTGCGACGAAGCGAGGCGATTTCTGTTGCGGCGACAAAATTTGGTCCAGACCTCACGACAAAAAATTGTCGCCGCGCGACAAAGCGACAGAAATTCCGCCGCTTTCGCTCGGTTTCGTCGCAACTATGAACGGGCCCTTTTAGCAGGGTCGACAACCGGCACAAGTACGGCTCCCGATATACGACGGGCGTCACTGCCCATGCGCAGAGGCCGCGTAACCAATTAGCACTGTAAACCCGCCGCGGTGGCTCAGTGGCTAAGGCGTTGCGCTGCTGAGCACGAGGTCGCGGGTTCGATTCCCGGCCGCGGCGGCCGCTTTTCTGCTGGAGGCGAAAAGCAAAAACGCCCGTGTGTACAAGATTTCGGCGCACGTTAAAGATCCCCAGGTGGTCAAAATTAATCCGGAGCCCTCCACTACGGCGCGCCTCATCGCCTGCGTTGCGTCGGCGCGTTAAACCCTACAATCAATCAAATCAATCAATTAGCACTGTAAAGCGCGCACTGTCGGCGACCTTGTGCATGCGCGGAAAGGCTAAAACGAATTCACAAATGTGCCCGCCGTGTAGCGGGCGCCGTACCCAACGTTTATAGATACTTTTTAAACGTTGGCCGTACCGGGGCCGATTCTCCGCTCTGCGCTATAACTTTCTGCGTCTAGCCGAGTCCGTAGCCGGTCCCGGTACGGCACTCAGTTCCTGGTTCGCACTTCTGCGCATGCGCGTGAAGGCGTAACCGGCTGTACGCAAGCGCATGTACCGGGCTTCGCCGCAACTCTACTAATGCGGAACACGGTAATGACGCTTCAAATTCATCCGAAGAATGCCGCTATTTGACCTCCACGAAGCTTCAAATTTCACTCGGGCCGCAATGACGCATTCGCATAATGACAGTTTCGTATTCCCATTACACTTGTTCATGACAGTACGTTGGGGTTACCGCGCGATTTTTTTATTTTTCCTTCAGAAACGGGAATGGCAGGTGTTCGGAAATAAAATGTACCATACGACGGCTGTACGTCTTTAGCGCACTTTAGAGAAATAAATTACGAAATGATTACCAGCAGCGGCATGAAAGCAGACCGCACAGAATTCATTAAAACGTGCGAGGCGCACGCCCGCTACATGCCGGGGTGACTCGGGCGCTTTAAACACGTCCAAATAAAAAATCACCCGCACAGCAAAACAAAACAAAAGATAACGTAAACCTAACCGCCCTCTTAACGGTCGTCGTTGGTAACGGAAATTTAGCGCGCAGCATCAAGTGGGGCGGCCAACGTTACCGAAGCCACGTCCGCAGTTATGTCCGCAAACAAAACTGCCACTCATAAAACCCGCACGTTTATAACCGCTCTAAACGCACGTACCATTTTCCGCATCCGACTACGACCTCCGCCCCCCAAAAGAACGAAGAAAAAAATCAGAAAAAGAAAGAAGACGGGCATTAAGAAGGAGCGCTTAGCGAGAATTACTGCTTCCCGGATGCAGACCACCACTGTACCGTGCGAGATGAGACCGCAGTGAGGACATAACCGACCATTTTTGTATATAAAAAAGGAAGCGCGGAACGGGCTACGAAGCAGCCGGAATCGTTGCGCAAGCAGACCGTGCACGAACAAAGGAACTCGAGCCTACCGCCGCAGCGGCCAAGATAACGGCGAAGAGAGACAAAACGCGGGGCGTTATAAAAGTGCACGGGAAGGGAAGGGTTTGTTTCGAAACGGCCGTCGTAGCGGGCAAGCCGGAAAAAAAAAAAAAAAAAAGACACACGAAGAGTAATAATAAAAGTAAATACTCGAGGCGTGTATCGTTATAACGGAAGCCTTCCGCGCTGCCACTGCCGGGGAATAAACGTAGCAGCAACGGAAAGAAGACCGAGATGAAAGCGAGACACTAGAGGAAAAAAAAAAACACGAAAGAGAAACACAAAACAGTGTCGTCGTCGCACAACAGCGCTGCGTAGAGGTGACCACCAGACTATAATAAACGATTGCACACACACAAAAAACGCAGCGTAAGCTAAGAGAGAAAAAAAAATAACTACGTAAGTAAAAAAACAAGAGGAAGAAAAGAAAACACCGGGTCGAAAGAAAGAAAATGCAAAGAGCACAGCGCCCGTAGAGGTCGAAGCCCACCACCCGGAAACACAATGGTCGTACGACGACGACGACGACGACTCTCCCGGCGACTGACGGAGGGGGGTGGCGAACGCCTCTGAGGTATGAAGGCCGTGAGGCCCTCGCAGCACCACAAACGGCGGCGTTAGCGGTATATGCATTTATCAACCACGATCAATGGGTCTTCTTTCCAGCGCGGCCGCGTGAAAGCGATCGCAGGACGTAATAAAGTAATCTGATGGGGGATGCGGGGGCATTTCAGTTACCTTGAGGGTGTACGCACAACCAGGAACATCGCACGCGCCGAGAGGACGACGCAGGCAAAGCGTTGCGCAACGGAAAGGAAGTCCCCTTTCGCCGTGGCTGCAGCCAAAGTGACACTAATCCTTTGCGCGCAACGCCAACACCTCCCACTTCTTAAAGGGCCCATGAGAACAAAAGACCCCGGGCCACCTCCCCTAACGAGAAACCTGGGGAGGGGCGAAGCATGCAGTGTATAAGTGCATTATTGGCGCCTTGGCGTTTTTGTAAACGGAGATGAAACCGTTGGCGGGTAAACGTATACAGCTTTGCTGTAAAAGTCTCGTCTTCGAAGCGCGAAGCTCTCTAGTGCGAAGCGTGAACGGGTGTCCTCGTGTGTTCTTAGTACGCGTTACGAAGCGCTCTAGCGCAAGGTGTAAACAAGTGCCCCAGTGTTCTTTTTTTTAAGTACGCGTTACGTTCTAGCGCGAGGCGTAAACGAGTTTCTCGGTGTTTTAGTACCGTGACTACACGAGACGACCACGATTACGACGACGACGACAGGAAACGCCAACAACCCCTAATATAATATTGGTTCATTAGAAAGACTGCTTCGTCCCGATAACAATGACAGCAATTTTATCGAGAACTTCGATCAAATAATGCAGAAATTAAAGAAATCATGCGAAGCAGTGGCGCCTCTCTAGCCACTTTCCTGCAACTTTTCTATGACGTCACAAAATCTTGTTAGTGCGAATGGTGGCCGCCGATCTAAACCATCGCTAAGATATGACCGGGCAATTGTTGTGGGGCCTCTACTTCCGCTTGACCGCATCACTTGAATGCTACTGTGCAGTTAAGAGAGGGAAAATTATGTTGTTATTGCTGGCCCATATGACGTCACTCCTGCCCATAACGCGTCACTGTAGCGCCAAATTTGAAAGTTTTCAATGCAGAGCATTTCTTAGCCTCGCCTCTTCCTGCGTCGGACGGCGTCCACAGCTCCGCGTCCGCAGCAGGTGCGCCTCTCCTCCTTCCCTCCTCTCTCTCAACAGCAGCTGGTGCGCACATGTGTCGCAGTCAGCCCGTTCGCTCCGTCGCGGTCTCGGCGTAACAGGTGCGTGATAGCAGCGCATGCGCGCTCTCTCCCCCGTACTGCTCTCCCTCTACTGCGCGCGCTGCAAATATAAAGCGGCTAGCGGTCGCTCGTGCTTCAGTCACTGCGTTGCTCCTTCCTTCCTTGGTTGACGCTCGCTCCCACGATTACTCGTGTCTGCTACTCCAGCATCACGGAAGAAGCGATGGAAGCAACACTGCCTTCAACCTGTACTGAGGCCCCAATGCTCTGCATTTACTCGTGTTCCCCTCGCGGGAAGGCGCGGGAATTTTTTTAATACTCCTTGCGCTCTTTCGGTTAAAAAAACATTTATCGTGGCTGGGAAAGAGCTGAGTGAAGTACTGAAGCCTAGCTATTTCAAATTAAACAAAAATGTATTTTGTCATCATGGCCGCTTTAATATTGGACTGAATCGACGAAGTCTGGATCGATCTGTGTGTCACTTGATTCAGACACACGGTCAAAATGAAACAGTGCTTGAACGCGAAGTATATATGGTACAGGCCGGGCTGTTCGGAACTACTGAAACTGCCAGCAGGACGCATACGTGTCCATATTTATTAAGCGAAGAAAACACGGACACATATTCTAAACATATGGGTACGTGACAGCGGACACGAGCCTTCTTTTAATTAAGAATACACGAATACACGCGAAATCGGCGCTTACAATAACAACGCGTTAAACACGCTGTCGAAGAGAGGGGGGGAGATTAAAAGGAAAGCAAACACCAAAACAAAAACAAAAGCGGGACAAAGCAGTATATTTTTTTTAATGAAGCAATCTTCAATTATCGCTCCTTAAGCCAGCGCCGGGCCCAAGGACTTCCCCTGACCGTGCCCGACGTCGACAGAGGCGCAGTCTTCCTCGACCCCGACGGCACATCGCTCACAAACGTGTCCGCGTGTACGGGCGGCGAAGCCACGTGCGTGACAGTTCCGTCGTCGCCACACCGTCTGCTAATAGCGCTGCCTTTGTTGGCGTAGCCGTCGGGGCCCCCCCGGCGCCTGGGCTCCCACTAACCCGGAGGGGGGGGGGGGGGGGGGGGCGTCAACGCGTACGTTAAGACCTGCGCGTTATACCAGCCCCTTGTGACGGCAGCGGTGCCGTCACGTGCCCGGAGCGACGTGCCCGGCGCGGACAAACTTACCTAGACGGATCACGCGGTGTCCGCCAATCCAATCAATTGCACCCCCGTGGCGTGGAAGAGTCCCCGCCGCAATGTTTGGGTCAGAGACGACGTGGCTGGGGTGCTAAATTTACCCAGTTTTGAGCCCGCTAGTTCGCGCTGCAAGGGCGACAGCAAACCTTCCATCACGTATGGGCGACAAGAGCAAAACCAGCGCGACGACAACCGGGGGTATACGACGAGTAAAAAGAAACCGCCGAGGCGCAAACCGCTCGCATTCCAGGCCCACCAGAACCCCATTTTCGGCAGCCCGGACATGGGCCGCTTTAAATAAAGCTTGATCTCTCTCTCTCGAAATACCCTAAGTCGGAAGTTGCGGATTCGGTCCCTTCGATCCGGTCTTTCTTAGCAAGGCGTGAAACGAAAACACCAGCGTGCCGAGCGTTCGGCATACGAAGATCCCCACGTGGTGTGAGTTACCACGTGGGCCGCCACAACGGCGCGCCTCATTGGGCGGGCGTGGCCTCCGCGCTTGAAAACCCCAGTGTTTACCAAACACACAATGACCGCGTGCAATTTCCAATGATTTTGTAACCGCTGCTGACGACGCAAGCATAATAAAAAAAAGCTTCAACAAAAAAGCTAACAAGTCTGGTCTCCTGCCCGACAAGCTGGTAAAGTTTGTTCCCGTTCCCATAACTAGTGCAACATTTTACTCGTTGCATTAAAGGGGTCATGAAGACAAAACACAAGTGTGGTTCAATCAAAAGATTGCCTCGTTAGAATCAAACTGACACCACTTTTAACGTAAACTACGCTCAAATAAACTATGTAATTATAAAAAAAGGGATTGGCCATGCGACCCACTCTCTCATTTCCCGCAACAGAACCTATGATGTCATACCAGCCAGCTCTGCGATTGGGGGAGGCTTGCAAAAGCAAATGCAAATTAGGCAGAACTTATATAAGCTTGCCGAACTAGCTATTCGCGCTTAAATTTCGGCAACATTCTTTTTAAAGCAGTAAGAATGGTGGGACCAACTGTGGAAGTTACGAAAGCACACGTAAGCATAGAAGCACCGATGCGTACAGCTGTTGGTACTGCGCGCACTAAACTGGTTTAGCTGCACAGCCCTGCGGGGCTTTGGGGTTAATCGGCCGATTGACGCAAGCAACGGTGTCTTACGTGGCCATATTTGTCCAGCGAGCACCAAGTTTCCCGAAACGAATATTTTATCGTACAACAAAAACAAGCCAGGTTTAATTACGGTCAAAAACAAACCACAGGCACAAAACGGCTTGCCGCGGCATGGTGGCGCCATCTAGGTTCACTGACAGTAAACAAGCCTTCGCAATCGGCTGCACAGCGGTCTCTTTCCGTGATGTCATTGCGGACAACGAAAACACGATTTCGCGGGAAAATCAAAATTTTATTTTAAACTGATTAATTTCACAGTGAATAAAGCATCGTTTGCATCCGAACAAGCGCTAAGGGCACTATGAAATACGAAATCTTTTGAATAAAACAAACTTGTATTTTGTCTGCATGCCCATGATTCGATACGTTTTACATCTTCTCAATACAGTAGCCAGTAAATACGTCATTGGCTCTGCAGAACACAAGAGACAAGACGGCGGGCTAAAGAGGGGTAATAGAGAGTTTTAGCAGTCCGTCTGTTCCGTTGTGTACGTTGTTACCGTCATTACCGGGACACGACTGCGCATGCGCGCGCGGAAGGGCGAGGCAGCTCACCCCATCATGGCGAATGCACGGACATGGCGAAGGCCGGCTCGCAGAACTAATCCCCCTACCGCGATGAATGCCAGAGTGCCCAGACGGGTCCCGGTCAACACGGTAACTACGTACACGACGGAACAGACGGACAGCTAAAACTCTGTAATAACTTCGGCGCCAATGCCGCCGCAGGGCAGGCGCTTCGCGTGCTGCCAGCGGATCGATCACCAAGGAGCGGCTGGTTTGAAGCGGTTCGGTTTGGGGGGCAGCGGGTGCGGTGTTGTGGCGGACGCTTGGTTAGTGGGTCACGGCAGGACACACGCGCGCACGGCACCGCACCAGGCATGACAAACACACCGCGCCAGGGAGACGAGACAACGACCGCCACGCGACGTACGCAGGCAGCGTGCGCCACCACACCGCCGAGCATTTTCAGAGGGGATTCACTCGCCGAGATTCATGAGCGCGCTACACCGCATCACAGCCAGGATTGCGATTATGATTGTGGGGTTGAACATAATATAAATCAACAGAATTATAACTGTTACTATTACTGTTAACAGTGTTACTGTTATTATTGTTGCTGATATTGTAATTGTCATTATTATGGTTAATATTGTTATTATTATTAACGCGGCGAAAGCTACAACAGGATTATATACAGCGCCGCAGTGGAGGGCTCCGGAATAATTACGACCACCTGGGAGTCTTTAACGTAGGCCGAAATCTCGAACACAGGGGCGTTTTCGCTTTCCGCCTCCATCAGACAAGCGGACACCGCGGCCGGAAATCGAACCCGCGTCCTTGGCCTCAGCAGCGCAACGCCTTGGCCACTGAGCCACCGCTGCGGGCACATCCCAGTCTTCCACGGCAGACACAAACATTATGCGCAGTTGTGCTCGCTTTTACGAATTTTCCGCTTTTACAAAGTTACCGATTTTACAAAATTCCTGGTCTTCCGTAGTTACCGATTTCAACGAAATAACTTCCGCATAGTAACTACTTCTTGAAATTGAGTACTACTACGAAGAAACGGCACTTATATATTCTTCAGTCCAGCGGTAACATTAGTATTGGATTGCGATTCCTTCTCCACTTAACTAATAAGGGATTGAAAAACATATTTCACCCGCCGCGGTGGCTCTGTGGCTAAGGCGTTGCGCTGCTGAGCACGAGGTCGTGGGTTCGATTTCCGGCCGCGGCGGTCGCTTTTCTGATGGTGGCGAAAAGCAAAAACGCCCGTTTGTACGAGATTTCGGCGCAGGTTAGAGATCCCCAGGTGGACAAAATTAATCCGGAGCCCTCCACTACGGCGCGCCTCGTCGCCTGCGTTGCGTCGGCGCGTTAAACCCTACAATCCATCAAAAGCATATTTCGGGATCCGGAAATCACGGCAAGCGTGCTAGAGCAGACTCGTCGTGACGGAGTAGAATTACTTTCAGGAAGCAATTCTGCCGCTTCGGCAACAGGCCGCATATTCCGCGTTCTTTTTTTGCGCTCACGCGGAGAGAACAGTCGCTCCCGAAGCATTGCTGCCGAGGTTCCAATATGACATCAACCGCAAGTCCTCTTAGTAACAACCATCGTCGGCATAGTCATCGTAACAATAGTACTCCTCAATCCTACAAATCCATTTTAAAACCCTCCGCGGAATAAAAACTCATTTTGAAACAAGATATATCGTGCAATGCGACGAATTGCGTTCGGTCCGCTATTCATCCCGCAAACAAAGCTGCCGCAATACATTCGACCCAAGGGCTAGTTTACATTTTCAATCCATCTAACCAGCCTCAAAGAACTGTTCGCCCTGACGACATAAAGCCTTCATATGTTTGGCTAATATTTCTTCCGATGTAAGACTATTTGGCCTGCGAATCTGCATTTTCCTCGGGTCATCGATCGATATCTCCTATCCACATGAGACTCGCAATCTGGTTCGCGCTCTGATTGTGAAATCCCCACTTGTCATTTGAAAATGTTAACGCTCGCTGAGATTTTTTTTTTTTTTTTTTCGAATCGCACGCGCTGTTATACTGCTACGCACCGAACTAGAGCACCCTTTTCTTGACTCCCCGCCCCGCCCCTAAATTTTAACATTCAGCCCGAATAAAACAAATTCAAAATAAACGGAAGTTTCGGTCTAACGGCTGCCTATACTGAAGCGCACCTTTTTATTAATATTATTTAAACATTTATTTAAACGTAAACTCGGGAGGCTAGCTGCATAATTTATACCTTCTGAGCAGCGCGGTGAAGGAAGAAATCCCAAGCGACCTCGGCGAAATCGCAAATGCATGGTCTACATGGTCTACTTTTCAGCTCCTATCTGATCAACGCGTGTTTCAAGCTCGCTACTGATGGTTTAAAAAGTCAGAAGGGGAACAATAAAAAACAACTTCGACGTTTACAGACAGGCACAAACAAATCATCAGTAAGTAATCCAGCCTTGCTGGCACCAGCGTACGGGGCGATAAGTGAGCTTCAAACCACAAGTACGGTTTTGTTCCCCACCCACCCAGGTCTAGCGTTGTATTCCGCCAAGCGGCGCAGGCAACCTCTTACCACGTGGATCTAGCGTTTTCTCTTTCTTTTTTAAATAGCGGAGTAGGCAATGTCTCGCGCCGACACAGCTCCACAAAACGATTGGGGAGACCACCGAGCGTTCAATGTTCCAAACCGTGCAATCCCAACACGGGCGATAGGACGCCTTCGCGTCGTTGTTGGCGCAATCTGCACAAAAGTGGACGCACCGAAAACAGGCCTTGTAACGAAACGTCCGCGAGTGTGTCCGCGGTCTACCGTAACGCCAACGAAAAGATAAAACGGGAGGGAAAGAAACATTCGAAAACACAGGACGGAGATACCCCGTTCCCACTTCCTGTTGTTTCGCCAGCTCTGATAAAACCGGGACACAACAGAGAGATACAATGAAGAGGGGGGTGCCCGATCGTTGCTTGTGTCGTTTTCTACCGCACGAGAAATAGAAAGGCAGGAACAACCTGGAGGCGAGAGAGGAAGGGAGACTGACAGAAACCAAGCGAGCATGCCCCGTTCTTTCTTCCTTATCGCTCTCGTCTTTTCCAGCGGCGTGCTAAGAAGGCGTATGCGCACAGCGCACGCAAGCGACGTAACCGGCAAGTTGGAAGCATTTGAGCAACAACCGCGCGTAAAGGAAGAATTCACCGAAAAAAAAAAAACAGAGACAAGCGAAGTGCAGAGCGCCGGAGCGAGTTTACGGCGAACGGGGTAAACAGCAAGCACAAACGAGGGGGAAAACTTTACAACGGGGCCAAGCGCCGCTCTGAGATCTCGACGCTGCCTCTGCGTCTTCTCCTTCAAAACTAAGGCACTTTAAAGACTTGGCGAGGAAAGGAAAAAGAAAACACGCAGCACTCACGGTATAGGCATAATACGCCACTGCGAAATACGAGAGAAATGGTCGGGAAAAAAAAAAAAGAAGAATGCCGTCAATCCGAAGAGGCCGCTTTCGAGTAGGCGGACGCGTACTCCTAATACAAATAAACACGAGAACGCCACACGCCAGAGTTTCGAAAAGCATAAACAAGAGACGACGAATGCCGCCGCAATAAACAGCGCTTGCGTCGCTGCCGCATCGGCAAGCAGGAGGCAGGTATGGGCACGGAGGAAGCCGCGCGGGGGCCCCAAGTCGCGCGAGCAGCGAACGACGAGGTAGACGCCGATAAGATATGCGCGCACCCCTCCTACCGACCTACGCTTGTAAGCAAACAACCGCACGAACGAGATCTCTCTCGAGTGCCCTCGCTTCACGATTGTGTCAGGTAGAAAGAGGACGGGAAAAAAAAAGCAAGGGGGTACTCCCCAGGAGTACCGCGGCGGGTTAGTTGGTCGCACGCTCACGTTATGCGACGTGTGCCTTTGAATTTCAACGTTTTTTTACGCTGCTGAGTTGGCGTCCCTTTTCCAGCGGATTTCAAGTTCGAATTATGCGTAACTCCCAACCTGAGAGAGAGAGAGAGAGAGAGAGAGAGAGAGAGAGAGAGAGAGAGAGAGAGAGAGAGAGAGAGAGAGAGAGAGAGAGAGAGAGAGAGAGAGAGAGAGAAAGGAAAGAATGAAACGCGGACGGATGAATGGATGGATGAAATGAATGGATATACTACGGATGGATAGGCGTATGTGCCAAAAAAAAAAAAATCCAGCGGTAACTGTTCCATTACGCGAAATACCCCGGCAGACCCAACAGCGTTTCGCGTTTCTTTAATAAAAGCAAGCGCTTTGAAAACAACGTCCCGCGGCGCAATAAAAATGAATAGCGAAACCAGAGGTGGGGAAGCCCGCCAATTGAAAGGCTGCATATAACGCGTGAATGGGTTCGCAACGTATGATTTCAATAGAACGCCCGCAGAGCCTCTTTCCCCACGATACTCTAAAAAGTTAAACACCTTCCTTCCTTCCTACCACAAGGTAAGCTATTCATGGTATATGTGCATATCGCAATCCCCACTCTACCATATACCGCGCTGCTGCTTCTGAGTTTCGTCACACTTGTGATACTTCAGTGCTTCGGGGAAACCAGCTGCACTGGTGCGTGACCACACTTCGGTCGGCCCCCAAGGAACGCAAAGGTGCGGAGAAGAGGCGCCACTTTTGAAACGCGGCGACCAACGTGAAGGTGCGGCGCGTGGCGCAACCACCGCCCGCCTTCATGCAGCGCAACTTCGGCACGCAACTTCCCCGACGCAGCGGGTTGGTGTCAATATATGGGACCACACGATTTCACCACCTCGGATGACGAAATCAAATGATCGCCGAACTTGGTTCTCCCAACGCCGCTATACGTTGCCTTGTGGTTCTGCTACGCGAAAATTGATCCATGGTACCCGCTGCAGAGTAACAATGTAACGACGACAGCTCCCATCCTCTTTTCTGGACGACCTACAACTGTCACGGAAGATCGTGTGAGAAAGTCGCCTATTCTTTGGCGGAAGGGGAAAAAACGCCTACGTTTGCGGTTGCGATACGCCTTTCGCCAGCAGAGCAGATACTGATACGTACTACTATCACAAACGCCGCAATGACAGCCGCCACCAAAGACGGGTGTGTACTCAGGAGGCTTATGAGACGATAAAAGGATCGCGCGTGAGATAGGCATGCAGGACGCCTACGCCCGGTCGTTTAAAACGCTTCAGCAGAGCTCTAGACTAATTCAGACCACCAGCAGGTGGTCTGAATTCAACCTGCGCCTAAATCTCTGCGCACGGGAGTTTTCGTTTCTCGTCTCCGTGAGGAAAACGGTCGCCGCGGAAGCGTTCGAACCAAGATCATTGGGATCAGTAGTACAACGCCAGACTCACTGTACAATTCGCGGCGAGCTGAAACGCTTGATTTAGGATTACAAACATGTGCCTAGTTTAATATTACGGAAATTTTCCAACATATTGTAGGAGTTTTGTACGCTGTGAGAGACGGAGCAAACGTTGGAGACATTTCTGGTCTACATGCAATAATCTTTTACTACACTACTCTACCGCTTTTGGTGGCGAGTAGAAATAACTCATTCATTCTCTGACAAATGCATAGTACTGCGTTGGTAAAGAAGAAGGCTGAAAATTATGCCCCCTTAATGGGTCCCTGCAATACGGCTTGAAGACGGCAATAAACACGAGCTATTGTGAAGTAGCGTGATAAGTACGTCTTGGCCGGATATTGCTTTTTTGCGAATAGTAGAAACTTAGCAAGTGCGGAACAATGTATGCCGAATTATCCTGGTGCCATTTGGAATACCCGCCATTCTTCGTACCCCGTTCAGGCGTCGTCGTAAAATATCAAGAACATAAAAAAAGTAAAAAGGAACGTGGTTGATTCCTCTGTCATGGGAATCTGTAAAACACAAAAGTGCAATGTGCAGCGAAATCTGCAGCAAAATTTGCAGCGAAATGAGCATGATTTGTGGGTTGGCGGCTGTCTTTTGGGTGTGCTTGGCGAGCGACGCCCTGCTGGCGGGTCTCTTCGGCAAAGGTGTACTGACGTCATTTCCGTGACGGATACGACGTGAGTGAAATCTTGGTGTATCCCGGCATAAAACACTTTCGTGTTGTAAGATAAAACCCGAAAACGAACAATCCTAAGTATAACGTACTCTTTAGTCCTAAAGTTTGCTTCCCCGCAAGAAGACCCTGTGGGCAGGGCCCGTGCACCCTTTACAGGCCGCTCGCTTTGTTGTATTGGCGCCACTTCCATGACGGATATGACGTCAGTGAAATCTTCGTGTATCCAGGCATAAAACACTCTCGTGTTAAGATTTGGTCGCACAGCAACTGAGCAGAATACCAAAAGTTACTGAAAATGCGGGAGCAAAGCCGCGCTTAAATCAAGCCGCAACTTTTCAACATCCCATGCAGAAATGAAGACATAGAAAACAACATCCCATGCGGAAATGAACACCTACAAAACAGCATCAAACATTATCGTTCTTTTCACGCCGCAAGTAAGCGCCAAAACTTTGGTGAATCATAGGAAGTAGAGTGGTAAACAATGTTCCCTGCTGAGTACTGCAAAGGTTACAATTCCCGCCGCGAGACGAACATATACCGTGCATACCTCAGCTTGAAGAAAACCTACCATCCCTTCCTGAACAAGTTGGAGAGAAGCGCGAAAGCGAAGATTTTCCGCGCACTAAGAAAACGCATCTACGAACGATCCAAACGTACACCGAGACGTTGTTTATGAGATAACGGTATACTATTGGACTCCCATCTTCATAATCGATGCATCTATTGTCGTATGCAGAACTATTCCTTTCGGTGATTTTCTACTAATCGTTTTAACACAATAGAATCTTGGTTTCACGCATGTAGAGTCGTCTATACGGATAGTTGTCATATAATTTGTTTTTAATACTTTGGATAACAGAAGAGTTAGAGCCATTTTCCGTAACCGCACTCCCTCCGGAGATAGCCATGCTTCACTGCAGAACAAGCAATGTGGGAAAGCGAGCTTGCACAGACCAAGTGTCACAAACTCCTCCCCCGGACAATTGCGTCCGCTTGCAAATACCAAAGGAGGGGCGCGAGACAACAGTTATTTATATTTTAGCAGGGTGGCCGGCCCGTGAGTTTTCACGTGTGCCGAGATTGCTGGGGTGAAGGAAATCACAACGGAGAGGCTCGGCTACGTTTGGACTATATAGGTTTACTGTACAAACAAAAAGACTACAGGGCAACGCCCGACACAAGACGAGAAAAAAAAAACCTTCACAATGCCATCGGCCTGTGCGCGCAGGCACTAATCCGCCGTGGCCTACGACTTAACCTTCTACCTCGAAAACATACTCAGACAGCCGTACGCGACACACTCTAGAGGCAAACACTGGTTTTAACCTCGACAACGCAACTACAACAAAAGTACTAACAAGTACGCAAAACACTCTAGAGGCAAACACTTGTTTAACCCTCAACAACGTAACTACCAAAAGAAATACTAACAATTACACAACACGCAAAACCCTCTAGGGGACAAACATTGTTAGTTACGAGTGACGCTAGAAAAAAAAACTGAAGGCGGATATTTTAACCCGATACGACAAACAATTACGAAGGAGGGGGCGCGGGGAGAGAAAGTCTTTACGAGGCAAGTAGAACCCGCCGGTTGAACGGCAGAAAGTCACGACGAGGTGGAGACGGCCTCGCCGGGCAGCAGCTCACGTGTTTCGGGGCTCCGGGGTGCAGAAGCTGGTCGGCCATGGGACTCGCGGCGACGGGCGAACTCGAGCGCTGAGCCGAGGCGTGGACCGGTCCGTCGCGAGCCTACCGATGTGCTTCTGCTAAAGCGCGTCACCCCCGGGCCTTTCCCCGCGTAGCACGTTCTGAAATCTTCGCCGACTGCCCCAAGCGATCGCTTGCGTCCGCTTAAATAACCTCCGCCGGCCGTCCCGTAGACCCACTTCGAAGTATTCCCATTGTTCCTCTTTTCCCCCTCCTGGGGGCCCTTGCTTCCTTCGCTACGATCGCAAGCGCGCGTCCACGCCAGCGACCGTGACGTCACCCTCGGACAACAGCGCCGGAATGCGGCACCTCGCATTGTTCTGGTAGCAGGCAGGACGAAACAAAGGAGGTGCGCACAAAGCCGAAGGGGGGACCCCGAATTCCCCCGCGCGGCGCAAAATGGCCGACTCCGTCCGGGAGGCCGTCCGGAAATAAAAAATGGAGGGTCTGGCCTGCTGTTTGTGACACTTGCCCCCTCCTAAAGAATATTATCCCAGAATATTCTAACACACACAAACAACAGGCCACAACACATGCACACTGCTCTACACAGGCAACGAGAAAAAGCAACAAAAAAGCTCGTGGCAAGTCAGTGTCTCTTTTGGTCGCACAGCTCCGAGGAATCGTTGTAACGCGCACTCACGTATCGGAGCACGCGCTCACCTGCAGAGCACTTTTGGGCGACTGCACTGCGCAAGTTCCCGCGCCACCGCATCGCGCACACAACTGTTCGAGTTTTCCACGCACTCCCACTCTAGTCTTAAACAGGGAGAACTCAACGCACGAATCTCCTCACGTGAACGAAAATAAAACGTTTCCATCCTACACCAACACTCTCTCCACGTGCGGAGCAGATGCACGCCGCACGACACACTCAACAAAGAGACTCTACAAAATAAACACATATGAGAAAAAAAAGGTATATCCGAAGCAATCCAACCGCGATGTGTGTTTTTTTTTTTTTTACTCGCTTTCGCAGGTTGCTCCCTCAGTCCATACGGCTCAGGTAGTCAGCCCCCACGTTCTCGCTTCCCTTTATGTACTCTACCCTGAAGCTGTACTGTTGGAGTTTAATACTCCAGCGAAGGACCCGGCTGTGGGCGGACCTGGCCTCCTGGATAAACCCCAGGGGTTGATGATCGGTTTGAACGAGGAATCTCCGGCCATACAGGAACGATTGGAATTTTTTCTATTCCCCAAACCAGAGCCAACGCCTCCTTTTCGATAGTGGAATAGGCGGTCTCCCGGGGGAGCAACCTCCGACTGGCGTACGCTACGGGATGCAGCTTTCCGTCGTGCTCCTGCAAAACCACGGCCCCCAATGTCGACGGCCACCCTCTGAAAAGGGGCGTCGATTATGGGCACCCGCATCATCGGCGCCCTCCGGGTGTGCCCCTTCGGAGTCGTACGCTGACACACGTCGCACGAGGCCACGTATCGTCTGACATCTGCTTGCATCGCCGGCCAAAAGAACTCCGACCGCATCTTCAGTAGCGTCCTCTTTGCTCCCTGGTGTACTCTCATCACCCCATCATGCGCGAGCTCCAAGACCGCAGTCCGGTATTTCCTCGGAACGACTACCTGCGTAACTTCGCCGCCAAACCTGGTGGTGTACTTTCGCTTCAGAACTTCGTCACTGATAAAAAAGTGTTGGCCTTCCCCTTTCTTGTTGTTGAAAATTTTTCCGACCCGCTCGTAACATCCCTTCAGGGTGGGGTCACCCCTTTGTTCCCGGACGAGCTCACCGCGTGTAACTTCCGGAAAGTCTTCAGCCACCTTAAGCTTGCGGAACGGCGCCGCGTCGCGACTCTGGGCTCGGGTAACCACGGGGCTTGCAGTCGCGCCGTACAGGTCCGGCGTCTGGGTGCTCATGCGATCCTGCACACGCGCACCCGCGGCCCGCTTTGACAGTTTTTCCTCCGACCCCCCTCGACTGTTGCCTGTTGTCGCGTGAGAGCGGGTTCTCTCCCCCCAGTCGGGGTCCGGACAGTCGACCGGCCGGACGCCTTCAACGTTTCCCAAAACCAAGTCATACAGCGGGCTGTCTAGGCACTTGACCCTCAAGCGACCAGTGAAGTAGGGTGTGTCAACAACTATCGAGGCCTCGGGGAGCATTAAGACCGACCGGTCTAGGAGGCAGACGGGAGAGCTCGTTCCTGTTAGGTCTCTGTCCCGAACTAGACAGCGTTTCACGATGGCCGTGTTGCAACCCGTGTCGCGAAGTACACGAACCCTCTCGCCCCCGATCAGACCCTCTACGATAGGCAGCCCCGCGTCCGTTCCTGGCGCCTTCTGACTGAGTGCCGCGCCAACAATCGGCACCTCTTCTCCATCTCCGAACTCTACGGAGTGGCCCTCGACGCCTGCGGCTGCGGCTTCTCCCCGGAACCCTGAGGTCTGCTGCGGTGACACTAATCTGCAGTCCCGGCCAACGTGGCCAACTTTCCCGCACTTGAAACATCTCACGGGAGCCCCACCCCGACCAAGCTGCTCACCTCGACAGTCCGGCGCCAGGTGTCCCACACGGGAACAAAGAAAACATTGCTTTACCCTCAAGCCCTTGGCGGGGAGAGATGGAGGCAGGGGCCCCGTTTTCCCATTGCCTCCGGTTGCGTCTCCCCCTGGCTTCGGTTTAAGCGCTGTGCGTCCCGCAAAGTTACTCCACCCGTGAGCCTCGACATACTGCTCCGCCCGGGCCACGAGGTCTGTCAGACCGGAGTCCTTCCTTTCCTTCAAGAAAAGCTGCAAACTCGGGGAGCAATTGGCCAGGAACTGCTCTCTCAAAAACAACTCTAACAGGGCCTGGTAGCTCTTCTCCCCTCCCGAGAGCTCAACCCAACGCTCCAGGAAATTTCGCAAGCGCGTAACAAACTGCGTGCATGTCTCGCCGTTCAAAGGCGCGCTTTCACGGAACCTCTCGCGACATCCTTCCTCGGTCATGCGGAACCTTAGCATTAACGCCTGCCGCAACTTGTCATAATCCGCACACTCGGTTGCCGGCATGCGGCTAAAGACACATAGAGCCTCGCCACTCAGGCAAAGGCTCAGGGCCGTGGCCCACTGTTCCCGAGGCCAGTTCTGGCCCTCGGCCACACGTTCGAACCGTCGCAGATATGCGTCCAGGTCGTCACGCTCTTCGTTGAAGGGCGGCATGAATTTATGCGGGCTTATCCTGCTCGCCCTTGAAGCAGCAGACCCGTCCGACGGTGCATCCGAACCTGGGCTCTCGCGTTCCCGGCGTTGCAACAGCAGCTCCTGCTCCTTTTCCATCTCTCGAATACGCAACTGCGAGTCGAGCTCCTTCCTCTTGACTTCCTGTTCGAACGCCTCCTTCTCTCTTTGCCGTTCTTCATTACGCTCATCTTTAAGCCTTGCTCTCTCCTGCTGGACGAACTCCATCAGCTTACTTCCTTCAAGTCCGAAAATTCGGCCCTGTTCGATCAACTTGTCAGTCTCCGCCATCTCGAGCGCCGGGAGAACACAAAAAAAAATATCTGCTAGAAGCACCCTGTTCGCGGCGGCTAGTTAAGACTGTGGAGCCTCAAAGAACAAATGCGCGAGCCAGCGGTAAGCGTTACTACACGTGAGCCTCTCCGATTCCAGCAACCTCAGCACGTGGCCGACCGGTCCTGCCGTGGACGCCACTTATTGTCACAAACTCCTCCCCCGGACAATTGCGTCCGCTTGCAAATACCAAAGGAGGGGCGCGAGACAACAGTTATTTATATTTTAGCAGGGTGGCCGGCCCGTGAGTTTTCACGTGTGCCGAGATTGCTGGGGTGAAGGAAATCACAACGGAGAGGCTCGGCTACGTTTGGACTATATAGGTTTACTGTACAAACAAAAAGACTACAGGGGAACGCCCGACACAAGACGAGAAAAAAAAAACCTTCACAATGCCATCGGCCTGTGCGCGCAGGCACTAATCCGCCGTGGCCTACGACTTAACCTTCTACCTCGAAAACATACTCAGACAGCCGTACGCGACACACTCTAGAGGCAAACACTGGTTTTAACCTCGACAACGCAACTACAACAAAAGTACTAACAAGTACGCAAAACACTCTAGAGGCAAACACTTGTTTAACCCTCAACAACGTAACTACCAAAAGAAATACTAACAATTACACAACACGCAAAACCCTCTAGGGGACAAACATTGTTAGTTACGAGTGACGCTAGAAAAAAAAACTGAAGGCGGATATTTTAACCCGATACGACAAACAATTACGAAGGAGGGGGCGCGGGGAGAGAAAGTCTTTACGAGGCAAGTAGAACCCGCCGGTTGAACGGCAGAAAGTCACGACGAGGTGGAGACGGCCTCGCCGGGCAGCAGCTCACGTGTTTCGGGGCTCCGGGGTGCAGAAGCTGGTCGGCCATGGGACTCGCGGCGACGGGCGAACTCGAGCGCTGAGCCGAGGCGTGGACCGGTCCGTCGCGAGCCTACCGATGTGCTTCTGCTAAAGCGCGTCACCCCCGGGCCTTTCCCCGCGTAGCACGTTCTGAAATCTTCGCCGACTGCCCCAAGCGATCGCTTGCGTCCGCTTAAATAACCTCCGCCGGCCGTCCCGTAGACCCACTTCGAAGTATTCCCATTGTTCCTCTTTTCCCCCTCCTGGGGGCCCTTGCTTCCTTCGCTACGATCGCAAGCGCGCGTCCACGCCAGCGACCGTGACGTCACCCTCGGACAACAGCGCCGGAATGCGGCACCTCGCATTGTTCTGGTAGCAGGCAGGACGAAACAAAGGAGGTGCGCACAAAGCCGAAGGGGGGACCCCGAATTCCCCCGCGCGGCGCAAAATGGCCGACTCCGTCCGGGAGGCCGTCCGGAAATAAAAAATGGAGGGTCTGGCCTGCTGTTTGTGACACCAAGCTTACGCCGATACACTGAAAGTCGACTTCACTTCTAAACTCAAGTGCATTGCTGAGATGACGTCTTTCCAGGAGCAATTTAAGCAACCTCATATTAAAATATAAAGTTTATTCTTTTTTTTTTTTTTAGTGAGAGCTTTTCGGTTGGCCAACTAGTCGTCGACAAATGCATTAGCTTTGTTTGTTTACAGGACTGTATCGGCGCCCCTCAAAAAGCCTTCTCTTGAAAAGCGCGCGCCTTCGAATCACGGTGGCGATCAATACATCCCGAGGCAAGAGCGAAACGTCCTAATACGGCGACTCAAGAATATCGACCACCACCGACCGACCCCCTGGAAAAAGCGAGCGCGCTAACGAGCGCCGACAGAATCTAGAAGCAATACCCACGGGAGACGAAAAAAAAAAAAAAAAAGGCCTTACCCCCGTGTCGTCAATGGAAAGGGCCACTGTGCCCATGCGGGTCCCTCAAGCTCAAACTATACAAAGCGGGGAGAGAGGGAGCCCGGATGTGAAAAGGGCGCGGCTGAACTGCACCTGCCTTGGCGCGAATATGGCAGGTACGTAGGCACTCGGTTGCCCGCACTCTCATTGATTCCGTGATCCCAAAGGCGGAAGCACTGCACGCCTGGGGCAAAGCGAAAACAAAGTAGTCAACGGAGGCACACTTTACCGCTCAACTAACGGTTTAGAAAAAAGCATACTGTGCGCACACACGTGCCGATGACGGCGCTTATCTCGAGGGAAACAGAGCGTGACGGCTGCTACTGCAACTACAGTGCGCGCAGGTGCAGATAACGGCCACACGTGCCCCGTTCCCGCTGCGACTCCACGTGTTGCATATCTTCCTTGGTGCCTTCATTTCCCCGCCTATTTATCCACCCAGCACCGGCCTCAAATGAATGCTGGATGCGGGCGCTCGCAGAGAAAAGAAATAAAAAAAAAACGATTCAACACAATAGAAGCCTACTGACTTAATCTTTCGCGAAATTATCGATGTTAATGCGGGAACGATAACAGCGCAACTTGGTTGATGAGTGGTTTATCAGGCCTAAATACGGTGCACGAAAAAGATAAAACCGCACATGATACAACGAGAAATTGCGCTACTATGACGCGATGTGATGGGAAATAGGCAGTTTTAGCATATCGTTACCGTGTTTGCGTTACCGTTTACCGTGTTCCCGGAAGCCGCTGGTGACGGTGAAGCCTGTGCCGATAAGTTACCGTTCGCGGTAACTCTCGCGCTGCGCAGTCTACTCCCGCAAACACGGCAAACGGTAACGTAAACACGGTAACGATATTCTAAAACTACCTGATGATAATGCACGTATACGGTGAATTCAAATTTGCGCGGTAACGCGGCAAACCAGCCGCTCGTTCGGGCGTGTTCTTAGGCCGAATAATTGCGCCAGGAGGAGGTGAACAAACCCCTAAGCCACGCGCCTTTTTTCAACAGTTACGCTTCGGCTGCGGGAGCGAGCGCTCAAAGCCGCGTGACGTCAGCACGCGGGAAATATGCCTCCGCAAAATGTTTCGGGGGGCAGAGGAGAGAAAGGTGTCACTGAATCGGCCTACCTCCCAGATCTGCAAAGAGAAGTGCCCAAGTGACTCACTGGCACACTGACTGATTCGCCGACGCCCTGCTAAAACGTCCCATCCCTTCTGCCAAATCCCGGTACCCGGAGAAGCACCGCCTACTAATCAATGCATAGTGACGTAATACCCGGCCCGGATCGTCTCTGCCATGACGGCGCTACATGTCGCATACATTCAAATACAACCCTAGCCCACCTGGGCAACTCGGGTGGAGGGATGCAGACGACTAGTTAATAAGTAATGACGATACACTTACAAGGCTTGCTGGATTAAGAGAACCCAGTGGAGTCTACAAGACACGTACACCAGAACCTTGGAACGTAAATAAATGCCGCACAAATTGCGGGACACCAATTATCCAGTACTTAATACCTACTATGTTAAATACTATTCTCATTAAAAGTCGCCGTTTCAACGCTTTCATTCAGAGAGTTGTGAGATACGAGTTGTAAACCCAATGCACCATCATGAGATTTGTTTTCGGGCTGTCCCGGACATTTTTAATTGCTCTGGTTTGTATTGAGAACTGTACTTCACTTGTTTTCCACTGCACTTGTTTTTATACTAGTGCACTAGTTTTGCACTCGTTTGTAGTTCCTCTCGTCATCCTTGACTTGCTGCTCTGTGTGCAAGGTGGCCAGGTGCCTTCAAGCTGTTCCTACGCCTTTTTCCGTGGTCCTCCTAAAACATGGCTGTCAAATAAACTCAATTCAATTCAATACGTCTCCATGTGGCAGAGAACACGCGTCGCTGTATGAGTAGCGTTTTCGCAGAGAAGTATTCCCCTCTCTCTTCTCTCGGCCGGGAGGGAAGGCGAGGCCGGAATGTCGTCTTCGACTGTCACATCGCCGCGTGAAACCAGGCCCGCCGTAACAAAAAAAAAGGAGAGTTCCATGCAGGGGGAGGTTAGCTGTGGGAAAAGCTGCGGTGCCCTAACTACATCAACAAAAAAGAACAGGACAGAAATATGCGACACAGATACCGCGGCATTCCGATGCCGCCACTGTGCGCTAGGCCTTGTTGCAAGTCGCTCACGTCGAACCCCCCAGCCCGGCCTTCCGACAACTGAGACCGCGGGGCATTGGATCGCGAGGAGTCAATTAACGAGTTGTAAGAGGAGTCGACGTACTAGGCTCACTAAGTTTCGCATCAGCGGAGAGAAGTGTCTGCGATAGATGCTTTTTGCAACTCTTCTATGGCACGCCATGGTGGCGCTAAAATCGGCGCAACGAAAATAAAGTATTCGATTGATTGTGGGGCTTAACGCGCCGACGCAACGCCGGCGATGAGGCGCGCCGCAGTGGAGGGCTCCGGATTAATGTTGACCACCTGGGGATCTTTAACGTGCGCCGAAATCTCGCCCACACTGGCGTTTCTGCTTTTCGCCTCCATCAGAAAAGCGGCCGCGGCGGCCGGAAATTGAACCCGCGACCTCGTGCTCAGCAGCGCGACGCCTTAGCCACTGAGCCACCGCGGCGGGTGAAAATAAAGTATTCGCCCTGTTGCGTCGACATTAAAACAGCGAAAACACGTCGCCGGCTACCTTTGCGGCCTTTGGGAAACTTTTCAAAGCTCGCTTGCCTGTGGGCAAGCAAGTAACGATATCTCTTTACAAAACGAGTAGCAGCTCGCTTTCACGTTCACGTTAAACGACAGCACACACTAATCCCCTCTGGGCCCCCCTCAAACTCTCAGATGCCTTGCACGCATTCTAGCGACGTCCTCCGGCGTCGAACAATGCAAAACCCAGTCTCTCGTTCAGGCCACTTACAGGTTGGCGCAGGTCTCGCCACCGAAGCAGAGTTCCCACAGGCGGCACTCGGTCTGTCCCATTTCGTGATACCCCCCTCCGTCTTGTCCCCGAGCGAGCGAAGCGACCCGCGCGTCTTGTGTGATTCACTCGTCGACGAGAGGAAAAGGAGCGGCGAGAGGACGCTACCCTGCGGGGAACCGAGCGACTCCACTCGGCACAACACGGCCACTGACTGAGCTCTCTCTCTCAAAGCAGCCCGACGCGCTGCCTGGCGCATATCCGCAGCGAAAGAAGAAAACAAGCGCGTGTTGAAACGCGCGTTGCTCGATCGGTATGCGAACTCAGCAACCGGGCCACGCACAAACAACCGCGTGCGCGAAGGAGGTATATACGCAGCGCACCGCGTATACGCTTAGAGGGAGGGAGCAACGAACGCGCCACGCAACCGACACACGACCGTAGCGAAAAACAGCTTTGAGGCTATGAAAACATCTGTCCGGGTTTTCCGGTTTAAAGGGTTGCAAACATTGCGTAATCATCTTCCAGGTCGAAGTCTAGAATGGACAGGCTATGTGAACGAAATAAACGCGTTCAAAAATGCCCCTCTCTCGCTCCGTCCTCGCCACCGATTTACAGACGTCGGCTGCGACGTCATAGTGGCTAATCCACTGGGGTTAATCCAGCCAGTTCACAGCATGTTTACGCTGCACCTTATGTGTGTCAACGAACGAAGAGCGACATAAGAGCAAATAAATTGGCGAAAGTCGAAATTCCGGAAGGCTGAGGTAGCATGCCACCGCAAAGCAGATAACATGACGCCGTAACAGTAGTTTGTGGCGTTTCCGCAAACGAAGAGTGGAGTTTTCTTCTGGCGCGCACTAAAGCTAAACGAGGGCTCTAAAACTGCAAAAGGCAGCCACAAATAAGACTTCGGCAAATTCACCTCAATATACCTTCAAAATAAGAAGTTCGCTATAGTGGACTGTCTTGTCCAAATTCTAACTGGAATGGCCATTCCCTACGTTAGTATTAGATCGACGTTACGCGAAGACCCAACTGTCCAGGGGGCTGGAAGGACATTGTTATATGTAAAAAATAATAAATCATAATTTTCAAACACTATTTCTGATTATCGGCGTCATTCACCTCCTATTCCCTTTCCCTGAAATGAGAACTGATGAAAAAAAAACAGAAGCAGGGCAACTGTTTTTTTTTTTTCGTTGACGACTGCGCCGGGCGAATAAAATCCAGGGGAAAGGGACGTAAAATGTAGCGCTGTAAATAAAAAAATATGTCAGGAGGGAGATTGTTTCGAGCGAGGCCAGTCGTGGTTAACGGCCGAAATTATATAACGGGTCCCACTAACCGACAAATTTTGAACTATTAGCCAGTATGCTGCTAAACAACGCCGCGTGATTTACTTTATGGGGCATATAAACAGTTAACCATACCCAACGATTGCAATGATAATGCTTAGCACAGTTCCCCCCCAAAAAAAGCCTCGTAAACGCGCAACCAACGCAACTCCGCCGCCCTGACACGGAGAAGGCATAGTACGCCGGCCCGACGCGCGTCACCACAACGCGGGGAAGTGGGACCGGTGGCGCCACCTGGTGGTGGCGCCGCGCAACTCAGCTGCATTCGCGCTCCGCGCGGGCGGGTGGAGGAAAGGGGGATGTTTACCCGCGCGGCTCAATCGCGTTACTACCACGACTACTACTATGTCGAAGGGCCGCGCTGGGGCGAATAGCCGCTTGCAAAAACAAGCCGAGGTGAAAGAAGATAGGCGACAGAAGAAGGAAGAAACAGAGTGGGTCGATGAGACGCGCACCGGTTCAGAGGAAACGAAGCAAGCAGAAGGCGGCTTGTTTTCCAAACGTTACGCCAGCGGCCCTTTCGCCGTTCCCTTTCTCATTTTTTTTAGTCCACATGCTGGTGTTCTCGAAGAATGGTATGTATACACAGGCGGTAGGTTAGCGGCCCGCGTCTGACAAAAACATCACCGGCTGCGGCGACGCAGTTTTCGGTGACGTCGGCGCCCTGCGGCCTCATGACTGTTTCGCAAGAACAGCAAACTCGCAGGAAAAAAAAGAAAGCAATCGCGCAAACGCTGCGCATCCCGTACGTACTCGAAAACTGCGCCGCAGGCAATCCCAGCCTGCGTCGATGCGTTCGACCGTGTTTGAGTGACTAAAATGTATCTTGCCTCAACTCACATTCTAAACTTTTCCGTTGCGGTTGTTCAAAGGGGCACCGAATAGACATGAGAGCCTTGACTAATTACCTTACCCGATAAACGTCTACAATGCGTAGGCCACGTGTTAAGTTTATTTCCCTCCATTAAATTACTCTCCCCTCAGATTTCTTTCCCCACCTCATTGAATCAATCCCTAGTCTCTCACTCCTGATCCGGCCAAACGTCCCCTCGAACAGAACCGAACGCCGGAATTGGCAGTTTTTCAACCTACTCAATCATTGTAAGTGCTTCGGAGCAAACTACTTCTTACTGCATTTTTATATGGAGAGACAATAAGCCTTTTGACGTGGAGGCAGCAATCAAACAAACAAAAAAAAAACTTGCAACAGCACCAACGTCAACCAGGAACTTGCATTCCTAGAGCAGTCAATTTAGCGAAAACATCGACGCAGCTCCCCTCTTCATTCCCTTAAACTGTAAAGCCTAAATTTCAAGTAAACTTCTCGGTGGTCACAGAAACGCAGAGGCTGTAACCTTCGCGCAGACACTTCTGCGCCATCCGAGGCCAAGAAACGTACGCGTTTGTATCGCCTCCGAACTCACACCGCCTCTACGCCAAACATTTTGTCCAGACAAACTCCTCTTCAACGCCCCATCCAAAGACAATCCAGACTGAGTAAGTGATCTCGGGCTTTCCTCACAAAAATGCGAGGGGGCTGGAATTAAAGCCAGTTTCCCTCTTTATAGGGCAGCGACATTTGGGCCAATTACGTCTCTCGCCTGCGCCGTCGTCCCCCACATTCGCGGCTCCGTTCATCGTCGGTCGCTCATCTCTCCTTCCCAGGCTCTACCATTCAGCGGAGGCGGCGAAAACAATGGGACAATGCACCCCCCCCCCCCCCCACAACACACACACACACACAAACCACCGTCCTTTCGCCGCGAGACGAGACCGCGCGCGCCAACAACGCCGGACGACCGAGGGGCGCAGCGACGACGGGTGCATTTGCATAAGCCCCAGCGACGACGACACAACGAGCCCGCCGCCGCCGCCGCAAGGCGCCGCCACCCTCGCCATCCCTCCCGAAGACCCGCTCCCTTTTTCGGGCGGCATCGGCGCACCACGCCGAACAAACGACCCAGCCAGCGTGGGTTAAACAAAGCCGATGTGATGGACGGTGGCTATAAGCCACCCGACAAACGGCGCCAGAGACCACTTAAGCTACGACGCCCAGACCAGAAGGCCTACACTGGCTTCCGCATTGTTTACCGGGCAACATGCCCAGGGCGGGACACGTCTTCAGGGTTCATGCCGGCTAATGAGACAAAAGTCGAGGCCTTTCGAAAACTTTCAAGGCTCTTGCATTATGTGGGGCTGTGATAAACTCCCCATACCCTCCTGCCCTTTCCCTCTTATGAGCACTGGGAGAGAGTCCTGTCCAGCACGGACCGTGAGACTAGCTGTGGCTGGTGAAGAGAGCACAAGAAGCCGGAAGGTCTAAATGGCTCCTGGAGTGATGTCTTCCCCAAAGCTAAGGGCTCCACAGAAACGTTTATTCGCCCTCATCCTTCTGAGAGGCGATTTTTAAGGACGCCAACGTGGGTTGGAAATCAAATTAAGAAAGCGGTTCAGGAGAAGATGGAGGCTTGAAATTATTACAAATCATCGGAAAAACGGGGCGTTCCTGTAAACCCGTTTCAACGAGGCAACTACCTAGACTTCTAGGTAACTACCTGTTGGAACGATGGCTTCAGCGACGCTTACTCGTTTGGCAATTTCTCATCATTGCCCGTTAGAGCAACACGAATACGCACTGTTAGTGCGTTAGAACATCACAACTGTCATTCAGTGAAGCAGATCAACCAAGGAACACACATTCACTACGTCCTTAGACAGAGAGAGAGAGAGAGAGAACGATCTTTAGTGAAGTCTGGAGATATTAACCGGGTTAAAATGCCTAACTGGCTGCGCCAGTTGATGACGTGATGAAGATGATGGCAACGATGTTGAAGAACTTGATGCGCACAGAGACGAATTATTTACGGATACTGGTCCAGATCTGTATGTTGCAGGTACTCTATCAGAGATTTTGTAGCCCGTAAAGCACGTGTGGGACATGCCCACGGTACTAAAAGTCCTTTAGTTGAATGTCCACGGAAAGCGGCAGTCCCAAATACACTGCGAGGGACACTCTTCGCGCACTAAATCGAGCACATTCACAGAGCAGGTTCTGCAGGGTTTCTCACACATCATAACCTCAACTTGCTATGCGCAATTAAAGTAAAATTAAAGAGAAAATGCAAGGGTTTTCGGGGGTCTGTAAAATTTTCAGCACTTTTAGAGCCTCGAAAGCAAGCTTTTCAAATTCAAGGGTTTTGAAAGACCGCATGAACCTTGCACAGCCTATCCGAACCCGACGTAACAGTGGTGGAGAAGTATAGGAGATAAGAAGCGCACAAGGCGGTGCACCGCGTTCGCCATTTTTCAACAGTGGGAATCATCGCCACATGTGGGACCAGACACCGCGATGGCTCAGTGTCTGCGGCGTTGCGCTGCTGGGCAGCTATGGATCAGGGTCCGGCGCAGAGTTTCTAATTCACTGTCTTTGTCTTAAACCTTCACATCTTGTGTTCCCAACCCCGTAAGTTAATAAACTTAACCTAAAGTAACGCTCTAAACTCACAAAGTTCGTACAAATTTGAACTGTTCATTCATAACGGCGCTGTCCTTCCCACAGGTGGCTCTCCACTGGTCGCCGCCATCGCAAGGTGGAGTCTTCTATCAAAAGCGAGCCCACTTTAATACTCCCCGCATTAATCCTTCCTTATCGCATCGCCCAAGTGTGCGCCCATATTCTGCGGGAGTTTCTTCGAGGAGGCAAAGAGTAACGGACCCCGTGTACCCGTTCTGTATGTATCGCGAGAGAAACAACCTTCTACGCGAGCGGACACCGAAGCGCTGTGTGTCTCTTCCAAAGCTCCCGTTCCTGTACCTTCTTAAAACTGCTCGTATACAACCTCGCAAAGTTAAGCAGTGCCGCCAGAGCTTGTACCCCCATCTCCTTTCTTTTTTTTTTTAATTATTTATCTAGAAGAGGAGGACGGAATGACATTACACCGGCCCTCCCTAGGCCGATGCGACCCCAAGTCGACAGGAAAACGCGTTCGATCCCAGTATTGACCGACAATCGCTTCGAAGGGAGAAACACGAATCCTGTAGTCGTCGTCGTCGACCGACGGACGCGCAACGACTCGAAATGAGGCGTGCCACAAGCTCGCCCCCTGCTCCTCTTCACTTCCTCCTATCACGTTCGAATCAGTATACACAAGCGGCGAAGCGCGCACATACAGGCGAACCAAAATGTATCTCAAAATCACCCACGAGGTAATGTGGCGGGGTTGTCGAAGTAAAAGCAGATATAGATAAACAAGGCAAGAGAGAAAGAGAGAGATGGAAGCGAGGGATGTGTTCCGTGAGGGCGTGATGCTTGTAGGCCCCTGAGAGAGAGAAAAAAAAGCGCAACAAACGCGTACACCAAGGTACGGAGGTAACGACGGCCAGCGGCCATAACTCGCCGACAAATACCGGCGACCACGCTCGATACATCGACCTCCGCTAAGACAAAAGGAGCCTCTGGGGGCCCTCTTGAAGAAACCGCGGCGACCCCACAAGGCAACAAGCCGGATTCAATAAGAGGAAGCGGACACGGCAGCTCTCCACTACTATTATTATTTTTTCGCGGGTTTTATATTGGCCTCCGCGGCCGGCCAAGTAGTTGCAGGCAGGCACGCACGCGTAACAAAGCCGAGGCCTTCATTCAGACCCCACAACAACAACCACGTTCCACACACCGGCCGCTTCCCACGCGAGAGCTGCTGACCGAACCCGCCGTAAGGGAAGAATACAAACACGCACGGACTCTCAAGCGGCTCTATCGTTCCTATCCTACTCCGCGGAACCGAGTGCGTCTTAGAGCCACAAACACACGTGAAAGCAGAAAGCACAAAGACGAAACGAACCAGTCACGCCGCGGTCTTACGAGGCAGAGAGCCCAGAGACCGGGAGGAGGGCGACGTTTCGTCACAAAGGGAGGACCAGCTGCGAACGTACCAGAGGTCGAACGAAAACGGCAGGGACGAAAAGTGGATATGCGGCGAGAGAGGGAGAACTCTCAAATGCATACAGCGGCGTCTTTCTTTTCCGGACGGCGTCAACCGCATATTTCCGCTCGTGAATCGGCAAGGCACGCCGAAAGGAACGCGCGCAGTGCCTTCAAGGTGGGCGTATGATGCCGCCGCCGCCGCCACCTCCCTCGCCGGGCCGTCGCCGACGGCCTGTCGGCAGGCCAGAGTGCTGTTATTTCGCCGGGAAAACGGCCCGGACATCCAGAACCTGTTTTTAACCGCCGGCGCCTAGCGGACGAGCGACCCGAACGAAACAACGGGCAACAGCGGCCAGGATGCCCTTGGACGCAACACACCCGCTGCCCGGGACGAACGGCAAGCACAAAAGACAAAACGCGGTCGCAAGAGCACGCCGCGTCGTGGAAGCGACGAAACACAGTGCCTCTTGGAGAACAGAGGCCAATTCCAGGCGTGGACCACCGCGCGAGGTATCGAGCTCAAGTTCAAATGTGCTGGACCAGGAAGGTCCAACTGGGGTCCCGGAACGGGGACTTCGCTCATATAATGCTTCTATGCCATTAAAGTTTCTCTATCTCTTCCACGTCTGTGGAGTATTGAGGACAGAAGCAAGAGTCGAGCTGAATGAGTAAGGCCGGAGGTTTTTGCCACGACGTTGGACGACGACTACTCGGACACTGCCTGACGCCAACAGGGCCCGAGTTGGAGGTGGGGCCAGAGATATCGCGATCACTCGCCCACATCCGGAGAAGGCCACGATGCGATGCGACTCGCACGACAGGACAGCTACCTGCCCGAAGACGCGTGGGAACTTGCGATACGGTGGCGCAGCGACGAGCCGCTATTTTATATATATGGGCGCACCCTCAGGGCGAAGGGGGCCGACAAGGACGTACTATACGCGCGATCCGCTGCTGAAAGCTGTCCCTCGTATTCGGGCCGGAAACCGAAACGCGCCAAATGGTGCGTCTGCTGCGGTGCCAATACCAGATACGGAATACGAGCCGATATGTCTACGTCACGACAATAAACCGCATCCACGAAAGCGATACGCGCTGCAAAAACGTTCGCGTTGCACCGTGGGAAAGAAAACAAGAGTAGAGAGAAAGAAAAAAACAACTACCGAAGTCAAATGCGGAAGAGATAGCTTACGAGTGGCAAAGGTCAGAAGAAAAAAAAACGGAGAAAGCGAAGGAGGATTTTCTGGCAGCGAGGCCAGTTTCGACACACGGTCGGTTTTTCATTCGAATCCCTCGTTCCTAGGAACAAACAGCACCCGGATACTATAATGTCACGGAGTCCGAGGGATACTAAGGATACTAATGTCGCGGAGACCCGGAGACCTACAAGAAGAGCCGGAGGAGAACTGGAGAGTGAAAAAGAGAACGACGGCACGAAACGATAAAAAAAAATGCAAGCGCGGATGGACATCTTTGAAGCGGCGGCAGACCGAGCCAAAAGGTGCAGACGGAACTTCCTGCAGATAATGCGAAAACGTGTCCGTGCTGGGCAATTAGCTGCGAACTGTCCGCCTTCGAGCCACCGCTCATGATGATCATGATCATGTGCATTCGTCGGGGGCTGCGCTAATTGACGCCCTGGACACAGCGACGCAACGACTCCCCGCGCACCGCTGATGAGTCAACTTGGCGCAGTGGCTCACTGACCTGACTGCCAATTAGGGGTGGGCGATTGATCAGTTCACCTTCCGATTAATCGATTAACGCTTTAGTCGCGATTAATTTGTTTCCCGGTTAATCGGTTGAAGTAATGTGGACAAACTAAAACAACAGTACCGTGTTGAAATTGTGCACAAGGGGGTCAGGATCATATTCATGTTCGAATAACCCGCCTGACGTCCGAATATGGAACGATACAAAAAGCTTAGAAATGGAAGGCTTAATTAAAACCTAAAGCAAGACAGACAAGGCAAGACAGACAAGGAAGTGGTTACTCTTAAGACAAACTTAACGAAGTGGTTTTAGCAAGACAGACAGGGAAGTGGTTACTCTTAATACAAATTTACGCGAACAAAAATCTGCAAGTGGGCTCTCGCGCCGTTTGGTCGTTGCATAAGCTAACTGTGTCCCAAGTCAACCAGGATCAATCCGCGCCCTTTACCGTTACTTCGAGTGGCGATGTTCCTGATTCTAGAAACGTGTGAGTGACGAACGCGGTGATAAGCGTCTCGCCCATATCAGCGCCACTACGATTACCCGATTACCTCACTTCAAATGTCTGCGAAACAGGCCGACGACATTATCGAGCTTATCATTATTACGATATTATTATGAATACAAATGAAATATATTTTTCTTTTTACACCAACCCAACCGATTGATCGGCCATTTATTTATTTATTTATTTATTTATTTATTTATGAAATACTGCAGTCTTTACAAAGCCCAAGCAGGAGTGGCAATACAAGAAGAGAAGTATACACACGTAACTTTGCGAAAAAGTAAAGTAAAAAAAGTGCAAAGAAACGAGTAAAACATAACATCACGGAAAAAAATATTTAACCGAATAAAGCCAGCCGATTAATCGGCTTAAAATGTTTAACCGACGCGCAGCCCTACTGTCAGTGGTTTAATACCGAGCAGTCACATTTCACTCACTCACCGCTTCCCTGTGACCACAGGTAAGAATCGAAAGGAAGAGACAGGCAGGTCTGTTCGTACTTCGCCAACACCAACATAAAAAAAGCCTGATCTGATAAGCTATCTCAGAGTTCTACTTGCTTTGTGGCGCTTAAGGGGTTTAAGGGACTTAAGGCGCTTAAGGAACTAAAAAACCATTGTGCACTAATACGAAAAGCTTTGCAAATAGATATCAATGGTCACAACAGTCTAATTTGCTTATTTTACAGATACGTCACTTCTGTGTTAAAATAAAAAAATAAAACTCCTGCTTGCTAGACAGCTAGCGCCATCTGGTGAAAACCGGATAAACCAAAACGCGCCGTGTTTACTTTTTATCTTAGTAAAGATGATATATTTCTAAAAGAAGCAGTCTAAGCCGTTAGACACATCCCTATGAATTTGTAAAACCTTTCGTAACGGTACACGATTCTTTTTAATCCCGTGGGTCATGAAGTAAAGTCGCATAGAAAGGTGATCAGGTGAGTTCTCATTAAAGGGGGACTAACCTGTTTATGTTCCTATGGGACTTAAGGGGGACTCACAAGCGGGGGGGGGGGGATATAAAAATAAAAATCTTGCTTGCTAGACAGCTAGCGCCACCTAGCGCAAACGGGATAAACCAAAACGTGTTTTTTTAATATTTTTTATTCTTATTTAATAATTGACGTATTCCTTAATGAAGCAAACTAGGCCATTGGGAACATTTCTATGAATTTGTAAACCTTTTCCCGTGAGCACTCGATGCTTTTTAAGTAGGCGGGTAATGAACTAGCAATTACCATACGAATAGCGCGCAAGGAGAAATGGCTCATCTAAGCCTATCTCGAAGCGCGCCGCACTTCTTTTGTAAACGTGCCTAACAAACTGGGTTAGTGCTATTATTTAATCATAACACAAATTGTGACAGCTTTGCACGTCCCATACCAATACCAGCGGCTGTTGCGACGACACAAACATGCGGGAAGGATTATCAGGTTGCGCCACGAAAGTTTTAAGAAAACACTGTCATGTGCAGCTTTCCCGCTCATGGCAGCCCTTTCAACAGTGGTTACTCTCTAGTTATTTAGCAAAATATAAAGTATTCTGGCGCAGTTAATATTGGGGGTGAAAACTTGCTTTGTGCTCAGTTTCCCGTTGCGCGACTAAATTCCTATCCCACTATCCCTATGCTATCCCACAGAAACGCATGAAGTGTAAGATTAAACAGCGAATTACACAAACAATATTCGGAATCCTGGAAACTTCTTAAAGTGTGTTCATCTTCACGTTAAGTTATTGGTTTATGCCAAATATCACTTTCCTGAAGTGGTTTTCCTAGGTTCCTCAGAGGTCGGAATTTTAATCGAGAAAGCTGGGTGTGCCTTTTAAAAGAACATTTTTTTTCCCGCTACTCAAGTGCTCCAATCCCATCACCACCATGCTGAATTCCTTCTCTTTACAACGTCGTTTCTCTCTCTCTCTCTCTCTCTCTCTCTCTCTCTCTCTCTCTCTCTCTCTCTCTCTCTCTCTCTCTCTCTCTCTCTCTCTCTCTCTCTCTCTCTCTCTCTCTCTCTCCCTTTTTTTGCAGAACTTGTTATGCATGTATAAGACTGCCTTGCAGCGCCCCATACCAATCTCCCCCAGCCATTTTGATGCCATAATTTAAGGCGTTTATCCCAAGTAGGTAGATTACGTCGAACGTGATTCCAGCGCGCGTATTTTGCCAAGAGCCGTCCAGAAGAAGTTAAAACAGAAATGCTGCACGAGGAATATAAACTACGTTTCACCTTCTGAAACCTTATCATCAGCATGCTCAGAAATTAAAAACAAAAAGCGGAAGCCCGCCTCATTAACTGGACACGAGGCAGAATAATAAAACAGCTGTAAAATAAAAGCAGGCAAGAAATCAGTCTGAAAACGTAAGTACGTGCGTGCGTGCGCTCCCCGAAAGTAAAGAGGAGGTCAAGACGAACGCATCGCCAGCCAAAAAAAAAAAAAAAAAACTGCCCGCGACAAAGCACACTCATCTACGTATGCAAGACACAAAACCGGGAAGCCAGCGCGCGCGCGTGAGAAGAGGAGAAAAGAAGAGCAGAAGAGCACGCGTCCAGGAAAAAAGTCGCAAAACGCAAGCGCGCGGTCGAAGCAGGAGAGCACCGGTGATTGCGTGCACAACCAACACCGGAAAACTAGTTGGGGGGAGCGCTGAACTTAACTGGCCTAAACTCTCTTTACCCAACAATCCACAAATACGCTCCTCCTTCCTCCTCCCCCCCCCTCCAGCCACGAGCTGCAAGGATGTTGCACTTGGCGCCAGGCCAGAGAAGGAACGGACGCCGGCCGAAGGCCACCGCACGCGATAGGCGTCCCCCAGGGCGGCGTACTCTCCCCTGCGCTGTTTAATGCTGTTCACTCGTGCAGCCCGGGGGCCACAGCAGTCAGAACGAGGAAAGAAGCCCGCGGCAGTGCCTCAGCAGCGCTGTGTTTTTAAATGCAGGCGGTGGCAAGCACACTGCAGAAGTCGTACCGGCGCCTAGCGCTAACGAACCGAGAAAAACAACAGACATCTCGTAGTCCGGCGCTTCCGTTCGATACAAGCAGGGCAGGGAAACACGTGTGAAAGCGGGATAAAGAGAATGACTACCGTAGAGAGTGTGCTCATTTGCGGGGCTTTTCTACACCTGCGTAACTGGTGGTCTTTACTTGCATTTGTGCACTTGCCTTAGCGCGAACCAACGCGGTTTTTCCGGGCATCAGCATAACGCTCTTCGGAATTCTGCCTCACATACATGTCGTGTAAAGCCCGCCCACGCAACCACACCGCTGCCACCGACTACAGAAAACACGACACAAGGGGGAAGAAAAAGAAAGACAACAGCCTTCTTGTCTTGACGGAACCCAAATCTCAGGTGCACGTTTTCAATCTCAGTGAGGGAATAGAGCGCAAAGAGCTGAGTATGCAGTACTGCGTAAGAGCAAAAAAATGCTGCGAAAACTTTCCGTTGTAAAGACAGGTAGGCGGTCACAACCCAGGCAGACAAAAAAAACAATAAATTATCGTGTCGCTCCACCAAGTGAACCCGTTTTTTTTCGGGCGAGCGCGAACTTTTCTTTGATTTCTGTCCCTAGTTGCACGACATCTGCGAACCATGATGAGTTTTTCTTGCGCTTGCTGAGCCTTAAAACGGGCCACAAAACTTGAATGCAAAGCCCACAACTAAAACTTGCTTTCAGCGCAGACCCGTAGTTATAACTCCACCCTCAGAAATCCCGTAATTCAGGGTTGGATGCCCCGAACCTCCAAAGCTGAGAAAAGGCTTTTCCTTAGTAACATCTTTACTCCGGGCAGCGCATGCGTAGAGTGATACCGGCGATGCCAGCGCACATCCACGAACACAGACAGAGAGAAAGAAGCCCCCTGACAAAGGTAGCCCCCACAATTAACTACCGGCAGCTGTCGCTGGGAAATTAGAGCAGCGGCTGAGAAGGAGGGAGGGGGGCCTGCTTTGTGTACAACCCTTGCTGCCACTAGCACCACATGTACGCGCACACAAGCAGGCTCTCCCCGTTCTCTCTCCAGAAAAAAAAAGCGAGGACAAACAACCGGCACGTGTTATTTACAACCACTCGCTCCCGTCCTCTCAAAAGCCGAGATGTACAAAGGGACAAGAAGAAGGGCGTGTGTGCGCCACGTGGGAGCCGCAACCGGAGGGAGCGACACTCTCAAGACCGGGGCAATAAGGGCGGCAGACGAAATAACAAGCAAGCCGGCGATGGAGACCCTGTAAAAACAAAAACGAGAGGAAGAAGAGAGTTCCGCGATTGCCCAAACACCCCAGGAGGCTGCTGCTGCTGCCGCGTCGCAATACGTTGCCTCCAGCTCTTCTTCTAGCGTCAGGCTCCCACACACACAGTACACCCCCCCCCCCCCCTCTCTCTCTCTCTCTCTTCGTCTTCGCGTCGCTCTCGTCTTCTCATTCCGGGAGGCGACGCCACGAGATCTCCTTTCTGTCCTCGCGGGCCTGTGTCACACGCGCGGCTGGAAAATAAATCGCGCCCGCAGCAGACCACCATCCCCTTCCTTCCTCCTTCACTGCAGCTCGCTCCTTCTGTCTGGCTTCCTATTACCCCGGAGCAGCTTTTAAAAAAAAATCACGCATCTCCATGAAGTGAATCATGACGAGTGGGCGAAGCACTGGGGATCGTTCTCGCCGTAAACCGCCCGTGAGAGTGCTTACTGCTGCTCAAACGATTTCCAATCCAATCCAGTGCAATCCAATTTAATCCAATCCATTTCAATCCAATCCAGATCCAATTCAATCTAATCCAATGCTCCTCGCGCATTCGCAGCACGGCTCTCCAGGAGCACGCTCTCTCTCTCTCTCTGTCTCTCTCTCTCTAACCTTTTGTGAACCTTTTATTTTGTTCTTGTTCACCTATTGCGAACCTTTTGTTCACAGATGTTTCGATGTACACGGTGCTGTGCCATGAGCGCGGACGCCTGACAAGCCTCGGCCTTAGGGTGCTTCGCCCGTAAAAGGCGCGCACAAAACACACGCATCGCCGGTTTTCTGGGGCGAGCGAGGTAAGAGCCCTTTCGTCACACCACGAACCCTGCTGCTGCTGCTGGAGGCCTACAACTCCATACAACCGCCACTACGCCGGTGCGCGCGTTTCATTTCCCGCGTGCGTATATACAGGGGGAAGCAGAAATGAGCGCTAATCACCGCACCAACGGGCGCAATGCGTATATATACGCGATACAGTTCGTTAGTTTTGTACTACGGTGAGCCCTCCTTCCATTATAAGCGACACTTCGTTAAAGGAGGAGCTTTGGAAGCTCTAAATGCACGTCAGTAGACACCATAAAACGATTGATTAAGGCGAAATTTCGAATAAACCGATTTCGTTAAGTGAACTCCCCTTACTACGGAGTCCTACAGGAAACCGGTTTCGTTATAAGCGACCCTTTGCTAAAAGCGGGGCCTTAAAAGCTCTAAACTGCGCGCGATAAAGGAAACCATAAAAAAAAATTTTGACTACCGCGAAAATTCGCACAAAGAGTTTTTGTTCTGTTATTTTTTATTTTGTATGCCCAATCTGGAGAAGGTAGCGCAAAAGGTTTTCCAAGTACCACACCTACAGTATCGGCCTTTCATGAGTACGGCATAAACTTTCGCTTCAAAGTGATTGGCACAACGATCAAGAAACTGTTTCGACAGCAGTCATTTCCGTTAGACCTAGAATTCGGGGCTTAAAAAATATTCGCAATGAATTTGAAATTCGTCTTGGGATCTCTAACGAGTAAAAAAATTACGAACGCGCGGTGGTGTGGTTTTTGGGACAGCTGTTATAACTACTGCGGCTTTTTTAGCTTTTTTTTACGTTCAGCACGTCACCGGATTGCCCGTATACCCCTTACGGTGGCTGTGTATGCAATGATCGCCGATAACGATCAAACTAGACTTCCTGGTTGAACGATAAAGAAAACACGCCCCATTGCGGTAGTACACGGTCCATCGCTAAATCCGTGAGGAGACGACGAAATAAGGGAAGAACCGTGACGAAGCCAGAAAACCTTGCTCCGTCAAACGCAGCTCGAGGCCGATTTTTTGACCCGCATTCCCTATAGACCAACGCCACGAAAAGACGCACACACACACTGCATACCCTTGTACACCAAACTTAGCTGCCATTGCCTCCATTAGCAGACCGCTATCAGTAGCATCAATCGGTCAAGGGTATCAAAATTTCGAAGCGGGTAACAACGGTACAACAAGAACAGAGCGCACAAACACGCGTCGCAATACGTTTCTTCAACGATCGAACCCGTCAACATATACCACGTACCAACCAACCTCTCAACATCCCTTTTAACTTAACTAAGGAATGAGGGACTACGACAAAGTCGCACGGCGCAACACCGCAATACGCCACAGCCGGAAACTGCACCCCGAAATCCTCCAAGGACCAACAAAACTCGAGATACGCGGCCTCTTAGAGAGAGTGAAAAAAAAAAAAACCGACAAAATTATAATGGGGAAACTGAATAACCGGTGGGACGACTCCAACATCACTCGACGCGACGAACGACGAAGGCTCCGAGGGCGGATTTAAGCCGACCGCAGGGACTGGGACGGCGACGACGACAGCGACGCACGCAGGAACGCGTTCACGCGAGCCTAACGAAGCCAGCAGGCAGCACGACCAAACCACCCGAAGAAAGAACAGAAAATAAAGATGAAAACAGAAATGCCCGCGCGGCAGGAGAGGAGAGGACGCAGGCGGAACCGCTACACCACCATCACTCTTACTACGCCGACGACGAGAACTGTGACAGCGGCGGGCGGCTCGAAAAGCCGGCGAGCCGAGCGCGCGTTCTTCGCGAGTTCAAAATCGATCACCGAATAAACATTACGCGCGACTTTCCATTTGGCCCGCGTCGCCGCCGCAGGAATCCGCCATCGCGGGGGGAAGGGGGGAAGAGGAAATGACTCACGGGGGAGGAGACGACAACGCGAACGCACGACAGCCCGGGAAAGGAGGGGGAGACGTCAGCGAAGACGAAAGAAATCGAGCAAGAAAAGGGGCGCAAAGTAAGGCTACAACGGAGGGAGGAAGAGGGTGTCGAAGAAGCAGGCGACGCCGAACGCATATCGAGCGGCGACCAGGAAGAAATGAAAATCGGTAGCAGGTAAAAGAGGAGGGACGACATCTATCGCCCGAGTCGCATACCCGGTTTCCAAACGCTGACAGCATGCGGCGGCAACAACGCCACCACAAAACAGAAACAACATCTGAAGCCTCCCTGACGTTGATTTTTCATTCTCATCTGTCAGAGTGCGTGCGTGTGTGATTCGCCGATTCACTCACTCAGGCGTTATTTCTTTTTTTCTTCTTCAAGGTGCGCTTACCGATCGACCCGAATCGAATCCAAGCGCGAGTAAGCGCAAGTGAAATCGCAAAGAACCAAAACGAAACTAACGTCGGCCTTGGCACGTGCCCGAATTTCTGCGTATCCCGCTGTATTCATATCGATGGATTGTGAATTGAGAGTGCGCATCGTGTTTGACGCGAACTTGGTTGAGGCCTGTCTCGCGAACCTAAGTGATGATCCCTCGGCGCACATCGCGGGTTGCACGTGGCTAAAACGCCTTCTACAAAACAGAGCCAAGAAAGTCTGGAGTGAGAATGGGAAAGTTTCAGCTTTCAAATAGCACGTATCTACTTCCCGTTCGCACAACGCCTAATGTGTGTCAAAAAAAAACAATACCTCGCACCCAAGAGCCTCCAAGACACCAAGATGATGAAAAACAAAGAATACCGAGATATAAACAGTAAGCGCTACCAAGTATCGCAGTTGCACCTGGGTTTTATGAAACCTGAGTGAGCGAATTATTAGCAAACAAATTCCCTCACCCAGAAATGACATTTGGTAGGCCTTGCCGCCTTCGTTATTGCGTGTATTCGTACCTTCCTAACAGCATGCACGTTAGCATAAGTAACTTTGTTAATCCAGAGTTATAGCAGACCGAAGAGCCGGTCATGGTACGGTACCCGGTACACCTGCGCATGCGCACAGCCAGTTTTACCACTCCTGCGCACACGCAGTAGCGTCGGTCGTCTACCGGGTACCGTACCGGTGCCAGTTCTCCCTACTGCTTGAACTCTGTAATAGGGAATGGCTGCTCGCAATCCCCACCCTCTAATCCGGCGTCCCACAAGGCAGTGTCGTAGGACTATTACTGTTCACAATATGTATCAATGATACTGTTGATGTCGTTACTGGACCAGTGCAACTGAGACTGCTGACGACTATGTTCTAACTAAATAACACGCCCAGAGAACCGATTACAAGTGAATTCCAATATTAACAACTATACGGCTGGCGAACAAAGGTGAAATGTGAATTTAATGCTAAGAAAAGTTTTCATGAGAAGAACAAACAAAACCTTATAGCGTTTCCTTGCAACCTTTCGGACTAGCCCTGCAACGAACTTAATTCCGGTACCTTGATGTTCCAGTAACAAATATTGTAGGTTGAAACAAACATATTTTACACATTTGGGCATCATCACTTGCCGAATTCTGTCTGTCAAGGCGTAAGCGTAGACATGCAACTGGAAGTGTAGTGTTGCTAGCTTACACATTTATCATCAGACCAAAATTGGAATATGCATGTATTGCGTAAGATATTTACACGAGAACTAACACTCGGGCACTTGAGATGATTGAGTGTAAAGCAATTAGGTCAATTCACTCTCTTTCTTCTTTATTTTTATTTTTATATTTTATTTTTATCTTTATTATCTTGTTATCTAATTTATTTACTATCGCTCGACTGACTTCTCAACATACCCGATGAAAGAGCATAAAATTTCCACTTTAACCTACAACCCACAAACACCACACAAATGGAAATCGCCCTCTCAAGAGCAACTAACTGCCAATAAAGCCGCAACAATGCATCCAATCCAACCACAACAGCCGGCAGAGCACGACACCAGCACGCCAGAACTCACTTCAAATTCTCTTTCTCCCTCACTCTGGGTGGAACTATTCTTTCTCGCTCTCTCCGAATGGAACTAACTACCAAAACGCACGAGCGCCGTCAATCTTTACGATTGACTCAATTCGTATTCAATTATGACACATCACTCGGAGTTTTCTGATTTTTATTTGGGAAAATTCGCGGTTTAGCTTCGTTTATTTTGCGCACTACGCGTTATCTTGCGCATTGAAGAATTTTGTACTTCTTTATACCGATCTGAATTATTATCCCTCCTGTGTTGTCCCTTCACTGGGCCTGCACTTAACTGTAAATAAAAGTACTAGACTCCGGAGGTCATGGACTCCGGATGAGGTACTCGACTCCGGATTACTTTAAATCGACTGGCGGTCTTTAACGTGCACTCAACACCTCCAGGCGCTTGAGCATCGATCGCAGTATTGAAATTTCTCGCCGCGGTCGCTAAAGTGAGCGCAGCGACTGTACAAACGGTTACTTACGTTTAGTAACGTAAATTAAAACAGCCTTCCCGTATGGTGCTCAAGATGACGCGAATCGTTTAGTATCTCAACAAATCAAACCAAACCACACTAATTCTTCCAGGCACAGGCTTATCAGGGTGCGTATTTAACGAGAAAGCGCGACGTTATATTTTTAAAATTCGCCCGTTTTTATCCACCTCTTGGAAGCCCAAAGGCGCTGCCGTCGTAAGTATACGGACGTCACGGCAAAGAGTCGAAGCGGCGACCCTTTCGACAAGTCCCTGGCATTTCGTACCCAGAAAACAGCGGAAAATGCGACATCGTCCCAGTTGCCCTTCGGCCAGAAATAAGTACGGTGTCGCAGGATGCACGCGATGCCGAACTAAAGAGAAGAAAGCGCTGGCGCAGACGAACTTACATTTCTGAAGTTCTTCGATTTCTGCACTCTCGTCGTCAGACTCAGTTCCGGAATCGTGATCGTCATCAGCCTGCAAAGGAGCGAAAAAGAAAGTGAAAAAATTTATAAAGAGATCAGATTGGTCCGAAAACAAGTGGTCGGGAGCAAGTGGAAATGAAAAAAAAAAAAAAAAAAGAAAACGGCAGCTCGTCGAATCACAGCACAAAGAGTGGAAAGAATTCAATTCACATTTTTGTTTCTGGAGGATTAATTAGGCGCTGAATCTAACTCGTCTTACTCACAGATTAAATCCTGCAGGCCCCTCCCGAGCGGGGCGCACGTTCTACCGAGTTGATTGCCCATGGTTACTCGGCGGTGAAATATAGTCTTTAAGTGAATAACGTTCCGAGTAGTGATTCTGAATAAGCTTAAAATGCGCCAAAATAAAGCACACAGTCAGATAAAATTAAATTATATGTGACGGTTCAACTGAACCTGACTTTAACGAAGTGATCGGAACACGATAATTATTTCGTTAAATCTCGAACTTTGTAAAATCGAGAAAGCAACAGGCGTAGAACAAACTGCGTGGAGATTGAAATTTGTTCACTAATTCGGGAAATTCATTAGGTCGGGGTGTCGCAAAATAGAGGCTCAGCTGTATTTGCTGAACATACATCAACTTTATCGCTTACTCGTTACCGTATTTGCACGATTCTGAAGCACCCCCGAACGCACAGTAGAATTACTCACCCGGAAACCACACAAACAATTTGGCGCCGATACTGCCGCGCACACGAAATATTGCCCTTGACAAACACCTCAAAATTGCACAAAACATTTATTGAACATAAATCTGCAAATGCTGAGAGCAGTTGAAGCCCTTCTGCACTTCAAAATGTGGTCCGTTTGATTTTGTCAATCGCTAACACACGACTCCTGGACGCCTTATGCACAGGACGCTTCCCGGTTCCCTTCCGTTTCCGCCAAGATGATAAAATTGCACCCGCCGCCGTGGCTCAGTGGCTAAGGCGTTGTGCCGCTGAGCCCAAGGACGCGGGTTCGATTCCCGGCCGCGGCGGCCGCTTTGTTGATGGAGGTGAAAAACGAGAACGCCTATGTGTTCGAAGATTTCGGCGCACGTTAAAGGTGCCCAGGTGGTCAAAATTAATCCGGAGTCCTCCACTACGTCGCGCCTCATCGCCTGTGTAGCGTCGGCGCGTTAAACCTCATAATCAGTCGATCAAGATGATTACATTGCGTTTAAGCGAAGCCTATATCAAACAACTAGAGTGCAAACTTAGGTCGGCTCAACCGGCCATGGAACGAATAACGTTAGGAATAACAATCAGGGACAAGAAACGAACAAACTAGAGTTGACGAAATGGACTTGGGCTGGTCATGTAGTGAGACGAACCGACAACCGGTGAACGATTAGGGTAACAAGTGGATACCAAGAGATGGATGTGGAAGAACGGGAAGACCGATAACACGATGGAGGGACGAAATACGGAACCTCGGGAGTAAGCAGTGGACTCGATCAGCGCAGGACAGGAGCGGTTGGAGGTCAACGGGAGAGGTTTTTGTCCTGCAGTGGACCTGAACAGGATGATGATGCTGCTGGTGCTGATGATGATGACTATATCAATCATTCACGGAGTCGCTTCGTTTCGGTTTAGAATTGCTGGTTTCGGTTTTGAAAATATTCAGTTTTGAGTCCGGTAGTAACACGCAGGTATTTCAGAATTTCTATTCCCAATTATTAGAAAAGGTGCGCGTTAGGATCGTGCAAATACGGTACATGTTGTAATTCTTTTTTTAATCTAAATTTACAGTAGGGCTTTCCGTAATTCTTCGACTTCAATTTGCCTGCAATCGCACGCGAAAAAAAGAGGAATCAAGGTCACATGACGACTATTTCGCCGAAAAATACGGGCAGGAAGAAATAACGCCGTACCATCAGCGCATCAGTCATGATTATAGCCACTTTACGGGGAGGAAGAAGCATTTTTTTTCTGTCGCTTTGGGTACTGCGAAAACATGCGAGGGTGAAAAGGGAAGAGACAAAACGTGAGGACCGTGAGGCGGAGTTCAGCATACACTCGCACAGCGAACCTGCGCATACCGTGCCCCAATGAACAAAAAAAGAAAGGGATAAAAGAAGGAACATCAACGCAGCAAGCCAGCGGATATGCGACGATAGCAAGGGCGCACAACACACAGATTAGGAAATTCCGGAGCTACAAAGCGTGCCAGATATAACCTCCACGTGCCTCGAACGGAACAGATAAACCTTCAAATCATATCATTCCGCACACAAATAAAGTATTACAAAGACAAGCCCTTCGAGGTATAAAAGTGCCCATGCAGGCAGTCAAAACACGCACACGACCGTTTCCGTGGACAAACACAAATGCCAGGTTTTATTCGAGCCGTAAATTATCTAGCAAGCCCCGACGGCGAATGTATACGTCAAAGTTGTGCGAACCCAGGAAGAGAGAAAAGAGAAGAAGCAAAATAACATTACTGCGCAGAAATTCACGTGCCCGTGGATGATGACTCGGCGGCAAATTGGTCCGCTTTTGCCCTCTAAAAGCAATCGCGAACAGCCTTGAAAAGACAGTTACGTTCAGAGCGTTTCCCAGTAATTTTCACCCATTCGAAAATAAACTGATCGCAATGCCGTCACCAGACTCCGGATGGGGTCGTTTTCCGCTTTGTTATCACACCTATCCCTTCTGTTTCATGTCCGGAACAACATACCGGTGTTTGTCCCACCATTTTTACATAGCGAAGTACCCGGGACAGGTGGCTGACTTCGGTATAAACGATAGTTCGTTAAAAGCGGAGATGATTCACTCTCAACGATCTGCAGTGGCGACCATAAAACACTTCCAATAACGCGATATTTCGAATACAACGACTTCGTTATGAAGAGGATTTATTGTCCTTGCGTGAGTTATGTGTGGAGGTGTTCATATATGCCTCGACGTATAATAAAAGTGGTATCTTTTAGCGTTCGCAAAAGATGCTTTTTTGCCTGCATTTTTTTTTTCATTTCAAAATGGCCCCGCTTGCCCTATCATATCGACAAACAAAAAAGCATTTTTGAAGTGTAAAACAGAAGTGACAGACTCAGTCAAAGTAAAATGTTCCACGTTTCGGAAACCACACGGGTTCCTTGTTCACAATCTGTACAGGAAACAAGAACCCACACAATAACAGATGCATACGCAAACGTGTTGGCATTGAAAGACTTGCACCCGATCCTATGGCCATTTTGGCGGGCAGCCTTTCATGTTGCACGAAATCAAGTGCCTCGCTAAGCTTCATGCAGCCGGAAGCATATTGGGCGGCAGCAGTAGCGGTCACAGGGATCGGTTTTGGGGGGGGGGGGGGGGGGGGCGAATTTTTTTTTTTAAGGGGGGGGGGGGGGGGGCGGGGGGGCAGGCGAATTAAGAATCGCTCCCCTCCTTGCGCCAATTCTGCGGAGGTGGTGATAACCATGGAGGCGTGTGCGCGTATGCGGTGCAACCCACTGGGATTTAACTTCGCGCAAGTGGAATGCTTAAAAAAACTAAAAATAAGAAACTGAGGACCTCTTTGGGGGGGGGGGGGGGGGCGACCGCCCCCTTCGCCCCCCCCCCCTTGGGACCGCCACTGGGCGGCAGAGAGGGCGAACAAGCACCGAAGGTCGGTGAAATTTTTTGCCATGTTTCCCGGCGACGGGAGCCACCATTTGCAAGCTATTACGTAACATCACGTCACTTTTACGCAGGCTGAAGTTGCCAATGCGTGACGCAAACGTTCCCGCCAAGTGTTTGTATACACGTCACATCTTCCCAGCCAATCACAGAGAGGGCGTGACAGATAAGCCGTATTGCTGCTGAATAGGAAAGACAGGCCTACGTCGTCACGTCCGCTGTATTTCGTCCAGTTTTTCATACCCGGCCAAGAATTCTGCGCTTTCGGTAGAGAGAAATAAGGCAAACTTCAGAACTGGTTCCAGCAAACGTCATGAAACGCCAAAATGACCAAAGCACACACAACCGCTTTGCCAACCAGAAACATGTGACCAAACCTGAAAGCCTGTCAGACGAGGCTTTCGGCGAATTCACAGTTCACGGCAATTTCACGGCGTCGAGGATATATGGCCCCAACTTGCGAACGTAGAAAGACGCAAAGCGCTGGAACAGTCGTGGCGCGATTATTTCCAACTCCGCAATGACGCAACCACGGTGGGCGTTGCGTGAAACTACGTTTAGTTCATGAGAAACACCACTAAACCACAATAGTACGACCTAATGATGAGATAGTGCCTTTGCGGAAGCTGCGCGAGTGTCTGCCGCGGAAGACGGCGACGACATCGAGATGCCGCGACTTTTTATGAACGCCGCAGCAAGCGGATGGACTATGTACTGCGGAAATAAGTGAGGTGTGATCTAAAGGCCGGAGAGGTACGGGACTGCATTTGCGACGTGGAGCTCGACAACGCTATAGCTACGTCAGAGTACGAATGTGTCTGGACAGGCGATATGCTCTTTTATAAAGTACAACATTGCAAGCTGTAAACCCAGCACAATATCTATACAGTAGAATCTCGATAAACGGACATCGCTTAAACGGAATTGCCGCTTAAACGGAACAGCAGCCTGTAAGTTGGTTGATTTTGTATTTAGATAACGTAAAAAAACTTTCTCTAATCGGACGTAAAGTTTCCGCGTCATCGCGTGAACTGAACCCAGAATGTAACTTCTTGTGAGGCCGATTGCGATGAGCATCAGCTGCTGAAGATCTTGATCTTCAAGATGCAGTTTCAAGGTCTCAAACAAAACAATTGATGCATTTTTAGTGCACAGTGACTAATTGTTGCCAAGGAAACTTCGTGAAGGATGCGCCTAAATCTCTCGTAGTTTTCTTGCTTTCTGAAATCTATCAGCTAAATTCCCCTTCTAGTGCTTAGAGTTCCATGAAATGGTATTAAGAGTATATACGCACATGAATTTGCACTTTTGCACGTGCCTCGCAGTAAACGGAACCCCTGTTAATAGGAAATAATTTTCTCGGTCCCTTGAAGTTTCGTTTATCGAGAGTCTACTATAATCCGAAACTACTTGGAACGTCGCAAGCTGTGAAAGGACGACAGGCGCAGCTTGTAAATTTGATCGCAAGCGTGCCTAAATTGATGTGGAGCACTTTGATAGGTTGTGTTTACCATTTAAGAAAGCATGACCGCGCTTAGCACACTCACGGTTTGTGACTTTTCACTCGAGGTAACACTAAGAGGGGAAACAAAAAAAAAAAAAAGAAAACTCGAGAAGCATTTATTTGTCACTACTGATTTATTTCTGGCAATTTGCAGCAAATGAAGGCCTATTCGGCGCCTAATAAGCGTCGATAAGGCAAACGAAAAGTAAATAGGTAATGCGCTCCGCTTCAACGAAACAGCATGGAACAATACATGAAGAACCGCATTTCTGCATGCAGTCAAGAGACAGAACGAAATTCAAATGCGTCATGCCATTTGTGACGTAAACAGACTTGTCAACTATAGAAAAAAAGAATAAATGTGATGAACTTCTCATGTCGCCATCACAAGCCTCAACGCGTTCTACTAAAACTAAAAATAAACCGCTCAACGAAGCTGGCATTTTGCAGGCAGAGTCAAGCTTTCCATCGGCAGAACAGCATTCTGGTCGACAGGAAACTTCAATAGTACCACTACTGTGGCAACGCAAGCACACAGAGTTGAGAAATTCAAGAGCAGAGGTTTCACGAAGCAAGTAAAAAAAAAAAAAAACAAGAAACTGGCTCTCCGAGCTGATGCATCTGCGCCGCCCTGCACAATTTTCTCGGTGTTAAAAAAGGATCACCGCTACTCTCGCTCGCGAGTCATCACTTACACATCAGCACTGCACGACTAAGCTACGGGCAAGCTTTTCTTAGAAAACGGTGGACGTTTAAAGTGGCTTGCCGAGAGTTGGTGTCCCGTAACAGCCTACAAATAGAAAAAAAATTACGAAGACATTGAAGCGCTCATTGTGAAGCAGTGATTACCTCATCGTAGAGCGTGTCTACTCATCAGTACCGCGTTTACTTTTTGCGTATTTCTTTTCTTTTCTCAGTTACTATGGCTCGGAACATACCCACCTTGGAATCGCTAAGCCGAGGGCACTCAGCTTAAGCGTCCCCTGGTACTCCCAAAATTTATCCGTCAGTAATTAGCATGCTTAATTTATAATTTAAGGATGCTAATTATTGGCCTAAAGCATGCTAATTACTGGCCTGAGGCTTAAATGAGTATACTAACTTAGGCCTCAGTACCGATGTCTCGCACGTTTCCACGTTGAAGGCCACAACTCAATTTTCAGTCAGGTTCGTTCGCCAAACTGCGGTGGTTTTCAGGATGCGTGCAAGTGTCGCATTCGGAGGCCCGTGGTTCGAATCCCACAAAGATCTAAATTGACTCCGCTTTCTCGCAAGCTCCATCAACCTGTCCGTTTATTTTTTTAGCCTTTGGCCGTTCTTTGTGTCATTAGTCTGCGCGCCAGGGAACCCGTATATCCGACCCAGAGAGTTGACTATTCCTTTCACATTAGAATTTTTCCATCACACCGTGGTGTGAGGTGCGAACGTGTTTGGGCAGCGGAGCCAAACAAGTGCGCGACAGAAGAAAAAAAAAATAGAAAGATCCACCGCGGCGCAGCCCGAACGAAAGCGGGAGACAAGACACGATTGTTTGCAATCTCCGATTCAGCCTGCTTCTCAATTAATTAGCGCACCGAAACTCAGAGCGACTGCATTTTTACCAAGCAGGCAAACACGGAGCTTCCCGTTTCACGAAGGCTTACTGCTGAAATTGCTTACGAGCGGTGAATTCACGTTATTTGCATTAAGACCCCAACTGAAAATTATAACACGACACCCGCTGAGATAAAACTTGATTGATTGATTGATTGATTGATTGATTGATTGATTGATTGATTGATTGATTGATTGATTGATTGATTGATTGATTGATTGTAGGGTTTAACGCGCCGACGCAACGCAGGCGATGAGGCGCGCCGTAGTGGAGGGCTCCGGATTAATTTTGACCACCTGGGGATCTTTAAAGGAGCCATGAAGACAAAATACAAGTTGGGTTTATGAGAACGACTGGTTAGTCCCGATAACAATGATACCAATGTCATCGCAATCTTCGAACAAATAACGGAGATATTAAAGAAAACGTGTGAAGCAGTCGCGACCCCCTAGCCAATTTCCCGCAACTTTTCTATGACGTCACGGAATCTCGTTTGCGCGATTGGCGGCCGCCTAAGTGACCCGTCGCGACGACACATGACTGGACGTCTGTAATGGGGTCTCTAGTTCCATTTGACCGCATCACTTGAATGCTAACGTGCAGTTAACGCACTGAAAATTATGTTTTATTGTTGGCCCGTATGACGTCATTCTCGCTCATAACACGTCACTGTGGCGCAAAATTTGAAATTTTTTAAATACTTTTTGCTTTACTTTCGTTAAAAAAACATCTTTTGTGGCTGTAATGGAGCTGAGTGAGATAGTGAATCCTAGTTCTTTCAAATTAAACGAAGTTGTATTTTCTCTTCATGGCTCCTTTAACGTGCGCCGAAATCTCGTACACACGGGCGTTTTCGCTTTTCGCCTCCATCGGAAAAGCGGCCGCCGCGGCCGGGAATCGAACCCGCGACCTCGTGCTGAGATAAAACTTCCCTCGGCTAGGTGTTGGTTGGGCATTCCAACGTCACATACTTTTCTTCAGACTGGTTCCGGTAAAACACGTTCCACAGAAATTTTCTTAACCTTTCTCCTCCCGTAGAAGCCCTTGCATTAATAGCAGACCGGAATTCCGAATTGTTCGCAATTCCACGCTGAACTATCTCGTTATGACAGTCAAATGAAGCTCGCCGTAATTATTAAGTAGTCTAAGCGGTCAATTGCGGCACAATCTTGTCCAAGATATATATATTTTAGACTGAGAGCTACAAAGTGTTCGCGAAAAGCTCAGCTTAGCCGCAAAGCGGTATTGTGTGAGGACGCCGGAAACGCTTGAGTCATCCGGGGGTATACGCGGTACACGGGTTCGCCGTAATAATTCCGGGACTGAAATAGCCTCCCTGCCTCCTGAAACAAGGAAACATCGTACACATTGTCGCTCAGAGGGCATTGTCCGAGGCCTGACGAACGATCGCTTGAGCCGACAGAAACAATTGAATAATGAAAAAAAAAAAAAAAAAACTTGCGACGGCTCGTAACCTTTGTAGTCTTTCCGCGACACGCTAGTCTATGCTCGCAAACACCCAAGCGCGTAAGAGGCGAGGGGGTAGATCATCAAATATATATATATATATATATATATATATATATATATATATATATATATATATATATATATATATATATATATATATATATATTCCCTACCGCTGCACAAATTTGGTGGAGCTCAACTACATTACATTGCCTGCGTCTCTTTATAGAGGTGGCTGGCAGTGTGTATTAAATAAATGAATAAATTCATGCGTTGGTTCGTATTAAATGTTCCGTTACTTACTGCACCACCTCTTAACTATAGGCGACTTCGACCTGCGATTAATGCATAACCACTTCCCACTTTACATCTACAGTGTTCTCCAAATAAATACATTTTGTACTGTAAAAAAAACACTGCTTAAGTGTAATAATTCAATGCGCAAAGTACGGACAATTCTTCAGTGGTTCTAAGCAAGACAGCCGGAGTTTATGGGTTTTTTTACGGAAAGGAATCCCACAGGCAGGACTTCCCTGTCCAGCCGCCGAAATGCCGGCGAAGGAATCCAATATCGTTGCAATTATACAGTGCTTCCCGACGGCTCGTCTCATTGCAGAAGCGCTTCGGTGTGTTCAATATTCAAAACCTGAATCGTGAAAAGGGGCCATGCATGCGAAACACAAGTTTGGTTCGTTCGAAAGATTGCCTCCTCAGAATGATACTGACACCACTTTTAACGCAAACTTCGCTCAAATAAACTATATAATTAGGGGAAAAAAAGGAATGGCCATGCGGTTCACTAGCTCATTTCCCGCACTAAAATATATGGCGTCATATGCACAGCCGTGCGATTCGCTTAAGACCGGCAATAGCAAACACAAGTTAGGCAGGGCTTATAAGCTTGCAGAACGAGCTATTCTCGCCTAAATGCAATGCATATTCCTTTTATAGCAGTAAGAATTGTGGGGTAAACAATAGAAGTTATGAAAGCACACTTAAACATTTAAACAGCAGTACTAGTGCATACTGCTGTTGGTACTGCGAGTACTATGCTTGTTATAGCTGCACACAAGTAAAGCGGTTTGGGGTTGTCTTACACGACACTGGCCGAGTGAGATAAGCGACATTGTCTTACGTGACCCTGTTTGTCGAGCATACACCATGTTTCACGAAACGATTACTACCTACCGTAACAAAATCAAGCCAGGCGCAATACGGCCAAAAACAAAGCAAAGGCGGACAGAGGCTGGCGCAGTATGGTGGCGCCATCTGGAAGGACTGACGGTAAACTAGGCTCCGCAGTCCGCTGCAGAGCGTATGGGCGCACTGATGTAATCTTAAGACGTGTTCTTGTGACGTCATCCCAGACGGCGTCACGAAACACACGATTTGGCAGGAGAATCAGAGTTTTAAACGAAAATTGGTGAATTTATCTGTGAAAAAAAAAAACATCGTTTGCTGCCGGAAAAGCGCTGGGGGCACTATAAAACACCAAATCTTTCGAATAAGACAAACTTCTATTTTGTGTGCATGGCCCCTGTAAGGGCGCCTCATGGAAAAAAAAAACCATGCCGTATCACAAATAGACTAAAACTGCTTCTACATCCTCGGCTGTAAGTTACGGGACTGCGCCAACCGCGGTATATGGCGTTCGCATATATCAAGTTGATGTACGGCCGAGTTAACGAAGTCCTTTTATGCATACGTGCATACTCGGGTTATAACCACACAGGGAGAACCGGTCAAGGCTTCACGCAATACCTTACAAATTAATTTCAAATTAACTATAATGAAAACAACAATTCAATCAATAAGATTTGTTTATCCAACAACTTTGATTAATAGTAACCCAACTCCGCTGAAATAAGGAGCGCCCTTTAGGCAGTCAGTGCCGAAATATTCGGGTATAACCAAGTTTTAGCATCTTCTGCATTTATTAGAATACTAACAATAACGCTAACCGGGCGCGGACGCAACACGGGCAAATGGCGCAAAATTTAACGAGGAAGTACGGAAAAAAAAAGAAAATAGGAGAAAAGTCGCGCGATGACATCCCAAAAGGCAGCATTCAATGTTCTGTCGCAGAGGGCTCGACATTTCACCAAGAAGCACGCGTCCTGCACAACATTAAAAAGCGGCGTGAATATAATCAATTTCTGAATCTGCTGACTCGATAAATAAAATTCGCAAGGCAAGCTGCGGGATTTAAAGGAACACTTTTGCGCGAAAAAAAAATGCAAGCAGGGCTGACGTCAGCGAGCTATTTTCGTCTGTTCAAGCAATGCACAACTTACGCACGCAGCGTTCCGTAGAGAGAAAAAGGTGAATAAAAGCAAGGAAAGAACTGTGTATGACGAATATCCAAAAGAATTCGTCAAGAAGCCCACCTCTTCGTTCAGCCGCCCCAGAACGCGCAACCTGTCCTTTCACGCGCGTGAGAAAGTAAACAGGGTAGGGCACAGTACGCCACCTTGGAGGGTTGACTAATGGGCAAAGGTGACAGCGGCAGGACGCGGCGTCTATCCTCAATCATTAGCACAGCCAGGAAGGGAGAGAGGGAAGGTAGGGAGAGAAAGAAAAGGCGAAGGCCGCCGACGGGTCCTCCCTGGCTGTAGTAGTATATATACGCGAGTCGACAACCATGAAATGTTCAGACACACGCCGAGAACCGAGCGCGGTCGCTGACGACGACGACGACGACGTCGACGACAACTTCAAGGTCCCTCCCCTGCCCACACGCGTTTTGTCTATCTCTTCGTTTGCTTTGTCCAACGAGCTTTTTCTCCCTCTGAAGCAATCTGGCACGGGCGAAGAAAGTCGGTCTGTGGCGCAACTCGCGCGAAAAGAGAGCGGGGACCCATTAGGAAAAAGGAGGGGGAAATGGACGCGGCAACTAACCCACTTCCTGCCACCAAGCACTGCTCGGCTGCCGTGGTTTTTGTGCCAATTCCCCGACGCGAGCGCGCGCTACACGCACGCGAAGCTTTTCAACGAGGCGGTAAAGCACGGGCCCGCTTTCCCGCGGCTCCTTGGCCTCCATAGCTTTGCATGCCAGGAAACTGACATTAGCCTCCCCATCTCCTCTCTCTACCGTTTCACGGTTGTTCCGAAGACAAAAGAACTTCCGCGGGGCCGCTCCGAGCGCTAATGGCGGCGACACGGGACTAATGCGACCCTAAACACCTTGGCAGCGATGTTTCAAACGCGCTGCATGCCAAAGTACGTCGTTGACTTGTTGGCACAGCCGGAGGTGCAAAGCAGAAGCAAAGAATTCTAAGGTAATAGGCAATGGGCCCGTCGGGAAAAAGTGTGAGTAATGAAGAACACGTCCATCCGTGTGTCGGCCCACCTCTCCTTCTACCGATCAATCGACCAATCAACCAAACAGTCCGTCAGTCAGGCAGTCCTTCCGTCCATCCATCTATAACCTATTTTTACACAGCGAAAGGCAACCCACAAACGTGTGAGGATTGCCGGAGAGCTTTGCGTTTGTTGCTTTTGCCATCGTTTCGCGGTTCTTGCGTTTGTAAGTTAATTGCTAGAGTCAACGTAATTCCCCAGAAAAAAAAGCCTTTGAGAGAAAATTAAGTGATGATGGCGATGACAATACACAATGTGAGTGTTCCGAATCAACATATGGGTTATATCCTAAGGCACGTTGTCGATCCAAGCTCGCGTCCACCGAGCGTTAACTCGCAGTAAACGTCTACCTTTTATTACTTATAGCGTCCATAAAAATGCCGAGATAGAATAGAGAAGCTCATACTCGACAGCAGGCAGCTTACAGCAAAATAATCGAGACGTCGCAGTTATATTTGGGTACAACTTGGGAAGGGCAACGGAAGTTGCCGCTGTGCCTCATCCCCGTAGCCGGATGTTACTCCGCGTGGCGCAAGTAGTGCGTTACTCGGAATATTTTTAACATGGCACGACGAGCCGTTTCTCAATTTTTTGGAATTAATATGCTTATAAACTACTGCAGCGACGACAAACAAGTTCCGTGGACAAGTTGCGTGGGAAAATGCAGACGTTATCACGCATTCATAGCAATCTTTTTTTCAAAACGCGCGCGCGCGTTCACATCGGGTAAGTCGCTTAGGCGGAGTGATACCGTATTTCAGCTATTGCCGTTCTTAACTTGTGCCCGAGTATCTACGACAGAGAACACGGTCGGCTTGCGGGAAGTGAGAAGCGAGTCATCCATTACAGTTTCGTAAAGCGTAGATACAAAGTGGGGTTGCACCCGTTACCGCTAAGCCGTTGCCCCTTCACCAATCAAAATTACGACGGCTGTACGTTGCTCCCGCAAGCGAGCACAGCAAGGGCGCTATGCAGCGATCCATTGAGTTGAGGGTATTGTTCGCGTGAGCCGCGTTGGGTGGCGCTGTATAGGACGGTTTCGCAAACCTGAACTTGCGTAAAGCCTGTCAAAAGTATACCTGTAGCAAGGCCGTTCTTGGCAACGTGCTGAGATCACGCATTTTCTACACTGTACTGTCGCTGGTTCTCCAACGTTCGTTCGCTCTTGCGGAGGCTTCAGAGTACGCGCACAGGTTTATGCCGTCGACCATCTCAGTGCTTACGCAATGAAACATACCTAGAATGGTCTCCACTGTGACTAGAACTGGCATTGCGCACACAAGGCAGCACCGGTTGCCATTGTTCGACCTAGGACGTCATGCAAAGAAGCCCGTACACACAACTCTAAAAAGAACCTACAGCACTCTAATCTATTCCATAGACGTCCTCAGGCTATGCCACATAAACTTGTATCCACAAAACTTCCTCCTCCTCATCCTCCTCCTCCTGCTCCTCCATCATCATCATCACCACCACCACCATCATCATTATAATCATGATCACTCCCTCCCCAAACGACGCTCCACATTTTTGCGTCCACTAAACGCACTTCGCATCGCATATACTCGAACGATCCTACAAAAGAATGTCGAGTAGCTTCAGCTTGAAATCATCACAAACCCGCCGCGATGGCTCAGTGGCTTTGGCGTTGAACCGCTGAGCCCAATGATGCGGGTTCAATTCCCGGCCGCGGCGGCCGTTTTTCTGATAAAGGAGAAAAGCGAAAACACCCGTGCGGTCGAGATTTCGGTGTACGTTAAAGATCCCCAAGTGGTCAAAATTAATCAGGAGTCCTCCATTACGGCGTGCCTCTTGGCGTGTGTAACGTCGGCGTGTTAAACCCCCCCAATCAATCAATGAAATCATAAACAGCAAGAGCGAACATCCCCAATTTTGAATACGAACTCCGTACGAATTCAACACGTAACCGATTCGAGGCGTTGATAGTTTGAATCTCCGAACATTCGGTTTTTCCCGAAAAGCAGGTACAACTATTTGGCCTTGTATCGCAAGGCCAGATGTGGAATCGTTGCGTAGTAGACTGCACAACAATACCCAGCACCCAGATTCGGCATCAGATAACGGATCACGCAAACGCCACATGTCCTGGCGAACATGGAAGCAAAACATCGTACGTTCTGCCGCCGGTTTTTACTGTGGTTTATGAGTACCTATGCTCGTGAACAACATAGTCGGTTCGAAAAAAAATACGATAAAACAACGGAACGAAAAGCTGTAGCCTTACCTCCAAGGTAAACGTGGCAGAACATAGCACGTAAAAAAGCCAGCGATGTACAAATACTTTTCTTTCCCGCCAGGCATATATCGTATTCGGCTATATATATTATTCGGGATCGATTCTATTTTCTAAGCTTTTCTGCCGAAAATACTAGTATATTCTGCAGGTGAAATTTAAAAGTGTGAATTCCACCCCTACCGTGCGCAATCTACCAGTTTAGAGAAAATCCCCAAGGTGGAGCAAGTTTCTGCAGCGGGAAATTTGACATCCACCCGCAATTCAGGCGTTCGGCTACAAAGGACAGCTACAGTAAAAGCTCGTTAATTCGAACTCGAAGGCGACCATAAAATTGTTCCAATTAAGCGGAGCTCGAATTAGCGGGCGCGCGGTTGAATGAATGGACATGGGGCCACACGGCGTGGGCAGAACACAAAGTAGCCACTTCTCGACTTCGTAAAGCGAATTAGGCGCTAATACACGTCTGTGGGGCCCAGACCAGCGACTGCGGCACAAAGAATACATGAAACGGCATGCGCCGGCGCCGCGGCGCCCGCTGCAGAAGCGAAATAAGCTGTCGCAGTAGCGTAGCGCGCGCGTTATGCTGTTGTTTTTTGTTTTGTTGTTTTTCACGTCTAGTAAATTTGGTTTGATTTGAATTTGCAACTCAGTTTAATCACTACGGGCCGATTTCTTCTGCAAGGAGCGATAGAAACCAGGGGGTCCCAGTTCGAATTAACCGTTCTGCATACCGACCCGCGTTCGTTAATATTATCCAGAATTTTCTGCCTTTTAAATATACAGGGCTGTGGCGGGACCAGGGCGTCAGTTCGAATTAACCGAGTTCGAATTAACGAGCCTCCACTGTATAAAGCTTCCTTAGAAACGTGGCAGTTGAAGAAAGAAAAAAAACCCTGGAACCGGACGAATTTTTCTCGAAATCTAGGCCTCTGAGAAAGCTGTAAGCTTTCCTTTGTAGCCGTCGTGCGGCCGCATTGCGGGTGATGGCTGTCAAGCGTCTCTTCGCAGAAACTATGCGCACTTCTACATTCACCACTCCACTAAAAAGTGGCCAGAGAGACGAAGGGCTTCCCTGTCTGTTTCTCTCCTGTTTCTCGCGTCCATGCAACTCCGTCGGGGCACTTTTCCCATGAACGGCACTTAGGAGGTAACTGGAAGTTTCTTTCTCCGAGAAATTTCCGGCCATTCCGTGGCCCCCTTAATCGATGTCACGCCGGAGTCAGCGCGAAAAAGACGGCTGCAACGTGCCACTTAAAATCCACTCAGCACGTGGAGACGACGCTACTACCGCGCGCGCCAGAGAGCGAAACGGTTCGGACGTTACAGCCGGAACGGCTCGAAGTCACCGTTAAGGGGACGGAGGAGGCCCAAAACAAAAACGCCCCTGTGTGCGAGATTTCAACGCGGCTTAAAGGGGCCACGGAGACGAAATGCAAGTTTGGTGCAGTAAATAGGCTGTTTTGTCCCGATACCAATAGCGAAAATTTTATCGCTAACTTCAAACAAATAATAGATATATCAAAGGAGTTAATGACACGAAATTTTCGTGTTACGCGTTTTTTTTTTTTCTTTCACTGTTATGGGTGCCTACCAGCCCACGAACCAGAGTATGACACATGGGATGGCTGATTGCACCATAAATAATGATTTACAGCCTCATTTATTCCTGTTAGTTTCGCCTTCGACAGAACGAACACCGAGGCGGCCGCTATGACCGGAGGGCGCTCGTGACGTAACCGTTCTCGTCGCACCATACCACGACAATTCTCGAAGGCGGTTGAAACTTTCCGCGTTCGCCCGCCATGTTTTGCTGTCGCTACTGCTGCCCTGTTTCGTTATTGACAAAATTTTTATTCGAGAGTTAAAATGAGCAAAAAAATAATTATTAGCGATCAAATTGATAGCAATATATAAGCGCGCACAAAACATGCGCAGACAGCCACTTTTTTTTTTTCGCAGCGCTAGTGTTGAGAGTACTAAGTAAACTCGTGATCGTAGAGCGAGTGATAGAAAACAAAAAACAAGTGAGAAATTATGAAGATTCCACTTTAAAATACAATTTTATTCGTAAATAACTGTTTTTGTAATTACGGCATGCAGAAACTGCTCACGAGAGTACGATCGTTCGCGTTGCAAAAGCCTTTGAGAACCTCAAAGGTTGTTGGTGGTGCTCCCTCGACTCGAATGGCATTTCAACCAAAGGCCTTTGGAAAACGTCGTGTAGCAGCGCAAAGGCGTCCTTTGAGTTAAATGACATTCGAACTCAACGGCCTTCGAAACGCTCGTGTAGCACGGATATTAGTGAGACATTTACTTCCCACAATACCTTTCCAGAACAACCACATTATGAATGCACGGCCGCAAGTTTGCGAACAGCGAGGAATTTCGCGCCCGAAACAGTAGCTATACGGGTCACACTAAGTGAGCGTGTGCTTTTCAGGTCGACGCCAAGGCGTTATAACAACGGCACTCACACGGTATCGTAATATTTGCCAGCCGGCTGTTTCCCGCCCGCCCTCCGCAAAGTTTAACGCGCGCAAATGTTATGTCCGCAATCAAAGCCCAGCACTTCCCACACGCACGTGTGCGCTGTGCGGGATAAAAATAGCGTCCTTTTTTGCCGCATCGGAGAGAGAACGGCCTCGCGCGAAGCGAACAGCCTCACCGGCGGCGGCGGCGGCGTCATTGTTAGCTGCCTGCTGCTCGAGGGTACTACCTCGCGCGCGCGTATGTATATCCCGCAGAGCTGCTCGTTCTCGTCCGCGCGACGACTGCCGACAAGTGCGAGCGCGGAAGCGGCTCTCCAATATCAATCCCGGAAGCCAGATTGCGTCTTCCGGGCTGCACTGCCGTTGCGAGCGACGGCAGCAGCCGGGATTTTCTAGCGCTACTACGCTAGGCCTCACGCAAGCTTGGTAGCAGTATTAAAACGACGCGAAAGAGTAAGGACAACTTCCTATCGCCTTCGTCAGGTTGGAGCCAACGCGTGCTCCAAGCTTTAGTTTTTAACAGAAGTGCCGTTTAAACTGAGTTATAGTGTTACCAGAAAAAAAAAATACCAAGAAAAATACCGAGCGCACGTGAGCGTGCGCCGCGTGAGGGGCACCCGGCGTCGGCCAGCTCCAACATCGAGAACACACTGCCCAGCGTTCGTGGCGCGACCTTTCCCGTGCTCTTCGACTCGCGCCTCAAGTGGGGAGCACAGACGCCGAGTTCGCGCTACAGGCGCCGAGTTCGCGAAGCCGGTTGCTGCGGGTTCTAGCGCGTGCTAATGGGACAGATGTGAAACACTGCGGACAAAAACGATGCCGGCCTGCCAATCATGGAAAACTTTGAGCGGGAAGTTCGAAAATCCATGCGATGGGCAACAGCCGGGTCACCGACGAAGGGAGAGGGGCCGCCAGCTCTGCTGTTTCTCCAGCGTTGCACCAATAGTGCAAGTTGCGGATTTTTTTTTCTCGGGCACTGACTTACGCCTCTCAATCTGCTGACGTTAAATATAGCGCGATATTAGGCAGTTTTAGCATATCGTTACCGTGTTTGCGTTAACGTTTACCGTGTTACCGGAAGCCGCTGGCGACGGTGAAGCCTGTGCCGGTAAGTTACCGTTCGCGGTAACTCTCGCGCTGCGCAGTCGACTCCCGCGAACACGGTAAACGGTAACGTAAACACGGTAACGCTATGCTAAAACTCTCTATTTAGGAAATTTACCGGATTAGTGGCCACTCTTAATGTGTAGGAATCACCCGAGAAGGATTGATTGATTGATTGATTGATTGATTGATTGATTGATTGATTGATTGATTGATTGATTGATTGATTGATTGATTGATTGATTGAAGGGTTTAACGCGCCGACGCAACGCATTCAATGAGGCGCGCCGAAGTGGAGGGCTCCGGATTAATTTTGACGACCTGGGGGATCTTTAACGTGCACCCGAGAAGGACAACAGCAGAGGTTAACCATGCATCAAGTGGAAATTCAATTCTAACACGCCACTATACGCAGTACGCGAACTGGCCGCGAAAGGAGTAAACTGGCGCTGCCACGACGTGAGATGGCGGGAATTATGGGAAGCGCGCAGATTTGAATTACCTCCGGTTTGGCTTGTAACGTCTGAGTAAGCCTGAACAGACGTGAAGTGAACTGAAAGCCGCGAAGTGGTTAATTTACAACGGTATCTCGGACTACGTCAAGCTTCCAAAGCAGCGTTTAGCTCATAAATAGTCCAATCATTCTGCAAATGAAAATGAATTAGGCTGAATTGACATAGGTAAAAAAAAAAAAGCAGAAACCCGTTGTAGCGGCCGGAAGGTGAAGTATGGCGAATTTTCTCCCTGTCTATTTTTGTGTTATTTTAGCAAGAGGACCACGCGAACATGTTTCGCCCGCGATTCCGACGAACTAAGCCAGCCGGTACGAAGTATAAGCGATCTGAATGCTACGCGAAAACGTGTCCTATTCGTTTCATGGTTACTTCAAAAGCATAAATTATCAGCGCAGTTAGAAATGCGCTGGTGGGGTTGACCCCGGCTGTCCTGCTAAAATGTAAAGAAAGAAAAAAGGAAAAGAAAACGCGCGCTACCTTCCTTTCCTATTATGCGGCCTGTTTTTCTTTCCTTCCTACGAAAATGAAATAAATTGCTTGTTCTTCATGGTCTTGCAGCATTTTACGTGTTTTCACGTGTTTAACGCAAACCTGTACTCTTCCCCTAACTCTCACGATAGCATGGGTGGTGCCGAGCGAGCCAGGTTGACACTAGCGTAAGGAACTCTCCGCTTTTATCGTCTCCGGAGCTCAACGAATGAACAAAACCGACCGCCTTACGCTGCACAGAACAGATGATTACGCAAGTGGAACCCGCGTACGGGGACACAAACACGAGTTCGATAACGCTCCGATATTATAAGGCTGGCTGAGCCGTCAATTGCTTACCGCGCAGACATCGCGAATCGGGGAAAGCGACATCGACATAAAGGACACGTGCCGAACGGCGGGCCGGAGTTTGATGAAGAAAGACTCAGGCTCATACATAATGCACCAGGGCCCGACGGATAGAAGCTACACAACTTTCATTGTACGAATTCATCCGCTAAAAAATGCAAAACGTAAGCTGCCAGCGCCTGTGCATGTAGGTGCGTTTCGGCAATTTTCCCCTTCATTACGTATCGACTGCTTTCCCAATAAGCCCCAGGCTCCGAGTGTGGACGCTTGTCCCGCCCCTCGTTTTTTTTTTTTTTTTTTTTTTTTTTCCCGTTACCGTCTGTCTCCCACAGCTTCCATAATGTTCGAATGCAATAAGGTTCGAAGAAAACGGTTCCCGCAGAACGATAGCGAATAAACACAACTCGAACACCCGAAGATATATATGCAATATCGAAATTGCAGTTGAGACATCGTTAGCCCGCACTACCCAACACCTGCTTCCTAAATTCTTAAATCGAAACACTTTCCTGAATCGTTTATTGCCTTTCGAAAAAGGCGAGAACGCAAATCTTATGCGAATCGCTATTGATAAACAGCTCAGAACTTTCCTTTCAAAAGCAGCCAAGAATTTGCATTCCTCGGCGTACGTTCATTTCTTGTATACGCGCCGATGTTTTGCTCTGCACAGAAGTTCAGCCCTGTTGTTTGTCACTTCAAAAGGCGTCCGGAGACAAACAGAAAAGTTTTATCACCAATACGACGCCGCACCAAGCCTCCACCACGTCACCACGAAACGGCGGGCCCAAACCAGTGAAAATATTGCAGGCACTTGAATTGATTGATTGTAGGGTTAAACGCGCCGACGCAACGCAGGCGATGAGGCACGCCGTAGTAAAATACTCAGGAGTAATTTTGACCACCTGGGGGTCTTTAACGTGCGCCTAAATTTCAACACACGGGCGTTTGTGCTTTTCACCTCCATCAGAAAAGCGGCCGCCGCGGCAGAGAACCGAACCCGCGACCTCGTGCTCAGCAGCCCAACGCCTTAGCCACTGTTCCACCGCGGCGGGTTTGCAGGCACTTCATCCGATTCGCACTCTCCGTGGTGACACCATGGCTAAGGCGTCGTGCTGCGGAGCCCAAGGACGTGGGTTCGATCCCCGACGCGGCGGCCATTCTCCTACTCGACGCGAAAAGCGAAAACGTCCATGTGTGGAGATTTCGGCGACGGTTATAGATTTTTAAGTTGGATTTCAATAATCCGCAGCAGTCCACTACATAGTGTCTCATAGCCCACGGGCGTAGCTTCGACGCGTAACACCGAAAAAGACAAAAAAAAGGGGGGGGGGAGGCGAGAGGGGAGAGAGTGCACGATGTCAGTTGTCTGACGGTACATCCGCGTTCCATTTAAACACCGTACGCCACACATATACGCGGAAATGTCATGACAGGCGACGCGTCTAAGTGACGTCATCCTTAATCCGAAACTAGATTTACAACCGGCACGTGCCAGCAGCTCGCAGACCGGCGCACAGGTCCTTGATTCTGCTCTAAAACTGTACACTCGACGGGGAGTCATAGCGTCCGCTGTACGCGTTATCCGTAACGCGACCTTACACCCAACGCTGTCCTTCGTACGCTATCGATTCTTCCAGTATGCGCGGTTCTATCGCACTTAGTCGGGTACAAGTTAATAACGGCAACGGTGCATGTAATGTATTCCTCCGCCTAGGCGAGGAAACCGTGACGTGACCTCGCGCGACCTTTAAAGAAAGATTTGCGGTTAATGCGTGAGACAATGTGATTTTCTCGCCCAATTTGACTTCGAAAATATTACACTAGCAAGAACACGGAGTTCCCTAGTTTTCCTTTTGCGCCTGCTTTTATTTTGCGCATCTAAAAAATAATCGCAGTAACGGACGGTTTGCGCCGTGCGGAGCAACAGCCGGTTGCGGTGCTAAGGCGCAAGGGCCACTTCCGTCGCCTTTCCTAACCTGTAACCGAGTGCAACCGCCGCGTGCACGCAAGAGGAAAAGGCGCGAAATATGAACGGCCTAATTGCGTCCCACACAGACGGCAATCAGCGGATCACGCGGCACACTGGGTGCGGCCGGCTCGGCGACGGTGCGGAATGAATCTTGCGAAAGTTCGCCGTCAATCACGCACCGGACACGCACGCCCACGAGATGGCGCCAAAAAAGGCACGTCACCAGCGTTCACGCCATACGAGGTTTTGAAACGCGTGATCCCATGTCGACAGCACTGACGGAACAGGCACATATAGTGAGCTGTAGGCGCACGATACCGTGCTCCAAGCCATTTTATTGATATAGAGATTTGACGACGTGCGTCACTGTGTATAAACGTAATACTGAAATAAGATTTGGCGCAGCAAAGACAAGGACGGCGAACGCACAGGACGGGCTCTAACTCGCAACTGGATTTTATTGAACAAACGGCACGCGTATATAGACCATTTCATCCGTTAATGATTAATGCGATCGGGCCATGCTCTGGGCTGCGTCGCGCATGCGCAGTTCGATCATTCTGTCGACTGCGCCAATCATGACTCCGCTAGCACAGCGTGCACTGGTAAAATGGTTGCTCCCAGGACGAAGGAATTAAAAAGCTCTATGCTTTCGGCGTAATCACACACGTGTACTAAATCCAAACAGGCATCCGGTGAAGGCACACATCAAAGAACATCAAGAAAGGCACACTCCTTTGCGTAGATTAAGAGGGATGGCACGCTCACGCAATCATCTTTCTTTCGCTTGATGTATAAAGCTTCCACTACTCCACGTGTCGTGGTATCCCGACTTCGTTTCAGAATTTTCGTTTGTCCAATTCGGGTAGACAGTGGCATTCTTTGCAGTGGTACGGCAAGTGTGATCCGGTCCCGCTTTTTTTTTTTTTATGGATAAGGCACGCTCACGTAGCCGGTCATTCCCGTATCGACCAGTTTGCCCGATGTATACGTTGCCACAATCCCACGGTATCTTGTACATAACACCTTCAATGCAGTTTACGAAAGGCTCAGCATGTTTCTTATCGCATGTTTTGGGACGTGTCTTTTTAGGGATCAGTTCGGGCGCACAGTGTGACGACACTTCGAACTTGGCGTTGGAAGCTACCGAATTTTTTTTCCCCAATCACAGCGCGACGTAATTCTAACCACGGATTCCCGCCTATCCTGAGAAAGCAAATTACATAAGCACTGCCCCGTGAAAATGTCCTAATTCGTTCAACAAGGCGCGTACTAAATTAAAGAGGTTCCTCAAAAGTTCCCGCATGGGCTTTAGTTCCGTTCTTTCTTCTTTCTCGGCCTTTACTTCCATTCGCAATAGTTAAAGTACTGCACTTTGCGAAGTTCGTGACAGCGCCAAGATGTAGCTGCAGGCAAAAGTAGAGTGGTAAAAAAAGATATGAACGAAAACGTCTCCGATGGTTGCTCAAAGTATTAGAGGCAAAATCGACTCTGGAGTATTTGCTGCGAGTGATCATTGATTAGTCTATAGATGGTATTCACTCAAAAGTTAACCTGTCAGTTCCTTCTCTTGGCAACAATGGAAACGGCCACATACATGGCACGGCTTGTGCCACTGCGCCCGCCTGCCGCAGAAAAAGAAACACCGGCGTGCGTCGTCAGCTCCGTTTCAACCCGATCCTCAACGGTGATGTCAACAGCGATGTTATTAGTCGCACTCGCATTGGAGTCGAGGCATTCCCTTGCGTTCGGAGGGGTAGAGTTTGGAACGTCCAACACACATCCTGTGCTTAGCACGGACAAGTACCACCATCCCGCGGAGCCCGACGTAACCAGTGACGGCGCACTCACATGGTTGCCTGCATGCGTGCCTCGCCAGCAAATACAACCTATAAGTTAACAAACCAATCCTGTCTGGTACTAAGACTAAATCCCTGATTAATCGATTCCACAACAAAGCGGCCATGTCTAGAATGATGACTAGATGTAGTTTATCTCCGTCAGTCTCCCAGTTCTTCAGTCCCGTGCCAACGTCGTAATCTGGGAACGTACCCCTAACATCGGCGCTCACGAACCCGCAGCTATTCAAAAACAAATATCGTCGCCAAACTGCGACCAAGTTATTTTCTACCGTAACAAGCGTGCCGAAGTATTGCCCGCATATATGATGTCCAGCAGCGAGCCGTGGTGGCAACGTAGCGTGCGTGCATTCGCACGAGTGCTCCCACAGCCGCCTGCTCCCCGCCAACAGCCTGACAAACGTGTCGAAAGGCTGCTCGTATCAAAAACTAGCGTTGCCGACAGCTGGTGCTTGGGCTCTAACAGGAACCAGGTGGTAACAAGGAAGAACTACATGAGGCAAGACCTGTGAAAGCCCGTTAGAAATGAGTTCCAGCAAAGGTCGGACCACGCCTCACACAGCCCTGCTTAGCTCCGCAAAAAAGTTCAGGGTGCGTCTATCGTTCTTTCAAAGCCGCGTTGCTACTGTTATCTGCCAGCTCACGACGTAATTTCCGGCATTGACTCACCTCTACGCTCACGCAAAAAAAGAAAAGAAAAAAGAAATTCCCTTTCTACGCGACAAGTTGACGCTAACTACTGTCCTATATGCTATAGTCCGAGAGTACCTTTCATGCACACAAAACAAATTGCAGTGCAAAACTCGCTCTAAGGTCGGCGCCAATACTTTTTTTTTCTTTATTACGGTCGGCGCCAATACGAGAGGTTGCAATTTGTTTCGTACGCACGCGTAGTCGCACCGCCAATCTGTACAGCAGGCACTTCTCGATATCGCACTTTGATCTCACCGCTATGCTACCGAAAAAAAAAAAATAAAAGAAAACTTGGTGCCGAATAGAAAACACGCCTTCTACCCCTCTCTTGGCACGAACGACACGGCGACGTCGCCACATCGTTGCCAGCTCTATGACAAACGACGCTTCCACCACGAAAACTGGCAGCGGCTCGTAATGTCAGGTTAACGCGAGGCAATTCCCGGCTCGATATTGTTTAAACGACTCTAACCACCGACTTCCCTTTCAAAAAAAAGAATAATAATAAAACCGTCCGCCCCGCTGGCCTTGTCGTCGCATACAATGAAGGAACAGAGTTGCGCCACAACTCTCGTCGGGCGCATTTTACTGCGCGGCGAATATAAACGCTAAAAGAAGGAGCGGGCAGTTGGCGAGGAACCTCGTTATTACCCAAGGCTACGGCGGGGCAGCTTGACGCGCGAGCGCTGAAGCGGAGAGGACGGTACGCCAAGCTGTCTGGATTGTCGCTCGCCGCCTGGCAGAACAGAAAAAGGGGGTGCTGCGCGCGTAGCCTCGGATGGCGAGGGAGATAAAGGGAAAAAGAACGCTCGCACGGCAAACGAGGAGACGAAAGATAAGCGCGACGGAGCTGTTGTACGTAGGAACAAAATCTGTCTCGACAACGGAACCGTTTCCCCTCGGGGCCACGGCGGATTGCATTGACCAAGCCGTGGTGTGCTTGCTGGGAGACCATAAACATATTTACATCGCCGCTGCCGGTCGGACTACGCCGGTACGCAGGATATGGGGTCGAATTAGAAGAGGACAACGGAAGTTTAAGAGAGCGCTTTGCAGGGAAGAGGAGGGTGGAGCTTTAAGCTTCGACGTTTTACTCGAAAACTAGTGAACAAGAACATCTTTACATGGCTGAGGCTTGGGCGAGTTGGTTCCTGGTCGGCAAGGAGTGGAACGGCGCAAGACGGCCGATATACAGGACGAAGAAAAAAAATTAGCGGCTTAGCTCGGCCATGCAAGGATATACGTAGCGTGAGCTAAGGTTCAGCAATCCAATCCAATCCAATCCAGTCCGGTCCAGTCCAGCCCAGTCACTGCTCCTCGCGCATGCGCAGCACGGCTCTCCAGGAGCCACGCGAAACGGTATCAAGCGGCTCTGGCGCAGCGTCAGACTTGGCTACTGCGCAACGGAGGCGCACAGCTGGGCACGCGCCGGCGCCAGTGCGTCTGCCGAGGCTATGACGTCAGTCCTCTGGAATGCGCAGACCGGCGAATGTGCAGACCCAATTCTCTACACACCCGTACTCCAATGCAATCCAATCCAAACCAATCCAATCCAATGCTCCTCGCGCTTGCGCAGCATGGCCCTTCAGTGTCCACGCGAAACTGCTCAACATCGGCCACTGTTAACATATTTCTGGCTCAGCACAGTTATTAAACAACTAATTACCGTATTTGTTCGAATATTAGGCGAGGGCGTTTTCCAAAATCTGCAGTCTCGTAGTCATACCTCGCCTTATATTCGAAGCTCAAACTGCACCCTCGCCTTATAATTGAATCAATACGGTACTTTTTAGCTGTTCCAATTTTCCCTCCTGTTTCCTATTCCATGTAGTCAATTCTGTTCTGTTTACCCTTAATCAAAACTAGCTGGCCCAGCTTTTCATCGTGCTGCTTTCGGTTACAATAGTAAAGGTGAGAGGTTGCTTCGTGCGCACCATCGCGTTTTCGAACTGGTTCTACGGAGTTAAAGCTTTCAGGCCTAGCTCTAAAGGGCGACCGCCCCTTACAAAGACGAATTCTGCGTTTCCGGAGTGGTTCAAACTACGCGGTTCCTGAACAGTCCAGTCCAGCCCCTCGGGCGGGATAGCTTGGGATGCGCCAGCAACTTCCAACGCGTACGTTCTCACAGGTCATACGGTATAGCCCACTTATAGCTAACCCGGTTCCAACGAAATACCGGCTATAACAAAGAAATCTTCGTTTCCTATCACATTTGTATACATAAATTTTGTGTCCAGATATAGCGATAAGTGGATATATAACGCACTGATTTCAGTATGCCGATGTGTTCGTTATTAGCGGCGAATTTTCTATTTCTCGTGCAGCTTAGGACTTCCATTAAAAACTAATATCCCCACCAATATTATTCGATATCTGAAAGAGACTCTGCGAGTACACTCCCGATAAACGCTTTCCATCTTTCCTTCCCGTCTAGCACTGTGAAAGCTAGTAGTTATAGCCAGCCTGGAGTGGCCCCACGTGATCTGTCCGTCGTTGCAAATCACCTTCCGTTTCTGCTTTGATTTTATGGTTTTCTTTTTGTAATGGCTATGGGATTTGTTCATGGCTGCAACTGAAGGAAAACCGGCTAATAGCCGCTACACCACCCTAATGACGTTATTCGAGCGCTGGAAGAACGTCAAGACCGGGAAAGGGAAAAAATTTTCTTGAGAAAGTGTCTAAGTTAACTGAATGGCATAGAGCTGTAATTTTTGGCTGGGGTACTTTGCGGCCTCTTAATTTAAGTGCACTAGAAGTGCAGGATGTGTTTGTTGACTACGTTCTGAAATCATTTAGGATTTACGGAAACAAAGATAGAGGAGGTGTTGCAGGGTCCCTTTAAACACTGTATCGCCACCATTGTTCGTATCTTTAGCGAATACAGCGTTCAATTGGCCGCTAAGAATACGGGGTGAGCGCTTCACACCGGTACAACTTTGTAGGGCTGGCTTTTTCTTACTGACCAAGTTCCACAACTCCCACGGAACATCTAACCCATGTAACCTTCAACGAACGTCTACATAAACGTCAGCTTAGTTGACGCAGCGACATCCACGCACTGTTTACGGTACATCCCGCGTACGCTGGCCTCAGCCACCCCCACCAAACGTGTAACGACTGTCTGAGGTCTAGCGACAGTCTAACTGTATCTCGAATATACCAGCCAATACTGAAGACCTGAAGTGCGTCGCACGAGTTTACACGTTGCAATCAATAGTACTGTTTTCCCCATTAGCGAGACATAGCTGGCATACGGCTTTGGCTATGGCTCGGTGCCCAGGGCGGCTTAGAGCGAGGTCGTGTGTTCCGGTTCCCGGTCGCGGAGGCCGCCCCTATGACGCAGGACCGAATGCCGCAACGTCCGTGTGCGCGACGTTTTGCAGGCGCTAATGAAGGAGTCCGGCATGTCAGATTACTATGTGGCCGTATACGTTACGACGCAACTCATTAGCTGGCTTATGTGGCATCTCGCATCTGGCTCCGGCACGGTATAAGCGCGTCGCTACGTATTTTAAGGGACAACCGACCGGTTTTTGTGGAATGCATGCTCTCCATCCCAGATGAAAGGGCATCAAAACAGCTGGAACCGAGGCCACAGAACATTTTATACGGAATTTTCAGATTTACAAGCTATAAGTATGCTACCAAAGCGAACGCTGGCAACCATGACACTGAACCGAGCGGCAACATACTTTTAACTATACGCCGCGGTGGCTCAGTGGCTAAGGCGTTGTGCTGCTGAGTACAAGGACGCGGGTTCGACTCCCGGTCGCTGCGGCCGCTCTTCTGATTGAGGCGGAAAGCGAAAACGCCCGTGTGTCCGAGATTTCGGCACGCGTTAAATATCCACAGGTGGTCAAAATTAATCCGGAGTCCTCCACTACGGCGCGCCTCATCGCCTGCGTCGCGTCGGCGCGTTAAACATTAAAATCAGCTGTTAATCGAACAGAGTTAGGGGAAATCCCCAAGGTGGAGTAGTTTCTGCAAAGGAAAGTTTGACATCCACCTAAATGCAGCCTTACGGCTACAAAGGAAAGCTATACAGCTTTCTTAGGAACTTCACAGTGGAAGAAAAATTCGTCCTGGTCCCGGATTCGAACCTGGGACCACCGCTGTTTCTGCAAAGGAGAGTTTGACATCCACCTAAATGCAGCCATACGGCTGCATTTTAGGTGGATGTGGATCATCGCTGTTAAAAACTTGTCCCTAGCTAAAGCCATAATAAATTCAACTTTTCCTATTCCTTTCTGCGGTTCTTGATTTAGGAACTGAAACCGGCGTAGCTAGTGTCCCTTTTAGACACTACATATCGCCACATTTCAGATTTCAAAAATTTAGAGGCATATTTTGATTATTTCCTCCAATTCATTTAGAAATATCTTGTAGTTTCCGTTCTGTATAAGACGCTGCATTTCATATGAGCTAGAGGTCATACACAACGCAAAAAGCGGTTGGCTGCCCCGTTAAGAAATGCAGTGTGCTGTACATAACGCTGAACGCTACGTTCTTGCCAACATAGGCTGAACGCTTCCGAGAACCTCTAAAAAAGTGTAATGTTTCTATTTAACGCTTGTTTTTTTAGAGCAGCGACGACAGAAATAAACGCGCTGTCCTCGAAAGAAACGAACCCCGCAATGCGGGTGCCGGATGTGAGCGGCTCGACAACTGCGTTGACGTCACGAGAGTTCGCTCGGGATGTTGGCGCTTCCACCCGCTTTTAGAACTGAGCGGGACACACCCACTGACTTACCGTCCAAATATCAAGCTCGTGAATCAACACACAACAGCGTGAGGTTGCGTTAATGTTAACATTGATCCGTTGACCCGAATCGGAAAGTCTGTCTTCTTTGTTTCATTTGGACGTAAAATTTCGAAAAGAGAAAGAGGTTGTGCAATAATGGCCCTGATTGTGCGTAAAGTGAACTTCTAATTCTTCAATCAACCTTAAAAAATTCCCAGAATGTTGCGCACGCGCAGTCGGAGGGTTCTGCCGACTGTCCCAAAATATACGGACCTGCTAGGAGGGTGCATGTAATAACAAAATGGCTGCCCAAAGGGCGTTAGTTTTTAAAGGACACTTGTTTTCGTGTTATCTGACATCGCGTTGTCTTTCTTGCATGAAACCAAATACGCCAGCATGAAGTTCTGCGCGGAAGAGAGTTCTTGTAGCGTGCAAGGTGCGTGTAACACTTCCTTAAGGTGCGTGTAACACTTCCCGCCATCAGGGACGTCTTCGTTCGCGAAAATACTCCACCGAAGTCCCAAACAAAAAACCTTTCACGACTCACCATTGATTGAAAATAACCGGGGCTAAGTGGAAAGCTTTAGATGCAAGAATTCACCAGCAACAATGAATGTTTATAAGGCCAAATATTTTCCTTCACTGTGTTCTCTATTTTCTGCCGTCTATCTGTGCGCACAGCTGTTGTAACTACAATTCACCTAATTATATACTTAAAGTGAAATGTCATAACGCCATGCGGAAGCCATGTGAATGCCAACGAAACTATCAGCCCCAAACTAGTCCCCCCCCCCTCCCCCCTTCCGCCATCTCTGCAGCGTGCTTGTGTGGCGATAATCAATAGAGTGACAATCAAAGGAAACAAAATATCAGCCCTGCTGCTATCAGAACCCCTTCCTCAACCTCGCACGACCATATCCCCCAAACGAAGGCACTGTGGCGGAGCTTTTATCTAGGGCCTGAAGCCGATAAAAAAAGGGGGGGGGGGGACAAGAAACAACGTCCGTTCTCATTCCTCTTCGGGTGGCGGAAGCCGTCGGGCGGCTTCCGGGTTTCCTCAGTAACTGGTATCCGAAGCCTTACGAAGAAAGGAGACCAAGTGTTCCTTCCCAATAACGCACGGATATACGGATTCCCGCAGCCGACGGTGTTATCGACAAATACGTTCATTAACGTGCGTTCCTTGCAGCTCAGCCCTTGCGCATGGCGCCCGAACGGCAGCTTTGAAGTACCCAAAAAAGACGCCCGTTATAACGCTTGACCAATACCGTTGCAACAGAAACAGGACGACAATCACGGAAAACTACTGGATTTACTTATGGGCGTTTAACGCGCCGAACCTAGACCTAGAGATATTAGCGGTTGAAAAACAAAAACAAAAGCGCACTAGGAAGAAAAAACAGGTTTCCTTCGTTTTTTTTTATCCACTATAATAACATTGGGAAAAAACACAGCTACTCTGGGGAAATTCGTTGTGATGCGACCAATCTGCAGTGAGGGAAACGCATTCTGAAATCAGTGTGTTGACGTAAAATCGGAAGCAGGCTGAGAGCGCAAGCTCTGCTGGGACTTTTGTGATGCAGCATGAAACAATTATATTTTTTTCAGTGTTAAGGGAAAAGAGTTAGGCGAAAGCCAACGATTATCGAAGACTTCTTGACTACTGCATCGTGTTTGCGGTGAGTCACGTTCTCTGTCATGCGGCAGGGATCCGGACAATTCTTGTTCCATCGTGGCACCGTACGGGGTTAGTGGTGTAGTCACCACACTTGGCAGCGGCACTTCGCGACCCGGCTCCAAATCCCATTCGAACCCACCAAACAAGTCTCTATGTATACTACGTCTACTTATTTTCTTTTTACAGCGGCCGTAATTTTGTTTCATTCGTGTAGTCGCCAGCAACTACGGTCACATTTCGCGGTTGGTGAGGCATCTTGAGAAGTATGCCGATTTTTTATAGGCCTGTCCGAAATTACCTTCAAATTTTTCATATTTTTGTAAAAAAAGTATGAAAAAATTTTTTTCACGCCCGTCAAAATTTCATGAAAACGTACATCTCTACAGGCTACACCTTGCAGAGCAGTGAGGCTTGGAGTAGTGGAGGACTCCGGATTAATTTTGGCCACCTGGGGATCTTTAACGCGCGCCGAAATCTCGAACACGCGGGCATTTTCGCTCTTCGCCTCCATTACAAAAGCAGCCACCGAGGCCCGGAATCGAACCCGTGTCCTTGGGGGAATACTCCTGAAGCATGTGCTGTCCTAAATAATTGAAGAAGTTAGAAGTTCGGCGATTCCTTGTATGTTTTCTTTATCCTAAATTAAAGGGTATCACTTTATTATTTCCGAAAAATAATCTGCAACTTTTCGTATTCCTTCATGCGGTTTCTGAATCACGCATTCCCCCTCTTCACTGAACCCGGTGGAGCTGTTTGGACGCGTAAAGTAGTGTCAGTATTGTCACTTTTATAAGTCACATGGCGCCACCTTTACCACCACAGAAATTTTGGTGCAAAATTAACATTATTTCCGACTGCTTCTTCAGAAAGTCCTTGCGGTTAACCCCACCACATAAAACGCTGGCTTTCACACGAGCGCGACGACATGCACTCCGGAAAAATCGGCTGTCTGTCCCTTTAAACTTCTCGCGAATCGCGGCTGCGGCACGAATATCTGAGCACCAAAGTAGCGCCGACATGTCAGCTGCAGCGGTGCTCGCCCTGAAATAACAAGATTGGTGCCTCCCCATTTCTTCTTTCGGTTTCAGTCAACATCATTTTCAGTTAGAGGCACGCTGGGCATTGAAATACGTTTTGTTAACAAAAATCGGTGGACTAGCGCGCTTTAAGAAAGCTCCACCAAAGGCATTATCGCTAACTACGCCTTCCCAACGACTACGAAGCCAGCGATCCCGATTAACGGGACCCTGCAACACTCTTTTTTCAACTTTTCTTGGAATCTTAAATGCTTGCCGAATGTAGTCAGCCCAGCCAACACACCCAGTACTTAAATTAGGAGGTCGCAAAGTACCACAGCCAAAAATGACTGCTGCTTTATGCCCATCGCATAACTTGCAAACTTGCTCAAAAGATTTTTCCCTCGACGGCCCGAATTACGTCACTGATGTCATGTAGCGGCTGTTGGTCGTTTTTCCTTCAGTTGCAGAAATGAACGCTTGTCGATAGCAACTTTAAAAATAAAGCCGCAAAAACAAGGCAGGAACGGAAGGCGTATCTGGTGCGACGAGCAAATCACGCAGTGCCGCTCCGTGCTGGCGATAACTGTAGCTTTCGCAGTGCTTCCAGACGCGAGGGAAAAAGGGAAAACGTTTATCTAAAGTGTTGCAGGGTCCTTTTAAAGCTTCTAGCATCCTTGATTGGCCAGCTGGAAAGCTACAACTAACGCCCTCCGCCTCCACTATCCCGGTGCTCAATCTTCGTGCAGAATCTCCGCCACAACGACGCTTTATTTGTTCAACTGACTTTCCTGTTAACTTACGCACGCGGTGTAACCACTCCCAGAACGTAATTAGATGCGTCCGACACTTTGTAGACTACGCCCTAGCGCACCCTTTTTCTTGCGCATTGGACTGAAGGCTCTGAAACGCTGTTCGCATTTACATTTTCAACTAGCGGCATTTTCTTTTAACTTGTGCGCGAATTTTGTTTGTGGTCTTCACAGTAACGTATTCGCGCTTGAGAAAAGGCTCCTACAACGGAGTGACGGATATTTTGTTTTGTTTTACTACTGCGAATGTGCAACGTTTTTGCTCCGGTAATTAATTGCAAGGTCTACTTAACAGACGAACCGCCATGCTACGGCAAAACTTTCCAGCCAGAATTCCCCAAGGAAAATTACCGCTTAAAGAAAAGGTTAAATTGCGCTTACTGAGTTAAAACCCACCCTAACGCGGAAAAGTGCAAGACGCGACCCGTTGGGAGTTAAGTTGACACAATAGGCAGCCCGAAGCGGGAAATTTGGCCGCCGGTAGAAACTAGAAAAAACGACAAAACTCCCACAAAAAAACACGTACCAGCCTGAACTTAACGGGAAATGAACTTACGCAACGAATAGCTAGACAAGAAACCAAATAAAAATTACAAGGCGCCGAAGCAACGTCGCAAGTAACCGCAGCCAACAATTTGCAGTAACCCTCACCAAACAAGCTCACACTGCACGGACGATTTAACTAAGACTAAGAATAAACCCGCCCGAAACGCGATTACGCCAACGTTTCGTAGAAATAAGGCCCGCTTACAATGTATCCCGACTACCGCTTTTATAAGCGGTGTCTCGTCGTCTTCCCGGGTGATTTCGCCACGCGGCGTTCTGACTCCACGGGGCTCGTAGCCAACATTAGAAAATACCTCCAGACCTTAACTTTACAGCGCCGTCGGCTCAACCCGTCTTGACACGTTGACAAACGACCCGTTCCATATATGCTACGGCCCAACGAATAACGAAATCGCCGAGGTATACTAGTAATAATAAAAGAAAAGCAGAGTGTATCAGGCCCACTTTGGAGACTTGCGCGCGGCATTTACAATACTATTTCTTTGTTCTGTCTTCCCCTCAGACTACGCTGGAAAGTCGCTGCCTCGGAGCCTTCGTCGAGACACAATAGCATAGTTAACCTCGGCGCTCAATAACGCCGCCGGCGTAAACCGGTCCCAGCGTAAAAATGGATGACATCCGCGCCGAGCGGAGGCTCGGCGGCCAGGTGCGCGTCGCAAAACACGACCCCACCCCCCGGCGACGGACGAATACGCGCTTCGGTGGCCAAGTTCTCCCCGAGACGGGCTTTGGGTGAACGCCGAACACCTCAAAGGAGCTTCGAAGAAGCTCGAAAAGCAAAAAAAAAAAAAAAAAAAAAGGCGGTCCTGTCTTCGCCGGCATTAATTGCGGGGTCGCTAAACACGAGGAAGTGCTCTCAACGACCTCGAAGCGTGGAAGAAGACCAGAAAAAAAAAGTCAATGTCAGGAAGAGTAGTCACGTATGACGGAAAGGCCATACCATGTCAGACGGTGAGTGGAAGAGGAAATGCAGCAAAAGGAAGAAATAAGTGATGCGTGTCGGGGGTGAAGAGTCGCGACCTCGGTGAAGTCACCAAGTCCGTTAGCGCCACTCGAAGAAGAGAGGATACTGCGGAGCGCTCGGGTCCACGGCACGAACCCGTCGGCAGCCGGGTTAAGAATGAGCCCCCAGGCCGGGGGGCCGGTCAATTTGTAGCCCAGGGCCGGCAACGGGTCATCCGTTCGGGCAACCGCAAAGGAAGGCCAATGCGACACGCATAAGCAAACGACCACGACGAAACCGGAGGAAAAAAATAATACTGGAAGAGCGCAAGCAATAAACGGAGAGGGCTAAACTCAGGATACGTGTCAGCTCCTCCTCCCTTCATTTCGAACCGCAGTCCTTTGACTCGGACAAAATTTAATCGGTATCACCGTAAAGCCGAACTTATTTCGTGCGAGGAAGAAAATCGGCGGCTGCTTGATTAGCCGTCAACGACCAGGATAAGGGATCCCGGAAGAACACGAAAAGCTCCACGTCTCTATACAAAAGCTCACACATATTTACCAATGCCATACCCAAGAACGCTGTTTCTTTTTATTTATTTTTTTTTCATGTTAGATATTCTGCCGAAAGTATTTGCAACATCCAACCATAAACACCACAGAATTATGGCCGTCCACAGCTGAAGCCGCAGCCGCAGATAGGGACAAAAAAAAAATATTTCGACCACGGGTGCAGAAGTCGCGGCCGAATTTGTACATTGTTATCATTAAAATAGTTCGGGAAAAGCGAAAATCGAGAATTCCGCAGGTATGCTGTTTGTACTAGCCAGGAAAAAAAAACGAAGCAGACAGAGGAGCTGGGCGCACTGGTGACATCAGCGGTGCACACACAAAGGCGTCCGGGTCTCTGCCGTAAAACCAGGCTTAGCGCTGCCAGACGACTAGGAGCGATAGGGAGACTTTCCAAAACGAAATTAGAGCCCCAAAAACAAGGGTCAATGCCGAGAAGACGCAGGAGGAGCCCGATAAACCAACCGACCCCGACATCGACAACTGTGAAAACACCGGCATCGCAGGCGGGCGACCCCCCGACATCAGTCGGCGTACAATGCAGCAAATACCCACGCAGACGCCCTGAGGGGCGATCGGAATAAATTGGGAAGCATTAAGGAACGTTGTGCATCTTGGTACATCCCTCCTAACGCCCGATGGGCAGCTTAATCCGATCCGAAATTCTACCTGTCAGCCATGACTCCCAACCGTTAGGCCTACCGCCGCAGTCGCCGGCTCCCCGCTCCCAGCGACCGTTGAGGACGCAGAAGAGAGATCGGCGACGGCTTACCTTCGTGTGAAACGCGCTACTCCCATTCAGTTCCGGTGTACGAAGCTTATGCGTCAGATAACTGAGCATTTCAAGCCGGCCTGTCCAGCGAGAGCGCACGCAGGAGAGGAGCTTCCTTTTTCTCTGCCGCCGGCGCGAGCGGCAGATTTTTCGTCTCCTGACAAGCAGACGACGCGGCCTCGCACGGCGAAAGCCCCGCACTAGTCACACAGCACTCGCGTCACACTGGGCTTGAAATCCCGGATCGGGGAAGCTCCTTGTACGTTTCCGGGGAGCTCGCCAATCGCTGGGCCAGTCAGACAAAGGAACACGGTCCGCCTTCGATCGGCCGCTCACGAGAACTCCATTCCCGCGCCGTATCCAACCGGGTAATCCACAGCCTCTGCGCCCATCGCTCCAATATCAGCTGAGACCCGAGGGAGCTCTCCGACTTTCTCGCCTCGGGGGGTGTCCGCGCCACCTGCTTCTGCACGAAACGTTGATATTACGGAATTAAACTACCAGTTTTCCGCAAAATAAACTGATCAGTAGACAGAAAATCTAATCTTCTTCAAGGTTAGATCATGTAGAGGGCTTTTAATTTCAGGAATTGAGTTTTAAGACGACCGGAACACACGCGAGAGCCGCTGGCCCGAAGCGTTCCCCCCCTTGGAGAAATGAAGTGGTTGAGCCCAAAATCGCCCTCATTGGCGGAGCGCCCGTGACGTCAACGACGGCAGCGCCGGCAAAATAACTGGCGCGCTCCATGCGCCGCGCGTCGGAGTCGTTCTTCGCCCGGAGGTGCCGATGCAGTTTCGGATTGACAGTCGGCGCGGGCGCCGTGTGCGCGTTCTGCAAAATCCGCGCCGGCAATCGCGACGCGTGCGACTGATCACACGACTGCTTGGAACACATGAAAATGAAGGGAGTAGGTCGCTCTAAAGCAAAAGATTCGTGACGTTATCGGAGTTGAATGATGATGGTTGGTTGAGTTTTGCTGCTCCGGGGTGCGGCATTTCGGTGCCAAACCATCCACCATCTGACAACGGTAGGTAAAATATGTTGCAACATTGGATCAAGCACTGTGCGGAATATTTTGTGATGAAGAAGAATTATCGTGCACATTCCGCTGGCACTAAAACAAGCGTTGCTGATGATCGTAAAAAAAAAAAAAACTAGGAGAAATATAGTTCCTTTCTTCTCTTGTTGTGTACAGTAATTAAACACTCTGAAACAAAACCGATATTATCACTCACTCTACACAAATTCGTTTTCCTCGTCTCAATACAATGAATGATCAACAGTTTGACGATCCTTTGTATTATACGATTTGACAAGTAAAAGACAATGAAATGAAAACTCCAATCATTTAATGAAATATCTCGTAAATGATTGTTGATGCTTAGCAGAAGACACGAAAGCAATAAATCACACTCCAACTTTATCCCGTACGCCCGCCTGTACTGATTAGTGACAGTAGTGCTGACTCATATTAACGGCGCCTCTTTGTGGCGTTTTTCTGCAGGTATTAATATTGGCCTCCTTTCGTTATTTCCTAAATTCAAAATTCGATTAACTATGTGGTGTAATGCGCCGACGCCACACAGGCGAAGAGTCGCGCCGTAGCGGCGGGCTCCGGATTAATTTTGACCCCCTGGGGATCTTTAACGACCGCCGAAATCTCGAGCACCCGAGCGTTTGCGCTTTTCGCCTAAATCGGAAAAGCGGCCGCCGCGTTCGGGAATCGGACGCGCGACCTTAGGCTCAGTAGCACAACGCCTTCGCCACTGAGCCACCGCGGCGGGTCTAAATTCAAAATGAATCCCAATTCTTTCTCGTGTTCCATTCTTTAAACTGCATCACTACGTGTGTGTGTATTTTTTATATGTATTTGCTGTCCCACTTTATGTTACATGCCTTTCCTGTAGAAATAACGGACTGGGATTCGCAGTAAGTACAAATAAATAAATAAATAAATAAATAAATAAATAAATAAATAAATAAATAAATAAATAAATATAGTTCGGTCTATTTGAGCTCATATTTCATCTGCACCTTACATTACGCGTTCCCGTCGACGTGCATCCCTCCATTTCATCTCCCTCGCACGTAAACAATGACTCTGGTAATTCCAGAAGGCCCATCATCTTCACAATGTCCCTAGTCCCTCCTGGTACCTCACACGCGGCAACCTTATCTTTCATTACTCTCGGAAGCTGATTGAAAAGGACTGCCAATGATAACTCCTAACGAATATGCAGGACCGCCCCCCTGTTCCTTATCAATATGCATACAAGCGTGCAACATAGGTCGATATTTGCTTCGTGCAGAGACACGTAGCAGTTCGACTTGGAAGCATCTCCCCATCCCTTATCAGCCTGCTTCTAGTCACATTCGAACGCACCGCGGCTGTGTCCAAAACGACGCTCGAGCTCAACCTCCGGTAAAAAACTGCTCCCCGCACAACTCGCAACCAGCTCATCACGAGAAGTTTCGGCCGTGTTTTGCGCAATCCGCTTTGAATCAGCAAGGAACTCCTATTATCGCGTTTTGAAATACCCGCGCAAAGTTTGTGACAGCTCCTGCACGCGTACACATGCTTCGATCGGCTCAGCCGTTATCGCAGCCAGATGCAACTCGAATTTATTAGCGAATGGGCGAGCCAACTTTGGGCGCCGACCGTGCTTTCGAAACTACGCTGCTTCCTATTATTACCTACTTTCTTGGGGCCCTGCTAGGTTTCTGATTCGTGCGCTGTGTGTACCTTTTCAACTTATTCGGCCTGGGAGGAGGAGCTCAATCATTACGCTGAGCTTGGCGCAAATTTAATTGGCGCAGCCGACAGGACGATCTCACGGCGCATGCTCAGCCCAGCCCAGAATATGCCCCGATGTTATCGAAGTCTAAATAATGAAAAGGCTTACGGATGCATACTGGCGCAAGAGCCTACTATCGATATGCGTGTGAGACTACGGCAGCACGACGGGTAGCTTTCCTGTATAGGCCTGACGAAATGCACCAAGCTGGACAGCGTTGCGGGGACGACGATGGGCCCATGGGTTCAGAAGGAAAACGGTGGATTCGATCGTCATGAATATATAATCAGGCCGCCCTATTCCTTCCAAATATTGCCGATGCAGCACGGTATAACGTCGCGAGTGTCTAGACACAACCCTCTGACGGACTTCACCTGAGCCCTCGTTTCATTACGAAATTTTATTTCGTCGCGAATCGATTTTCTGCCGCACAACCGCGCTTATACAACGTATGAGAGCTTCGCTTCCACGGTGCTATACTGTGTCCGAAGTGTATGATCATCTTGCATGCGCAATGGAGTTCCGGCGCGCGGGAAAATTAACTCGCGTAAGCACAAAAAGTAGAAGAGAGACGCGAAAGAACATCTGTGCAGTGGGGATGGCCTCGCCGACAATAATGCGGTGCTCGCCTTTCGATTATAAAGAGAATGAGGTTTACGTAATAATGTTGGGTAACGACTCCATGCCGTACCGCAATGCGGTGCCAAGCGCGTTGCGACAGTGCTTTGCAAAGCAGGCTGACGAAAAGCTTTGTGTCCCTTGAGAAGAAGAAGTTTATTGACTCTTGTAAAACAGGAAGGTTACTTGTGAAGATGTATACATGCGAGGGTCCCATAGTTGATACTGCACCGGGACCCGCGATGTATAATTACATAGAAAAAAAACTACACCATCTTCCCGTAGGGGAACCCTGAGTAGTATACGAAGCATCCATGGGGTCGACTGAAATTCCCATTAGTTTTCAGTTGGTCGTTTCCGTTGACGTTCAGCTTCGCGTGCCTTCGTTGTATGAGTACCTTCTTGACGTAGTTTGAATAAGTGAAGGACATAAGGCGCGTTCGTAGCACATGCTCCCGTCGCGGTTTGTAGCGCAGTGGGAAGAGCGCCACGTACCTCCCGTTGCGGCCAGAGAGTCGTGAAATCGAAACCGGGCGCCGCCTATTTCTTTTTATAGTGGACTGCGCTGACGTGAGCCGAAACGCTGAAGGGGCTGAAGAGACGCGCATGCGCAGTAGAGTGCGGACGGCGGACAACCGGAACGAGGGAGGGAGGGACACAGCCCCGAGCATGAGATGCTTCGCATCTAAAATACAATGAAAGCAGCTAGAGGCAATTTAAATAGTCACAAATCTCAGAGTTACACTTATGGAGATAAAGTAACAACAGAGCAATACAAACCAAGAAGTCATGTCGTAACATTACTAGGCAGACTCAATTAAAAGAAAAGATTGAGAAGAAAAGAAAACGGAAAAGGGAAGGAACGAAGAAAAATGAAAAAAGAAAAACTAGGACCCACCACATTTTATTGCATTTGATATTTCAAGGCACAATTTTAAGCAAAACAACAATTCAGAATGTACAAGAAAAACGAATAGACGGAACAGCGCATTTAGGCGAAATCTATAAACAATTTATGCCAAGATAGGACAAACACTAACGCAGTTCAACGGGCGAGTATTGCACACCTTGAAAAAATGTGGAAAAAAAAGTGAAGCAAAGTGAACTGGAGTATAGCTGACGCTGAAGGTAAAAAAAATTGTTTTGTATCCCACTAGCCGTACAGAACTACAAACACATTTTCAATAAAACCGACAACAAAAAAGCGTGCAACAAACCAAAAATAAACACACGCTAAGTTACACATTCGTACAACTGCTATGTACGAGTCAAAACGGCAAAAAAAAACTCTTTAAGGTGCTTCTTAAATGACGATAAAGATGAGTGACTTACTTGCATCCGGCAGGCGATTCCAGTTTGAAATAACGGGAAAATGCGAAGTCATTTTTCCATAATATGTGTGAAACTAAAGGAAGCAAGTAATTGCAGTTTGCAGCGAATCTGTTCGGGTTGGTATTAGTGAGACAACTTAAATCAATAAAGTGGAAATGAAGTTGATTAGTCAGAAGTTCAAACAACAAAGTTATAGTGTTATATTGGACAACACGTTATTTTTAGCAAGAAGTGCGCTAGCGCTGGTATAGAAGGAGCTATTTGTGATTATGCGGATGGCTTGGTTCTGGACATGTTAGACCTATGAAATGTGAGAATTATACCCCACGCAACAATTCCATATGTCAAATGATTGATTGATTGATTGATTGATTGATTGATTGTAGGGTTTAACGCACCGACGGAACGCAGGCGATGAGGCGCGCCGTAGTGGAGGGCTCCGGGTTAATTTTGACCACCTGGGGATCTTAAAGTGCGCCGAAATCTCGTACACACGGGCGGTTTTGTTTTCCGCTTCCATCAGAAAAGCGGTCACCGCGGCCGGGAATCGAACCCGTGACCTCGTGCTCAGCAGCGCAACGCCTTAGCCACTGAGCCACCGCGGCGGGTTATATGTCAAATGGCTGTGAATAAAGGCAAAATATAAAGAAAGAAGCGCGTGACGTGGAAAAAACTGGCGAGCCTTTATAAGGGCTCTAATGCCATATGCAGTTTTTCGTCTTAAGTAATTGAAGTGATTGCGAAATGTGAGGTGAGAATCAAGGTGAACGCCGAGAAAAATGACATGGTCAGAGAGATGAATAGGGTCAGTACCCGTATTTATCGCCGGTAAAAAGGGGACCCGCTTCTGTTCCGATGTAAATAACAAAAATTTAGTTTTTGAGTGGTTTATAATCAGGTGATTCTTGTGACATCAATCCATTGCTTTTGTTAAAACACCGTTTAGCAATGAAACAAGAGGCGATAGCAATTTGTGGGCCCAAGATAACGTGGTGTCGTCGGCGTAAAGAACACAATGATCTGAGTGAAGATGATCCACGGCGTCATTAATATAAATTATAAACAATAATGGGCCAATTATTGACCCTTGAGGGACCCCTTGATTGATAATTTTGGTATCAGAAGAGTGCTCGCCATTGTAAACCTTGCCTTCCCCATTAATTAAACAGCTCCTCAAGAAAGAAAGTTCAGGGCCCCGTATGCCGTACAGATGAAGTTTATGGAATAAAATATTATGATTATGCCTTTTAATGGCCTTTCCTAGCGGCCAACTGACTTTTTTGTTTGGCCGTCGAGTGGGTATAATCTGCGCGGCATAAATGAATGCAGAATGAGGAACACTTTTGCACGAAAGATTTTTTTTTATTTTCCTTTAGGGGAATCGGGGCAAATGTTTATGCATCATGCTCCATCAGCCTTGAAAACCGTTTTCTATAACGCTAACCCATAGAAGGATGCTGCCAATACCGCATTGTGAGGGCGGCTACCGCATCATCTGCTGTGCATACTCATCATCACCGGCACAACCTCTACTCGACTCTCTGGCGCCATCTTGTTTTTCCTCCTGATGCCTCCAAATAAACGGAGCTTACAAATAACGGTCCTGTCGAATCATAACTATGGCATCACTATATATATATATACACACACACTTGCAAGAAACAGGTTCCTCGTACACCGGTCAAATTTATGAAAAAAAAGAGGACACACGTCGACTGTGTTTTCCTTTTATATATATATATATATATATACTTTCTTTCTTTCTTTCCAAATTCTTAATCTGTTTCAATGTTCTACCACATCCTCCCCTTTGCTTTCCGAGGTTTTCTCGACTGCCAACCCTCATTTCTGTGTTATTTTCAACGAGCCCCTCATTTCCTATTCTGATTCGCTACATGCATAGCGAGGGCCTCTGTTCTGGCAGTCTTGTTGCCAAAGGGAGCTTAAGAGGGTTCAAAGCTGGTCGACCACTCTGGACATGTCGTAGACACTCGAGTCACGACCCGGGGGTTAAAAAGAAGGTCCCCTTCACCCCGATTAGTCCGAATGGCGCTGGCTACCACCCCCAAGCACAGGAAACAAATCTACCTAACATAAATACCCCAGAAAGTGAATGGGAAGATCGCCCCGCCGGTAGCGTAGTGGTTATCGCACCAGACCGGTATTCTGGAGGTCGTGGGTTCGGATCCCACCTGGCGGGCATTTTTTCTTCACTTTCTTTCTTTCTTTCCAAATTCTTAATCTGTTTCAATGTTCTACCACATCCTCCCCTTTGCTTTCCGAGGTTTTCTCGACTGCCAACCCTCATTTCTGTGTTATATATATATATATATATATATATATATATATATATATATATATATATATATATATATATATATATATATATATATATATACAATGTGAGAAATTAAAATACAGCCCTGAAGAAGGAGTTTCTAACTCCGAAACTGTTGGCAACAAAAACGGGAAACGTGTCAGTCGACTTCTTTCACTATATATATATATATATATATATATATATATATATATATATACATATATAGCAGGCGACCAGACCGTGGCTTCGCAGCTCCTTTATTCGGAGGCGAGTCGACTGGAACGCAAGATGGCGATCAAGCCCCAGCACTGATGATGATCTCCGAAGAAGCGGGCTCGTCGATGATGATGAGTTTGTACAGGAAATGAAGAAGTGATCACCTCAAGCCGGTGGTGATGATAGTGGGCAATTGCTACCTATGGTGGCATACAGGCTGTAGCCTCAAACAAACCTCACAATATATATATATATATATATATATATATATATATATATATATATATATATATATATATATATATATATATATATATATATATATATATATATATATATATATATATATATATATATATATATATATATATAATATGATTCGGAAATGAGGGGCTCGTTGAAGAAATACAGAAAGAGAGGTCGGCAGTCTACAACGCCAAAGTAGGCATAGGGGTATGGTTTGGCTCTTTTTTAAGTGCGAATGCACTTTATAAGCGACCCTGAATTCCGTTGACCGCCGTCCGTCCACATAGCAACAGCTGCGGGTGCGCGCGCTCCTCGTCTTCCTTGGCAACGGGGGGAGATGGCACATACCCACGTGGGAGATTGGCCAGGAATCTCCTCGTCTTCCTTGGCAACGGGGGAAGATGGGCGCGCGCTGCCTGGCCGCTGACATGGCACATACCCACGTGGGGGATTGGCCAGGAATCGGGCATGAGAAGGGCTAATGCACCCGCTTAAAGGAGTACTGACACGAAATTTCAAAGCTGAGATCCGCTCTAGCAATAAAGTACAACGACAACACAAATAGGTGTCTGTGCATGGCACATACCCACGTGGGGGATTGGCCAGGAATCGGGCGTGAGAAGGGCTAATGCACCCGCTTAAAGGAGTACTGACACGAAATTTCAAAGCTGAGATCCGCTCTAGCAATCAAGTTCTACGACAACACAAATAGGTGTCTGTGAATAAATGCATCTTTCTTTCTTTGTAGTTGTGTGTGTGTGTGTGATCTCTCTTTCGCGACCATTACCGAACCGCGCAAATTCAACTCCTGCATTCGCACTTCCACATTCTTCCCCTCGGGGAAATGCGGGGAAATTTTTTTACTACGGTTAGTAAAGTTGACATTTTTTAAATTTACGTAAGAAAGAAAGAAAGAAGAACACGAGCCCAGAGTGGGGATGTGTTTTCTTCCTTTCTTTCTTTCTTTCTTTCTTACGTAAATTAAAAATATATTAACTTCACTAACCGAGTAAAAAAAAAGCCGAACCATACCCCTATCCTTTGGCGTTGTGGACTGCCGACCTGTCTTTCTGCATATATGTCGATATAACTAAATAAATAAATAAATATATATATATATATATATATATATATATATATATATATATATATATATATATATATATATATATATATATATATATATATATATATATATATATATATATATATATATAACAAGGATGGTGCGGGTTGGGTCTCCACTCTGGACAAGTGTTTTTTTTTTCTGCACGATCCTTCCTAACATAAAAAGGGCTGATGACTTTTATACTCCCTAATGCGAAATTTGCGCACAGCGCGAACTGCGTCTCAGCAAGGGGGAAGGCGCCATCGCCCCTAGTTGTACTAAACCTAAATACCCACAAATATATCACCCGGACAGGCAAATCGGATAAGTCATCTGACATCCTAATCAGAAAGCGTGGGTTCGTTCCCCCCTTCAAACGTGTGTTTATATCCGCTTTCTCCCCTAACATGAAATAAGAAACGTTAACTTCACTGATCGCAAAATTATGTAAAATAAAAAGAAGCAGCTTAACTGTTCCCCGACGCTTTCCTCTCTGTATTTGTTCAACAAGCTCCTTCGCGAAGACATGGCATTTATCGCCACGTTTTCGATATAATACGCTAGCAGTCCAATTCCCCTGCGGTATTCCGCGCGTTAGTAAAAAAACCGACACTGCATTCCGAGAAGCGATATTGTAAAGTCTTGCTGCTCACCCAATTCCCCACAGCTGGTTTTCGCGCGTTCAGGGGGGAAGACAACGCCTGCAGTCCAGCTGGGTGTCATGCGATCGATTTCTGCGAAGAGGTCACCGCCTGCGCCTTTTCTGTTCCGCTGTAGCAGTCACTTTAACGTCCTTCCCCGTCTGACTTGCTCCAGGCTAGGCGGGTAAAATGTATGTATAAATAAAATGTATAGATGACTGAAGTGGGCGATATGCTTTTTTTTTTTGTTCATGTTAAGGTTTGCTGCTGGAACGGTACATGTGTACTTTTATGGTGTAGATGTTATTTTTTTATAGTTAAAAACTGGTGGTCACCGACCAAAGGTTTCCTGAAAGCGTAAAAAGCCGCCCGCATCTTCCCACGGGGGGAACTCGAGTAAATGCGTCGCATCTACTCGAGTCAAGCAAAGCGTCACGTCAAGCGAAAGCCAAGCAAATACGCCCTTGACTGAATTCCGAACGCGCGCTCCGCCGCTTATATACGCTGAGGGGACTGCGTAAGCCAGTCCCAGTCGACGACGTTGGCGTACTTGTAAGCGGCGTGGACTCTAGGTGTTTGAGCCAAGCGCGGATGTTGCTTCGCCGGAGAACGGCACACCGGTTATATGCGCAGCGCGCCCGAAGGAGAGGAAACCGCGGAAGAGAGAGTACTGCACATGCGCCGGCCCCAGCGCGTCTGCCGCGGCTATGACGCAACACAATCCAACACAATCCGCTTTAATCCAATCCAATCCAAATCCAATCTAAGCCAATCCAATCCAAGCCAATCGAATCGAATCCAATCCAATGCCCCTCGCGAGAGAGTGTTCGAATCCAATCCAATGCCCCTCGCGAGAGAGTGTTCGCTATCGCCTCGATCGACGCGCATGCGCAGTGAGCGTGCGGACTACGGACGTCAATGCGGGTGACATCGTGAGTTACTGAAATGCTCTGCATTTAAAAAAGAGAGACGTTTCGGCTTCGGTACGGATGCCTTGTTCACTGAGCAAATACTGGTCGGTGACCACCAACGTGACCACTAAGCAAAAACAGGAGGTCGGTGACCACCAGTTTTTAATTATGAACCTTTTACCCGACCAGACGAGATTTCGTCAAAACTTAGATTTCAGATGTTATTTTTTATGTAATGTGTGATATAATTATCGGTTTTGTTGTATAGGGCCTCTCCTGCCTGTGTTTAGTATGGGTAGTGTTTAGTATCGAAGTTTTGTAGTGCTTCGACTGTATATGTTGCTCATATTCCGTGCCAAGGTTTCTTTACTTCCTTTTTAGTCGATATAAATTCTGTCTTACTCCTTTTTTCTCTTTCTAATTATCGTTTTTACTTTTACTTTGTTGTGTTACGTCTTCGTGAGCTTGTAATCTTTTCAGCCTTTATTTCTCTGTGTGCCAGTACTAAGGCCTCACAACGGTTTTTTTTGGCATAATAACCAAACATTATTAAAGCAAAGCTTTAGTGTTCTCCCTGATGGGGTTGATTGATGATTGATTGTAGGGTTTAACGCGCCAACGTAACGCAGGCGATGAGGCGTGCCGTAGTGCAGGGCTCCGCATTAATTTTGACCACCTGGGGTTCTTTCACGTGCGCCGTAATCTCGTATACACGGGCGTTTTTGCTTTTCGCCTCCATCAGAAAAGCGGCCGCCGCAGCCGGGTATCGAACCCGCGACATCGTGCTCAGCAGTACAACGCCTCAGCCACTGAGCCGCCACGGCGGGTCCCTGATTGGGTCTGTAACGCCATGCAGGAAAGCCAACTTTGTCGATCGATGATGACGATCGTGGGTGAAGTGTAGCGAAATTAAAACGCTTCCCTGCAATGCTTGGCGACAGCTTCGTTACGCGCCTCCGCTAAAGCAGCGAGAGGAGGCAACGCAGACGTGCCACACCACGAAGTAAATAGGCCTAACGTCATGTTGTCAGGTGAACACCGACAGCCGTTACCCACGGGCCGGCGTAGGATGAGAATGGCATTGTTCTGCGTGCCGTAAGCCTGTTAGCCACAAGACTAACTTCCTAACTGTAAATAAACGAAACAGGTGACAGAGGCAGCTTACTTGCTGCAGTTTACGCCTCTCGAGGGGACGTACCGTTACAAATAGAGACCCGTCGAGCTTATTTAACGTCAACATTACTTTACCACGACTATTGTCGGAAATTGGATATGGAAAACGTTGTTCAAATTCCCGAGATTTCCGGGGTAGTGTTCCGCTGCTGATGTAGCCTAAATGAGTTTTGGCACTCGTGGAATTTTCCATTACCGGGTTTATTGTTGAATGTGCTCCGTTGTTGAGAAGCCATTATTCTTAAATCCAGCACGTTTCCTTACTGCGACACCTCGAATGTCATTTATGCGGTTAACTATAACCTCTGTGAACAACTTGTATGTAGCATGCAATAGTGTGATTGGTATGTAATTCTCAAACACTTTGGCACCACCCTTCTTCTGAACTAGAATTAGGTTGTAATTTTTCGAGGCTGGTGATATCTTTATTATTTTGAGGCATTATGGGTATCATTTTGCTAGTTTTCGTAGTAGAATCGCCCACCAGGATTTTGTAAATGCGCGGTTATCCAGTCGCCACCTTCGGCTTTCCCTGTCTTCGTTCCCTTGAGCGCTTCCTCTATGTTGTGTCTAGTTCAATTCAATTCAATTCAATTCAATTTATTTTCCAGAAACTCTGGAGGGTTCCCCAGCTAAAAGCTACAGCAGTAGCTTGACAAGGCCGGGGAACCGTTACAAGGCACTGTGAACAGCGCATGAAGCAACCCGTAGTCTTGAAAAAGATACAAAGTTTTTGGACAGCGCAATATCTGAAACACAAAAGCTGAAGTATACGTATCGCGAAATCAGAGTTGTGCGGATTTCAAGGTTAAAAAAGAAATTTAATGTTGGAACCTCGCGAACCAATCTAGTTCGTTCATTCCTGGTTATGCATAGAACGTTACTGCTAGTTTTGTTATATTATTTATGTTGTCGGTTAAGTTTCGGGTCTGAGTGTACACATACTATTTTTGCAGACATCAAGACGTATAATGTATGCCCTACCTACCCAATGATCTAACAGTCACGTTAACTCACTCACTCACTCACTCACTCACTCACTCACTCACTCACTCACTCACTCACTCACTCACTCACTCACTCACTCACTCACTCACTCACTCACTCACTCACTCACTCACTCACTCACTCCCTGGTGGGCTAATATTTAGCAGCATTTGATGCAAGCTGCAAAGTTTACTGCAACCGAAGGTCCGGCAAGAGAAGCGTAGGGAGCTGGAATGATTAATTGATTGATTGTAGGGTTTAACGCGCCGACGCTACACAGGCGATGAGGCGCGCAGTAGTGGAGGGCTCCGAATTAATTTTGACCACCAGGGGGTCTTTAAAGTGCGTCGAAATCTCGAACACACCGGCGTTTTTGCTTTTCGCCTTCATCAGAAAAGCGGCCGCCACGGCCGGGAATCGAACCCGTGTCCTCGTGCTCAGCAGCACAATGCCTTAGCCACTGAGCCACCGCGGCGGGTGCGTAGCGAGCCGTGCTGGTCGAGGTACCCGGCTAGTGGCTCCCTCACCACGCGAGAGACCCATGGCTTTCGCAGAGTCCCGGGTCGGCCGGCTCCGGGCTTCACCAGTGGAGTCCAATACATGTTTCGCCATCTGGTGGCACATAGTGAAAGTTGGTATCGAGCGACAATCTGTGCGATCGATACTTTGTATAAGGCGTGAGGAAAAGTTCTTGCCACATTGTGTGGTTGCTCGCTCTCTTTCTTTCTCCCTCTTTTTCCTGAGTTTATTCGCAATTCGCGTACTGTAGCCACATGTATACTTAGCGGAACACTCCCTGGCCGAAAGTCTGACTGCGGGAATACTTTTCTGCAAATCACGTTTGTCGCTCGCGTTCCTTTTCTGCCGTGCTATATGCTTGCAAGCTGCCCAACCGTTTAACGCGGTCTTTTTTTCCTTCGAATTCCTTGCCACGCAGTGTCTCTTCAGTTATTGTACGCGAAGCTTCTGATGGGGAATGAAAGTCTTACGAAGTACGTTTCACGCCGGAGAGGATTTTGCGCTGAAAGCTGTTCAAAAAGGCAATTCCCATCAAATCCTTGCTAGGAACGCAAGCTTTCTTCCTCGCCTATTTGTATGCAGCGTTGCTCTTGCGTTTTCTCCCGTCATTGAGTATGGTGTGGTGTTATTTATAGTTATCCTCCTCACTGCCGTGATGAGGGGAATTCGGAATGGCATCATGATATGGCTCTATACTCAACAGAACTACCTTTAACAGCAGAGTTGTTTAAAGCTCGAGCTTGGTGTGTGTGTGTTCGCAAACAAAATAGGAAGGAAAATACCAATCGCACATTAGCGTGCGCCCCGTGAGCATCGCCTGGCCTCGTCCGGGCTCGTCCATGGCCTTGCACCACGTGAAGAGCTCGCAAAACTACAAAGAAAAATACTGAGCTCACTTAAAGGCGTGCCTTGTGGGGAGCGCCCGGCGTCGGCCAGGTTGGCCTCCGAGATTACTCTGCCCGGCATTCGTGGCGTGATCTCTCGCGTGCTGTTCTCCTCACCAGTTCACGAGCGTTCGCTCCTGAAATGGGGAGCATAGAAAAGCTCGCACAGGCACCGGGTTCGCGAAGCCGGTTGGCGCCGGTTCTAGCTCGTGATAACGCGGTTCACTTTAGAGGAGAGATGTGAAAGACTGCGGACAAAACGATCCTGGACTGCCAGTCATGGAGAACTCTTAGCGGCAAGTTCGGTATACATGTAAGGTGCAACAGCCGGGTGTCCAACGAAGGGAGAGGGGCCGCTCAGCTCTGCTGCTTCTCCAGCCGTGCACCCCTACTGCAAGCCTTGACGGCACCGGTGGAACAAGTAGAGTGTCAACAACATCAGTCTCGCCCTACCTACACCCAGCGTCGACAGTGTAAGCTAAAATGTCTGACAAATGGCTACGCAATTGCTATCGCAGTGCCATTCGCCCGACATGTGCATCGCCAATTCGGTTAGCTCCAATTTAATCCGACTGCACCTATTTCAATTTTACTCCTACCGGCGTTTCGGCATGCCTGACTTTGATGTCACTGCCCAATCAGCGTTGAGGGTTTCGAGGTCTTTCGTCGACGGCACGCGAAAGCTAATGAAGTGGCCTTAGAATATATAGTGTTAAAGGGACTCTGCAACACTTCCGATAAACGCTTTCACTCTTTCCTTAGCATCTGTAAGCATTTTGAAATCTATAGTTATCGCCAGCGCCGAGCGGCACCAGTGCGTGATTTGCTCGTCGCAGAACATACGCCTTCCGTTCCTTCTTTGCTTTGGCGGTTTTCTCTTTAAAGGGGCAATAAAATGTGTTTATGGCTGCAACTGTAAGAAAGCCGGCCAATAGCGCTACAGCGCTGTAATGACGTAATACCAGAGCTTGGAGAACGCCAAGAGCGAAAAAGAGAGAAAAATTTCTTCAGCAAGTTTTTAAGTTATCTTAAAGTTAAGTTAAGTTTAAGTTATGGGCACAGAGCAGTAATTTTTGGGCTGAGATACCTTGGCGCCGACTATTATAATTACGGATTGGGTTAACTGAGTTAACTAACTACGTTCTGAAAGCAGTTAAGATTTAGAAAGAAGTTTAAGAAGTTTTACCAGTTTTACAGCATTGCTTATGGGCAATGCACACCGTGCGAGATTGACTCACCATTAGGGCGCGCCAGCAAGGCTGCATTGCGCCAGATGATTGCTTTGCAATTTGCAATAAGTACATCGTTCTACGAATACCAAAGTGCAATGTGCGAACAAGGCAAAATAAGCACCGCAGTAAAGTCTACGGTATGTTGTTGCGACGCAGTGGCCGAATCCACAGGGATAAATGAAGGCACTGCTGACATGTTTAAAGGGATCTGCAACAGTTCTTTCTAATTTCTCTAAATATTAAAGGCTTTCAGATGGTAGTAAACTTTCTCTAGGAAAGAGTGATAAATTATTTCAAGAAAGCTTCGACATGTTGACTTCACAGAGTTTCTTTAACCATTTGGGCACTACCAAGTGTCTAGAGGGCAATGCAATACCAGTGATATCATTTTAGCTGGGCTGCTTCTGAGCCTCCAGCCTCTTCCGTATGCTGCTGTGGTCAGTGGAGAACTTCAGGATCAAACGTTTTGCCAGGTGTTATCGAAGGGATATGGCGGTACCTTTCCCACAGGCGCCAAAACGAGTGTACTTCAAGGATGTAGTAGTAGTAGTAGTAACGGTATGTGTCGTTGGAGGAGGTGGACTTAGCCTTGCCTACCAGCAATTGCTCCGCCTAATCGCCCCAACATTATGTCAGAGAGCCGCCATGTCACCACACCTCACTTAGCCCTATTATAAAAGAGTCACACAATGTAACCACGCCTCACTTAGTCTTGTGGACTGCAAGAATCCCAACAGGAGACGACACACCTCTTTTCGCACGATCCAGTGGTCCCCAGGAAAACTAATGTCCTCCGATGTAGCATGGCGCATTCCAAGCATCTGAAGATCACGAAAAAAGCTCATCCGCTCAAGGTTTGTTTTGGAGCAGTTTATAATGTAGCGATCAAGGATGCTTCGTGTTAAGAGCTATCCTATTCATTCAAATAGAGGTCTCTTTCATAACGAGAGCGCCTCCGATTATTTAAAACATCTTTTTGTCCTGTTTGTTAAACAGGTTGCTGCGCCTTGTGGCTATTTCAGCACCCGCAAATAATTATGTGTCTGCATCAATCAATACGCTCCCTTTATCGTTTTTCTTTTTTCCTTACGTTTGTGATATACGGTCGTTGTGGGCTTATTATCGTCTTCTTCAATTTGCTTCGTGTATGCCTAACCTTCGCCGTCAACAGCACAGCGGGGAGCCGCGCGGAGGTATTCGTGTAAACTCCACCCCCTTCCTCCACCTGTGTTCTTTTCTTTTCTTACGTGCCTGTCATAGCTGTTGTGTGTGTAGAGAGGGAAAGAATATTGCACAAAACGCAAATTAGTAAAGCAGGAAATGGCGTCAAAAATGACGAACGGCTGAAGCTGGGTTCGCCGCCAAAGATTTCGAAGGTTGCGCATCTCGTCGGAAATTAAACGTCAGCCCCGCCTACAGACAGAGAGAGAGAGAGAGAGAGAGAGAGAGAGAGAGAGAGAGAGAGAGAGAGAGAGAGAGAGAGAGAGAGAGAGAGAGAGAGAGAGAGAGAGAGAGTATTCCTTAAGAGCCACCCTAACTTCTTTCGCGGCCGATGACTCCCCTCAATCCGCTGTCGTCTGTCACGAACAAAGAGTTGCGTCGCGGCAACAGCTATATATAGGGTAAACACATCATGTGCAAAATAAAAAGCAAATAGTGTTCATTCCTGTTGCAATGGGATCCGTGGGAACACAAAATATGACGACAGGTGCATACGTATACGCACGAAAGCACGCACAGTTCCCGTGAATCAACTCTATATAAGTGGGATCGGGACCGTGATGGTGAAGATGATGGGAATGCCGTGGGGTAGGTATCAGCACCAGCCTACAGATTATGGCGGACGTCATCATCCCCTTTGATTAAGAAAAAGGGTTATCATCATTACGACAAAAAAAATGCAGCCACCCTTTCTTGGATGCTTAGTGTGGCCGCTGAACACGAAAGTGATATAGTAGTCATTCATGACATTTCTTCTTTCAGCATGGCTGCGCAGCCCAAACCGGAAGTGTCTGGCTGACCGGAAGTGTCCGCGGAACCGGACGAGCTTCCCCGGTCCTCGCCGGATGCTTTTTCAGATCTGTTCGCGCGTCACGGACGCTGTTTTGAGTTCGGCCTCAGCGAACGCCTTTCTTTCTGTTCCCTTTGTATGGTTTCACTATGAACCATACTCTTTTTTCTTTAAATGTACCTAATTGCCTTTAGGGTTGGGGGCAACATTTACTTTTACTAACTGCTTCAGCAACAGCTATAAATCGTTACTGGTGCGTCGTCATTGCGCAACACTGGTGCTTTTATGTGGCTTCGCTCGTATTAAAAATACGTCAAGGAGTATGCAAATGACACATAGTTAGCTCAATATGAGATAAAATAATAAGGACGTGCAAAAACGCGATAAATGCTCCCGTAACTCGTTAAATCCGTTTAAATCACCGGGTGTTGCTCTTGGGACTTTCGACAACACGTTTGAGGTTCCGTCTCTGCCATACCACCTACTCCTACCACTTGACATGTTTGCATGTTACAAAGGGGTTCATTAAAGCCTCACGCCGTTTGACCAATATAAGCCCACAACACCACAGGTGCGGCTAAAACACGATTACTTCAATGCAGTCTACTCACTCATTTCAATTAGAGTGGAAAAGGCCACAAATAGACCTTGACCATTTATTGCCATGATTGAGTGCATGTAAAATTCTGACAAATGCGCCGTTATGTCCGTGATCCCGATCAGTGCACGCAGGGGATTGTGGAAGCTGCTGAAATGCAACGCGAGGACAATTGTGTCAGCATGACCTCCATATCTTCGACCGCGAAACAGCTGGCCTTCTTTTGGGGGTGTGCATGGCCTAGGAAGATAAGAAATGAATCTGAGCCTGCGCGCTAAACAGTTACGTTGTTTGTTCTTATATTAGTGCTATTGTTAGAACCTATCATATGTGTCGTCTTGAATAATAAAAATCAATTGGAAGTTAACGTCTGTCCTTTTCCTTCACATCCTACGTCTGAAATTTTCGCACTGAAAGATGTTTATCATGTAGTACCAACTAGCTCGAACCCACACATTGTTGTTAAACAGTTGTGTGAGTACCCTTTACAGGAAAAAAAATCTTTATACGCTTGTGTAAGTAATCTTTACAGGGGAAGAAACGAGATTTGTTGAAACAATCGTGTCAGTACTCTCTACAGAAAAGAAAAGTTTAAATGTTTGTGTGAGTACTCTTTATAAAAAAATAAACAAATATTTCAGCTCTGTTTACAGGGGTGAAAGGAAATTTGTTGGTACAATTGTGCGAGGACTGCTCACAGAGAAAAATAATTAAACCTTCGTGTGAGCAGCCCTTACAAATAGAAAAAAAGTATAACCATTTATGTGAGTACTCTTTGCGAGGGGAAATAAATTTAAAAATTGTTTAAACATTTCTGCGAGTACTGTTTATGGAAAATTTTTTTTGGGTATTTGTGTGAGTACTCTTTGGGAGGAAACAATGAAATATGTTTAAACATTTTTGTAAGTACTATTTACAGGAAGTTTTGTTTAAATATTTGTATGAGTACTCTTTCCAGAAAAAAGAAATTTGTTTAATGAATTGTCTCAGTACCCTTCAAAGCAATAACGCAATTTTATAATCATTTGTGTGAGTACTGTTTACTGAAAAACAGAAATTTTTGTAAACATTTGTGCCAGTATTTTTTACAGGTAAGAAAAGAACTCCATAAGTTTAAATGCTCGCGAAATATTTTTGGACTTCCGGGAACACGTTTAAAATTTTAACCTTCTTAGTAGTAATATTTTCACCTATTTAATGTTTTTATACACTTTAATGATACTCCAATCGACATACAATGAAATCCTGAAGTTTATGAGCAAATATATATTTGGGGGTTGGGGAAACACTTTTAAATGGTTTAGCTTGGTTGGCAGTGAAATTTCCAGAAAGTGAAGTTCCCTTTACGCATTTTTTGTTTGTTTATAACGTTTATATGTTTATAAGCAATGTTTATAACTAATGTTTATAAGCAACAACCCACTCGAACAGTTCATTGTCCTGGAGATATTGTTTGATTTGTGACAATTCATCTGCGGCAGATGTTCATTTCTGCTCGTTAATGGCGAAATTACCATATAGATTCTGAAATTACCTTTCAGATGCTTATGTTAGTAATATTTAGATGCAAAAACCTTTTCAATAAATTTACGACCTTTAGATGTCTGTTCAAGAATTTGTGAAAGGCACGTTTAAGCATGAAGTTTGTAATATCGCGCAGGTTTTATGCGTCGGAGTACGCTTTGCACTCTCCGAATTTCAGGTCTCTTACGCGGTTGTGGCTGCACGTTGATAAATCAGTCGGTCGGTCGGTCGGTCGGTCGGTCAGTTGGTCTGTTGGTTGGTCGGTCTGTCGATTTATCGGCCAGTCAATCAGTCAGTCAGCCACGTCAGCTTGTTTTTATGTTTATATAAGTTTTTTCCCCGAAAAAAACAGTGGATGAAGAATGGGTTACGGAGCATCGGGTTTAATCAAACATAGCATTTAGAGTTTCTAATTGCTAAATAAAAGCCCACGCGATGCTAAAGGGGTTCATTCGCTGTTGCAGCATGGATAATCTCCATATTTTTATCAATGTAAAAGAACTTAGCGGCACATGCGAGATAGAACATTTGTGCACAGCAGGGGTGATCAGATATCTGCCAATCAAGGACGAGCGCTAAATAGTAATTCAGACTGAATCGGCTGAACAATGAGGCCACGTTTAATTTACCGGAGTCCCTGTCCGCGGACCACTTCGCCCAGCCCGGCGTTCCAAATTGCGTCTCACCAAATGCAAATCAAGCCGGTCACACGCTCACCGCTAGCGCAGCGAAGACTTCCTTAGGCGGGAGATTTAAAACTTCATCGAGAGCTTGATTGTGGGTCGTGAAACTTTCCGGAAAAGAGCAGCTGAGATGGCGCTGAAAGAAAAGACCAGAAAGGAAACCACTGAAAGTTGCGTGCCTATGAGTGATTGCGAAGTGGGAACTGGGAGGACGTTAGCTTTAGCTGTAGCTGCTCACTAAAGGGTGGCACTGCAGTTGTGGCCGGCGTTGAATATTTGTAAGCAATGGGTAGCGTAGAGGAACTGTGGGCAGTCGACGCGACAGTGCCTACAGATGTAGGTGCGCTGCAATATATAGTCTCGTCAGCCATCGCGTGGAGCATAGCGCCGATATTTTTTTTTTGCGAATTTACCTCTGTTTTTTTTTTGTGTGTGTGTCTGACTTTTTTATGACACTTTTGTTTCATTCGTCACCTGCGTTTTTTTAAAGCCATCGTCGCTACCGACGTCAGCGCCATTGCAAAATTGCAATTGTCTGAAGTCGTGGTGGGTAGCAAGTCTATGAAAAGGGACCGATATGCGCACATTTGTGGCGGGAAATTGCTGCAACGTTGATTACCAGGGGAGCAGCCCTAAAGCACGCAGAATCCCTGTTTGCTACCAGGAATATTCACTACGTGGGAAAAATTGCATCAAGCACACCGTTTTGCGAATACTTAGTCAGATTTTGAACCTTACCTTACCTTTTTTTGTGATCGCGCATTCTTTATGGATATGCCCGCGTAGGCTATACAGTAGGCCCGTGTAGGCTATACAATTATAGCGAACCCGGATTTAACGAAATACCGGCCATAAAGAACAAATATTCATTTACCGTTAGTATTTGCACACACATATATTATGTTCAGATATAGCGAAAGACGGATATAACGAAGTAACTTATGTTTCCCGATGTGTTCGTTTTGTGTTCGTTTGTTTCCCGATGTGTTCGTTTTTTTTTTCGTTCGATGTGTTCGTTATGCGTTCGATGTGTTCGTTATGTGTTCGTTATTCGATGTGTTCCCGGTGTGTTCGTTATGTGTTCGTTCGTTTCCCGATGTGTTCGTTTCCCGATGTGTTCTATGTGTTCGTTATGTGTTCGTTTCCCGATGTGTTCGTTATGTGTTCGTTCCCGATGTGTTCGCTGTGCTGGACTGTACTAGGACTTGAGAGGGTCAGGTAAATAAAACTCCGAACAAGCACGCTCAATTAAATTCCGAAATAATTCAAGAAAAATTCTGAGTCGGCTTTCTCTGGTTGGGAGCGAAGTAAAGATGGCGGCGACTATACCAAATGTCCCACACTGATCGCTGATGAAATTATGGCACAACGAAGGTTTATGTGACATTTGCTTCTCCTCATTCAGAATGTACAATTCATTAAAAATAATACAGTGCTGCAGGCAACAAAAATGGCCCGAGCAGGAGTGGGAGGTGTCACAACGCTAACAATATAACCAATTAAATACTCGCGCAGGTGGACAAAAAACAACAGACAGGCATACAAAATATTCACAGTTAACATAAATCACACGAGTCAACATAAATCAAACGAGTCAACATCTATAGGAATGTTATATAAAATTAGACAACTTGTTCCTAAAACTATATTACAACAATTGTATTACGTACTGGTGCAATCTTACTTGGTCTACTGCTTGTTAGTATGTGGCACCACGACTACAACAAACATGAAACCAATAACAGTACTACAAAAACGAGCTGTTCGGTGTATTGAAAATCTTCATTACTTGTAACATACCTCACCGGCATTCTCTGAACTAAAATTGCTAAAAATTACGCAGCTGTTTGAATTCAAGCTCTTAATACGCATTTGCAACGAAATCAAACTTGATGAATTCGCCTTTTCTAGACAGTATCAACCACCCAACACGTATTATACATTTAGGAACGAACTATGCAAAACCCCAATGATTAGGACAAATTATGGGACCCAAACATTTGGTTATTTAATACCCTGTTTCCTGAAGAAACATCGTGATATTCCGAAAATGGTCCACTAATCCCGTTCGATACATGCCTTCAAACGCGATATATCAAGCAGTATCTTCTTACCCGTACTATGGAATGAACTCTGCTGATGTTGTATCCGCGGTACGTTTGCTGTGTTGCATTTATACGCATTTGTTCTTTTGTATTAAGTTCTTTGGTATTCATGTTGTTTTCGTGCATTCTGTACTTTGTTTATGTTCGCTGCTACCGCTGTGAGCGATGCTCATGTACAGGTGAATGGGCCTTAGTAAGGCAGAGTCCATCTTGCCTTTAGCCCACTCACCCGGGAAATTTTGCCAAAATAAATCATTTCCGAAATAAAAAAAAAAACTAATTTTCCAGCGATTTTAGTACATTTGCAGACTGAAGAATATGGCGCAGCAGTTCGTTCCAGTTAAAAGAATGGTATCCTCTGCATCTTTCTTTGCATAGTTGGCCTCTATTACCAGGCGACCGCGATTGGGTGCCGCCTCCTGTTATTTAAGCTTTGAAAGGATCATGAAGACAGTACACAGCGTTGTTAAATTTGAAGCAAACAGGTGACTCACTCACTTTTATTCCAGCCACGAAAGACGTTTCTTAACCGAAAAGGGCAGTAAATATTGGGACACTTTCCAATTTCGCACTACAATGACGGAATATGGTGAGTGACGCAATAGAGGACAGCACTAAAGCATATTTATCAGCAGCGCGTCGGCGTTCAAGTGATACGCTAAAACGGAACCATAAGAGGCCCCACTGCAATCGCCCAGTCCTGTATCTCGGCGTTGGCTTGGCGTCAATCGCACGAATATTCTGCGATGTCATAGAGAAATCGCTATAAAGTTGCTGGAGAGTCATCACTGCACCACCACCACAACCACCATCATTCTGGTCCTCACCATCATCATCATAATAAACAACACCATCGTCATCATCATTATCACCCCCACCGCCATCATCATCCTGATCATCACCATCATTATTATTACCCCCACCACCACCATAATCATCAGCATAATCCTGACAATCATCATCCTCCTCCTCATTAACACCATCGTTATCATCATCATTATCATCCCCACCACCACCACCATCGTCATCATCCTGATCACCACCACCACCACCACCACCATCATCATCATCATCATCATCACCCTGTCTACGCCAACTCCCATAGATCTCCAATTATCCCGGTCCTGTTTCAACTGCGACCAATTTTCCCCGCAAACTTCTTGATCTCATCTGCCCACCTAACTTTCTGCCGCCACATACCACTGCTTCAATGTATACTTTATTATCTCCATTATTTGATTGGCGTTCGCGATTAAATTATTGTCATTGTTATTAAGGTAAAGCAGACTTTTTAGTGAACCCAACTCGTATTTTCTTTCATGACCCATTTGTTACTTTATAAGAGCGATGTAAGTGGTTTTGAAATGCAATTACACGTATTCTGAAATCATTCCGGTGTCTGCGATAGGGTTTGTGGCACCAGTGCTTATGAAACAACTACTGCGGCTTCAAGGTGTGATATTCAATATGTTGCTTCTGATCACTACGGGGTCACATAACATTCGGAAGGAGATGACGGGAAAACAGTCCCGATTCATATTCTAGTCGCTTAGAATATTTAGAAACGATGGGCATGGGCGCTTGGAGACAGGCGCTTTCTGGCTGGTCGCGCACCGAAATATGAATTTCATTCGAAATTGTATAAGTGCACATGGGAACTTGATGAGAACTTTCGGCGTTGTCGCGCCAAACACGACTTGACACGAAACGAAAATGACGATTTGTTATTGCGGCTACTGCATCGTTGATCCAGTCAACGTCTGCTTCCAACGCCCTGAGTAACCGTGCAAGTTTTTCGTGTGTGTGCCCGTGGTCGTTCCCATAATTTCGGTCTTCTACATCCCTCATTTTTCGGAGAGAGATGTCCCGACCTAGCACGATTGCTACATCGCGTGCCCGCAAACTTTAGTCTCCAGCCATCTGCCTCTGCTTCCTTACTTCGTCTGTTGTTTTCGCCTTACCTCCGGCTCATTTGTGTGACGTTATAGTTGCTGGCACGCCTCCGCGCGAAAGCCAGGAACTGTCGCGTCGACAGTCATCACCGCTCTCTTCATGATTACCTTCAGTATGGGGCTTGCGTTTGCGTCCTGTCTTCCGCCTCCGTCTCGGCAGGACGCGTACAAAACAGCGGCAGGTGTACGCTTTGAGAGATACGCATCCTCCTCCTCATCCTCCTCCTCCTCCTCCTCCCTCTCCTTCTTCTCCAAGAGCAGCTTGTTGCCCCCTTTTCGCCCCCACTGACAGATTGTACTTAGTCCTGCGGAGCCCCGTTCGCTACACGGTGTCTTCTAAGGGAGGTGGGGGGGGTTCAGAGCCTGTTCGCATGGCGCCAATTTCGAATTGGAGGCAGGAGTTGGCGCCGTGCCAATCTCGAATCGCTTACAACAGTTGGGACGGCGACGGGCTGATCTCGAATCCTTGACGGTAGACCAATGAGTGAGGTGATGGCAGGAGAGGAGGAATAGCGGGGGGGGGGGGGGGGGGGGGCGAGGTCAGGGAGGGGGAGAGACGGGCTTCGCATTCACTGCCGACACGCGAAAAGGCAGCGCGGGGACAGCCGTCGAAAACATTGGGGCAGAACGCCGTTTGTGTGCTCGGCTGAGATTACGAAAAAAGAAAACAAAAAGAAGCAAGCACCAACGTTATCAGAATTTCCATTAAACATTCCAGTTTAGGAGTGGGGAAACAGCCAAGGGAGTGGTAATGCGAGCATATCCTGCTTAAATCAGCCAAGGTATAATCGAGGGGGTGTGTGCTGGCGACGCCGAGCTAGAGAAGGTAGTATCCGTCGAGAAGCGGCGAGAGCTTCAAATCACCCGCCAGTGACAAGGTCACCGACTCGCTGCTTCGCCTCCTCTGTTTTTCTTCACACACTCCTTACATCCTACGAGGCACAGTTTTCCGTGATGATTATATACGTTTTTTTTTTCTTTTGATGCGTACAATAACCCATTACGGGAACCCTTCACTGGAAGCGTTGCTCCGGCGTAACCACCGTCGTTCGGTCTCGGTGGCGATCGCGAGGGAGGCTTTAATTTATCGCCATTTTCTTGGAAGCGGCCAGGCCGTACTACTCAGCAGCTTAGGCTCATCTAATCGTGGAGTGCTTCGCGTTGCGCTCTCCGGCTCGTGTCGTTAACGCACTCGGGCAGGGGACAGCGGAGAACTCTCTCCGCTCCGTCTTCGGGGTTTGTAGCATGCACGGCGAGAGGCTGTGTAGGAGTGGAATAGCGGGGAGGAATATCCTTCTCCCACGTCGCTTAAGCGAACGGCCGGGCGTCATTTCGGCTTAGAAGATCGTTCCCATTGTCTTCCGGGCTGCACTCACTCGCAACTAAGAATAAAGTGGGAGAACGGCTTCCTAGAGTACCACCTGCACGTATACCTCTTTTCTTTGTATACTTAGTTTCCTTGTTTCTTGTTTCGTTTAAGTATGTTACGTCGTTTTCAGTGCAGCCCGAAATGGCGCTGTCAATCTGCGTACGCGAGCAGCGCCTCCCCGTTCACCCGGTCCGCCATCCATATCCGCTCACGCAACTGCTCCTGCAACTTTGTTCCTGCTCTGCTGGTGACGGTGCTGACGATGTCCTGGGGCGAACCTTAACGAACCACAGAGAATGCAATTTGAGACAGTGCGTTGTCAAAGGTTTGTAACGTGTAGCGCCTTTTCCATCGCCAGTACGCCGTTGCAAGGCCGCAATTATTACGCAAGCTTTAACTTTTACGGAAGCTCCCGCTGCCTCAGTCATGTCCGCAACTGAAGCCCACTTCCACCGCCTTGTCATTTTGCTGCGAATCCTTTTTTTTTTTTTGCCACTTTTCAATTTGAAACGTTGTTGGTCGCCATTCGCACCTCCTTTCCTTTTTCGCCCATACTTTTCTGCGATGCCATTTGAGCTATACAGGCATTGTAATGTTACGTATTCTTATTTCTTTCATAGCTTTTTGCTCTTTTCAGACATTAAGGCAAAGAGGGGTATGTCAGACTAAGCAGAAAGCTACATGACTAACACAGAACTCAATCAGACGAAGTGGAGCCAAAAGTAACACGAGAAACAGTATATATATACACAGAGAGAGAGAGAGTTTACGGGCACAAGCTACGAAGAGATTTTCTTTATCGACGAAAATAGGAAAATAGGTCAAAAGCTTGAACTACTGCTGCGCCATTTATCCTATCGAAAGGACGACGTGATCGTGGATTCATTGCAATGGGAGTGCCCTGTCAGTGCGCTGTCACCAGTTCTAACTGGAAATGTAGGCAGCCAATAATGCTGGGGGTGCATGGTTAACAACTTCTCGTTGGTCCCTTTTTCGTGCTCCTTCTTTTCATTCTTATCCGCCATCTTACACAGAGAACAAGCGCAGTAACAACAGAAGACGAGGAGAGGACAGGACAAGCGCTTCTCACATCGTCCTCAGCTTCGTCATCAGTACAGCGGGGTTGATATGCTTTTCTTTTGATGCTTGGTGGCACCGTAAAGGGGCCCATCTGTGGTGGATCGCTAGGCCTACATTTCCTATTTTACAGACGTAACAGGCGGGCCGCCTCATAATACGTGTAAAACCAGCAATCACGGAAACAAACTTTCTAGTTTTAAGTCCAGTGCTGGTTCGCCTTCACCTTCACCTACTTTCTTACTAACCTGTCCGACATTCCGCAGGTGTGAACGCGCTAATGTACCTTCTTGTCCGGGGCACCACATTGTTAAAGGGACCCTGCAACACTTACCATCGACTACTGGGAATGTCTTTTGGGGAAAAGTCTATTGTCCCAGCAATGTCCTCCGGCAAGAATTTTGCATATCCGTTCACTATCACCGAAACTACGCGCGATGAGAAATCGCGCATAATTCCTCCCTCTCAACTCGACCGCGGACAATTAACGCCACGAAAGCTGCGCAGTCTCCCGGAGAGGGGGAAGGCTCGTGGCGTTCACTTCGGCGTCCTTCGATATATCACATGCCGGGGAGTTTTCTCCTTTTCTCCGCAACGTGGAGGGTCTATTTCGGGTCCGGTGCCACAAAAAAGCAGGTATGGCTGCCTGCTCGCAAGCGCGCGCTTAGTCTGGTAGGGAGTTTTTGAAGCAATGAAAGTGTGTTGTTGAGAGGTCTCGCTGAAAGGGGATGTTGAGTGTGTCACTCAAACTCTGCGCGCACTCAAAACACGAAAGAAACGCCAAAACTGTGCATACAGGCACAGAAGACGTTGCTACAAAACGCCGACGACTGCGGATAGTCACCGGAAATACGAGAAATAAGCCGCGAAGTTTACCAGCCACAGGCAATAGGACAGCCATGGCCCAAACGGCGTCGTTTAGGCAATGCCAGGGGTTGCATAATGAGGAGAATTTAAGAGAGTGCGGCTGGCCTCTCCGCGTCTTTCACAGCGATTTGCGCGCTTACCACTTCACGTGCACGTGTAGTATTCCTGGCAGTGTAATCTAAACGACGCGCAGGTTTACTTGCACTGCACAAAGAGTGTTGCAGGGTCCCTTTAAGGAGGCAGATAGCGACGGCCAAGAGCAGCGTTTCCAAATATTCAATGAAAGAAATTATAGCTGGAGGAAATGCGCTTGCAAATACCTATGCGTTATTACCCAGATTGGGTCTCTCATATATACCATCACTGTGTACATTTTTCCTCGGCTCATATCTGAAACGCCCCCATTGTTAGCGCTGAAAGAAAAGAACGAGTCCTGGAAACAAACAAAAAAAAAAAAAAAACATTAGTGCCATAGAGCTGCCATCTTTATCCGGAACGCTGCGGAGCTATGATAATGGGCGCCCGCAGAACTTCCCGTATCGGCAAATGCGCATTCGCGAGTGCAACGCAGCGTGAATTTCGCCTGTCCGTTACGGTGCCGTGAACGGGTTAACCGCGACCGTGTCTAGATAGTCAGCGTGCGTTTAAGCGCGGGAGTACAGGTTAGACAGCGTCGGTTTAAGGCCGGGTTTTCCAGTCCGTCTACGCAACCTTCAATTGCGAGCGAGCGAAATGCACCGTAAGAACGTGAGGGGCCATATAACTACACACGAGGGGGAATAGAAAAGGGCAGAGCGCATGTATAGATAAGCCTAACGTGGCGCTTGATGGTTTGCCACGGTTTTAGAACTCTGGGCAGCGGTTTTGGTTGTGTTTTGTATATGGAGTTGGGCTTCCGCGGGGCGAATGCTGTTCACTGTCCTTGCTGAGAAATAACGAGCGTTTCCAGGGTAGTTTGCTCAGCGAAGCAGGGCATTGCGCCTGAATCCGTGTAGTGTACGTAATGCCTGGGTTTAGTTCGGCCTTCCGACCAAGGAAAGGTCCGCGCTCTTCAATCTCGTCTGCCGAGCCTTCACGCATAAACGTTGCTTGTATGTTAGCACTCAGAGGACCCTTAAAAGAGGGGGATACAAATGGGAAGCAGATAAGAGGGCCACACAGAGCGAGTTTCATGACGCGGACCAGACAACAGCAGTAAAGAAAATCCCCAGAACCGAATAACTTCAAATACCGTCAGAACGAAGTTCTTATCTTGTCTCGCGCTGCTAATTAGATGCAAAGTAGAGCTGAATAGGTTGTACTAATGGCTACACTTTGATTGGTTGTAGGGTTAACGCGCCGACGCAATCCAGGCGATCAGGCGTCCCGTAGTGGAGGGCTCCGGATTAATTTTGACCACATGGGGATCTTTAACGTGCGTCGAAGTCTCGTAAACACGGGCGGTTTTGCTTTTCGCCTCCATCAGAAAAGCGGCCGCCGCGGCCGGTAATCGAACCCGCGACCTCGTGCTAATGGCTACACTTTGAGAGCGATGTTGAAGAGAAAAACAACTGGAAGGGAAGTAAAAAAATGCAAGCAAAAAAAGAGGCGATTGAACGAAGGCAGTGGCTGTGTGCAGAGTTCGAATTTGCTTTTAAACGCCTAATGTTCCTCGCGCTGACCTTTGCACGTGTTGTCGCCCACGCCTATCAGTTTTCCAGGGTATCCATATTTAATTCTTTGTATTTCATAATTTCGTTCGTCTTAGAGCAACCTAAGACAGGGTTTATAGAAATATATTGCGCTGAATCGCGGCATGTTGTGATATAAAGGGCGCAGTGAGATAGCGTTACTAGGCTCATTGAGCTCTCTCCCGCGGGGACTAACGTTCCGCTGTTGCTGCGCTCCTCAGCCGCGCCTTTCAGGCGTCCGTGGAAGACGAAGTCATTATTACATCCGAACCCACTACCTCCAGAGCTCCAGAATACGCGTCTGGTGCGATGACCACTACGCTACCGGCGGGGCTGTTTTTCCCCTCCGCTTTCTCGGGTATTTATGTTAAGGCATTTCTTGTCTGTGCTTGAGGGTGGTAGCCAGCGCCACTCGGACTACTCGGGGTGAAGGGGGCCTTCTTTTTTACCCCCGGGCCGTGACCCAGGGTTCGGATCCCACCAGGCGGGCAATTTCTCTCCACTTTCTTTCTTTCTTCCAAAAATTATGTATCTGTTTCAATGACCTACGGCATCCTCCCCTTTGCTTTCCTTGGCATTCTTGACTGCCAATTCGTATTTCCGTATTATCCCCACATTTCTCATTCTGATTCGCTATATATATATATATATATATATATATATATATATATATATATATATATATATATATATATATATATATATATATATATATATATATATATATATATATATATATATATATATATATATAGAAATAAGGGTTGGAAGTCAAGACAACCTTGTAAAGCAAGGGGAGGATGTGGCAGAGTATTGAAAGGAATAAAGAATTTCGAAAGAAAGAAAGAAAGCGGAGAAAAAATGCCCGCGGGTGCCCACCCGGCGGGCATTTTTTCTGCGGGCATTTTTGCGAGATACTGTTCCGGTGAGTACAAAAGATCAAATATATTTTCCCTCCAATACCGATTTATGCTGAATCGATCGGAAGCTACGGCATATATGTACGTAAGCGGCGCAAAGCGGTAAATTGCCGCTTTCTCCCTGAGGCCTTACCAATTATGTTGCAGAAATACCTCAGAAAGTATGGAAAAGGAGTCAATCTTGTAAACATCTTACAAATTGTATGATGATAATGAAATGGGGAACAAATGCCGAATGAAGAGTTTGTAACTATTGCCACTGGTCGTAACGGTCTCCCTATGTATGTGGTTGTTTTGACTGGCTTTGCATTCTTGACTATCTGGATTTTTTTTTCGCCTGTCAGAAGCGATTATATGGATATCAATGCGACGAAAACTAGGAAAAAGAAAACTGCGCATAAAACGAGGACACAAGCGAGGATGACTAGACACACAGGACACGCACTGCACCCTGTGTGTCTAGTCATCTTCGCTTGTGCCCTCGTTTTATGCGCAGTTTTCTTTTTCGTAATGTACCAACTGGCCCAAGTTTGCATCCTACTTATGAACACAAAGGAGCCTGGATTGCAGGCGTTTTTCAATTAACATCTAATTATATTGGTCTGGAGTTATATTTCTCGCCTAGTTAGGCCTTTACAAGTCTCGCTAATTAGGGGACCGGTTTATATCCGATGTCGATAGAAATTTAACCTCGTCATTTCACCAATTTGTTCATTTTATATACGATAGTTCCTCCTGGACATTCTTTCTTTGATTTTAGCACTACGTGTTTCTAACGCGCGCACATTTTGAAGCGGCCTGGGAAGGGGAGGTCTCGTCTGTCTTCTCTGAAGACTCATCATCGCGTCATCGTTCTTTTTGCAACCAGATATCCTTTTCCGCGACGCTGCGGGAAGGCAAAAACAAAACGCTCCACGAGAGAAGTCACGTGAAAAAGAGCCCATCCAGCTTTTGCCGTAAACATCGCATGAATAGGTCGATGAGCCGACGTCCTCTTGCGACGAGCTAGGAGAACCAACCAGAAACAAAACACGCTGGCCGTATCAACACCACCTACATGTGAGAGCCTGCGAACAATATTCCTACCGATGCTTCTTTGTCAAGTAACCCACCAGTCGCCCGTTTTGTTTCTTAAATCTTCGTTTATCTACTCTCTTCCTTCCTTCTTGTCTTGTTCCGTAATGCACGATCCAGTCCTCGAAGTTCTCTGGCTACGAGCTTCTCAACTTTCGCCGTCTTGGAAGCGTTGCTCATTTCCGCAAGCCTGCACGTGGCACCTGGTCATAGCGCTGACTGAAGCAGCTGTGGCAAGGCGTCCGCCGGGGTCAAGAGATCTACTGTCGCCGCTACCCCCGAGAAACAAACAGTCCCTGAACTGGCTGCACAAGTAAAAACTGAATAATGCAATGGCTCTGAACGTGTGGTTAGGGTAAAAGCGAAAACTTGGGGGGTCTAAGTAAATTCGTTGACCCGGAAACGGCTTGGAATCGAAAGGTGAGGCCCGGACTGCCATTGGTTCTGTTTCTTAATGACCATAGGTCTTCTTTGGCCACGCAGAGGGTACGTGCGCTCCCGTGGGAGACGTATACTTCGTCAAGAGGTGGATGGCTCCCGTTGGGTGATGCAAGTATACACCAACCGTGTCAGGGAAAACAAACAACGGAGCCGGCAGGTAGCGTGTCGCTGACGCTAGCTACTGGGGGCGCGCAGAGATAACGCTACTGCGTAGCCAGTAGGAAAAAAACGTAAACTCCGCGTGTCTGCGCAGCCACGCATAAGATCGCGTGAGCTGCATGCGGAGAGAGCATGGCCGCTTGAAATGCAAACACAAGAGGGCACTTTGGGTTCGTAGCCGGGCTACGAAAAGACGCTTGGAATTGGGAGGATGTTATCTCGCACGCCTGTGAAGCACATCTGCAGAATTTAAGCGAAGTTTGTAGGTGTCGTCCCTGAAGTGTCGTACCATTGTCCCCCCTGATAAAGAAAGTGCATGACAGCTCCATCTTACCATGTACTCACCTACGGGGCAGAGGCTCACTAAAAGGATTCAACTTAAATTGAGGACGACTCAGGGAGGAATGGAACGGAAGATGATAGGTGTAACACTAAGGGACAAGAAGAGAGCGGAGTGGGTCAGAGAAAAAACGCGTGTTAAGTACATATTAGTAGAAATTAAGAAGAGGGAATAGGTGTGGGCAGAGCATGTAATGCGAAAGGAAGACAACCGTTGGTCATTAAGGGTAACAGAGTGGATCCCTCGAGAAGGCAAGCGTGGCAGGGGGCGGCAGAAAGTTAGATGGGCAGATGAGATCAAGAAGTTTGCGAACATAAATTGGTCGCAGTTATCACAGGACCAGGATAATTGGAGATTTATGGGAGAGACCTTTGCCCTGCAGTGGGCGTAGATAGTCTGATGATGACGATGATGATGATAGGTGCCATGTGTTTTTCACTTATGCAAAAAAACTCCCCATGCTCCACGTGTCTATGAAGCGCGTAGAGTGTGAAAACGAACGCCCCGGTGTGTGTGCTATTAGCACGTCACCAACAAAGTCGCACGCCGTTGGAAACATTGATTTGGGGATCAAGGTTATACTTCTCGTCACTTTGAGTGGATAAGTTATCAATAGGCGCCAGTTTCAAGATCAGTAGAGACAAAATAAAATACTGCGTGTGTCTGCACGTGCCTCTCTCAGGTGTGACCGGCGTTAACGCTCAAGAAAAGCAACATTTTCTCATACTTTTCACCTAAATTCTGGGTCGCCCATTTATATCGTGTGGTGCAAAGCTTTCCTGATCATCCACCTTCACAGAATGGAATGGCACATGATTTTTCTTCTGTGTTTCGATTTCCGTATTCTAAAATTAAAAGTGAACTAAGATATAATGCCGAAAATTCACAAACAAGGACAAGAAAGAGACATTTGTACGCAGCGCTGTCCCTGTGTACGCTTTTTCCTACCCATGTGTGTGTTTTTTCTGCGCTGTAGCCCTAGTTATGTTAAATGGACGGACAGCCGATTTTTTTCGCGTATATGTGTTCTCTGGCTCATATGAAAGCCAGCGTTTTATATAGCCCGGTAACCACAAGCAATTTGTGGACAAATTGGCGGAAATAATTTTAATTTGGCAGCAAGCTTTCTGAAATCGGAAGGGTGGCGGTTCGTAGAGTTGAAAGTTGACACTACAATATGTGTCCCGTGTCCCGGTCACGTGACCTGCCAGCCTAACAGCTACTGCAACTGTTGAAACGTTTATTCACTTATTGAAAACCTTTTAACACAAGTATTTGTACAAGGTTAAATTGTATTTGTATTTCTAAACATTATTTTGAAAATTCTAAAGACACGCCGCCCACCGCCCCTGAGTTGCTCTCAGTGTGGCTAACTGAGCCTCCATGCCCAGAATCAACGCCAGCGTTCAGTAAACAGACCCAGTGAAGCAGCTTTGACGGTTCTGCCCGAGTCATGGGCGTTTGCTCTGCCAAAATATTCGATTTCAGTTTCCAAATACGCCAATGGCAGCTTAAGAAAAAAAAAAAATACGCACCCGGGGAGAATCGAGCTCCCGACCTCTACAACGTGAAGCCAAATTCTACCTATCGTCCATCCCAACAGATGGCGCCTTCATGCAAAATAGACTGGTGAATTAAAAAAAACACATAAAGGAATAAGAAAACCTGCGATTCACATTTTTTAGCTGGGGACAAGTTTTTAAATACCGCTTTTCATTCCGCATAGAGACAAAAGTATGTTGCCATGCTACAGCATGTCATAGTTGCCGGCATTATTTTTGGGAGGACACATACGGCTCGTAGATCTAAAAAAATTCGATTTACAAAGTTCTAAGGCGTTATCAGCAAAACCGTTTCTCATTAAGGTGCTTTAAGGGATGCCCTTTCATTTGGGATAGAGAATATATACCCGACAAAAATCGGTTGTCTCTCCCTTTGAACCAACTCGCGCCAACCTCAGCCTTACTAAAAAATGAAAGAAGTAATTGAAATTGCGTGCATAAAAGGTAAACAGAAAAAAGGGAAACATGAATATTATCGGATTGTAAAGGGGGATTTTGTGCTAGGTAACAAAAAAAAATACGCTGTGACAAATGCAGGTAAGTCAGCTTAGTCCCATAAGCTATAGCTTTCTTACCATATTTTGTAACACACACTTCATTCCGCCCCAGTTGACTCAACATCAGAACTCCCAGCAGGATATGTTTTCTTTAATCAACCCTCACTTGCTATAGCTCAGTGTATACATAATTCGAGGTGGCGTCACAATGCTGAGATCGTGACTCAAGCAAGAACACGAGCGCCGGTATCATGCTGCAGATTCGTCACGCAAGAAAAACTTTACTGCGCGTCATATAAATGTGTGTATCGATGAAATCAGAGCGCCTCGGTGGTCCAAAACAGCACTTTCAATCCTACAGACGATTTGGCATGAACAACACTGATCTGGAAAAAAAAAAAAAAAAAAAAAAAACTTGTTTCCGCCCGGGATCGAACCGGGGACCTTGCGCGTGTGAGGCGCACGTGATAACCGCTACACCACGGAAACGGGATGGGGGAGGCATCGAATAAGATGAAGGTCAAAACTGCTAGGTGCTTCCTTCGCTTCTAACTCCGTATTTGTAGCGTTTGCTTCAGTTTCCCGGCCGATACTGTAATTTTTTTTTTTAATGCGGCGTGTTTGATGCGACAATGGGAATGCGATGTCTAAATTATTGATGTGAGTGAGTGAGTGTGCCTTTGTGCGGAAGTAAGGGAGCAGCAAGGAGGCCTGTTGACCCAAACTCGAAGGCGACTCGACCTGTACCTGTTCAGTGATCATTGAAGCGGCAGACTGCATGCGGTTACTTGGCTGGAAATTCAAACATAACAAGAATTAATCAGTGTGATATCAGTAGTGCCCTTGCACAGATAGAATGGCCTCGTCCTGATGAAATTCGTGAAGGAAAAGGAAACAAATTGAGGACATTTGAATGTCAACGTATTTCTCCTAACAAGACAAATACAGCTGCGATAGCCTCGGTCAAGAAAAGCCGTGATCGTCCGGTCAAGTCGATACATGGCATAAATGATAAAAGCCACAGCTGTTCTTACAAAAGTCGCAAACCATAAACTGTGACTACACTCGAAGGTTATTGTAATGTCGAAAAATTTCTTATCCCAGAGACAATGCAAAAATATAGAAATTGGCTGTTAAGGAAAAGAAGAGAAATAGACCTATTATTGACGAAAGGAAATATATAACGTAGGGCCGTGGCTAAGGCGTTGTAAAAACAACACTTCAGATGGAAAACAAACAAAAAAAGAAAACAACTACTGCTTTTACAACGTTTTATGTTTAAGGTTTGCCATACGTCCCGTTGCTGCCGCTGCTGCGTCCCCAAGTAGCTGTCAGTGGGATTAGCCTTGCGAGTTTTGCAGACACTTGATGCGCCTGAACGCCCTGATACCCGCCGCGGTGGCTCAGTGGCTAAGGCGTTGCGCTGCTGAGCACGAGGTCGCGGGTTCGATTCTCGGCCGCGGCGGCCGCTTTTCTGATGGAGGCGAAAAGCAAAAACGCCCGTGTGTACGAGATTTCGGCGCACGATAAAGATCCCCAGGTGGTCAAAATTAATCCGTAGCCCTCCACTACGGCGCGCCTCATCGCCTGCGTTGCGTCGGCGCGTTAAACCCCACAATCAATCTGAACGCCCTGATAATTTCGGAGGCGATACAAGCACGCTGCCATTCGCTTGCACATGAGACATCGTCGACAAACTTCAGCAGCGTTGCCACCCGCCTTGCTCTGAGCCGCTTTGATACCCACAGTGTCTCAGTTCCATATACGCAAAACGTTTCAGACTCAAACCGTCCAGGCCTTTCCGCAAAAACTCGACAGAGAAAGATGTCAGGGTTCCTAGTTGTTGTGCAGTCCGCACACAGGGTCATGAACCGCCGTGCTGGAGTATGCTGATTGATCTATTTCGCAGTCTGCAAATGAGGGGGGCATCTACTCGCTAATATCCTCTTAAGGCGCACGGCTGAAGGGGTGTGGTCGCATAGACAAGAAATGTTGATGTAGTAACGTCTTGAAGCCCCCAGAGATAGCGCTACTGGTTGCGCTTTGCCTTGTCACCAGCGTACTTGGGCGCCGAGACAACGTATGTTGTGTTAACTGCATGGTCCGCCATTTGGCTTCCGTTCATTCCCACGTGTGAGGGAGTCCAGTGCAACACGATGGGAAATCTTTCGGTGGGTAACTATTGAGTAATATCGAGGACCCTCTTTAGCTGCGCCGGAAAGACCCTGCTGAAGGCGCTTGAGGATGTATTCGGAAACATGAAGGACCACCAGAACTTGGGCCTGAACTGGCGGGGTCCTCAGAAGCGGTACTGCTAGGAGTGCAGTGTCAGCTGTAGGCGCTATATGATGGAATCATACTCCCTAACATATATGCGCAGACAGGGGAGATGGTACCAGCGGTCGGGTAAGCTTGAAGGTATCTACTGATGAAGCCGGTGGGGTTATATGGTGTAGGCTACCATGAGTGTGTGTCGTATAACTTGTAAGTTGCGTACCAGCCGTTTTGCCTTCCGCAGAAGCAGATATATATATTTTTTAATGAGCCTCAGAGACCAAAGGCGTTGTGCTGGCCTTCAAGTAAAGAGTTCTCGAGAGGTCCTGCCGGGTGGCGCTGCTCGCCTGCTATGACAATGTGGCTACGCTGGCTCATTCGTGCGCTTCACAGCAAATACCCCGGTAAGTTGTGCACTGCCAGAAAATAATTGCGAGGTGGGACGACCGCTTATGAGGAAGAGCACCGTGCCACAACAAAAGTCGGGAGTCGCAAGGACAGAGCTGTTCCTGCTGTCCCTCCTTCTTCATCTCCCCGCTTTCTCCCCGCGCGCTTCGTGATGTGGGTTTTTCCGTCGCAGCACCTCACAGGCTTTCTCTCCAATGAACGATGAGGCTCCCTGGAGAGAAGACAAAGAAAAAGAAAGTTAAAATAAGAAGAAGCAATCGCGAGGCAATGGCAGGCATGCAGTTATGCATGCAAGGTTAAGAAGGAGCCTTTTTTTTTTTCGTCGCAGGCTTCTATAATAATTGGTTATGAGCCCAGGTCTCGCACGTGGGGCACATCGATCTCGCAGGCAAGTTCGCCAGCCGAACGGTCGACGGGGGCCCGCTTCCAAGGGGCGGCTCGGAGGAGGCAGGGAGACCGTGCAAGTCGGAACAAAGCGGTGCCATTGTAGTACCACCCCCCATGCGGGGACCTTTCCTTTGGCGCACCGGGGCCCGGATGACTCAAGACGAAGGGCACACAACCTCCCCCTCTACCCATCTCGCCGCACACCCGACCCCGGAACGACACACGTGCGGGCGTTTCGAGGAAAGCCGGCTCTCTCTGTTTCCAACTGCTCCTTTTATCTGGCGCACTTCTAAATCGTACGCTTATGTGCCGCCAGAAAAACGGTAGGGGGTTGGTATGAGGCTTTCTTCCTGGTCGGGTGGCGCCCCGCGGGGAGTTCGGGCCTTTTAAACACCTTTGCATGAGAATGCGGGTGATGAACCGGGACCGCCCGCTGTGGCGTTGTCTGGCCTTTACGCAACCTCGCTGGCGGTAGGAAAAACACGTTGGTTGCGCAAGTTGAAGGACGGTTTTGGCTGTTTTGTTATCGGCAGCCTTTCACACAAACTTCTTATGCGTCTCTCCGCGTGTCTTTTTTTTCTGTACCGACGTTTTCTTTTTCTCTTTTTCTGACCGTTAAGTGCCCAAAGGTATTCTTTTGCTCACTCGCACCCCTTCGGCGGGGGATGTTCGTATAGGCTTTGTCGAGTTTCCAATTGATAGCGCTCGTTGCGGCGAAATTGTTTTGTTATCTACGGAAGGAGTTGAATACGAACATAATGTCTTCCTGCCTTCGAGTCCTTGCGCGTTTCACGCGAACTTCAAGGGCAGTCACCTTCTAACGTACAAGGAGGAGGTTCCGCCTCCTCCGCAGGAACCTACCGCTCCCAAGCACTTCACTTACTCCGCCGGAAGCTCACATGTGGCGGCTCTTGCAAACCCACACTTTCCTACACCGCACTCTTTCAACAGCAGTGCAGTTGTTACTGGCCGTACGTTCGGGGTTCGTGAGCGCCGAAAACTCCCCACGAGGAACGCTATTCTGCAGGCGTCGTGCAGGTGTCGCAAATTCTCGCAACACCAACTTGACAACGGAAAGACACGTGATAGCGGCCGGCTCAACAGTCGAGAGGAGCATGCGCATGCGCTCAGTATCGTTGGACAGCCCTTCGCTCGGGAGATTGCGTCATCGTGTCGTCGGGAGCATGCGATCAGTATCATACAAGACACCTCGCGCGCAGCGTCTTCGCAGTTTTTGGCATTGCCTGGCAGCGCATAGTTGGCATTGCGGAGGAAGAGGGCGCGATCCGAAAGGCAGGGCGTGGTACTGAAAATATGTGCTCGTCAATGCTCACGTAAAACAGCTTCAGGATTCAAGTATTGCGCATGAGTGCGAGCTTCCCTGGATTTTTTTGTGCCCACCCACCCACACCAATTCGTCTCCCCTGACTGCCCCTCATGTGGCGCGCTGGACGCACTCTTCCACTCCCAATGTGAGCGTCCACGAGGCCCTTTCCCCTTTTTCCCATCCCCCTCTCACTGAGAGCAGGCTTTGGAGAGCTCCGGCTTGGCAACCCAAGAAACCATCACGGCCAGAGCACTGGACGCCGCGGGGGCCCTTTGTGCCACCGCCACCCCCTTACCCTGATCGCAATGTAAAATAAAGTGGCACTACTACTACTGACTCTGGATGCTGCTATGACCTTTGACGGAGGCCCCATATCTGCAGTATGCGCTTAGGTTCCTGTCCCAACGAGGCAGCGCCACACTTTTCATTAGTTTAGCAAAGAAAGTGAAGAGTGCAGTTGGGCGAACTGAGTCGAAATGTGTGGGCTCTTTATACGGTTTCAACAGAGCGACAGCGCCGGGAAGCCTCCACTTTGCTTTGAAGCCGGTGGTTCCTAAGAGGTACATCGACGGGCGACGGTAGATGGTTGGACAATACCTTACAACGTTGCCCGTGGAGTACTTCAGCGCCCAACTAGTTTCACATCTGTACGATCAGTCTTGAGCGGTGCTACCGCAGTAAGTTTAGATTTTGATGTACGCAGACGATGGTGGGGCTCAGGCCGTAGCAAACGTGAGCTGGCGCGCGAGGATTCAGTGTGAGATACGATAAATTGTCGAATTTCTCGCGAAACGCAGCCGTCAGATCTCTGCCCCGAAATACTCCGCAACCATCATCGTCATGCGAAGAGTCACCAACTACCGCTAGCAGTTGCAGACGTGCCGGTGCCTACGTCCACCATTTCAGAGTTTCCTTCTCACGTGAAAACCACAAATTCTTAGCCTAACAAGGAAGCTAGCATGACTTATGCGCGTAATTTATGCGCATCGTTCATCTAGCAGCTCTACAGAAGGGGGAGGAGTTCGTACGCAACTTTTACGACACATAATAAATGGGCTGTTTTCACTTATTCAAGGTCAGCAATCGAGCTCTTAGCATCACTTCCGAAATAACAGCTGCCCTCGGTAATTCGCAATTCCCACACCAGCGAGCAATACGGGAGCGGCTGAGTGTGGAACAGGGGCTTGCTGCACACTGCAATGTCGCCGGTTACGTCGCAGCAGACCGAACGGCCTCGTCCGCCAACACTCCTTTCCTGCTTTGCCAATTTCGTTCCGAAAAAGAACGCGGCTGCTCTAGAATTTCACAAAACTGTCCACCGGGGCTCAAGTAACAAGCTGCATCTGTACTTCCTTTACCCAACTGCAGCTTCAGGCTACGTCCAGGTCCAAGCAAACGTGAAGGCTAAGCAATCTTGCATCGGCTGCTGTTGGACGCTTGCAGTGGACTTTTCAAGGCACGTCCTTTTCGAAAAAAAGAGATAGACAAGCTTTAACTGACCACGAACGTGGGCCTGCTTGGTCCTGTTATTCCAGAGGACATGTAGTGACGTCCTCAAGCCGTTGCGGGATGTACGCCGTCAGTCGTTTTTGCTCTTCGGTGGTGCTTGTTGCGGTCAGCCATTCTTTGTGTGGAAGCGTTTGTAGAGCTTCAGCAGCAGATACCAACGCCCAGTGATGTACGGAACGGCGTCCCTGAAACTAGTTCCTCTTGGGAAATAAGGAGGAACGGCACCGTTTCGTTAACTGTAACGGAAATTGGTTAGTTTACGAAGGAACGGCAAAGAGAGGGAACGGCGTTCCTTATTTAAACGTTCCATCGCGAGGATTTCGCTGTGTTTGATGCCAAGGCATTAGGGCGCTGAAGCTAGTACACAAATCCACAGGCCGCTACTGTGTTTTTCTTCCTATAAGCTGCCCAATTTGACCAACCACGAATTGGAGTTTGGTAACCACGCTGTTAGGTTGGTGTTTTTATTTTAGCTCCCGTGGGTTACTGGTTCTCAAATATATATGCGTTCGTCTCTTTGACGTCTTTACCAATTGAGATCACTGCATGCGCTTTCCCACATCCAGCTACTTATTTCATTGCAAATTAACAAAGCGTAAATTAACTAAACTTATCATTCACAGGTCATGAAGCCACTCTCCTAGCCTAGCGATGGACGTACTTCAGCGACAGGATCCCGTGTTCATTGGTCACCTGCTTCCTACCCTGATCGTCCTGGAGAAACGAAGTAATTGCCAGTCCATGAAGGGACTGACATAATGTGGCCCTCAGGCAAGCGCAGTTCTCGCCGGGATCGAAAAGAGGTAAACGATGTCAGCATCTGGGATTAAGTATGCTGCTTTTCTGATGAATTGTTCGGGATTGCAGGTTTGGACACCTCAAAGGAAAGCGCGAGGTCGTTGTCGCCAGTTGCTTAATCCCAGGATTTAAGCTATCATGTATCAAGTTAGCTTCGGACTCCATGCCGAAGCTAACGTGCAGTCCTGTTTTGTGCAAAGAGGCGCACAAGTTTTCCTACGGCGAAATTTTCACGCCCCCCCCCCTTTACAAAAAAAAAAAAAAAAAAAAACCCAAGCTGGGTGAATGTTTAGAGATTGCGTCTTTAATAACTGGCGTCACACCGGAACGATTACCAGGAAGATTAGCAATTACAAGATTAGCAGGAAGCGTTACACGTGGTTAGAACAACCGTTGTGGAATTTCGTAAGCGTTTCTAGGAAAACCACTGCAGTGGTCGCAATTAATTTGCCTAAACAGATGGTGTAAAACCTTTCGACTAAGTAGTCTTTGCGAAGAGGGAGGTTGTTTTATTCCGGCCGAATTGTCGAAATGCACCTACGTAATATCTCCTCGGTAGGTGGAATTACATTTGGGAGGAAAAAAGCCATTCAGCAGTGTAGGCAGAACTTATTCCGATTAGATTAAGATGCTGGGCCTACTGTATTCGAATACGGCAGGGGGATTTTTTGCAAACTTAGGCTTAAAACGAACCCCCTTCCATGGGTGCTTTAAAAGTTTGGGATATGACTTTCACTTTTTAAGTATGGTGACCGATCGCAAACTTCGAGTCAAAGCTATTTTAAATATGAAACGCCTTTCAAAAAATTATATGTATTCATCTGCGCGTGGAAACTTCCTCCAAATCTTAAAGGACAAGTAGTTAATTGGGTGTGGGTGTGCTTACGTTTAGGTAAAAAAGAACACGCCACGTATCTCTTAAACGTTTGGCTTAAAATGTGCAGCGACATTTAAAACACCCTTGACGAGCATCATATGTCAAGCGTATAACCTCGGTTGAACCCAGAATGCATCTATGTTAACGCCCTAAGCCAGACACTTAACATAAAGCATCTGGCATTCATCCGCGACCTTCGAACGACAGCACGGGAACTCCATCAAAAGTCTTGCAAAGGACCCCCTTAAAATTTCGCCCTGCCTGACAGAAACGAGAAATAATAAAAAAAAACGCCACTTTCTTGCTTGCCGTTCTTCCGTCGCCAATGCACAAACCCTGCCTGCTGCCTATACTTTTTACGGGCGTATTTTCATCGGCCACTAAAGCAGCGAGCAGCTTATATTGACGTGCCCGTCGCCTGGCTCGAAGATAACCGGTCGCCTCCCCGGCACGCTTCATTTTCCATTGTGCTTGTTCTTACGCTTTTTTTTTTGTCCATGCGACGTGCGTGCATGCCAACACGTTGCCTTTTGAACCACGCACCTTTTTCAGGGGCCGCTTGGCCGCTGACAAAGGACCCGGTTCCCCGCGTGCGGAGTGTGCGTACCCCAACCATCCACCACAAGGCTTGCTGTCGCATGCAACGAGCTCCTCTCGAAACCATACAGGTAAGTACAAAAGCCCAAACACGGTGTCATCGCCGCGGCAATGGTTGCACACATTCATCAGCGGGAGTGGATCACACTAAAATCACTAAAGGAACATTGATACTGTCAATTACACCAGGAAAGATACAGACACTTAAGCTATGAAGAGATTGCAAGGCTTTCTCGCTACCTTCGAGGGGTTGCTCAGGTTCGGCTAGACGGGGGGTGGCTCCGCGCATTGGCCTTTCAGAGCGGGCCAGCGCACGTTCCGGAATAAACACGCCGCTGTGCGTCCCAGCATGGGTTCCCCAATCACCCCGCTCCTCCGTCCTCCGTTTTCGCCCCACAGCTTTTCCTGCTCGTTCAACAGACACGAGAAGCGAGTCACGGGCCAACCACCCCCTTCTCTGATCGACCCTGCGAGTTGCTGCTCGCCGACAACACATCGACGACCCCACGCTTTTCGGTTGGTGTCCCCAAGGGCTTTTCACTTTGCCCTCCGACCTTCGCTAGATCTGAGGCAACCCATATTGATAAGGCCTGTGTGGTGCTTCAGCGGCAACGCTGGGAGTCACAGTAGTAACCACCTCTGAGTGGTTGTTAAAGCTTCAGAAGGAATGCTCTGAGGACACCAGGGCACAGCGAGAAATAAAAGAGAGCGCACAGATCTCGTGAGTTAGTAAAACGTGCAGTTGGGTTAGTTGTTACATATCGAATGGGAGTCTTGAGGACGGTGGCAGACGAGACAGACGCCTGTCTCGTTTGCCACCCTCCTCGTCTGTTTTGCACTAAGCCTCCCATTCACGTTGGCTAGTGTTATCCTGATCATGTATAGTGTAATCTAGGTCGCACAAGTGAAGGTAACCAGTGCATACATAATGTGACTTTAAAAGCACTGAATGGTGGGAAGCTTTTGCACTGGATTTTTTTATATTGTAGCCGCGGACTGCTGGCTACAACCTCGAAGCCCTGGATTGAGGACGCCTCTCACTGGTCCGGAGTGACCGCGATCACAATGGAGGGTCATAATGAATGTTTATTCTTTCTATTCGCGATTTCTTCGTGTGGCACATGAAGGGAGACGGGGAGAAAAAAGGAAGTAAAACGACGGTACGTACGTGGGAAGGACCGCGAAAATTGGAGCACTTCTCATAAGTTGGGAATGCGAAAGAATTCAACCCCGCAGTGTCGCTTCAAAATATAATCCGCCTCTTTCATTGCGGTGTGCTGCCACCTAGCGTGCCTAGCGGAAGTTGAAGCCGTAGGGTTTGCCGGCGTTTCCTCCGGCTGCGTTCTCGTTGTATGCACGGCAATCCCACATTACGGCGAGGAGCAGCCGAAGTTTTTCTTCTGTGTTGGTGTTATAACGCCTTAAGATGACAGCCCCTGGTCATCACATAATACCAGGCGGCTTCTTATCACTGAATGAGGGCTGGCAAAGAAATCTCGGACAGATCCGTGTGCCCGGTGTGCCGGCCGAGTAGCAGAGCGAGCAGTACTTGGAGTCACCTGGCATGAAGTGCGATCGCCAGCTCAACAAAGGCCGGCAGTTCGCAAAATGCCTTTAAGCGCTGGACACATGTACGATTGGTACACGCGATTCGCATGCGACTGATCGTTACGACTGTCGCCACGACTAGTCGTACGCGTGAATTTGAGACGGCCCGATGCGGGCATGAGATGCGTCGTCGGCGTCGCTCCGCCGACTGTTTTTGCTCAACGGTCAACTACGATGATCGCTGAGCTGAATTTGTAGATTCTCCGCTTTTGTTCGCAAGAAATGGATAAAGCAAGCAATCTTGAAGCGTTTTCTGCCATCGGAAACAGTCCGCGCACACGCCGGCCGCGCCTGCCAGCTCGACGCACTCAGCGGCTCGAACCGGCGCAGACCACGGTAGCAACCGCGCTTGTCGCTGCTCTGTCAATCTGATCGCTAAAAAGTTCCACATGCGAGAAAGTAGGTGTTAGTGTGGTGAAAAATTGTGCTAGGGATTGTTGTCTGGGCTTATTTTAAAAGCGGCGATCAGATATATCTGCCGCGATGCAAGCGTATACGCTGACCGGTCGCCGCGGCGCGCGTTGCGCCGAGCGGCCCAGAGATGGCGATACCTGCGGGGAAGCATCGAAACAGGCTACGCAGATGTCTCGGTCACCGATCTCTCAAACGGCAGTTATAACTTAAACAGAGTTCCACATGCGAGAAAGGGGATGATAGTGTAGTGAAAAGTTGTGTTGCGGATTGTTATTCGCAGTTGCACAGATAGCAGCGATCAAATATGCGCCAGGATGCTAAGCCTAATGTTCCCAACACCCGAGCCGACGCGAGCGACGCAAGCCGCCGTAGCCGATCGCGTGCGGCCGACGGGAAGCGATACAAGCCGACACCGTTCCCTTTTCGGCACTCCGAGTTACAGCGGAACGCAGCACAAGTTGTGGGCATTGTTCCGCGCACAACGAGCACACACAAAAGATCAAACGATGTAAATACAACCACGACCCCTTCCCGCTTGTGCGGGAGCTGTGGGGAATGTCGTCTGCTGCCCCTACTGGACTGCTTAGGGACTTGGCCGCTTGGGGATTGCGCATGCGCAGTGGGGTTGTGAAAGAGGCGGATTGGAGGATCAGGCGTCGGCTCCTGGCGCCAACTGTCAACGTCGCTGGAAAATCCATTTGAGTGGGTTTGTTATGCTGTCATCGGCGTCGTCGTCGGTGTCACCACCACCACCACCACCACCACCACCACCACCACATCCAATTACCCCAGTCCTGTGCTAACTGCGACCAATTTTCTCCCGCAGACCTCTTGATCTCATCTGCCCACCTAACTTTCTGCCGTCCCCTACCACGCTTGCCTTCTCTAGGGGTCCTCTTTGTTACCCTTAATGCCCAACGGTTATCTTGCCCAGTCGAAAAACACAACAGGAATTTCTGTCGCACAACAGAATTTTCTGTCGCACGACAGAAATTTCTGTCGCACGACAGGGATTTCTGTTGGGACTACAGGATGGTCTGTCGTGCGACAGGAAGTTCTGTAGTACAACTACAGAAAATCTGTCGTACGACAGGCATTTCTGTCGCACGACAGGAATTTCTGTTCGGACTACAGGGTGGCCGGTCGTGCGACAGAAATTTCTGTAGTACAACTACAGGAAATCTGTCGTACGACAGGCATTTCTGTCGCACAACTGGAATATCTGTTGGAAATGCAGGATGGTCTGTTGTGAGACAGGAATCTCTGCAGAATGATGACAGAATGTCTGTCGTACGACCGAAATTTATGTAGTACAACAGACATATCTATCATGCGACCGACATTCTGCAGTCCCCACTACAAAAACCTTTGTAATAGAACTACAAAATTTCTGTCGCATGAGACATTTCTGTTGTACTACAGTTATTGTGCAACACCGTGTAGGCACTACACAAACTTCTGTTGGCCCACAGACTGTCCTTCAGCCACTACATTCATCATTCCGTAATTACCATTATTATCTGCCATGCGACAGATCATTTTGTAGTCCCTGCAGATATTTATAGTGTGAAAGAGAAGTTTAGATCCATTGCGAAAGTGTCACATGACAGACCGTTCAGTATTGCTACAAAATCTCTTGCTTACCCTGTCGGAAAACCCCGCGTTTTCCGGCATTAGGAGAGCGATGGAATAGCCCGGAAAAAACGAAATACACAGGAAAACGCCGCGCTGAACGACAGCAACGCGTGAAGGTTGCTGGAGAGCATCGAATAACATGAGGACATTGCCTTTGGGGACAGGGCTTCAGCCAATGCGAAGGGGATAGCACGAACGGGATCTGTTTGGCTGTACACGGGAATGCCGCGCGCCGCGATCGACGCAGATGCTCCGAAACTTGGTGTTTGCGGCCCGTGCGGTGCCGCAAAATGTCACTTTTTTAGCGTGCGCTGCACGGAAACAATGCTGCGTGCGAGTGACGGTCATCTCGTTCAATTGCATTGCAAGCGTCTGTTGTAATGAACGTTTGTTGCATTGCGACCATTAGCATTCCGGCCGTGTTGGAAAAAATCTTCGCTACCAATTTGCAATTAACAACACAACTTAGCACAAATCACACTAATGTTGGAGCATCTAAGCGTAGCCCCATAATAAAAAAAATGGATACATAGAGAACTTCGGAAATTCCTTGGGTTCTTTGAGTGAATTGCAATTGCATATATTGTACTGTGGACAATGTTTGATAAAATAATCAGGCAACAAGGGTACCCCTTGGCAAAACGGACGCATAACAAACAAGCAAGATGTGCTTTTTGAAGACGTGGTCTAATAATTGCAGTGCACATTCTGACATGCATTTCTGGGTGTCTTTGAGAGCCCCATTGTTTCAATCTGCGTGCTGTTGTTTTATTTTTTTAGTGAGCAATTTGTTTATTTTAACGCGAAACATGTGTCCAATCAAGCCGAAATAGTTAAAATAAGATTTTAAAAACAGCGAACCAGTGGCCGCTACCTGTGTGAAAAAAAAAAAAAGAAACGGCGCCAGTGAACTCGCTGCATTACCGAGATGTGTTAAAAAAATAAATGTAGATAGAAAGAAAACGCGCGCCTTCCCTCTAGCCCGGCCCTTCGGAAGAAGTTCGGGGAAGAATCGTCCCCACTGAAGGCATGTCGCGGCGCGGCAGAACTCGCGGGACGGGGTGACCAGAATACGAAGAATCGAGAGGGGTGAGGAGGGGTCGCGAAACAACTTCTCGTGATCGGCCGGTTCCCTCCTTACCCTTCTTTTGTTCCCTCCTGCTTTTCGTCTCCCGGTCAAAATTTGCGGTGGCTGCGTGGCCCAGTGGCTCGTTCACATTTCACACCGGCGCTTTGCCTAGTTGAAGTTAGGCTTAACTTTTTTGCGAAAACGTGCATCTTATGTCCCCGCGGAGTGTCAGCAGCAACATTTGAAGCTTCGGAAGCTGTGGTAAAAGCAAGATCAGTCGTCCGGATTTCAAGCATCTCGATGTGATGACCCCTCCAGCGACGACTAACCGGGGTGCTTGGGATAATTGGCACTCTAATGTGAGTGAATGTGACGAATCTCGCAGGCAGCGTGATTTGGAATACGTGCGATGTGCTTCGACAATCGACTGAACTTGCTACGATCCCTGCGTGACTTCGGCAGGTATCGTACGTGCATACTCTTCAAGATAATGCAGCACCACAGAGACGTGCGCTTTTCGCCACAGGATACCCTTCTACGCCTTGCTGTGCGAATGCAACGAAACAAGGTTCACAAAGGCAAGCATTCCAGCTAAAGATTGACTTTCAATTTTAATTTTCTCACGTTCTCTCACGTTTTGCAGTGTAAAAAAAATATTTGTTCACTTGTGTTTTAATGGCCCTAACTAATATAAGGAAGAAATTTTCGAATGGTTATTGTCGATGCTCGTTTAATTTTTTTTTCTATCGGGGAGAATAAATTTGCTTTTATGAACAGGTTGAGCGTCATGGACGGAACGCGATGATGGGACGCGATTTGGCCCTGCTTCCGAAGCACGGCCAAATCAGCTGAAAAGTGCCCAAATGAGTCTGGCTAAATTTTGTAGCGCTACTGAGGTTTCCCTGAAGGAATGACTTCTGTATTTCTTGTTAACAGCTACGCGGGTTTGCAATTACACGGCTATTAAAAAAAAAAGGCCGGGCGTGTTCCAGCGTTACGTTCCAGGGGCTGCTGGATCCACGAGTTTCCGCGTCCGGCGTGTACCAGCGTCCAGGTTCCCGTGAATTTGCAGGAGGCACAGTTTCGCATGACGTGCGGATGAAAGCTGTTTTGTACTAAAAGAAATTATAGTTCTGACCGTTTCCAAGTCAGCACGATCATGGAGCATACGCGCCATATTTTGTTTTTATATTTGGCAATGAAATAAAAATTATTTGTTTGGTGTAACAGCAACATAAGAGGGCAGTAAAAGCCTCTCCATGACAAAAAGTGAAGCCACGGTAGTGCCCAGGAAAAGTGTTGTAAAAAGTGGAAAATAAAACGGATAAGCACCGCAAACTGCTTTTTTTTTCGGTTGGTACAGCTTTCTGAAATCAGTTATTCACTGAAAACAATTTCAAGCTTTTACCAGAAAGGCAAGAATGACCCCAAATGCTTATGTTTGTTGGTCATATTTTTATTGAAATTGTTATTGAAATTTTGAAATTGAAATGAAATTTATTGAAATCCTGCATACTTCAGGTACTTAATAGAAAAAACATCACGGGAAGTAAATTTCTTATGCCAAACAAGTTGAAATTGGAGACATGACAGGATTACTACGAAAACAGACATGACAGGATTTACTACAGACTACAGAACAGGATTTACTACAGACTACAGGACAGGATTTACTACAGACTACAGGACAGGATTTACGACAGACTACAGGACAGGATTAACTACAGACTACAGGACAGGATTTACTACAGAATACAGGACAGGATTTACTACAGACTACATGACAGGATTTACTACAGACTACAGGATAGGGTTTACTACAGACTACAGGATGTCCCATTCCCTCACAGGATCATTCTGTCGTATTTTTCTGTTGTGTTTTTCGACTGGGTGCCTTCGCATTACATGCCCCGCCCACGCCAATTTCTTATTATTAACTTCTAGTAGTATGTCCTTAACGCGCGTTTGTTCCCTGACCCACTCCGCTCTCTTCTTGTCCCTTAATGTTACACCTATCATCTTCCGTTCCATTGTTTGCTGAGTCGCCCTCAATTTAAACTGAACCCTTTTAGTGAGCTTCCAAGTTTCGGCCCTGTAGGTGAGTATCGGTAAGATGCAGCTGTCATACACTTTCTTATTCAGGGACAATGGCAGGCTGCCGTTCATTATCTGAGAATGTCTGCCCAATGTTGTATTCACCCTTAATGTCTGCTTATCTTAATATTGAGCCCAACAACGGGATAAGTAACGCCAAACTCGTCGAGATGTGCGTACTGGTTGCCGACGTTTCGAGGTGAGAGCGTTATGTTGCCTAAGAGAAGAAAAATTCGATGTTTGGAAATGCCACGTTATGAGGCACGTCATCAAGCTCACAGAGCCACAAAATTAGCACTCGCGGACAATTAGCGTGCCAGGAGAAGCCATTAGGTCTGGTGGCGCTGTCGGCGCGATTCGCGCCGTATCTCTTGATGAAAAGGGTTTCTACATCCAGTGTCGGTTTCTGCGTCGCCTAAGAGCGGTCCGCTACCCAAATACGCCAACAAGGCAGGAGGCGTACAATGCATAGACGAGGAGCAAACCTCAGGAACTTGGTGTTATTTTAAGGGTGTCGCGTTTCCCGATTCACGTACGGAAATATGATGTAGCAGTATACATCAGTTTTCATAAGTATCGCAGAAGTCCCAATGTTTTCGCATTCAAGCCACGTAAATAGACTTAAGTGCCCCGAGGAATTTTGTTTGTTGCGTTCTAGCTGACACCTCACCACCCGCCCCTCCCCTCTTTCTATTTCTAATTCGATGGCCGCAAAGTATTCACAAGGTCCATCTTTAGTCAGCTAAAGGCACGAACCCACGACCCTAAAGCTAAAGCTTTGAAGCCGACAATGCGAGCTGGACTCGCATTTAGGAGACCCTGGGCTGGATTCCAATGAATTCTTATACTTTTGTAATTTTATTGTCAGTTCAGTTACGTTATTTGAATTTTCTTGGCGCCATCGGTCAATTTAGGAGCCGTTCAGTTGCTACAGATGCCGAGCTGTGGCTTTTCTGATGAATACGCCGTTAAATGATTTAGCATTAAAACGAGAGGAAGGAGGATCAGAGGGAAATAAAAGATCTAAAGGAAACCAAGGAGAGCAGTATAGTGGGAGGGCAGGTCTATAAGAAAGCATTTAGTCCGGCCTTGTGCAGGAACTGTGGTAGGGTCTTGCGGCTTACTTGTCCTGCACCTAGCGTTTCTCGCCACCCGGTTTGTCACTGCCAGAGACGATCATCGTTGAGCACCCTGAAGTGCCTTAAGGATGCACGTAACTTCTCCTCACTAGTTAAAGGGACACTGAAGTGAATTTGTCAAGCTCCCGTTTTTGCTTGCACTGCGTAGACTGGCTCAAATTAGCACACTTTTCATCGTTTATCCGGTTGACAAATCGGTAATTATTTTACAAAGCGCGAAAGAAGAAAAACTACCATGCGCGGTTTGCGGCGGCTGCACCAACTAAGGCTGTGACGTTGAGAGGAGGGGCGCCGTGATTGGACGATGCCCAAGGTTAGCAATCAAACAAGTTTCGGTTTCGGTTTCGGTTCTGTAAAACATAACCAATGGCGTTGTTGGATGGGCATTCTCAATATCTCAGTAATCATCGTACCGCGCTTCTGCCATGTTGGCGGCTGTAAAATGCACAAGATAAGCCTCCCAGAACGGCTTGTAGTCGTAGCATTCACTAGCCGAGACCTACGCAGTGCATGAACGCCCTCCGCGTACCCGCAGACGCCCAAATGTCATGCGCTTTTCCCCCATATTTGGAGCTTGCCTCCCTCATGCCTGTATCGTAAAAAGCGTGTTCGCACCAGGCCAAGGGTCTGTTCATTCTGGCCTGTGCCCACTGCCTGCAAGCAGTCGGTGCTTATGGCAACAGCACGCCAACGAGAAGTCGCTAGCGCGCCAGTGCCAGCCTGCGCGTGTTTTGTGAACTAGTTCGTGTAGACATGAACGTTGCGGCCCAAAAAAAGGTGAACTCAATATAGAAAACATCGGCGGAAAACATAAAAGTGAACTTACAAAAAAAAAAAAAGCACGTACCCGCGGGGATTCGAACTCGTGACTTGCAAAACATTTGCGGTGAACTACATAACGCCTCAGCCCACTCGGCTTTTTTTTTTTTTTTTTTTTTTTTTCTGAAACAATAACTTTATTTACACATAAATATACACGTCATGCCGAGTGTTACACATGGTTCAGGAGCAGCTCTGACAGTGGATGTGTCGGTTACATGTTTGGCGGGTAAGATGACAACGTACGTGAAACCAGGAGAAGCAAAAAAAAAAAGGGGCAAAGAGACACGAAACAAAAATAGGAGGGCAATGAGAAACAGCAGCACAGGCTCTACGAAAACAAAGGCTAAAGGAATTGTGTGTGTCCTATGGCTGGCGCTATCTCTCCTGTTTCTCAAAGGAGGACTTGGTCAACGTAGATACGCTGGCCCGTTGAACGCTCCAGCCCCCCCCCCCCCCCCCCTTTTTTTGTTTTTTTTTTTTTGAATGGCTTAGGCGTTTCCCTGCCTCCGCCTTTCCTCATTTGTTTTGTAGCGCTTCAGCGCATGGCTGCCTCGGGCGAGCTTCCTTCGCAGTTCCAGGTCGCAGTCAGATGTGCCCAATGCGCTGACCGTCCATTGGACCTCCCGCAGAAAGTGTCGCCATGCGGGTTGTGGGTGGAGGGCGCACTCCACTGCATCTACCCTCGCTTTCCAGAGGGAGTGAAGTCCGATGGCTAGGACACAATCACGGAAAGCGGGGTGCTCTGCGTCTACACACAGGAACTTGAGGCCCGGCCAAGTGACGTTCCACGATGTTCTGAAGCACGCTTGTATTTCGTGCCAGAAATACATCGCCGTGTTGCAGTCGAGGAATGCATGTTCTGCGGTTTCCGGTTTGCCACACAGGAGGCATCCGGCGCCCCAGGGGAGGAAGAAGCCCCGCTCCTGCTGACGCGCCATGACTGGCAACACTGCCGCGTGGAAACGGAAGAAAAAATCTTTTGTGCCGACTGGGATGGGGGATTGCCTGACTCGCTTGAGAACATCGCCTCCACCCTGAGGGACCGGTGGCTGACGGTACAGGGGTGGTGGCAGTGTCTGAGCAACTAGGTCCCAGTATAACTTTCGCGGCTTCACAGCGAGCAGGTATTCCCAAGAAAAACACGTCTGAAGTGAAGCCACCGCGCTCGCTATCTCCCTGTAGAACCCGGTGATGCGAGAGCCGTGATCGACAGGCGCTGATGTGGCAAGCCACGGCCGCAAGTGAAAGGAGCCTATGCATTGGATGGCCGCCTGAAGAAACGGGTCGACCTGGTCGCGGAAGAAAAGGAAGCGCTGGACTACGAGCTTGAGTTCTGCGTTTATCAGTCCAATGCCACCCCCCTCCACGCTCCAGAAGAGATTGGTGCGGCGCATGGGCTCGTATTGTGACCGCCAAACGAACACTGCCCACGACCGGTGTAGCCTCTGTATCGAGCCGGCATCGATGGTGGTAATGCGCGCTGCGTACAAAATTGCGGGGTAGGCTACCATGTTGCACAAGAGGGACCTTGCATAAATGGATATGTTACGGTTCCTCCAGGGGTGAAGCTTCCATTCGGCCGCGTCAACTTTTGATTTCCATCGAGGCGCCACCGCCTGGCCCACTCCGATCTTTACCCCTAGATATGTCTCAACGCGGTCCGACCACCGCATGTTGAAGCACTTGCGCGGCTTTCTTTCCCAGCACCCCAACCAGGCTCCCTCGGATTTTTCAAGGTTCAGCTCTGCACCGGAGAAACCGCAGAACTGATGTGCCAGTCGGAGTACTTCTCCGGCTTGGGCAGCTGTTGTGCAGATAAGGGCAACGTCGTCGGCATATGCCAACACTCGGAGTTCCCGTCCGCCCATAACGAGTCCTTCGATTTTGGTGGACGCAGCAACCATGCGACACAGCGGCTCCAGGTAAAGAGCAAAAAGTAGTGGAGACATTGGACAGCCTTGGCGGACAGAGTTTTGTACCATGATGGGGGTGCCTACTTGCCCATTAACGATTATGCTCGTCGTGATTTGAGTGTAGCATATCTGGATCCACTCCATCATGGTGTCTCCTACTCCGCAGTGCCTGAGGAGTGTGAACAGGAAAGGCCGTTGTACCCTGTCGAATGCCTTCCTAAGGTCGAGCTGTAGCACAGCCAGTGGTGTTAACCCTAGCTCTCCCGCCTCACAAGCGGTCCTCATCCAGTGAAGGTTGGAATTTATTGTTCGCCCTTTGAAGCCGCAAGTCTGGTGTGGGCCCACCACCGTACTAAGGGCCGTTTCGAGTCGATGAGCCAGTATCCGAGCCAGGATTTTGTAGTCTGACGACAAAAGGGAAATCGGGCGGAAATCGGATGTGCTTGGAATTGGACCGGATTGTGGTGTTTTCGGCAGGAGGACCAGGTGGCTATTTCGCATGGAAGGAGGAAGTAGCTTTTTGTGCATTGTGTCCTCGAAAACTGAAGCGAGTATTGGACTTAACCATTTTTGAAAAGTCATGTAAAATTCTGAGACAATCCCGTCTGGACCTGGGGACTTGTTTCTGGGTAGCTGTTTGATTACGGATTCTACCTCCGCTGCAGTTATTGGAGAGTTAATTAATTCTCTCAAATCCTCCGATACCTTTGGGAGCTCGCTCAGAACTTCCTCGGGCACGGGGTCTAATCCAATCTGCAAATTAAACAGGCTGGAGTAAAAGTCCTCAAAGGCGCTTGCCACTTCACGCGGTCCCCGCGCGAGCTGCCCTTGGTGTTGAACCTCGGTGATGTTTTTCCGGGTAGCGTTCTCTCTCTCGAGCGTGCGGAAGATTTTCGAGGGCTGTGCCTCCTGCTCAACTCTCTGCTCCCTGCTGCGGACCAAGGCACCCCAGTAGCGATGTTCCAGTTCATTGAAAAGCACTCGGCCACGAAGCCGGATCCGCAGGCCTTCCTAATATAGGGTATATATTGCACAACCGGTTTACACTTTTATTTAGTTTTGGCATTTCAAGCCGCTTAGGTGACTATTTGTTGTACTGCGATCGTGCAGTAAGCGTCGCCCGAGTTTCCACAGTAGCTCACGTCTAGCAATTGCATTTCGTAGACGGAAAAGCGTTCGCAGATGCGTAGTCGTGCTGCTGACCGCTGTTCTTGTTCGCCCAGCGCAAAAAAGTGCTTCCCGCGCCCTAGTTTTACGCTGTACGGTAAAAATATCAGTTGATTTTATTTATTTAGTACCTATATTAACTTCGCTGACTCTTCTCCCGCCTTCAAGAGGCCTTATATTTTCCTACTGGCGTACCAGTCAGCGAAGCGTCGCATGTGCGCTTGTGCAGCGCTTGTGTGAAGCGACCTTGACTTGGAGCTAGATACAGTGTACAAACAAACCAAGTAAAGAAAGGCACATTCTTCCATTCACAAACGTGTCCTGGCTTCGTTTCAACTAGGCGAACGAATTGCGACCAAGCAATTTTTTTAACCTCCTTGATTGCGACGACCCGCCGGCGGACGGCGGACGAAACGCTGGGCCGACTGACTCTGTCTGAAGGCCGGGGAGCCGTGCAGTAGCGCAGCCAGCCAATTGCCCCCTCATCCCCTCCTGACGTCACACGAAAACGCCACAGAAAATGGGCGAGCGTAAAGAGAGGAGGACAGCATTTTCGAATTAGTTTTTCTACTAAATAAAATCGCGTAAACGCGCCTAGAGTGGTCGAAACATGGCCTGGGGACTCCGGACTACAATTTGCGCTAGTAATCCCGCAATGTTTACATATCACTTCAGTGTCCCTTTAATATCGGGTGATCTCTTTGCCATTCCCTCGTTACGTCAGGACCCCTAAAAAAGGAACTGCACACTGCGTAAACCCCGATAAATGAGACTGCAAGCTTTGCACGGTGACATATCGTGTAGCCGCGAAGCAGCGCCCTTTTGATATTTTCGACCTGGCTCGGCGGAGGAGTACATGTACTGCGCATAAAACGGAATATAATAAGATAAGCAATTTAATTTCCGACCTGTTGCGTTGTTGGCTTTTAATGCAAAATGTGGTTCATTCACCGCATGAGGCAATTTGGGGGCCCGTGCGTGGCAGCCTAGTTTCCGAAATACAGAACGGGAATTCTAAAGCAATGTGTAGGATTTTAATACCTGTCCTATCTCTGTATGTCTTACAAACAGAAATTGGCGGACTGTTATTACACGCGCGTACAGAACAATAAAATTCATTCAAGAAACCACACAATTGGTCGATTTAAAGCGTGCATGCCAACTAATTTTGCAAATACAGGGTATGATCACGTGTTGGGCAGCTCACGGAAGGAAAACTGTCACAAAAGAAAGCGATTCCACACAAGGCAGAAATAATAATAAGAAACCGCAACATTGCTGTCAACGTGTTAAAAAGCACTCGCGTTCTTGACGCGGAGTAATTGTGTTGACATGATATTATTATTCCAATCTTCCAACACGTTGAGAAGAGAAGGCAAACAATATTTTAGTGACTGTAAAATGTTAGTCAGGCGGCGGGCTGAAAGCCACCTGCCACAGCTGTGGCTGCGGGAATTAACCTTCTGGACCGTTGCGAAAATCATTTCATAAAACTGCGTATCGTGTTATTAAAGAAACAGACAACCGATTTTTTGGAGTATACGATGTTTCTTCCTAATGAAATGCATCACTTTAAACATTTTAAACCGAAACGGTTTCCTTGATAGCCACCTACAACGTCTGAAAGCGGAATTTTTTTATCAAACTGCCTTACATATGCCGCCAAAACGAATGGCGGCAAATATGACAGTCAGGCGCACGTGGCAACATAGGTACTTTGAATTGCACGTGAGAAGAAAATATGGCGTTGCGCTGCTGAGCACGAGGTCGCGGGTTCGATTCCTGGCCGCGACGGCCACTTTTCTGATGAAGGCGAAAAGGGGCCCGTGTGTACGAGATTTCGGCGCACGTCAAAGGTCCCCAGGTGGTCAAAATTAACCCGGAGCCCTCCACTACGGTGCGCCTCATCGCCTGCGTTGCGTCGGCGCGTTAAACCCTACAATCAATCTAGATAAAAATGTGTGTTTAAAAGCTTGTCCCAAGATGAAACAAAAATAGAATGCAGTTTTTCCTGATATCTTGTGCGGTTTTTGAATCCCGCATTGAAACCGACAGAGCTGTCTGTATACGTATAGTGTAACGTGTAGCCACTACAAGGCGCCATTTTTCAGACTTCAGAAAGTTTAGTTCCAAATTAAAAATATTTCCGCTGATTTATTTAGAAATTTCTTGATGCTACGCCACCATATAAAACGCTGGCTTTCATATAAGGTTGGTGATATCGACTTCACAAGGAATGGTTATCTGTCCCTTAAATACTCAAGAACCGAAGAGCCCAAAATAATGCAAGTTCCTTACACTTAGTATGTAATACTTTAAAAAAGTGTGGTGTTGTGTGCAAACACGTACTGTTTGCGTCGCAGCGAATCACTAGTGACAAAGCATTCACCGCTGATGACAAGTACACCGTCAATTATTCATTAATAAACTTTAAAGGCGTAGCAGCTGTAAATGTGACGCCAATACCTTTGTGCATATCACTACGTCAACGGGTGTGTCGCCTAGGTTTATTTGAGTGTAAATGTGCACCAGCCTGTGCTTTTACCTAAGATTAAGTGGCTTTAAAATTGCAGCCGTTTATTTAGTTTTGCTTGTAAAAGTTTTACCGCTATCGAACCTTTGCAAGGGCTACTGTGGTTTCATAACAAAAGATAATGAACTAACGATATTTAAACTATTCGTACCACGAAGTTATCTTGCGCTTACCTGTAATTTGCCTGTCCTATCGATCTTTCTGACACCCCCTTCCCTTTCCCCACACCAGCAGGCGTTCCGGTGTCCACCCTCAGGTGTGACAAATTACGGCTACTGGTGGACCTTCCTTTCCTTCTTCCTTTTCAATAAATGCATTCATACATTCACCACAAAAATATACTTCCTTCTCATTCCTTCCGAAACGATACGTACTTTCGACAGGATTGTACAATATAACGTTTAGGGAGGCAATGAGCAAAGTGCTGAAGGTGTTTTTGCGTGATAGAATTCCCAGTAAAATGACACAACTAACGGCTTCTCTATACAATGAACGCGCAGTAATCAAGGTTCGAGGCGCAGTGGATCTTGGCACCCTCCAGTGCCACAGGAGTTGAATACTCAGCGCAAGGACGCGGGTTCGATCCCCACCGCGGTGGTAATTTTTCTTATGGTGGCGAGAAATGAAAAAAAAAACTGTGTCTAGATTTCATCGCACATTCAGGGTACCCAGGCTGTCTAAATTAACTCGGAGCCCTTCCCTACGGTACGCATTATATCCCAGGTGTCGCTTCGGCGAGCGACACCCCTAACTTAAAAAATTACTTTTTCTACTGTTACGAACGTCTTGATGTCAGTCTCAGAAGAGGAAAAAGCTTGCACGAGGAATAACTCGGTTGATAATAAAGGCAAGCGGCGTTCGCAGGGAGTACGCCAATGCTTCATAAATTGCCTTGTGTAATGATATCGCCGTGTTAGTGATTTGTTGCGGCAAACGTATATCTTCAAAGCTTTACTACTACTGTGTCAGAAAAGTGAATTGAATCTATTCCCACACATTTTGTTACTTTTCGTATGTGTTAACGTACACATAACGTAGGCAACATCTCTTTGTTAAGTGCCGCTCTCTTAAATCTACCATTTCATGATTAGGCTATTCAAGTAATCTAAGTTGTCCCTTCACGTTTTATGCAAGTAATAACAAATCCTCCAGCGATGTGTGTTGCATCTCCAAGATACAATGTCATTTGTAGCGTAGACGAATTCAGAATTTTTTTGGGGGGAAGGAGGGAGGGTTAGAACGTGCTATTTCGGAACCACGTTCCAACACGTTCTTAATAACATTGCTTAACGATTTTAGAACGTAAATGTACCAAAAAAAGAAACCCAGGCGGCTTACGGTCGAATTTTTGTCCCTGGGCAGAGCTATTACTTGCATTGCATCCCCAGTTAAGTGCATTACAAAGTGTCTTTTCAATCGCACCATCACTTTCAACGATTTCGTGACGTCAGCTATGCATGACGACATGAACCAGCGGGAAGCCCGCATGGTTGAATTTGACAGATTGTTTGCTCTTTTGGCCTGCATGAATTGCTGTGAACAAGGGAACGCCACCAACGACAAATCACAGAACATGACGACCTTGAATAGCGAGATAGCATTAAAACCCTTTTGTAAGATAGTTTGACTTCATTTTAGCAGTAATGGTCTCTCCTCTGCCAACTTTTAACAAAAGCTAATGCTAGAGGCTTCTTTTGAATAGTGACATAAAGGGTTACCTGCACTAATCTTTACAGTGCTGCTGCAACACAATTCGAAATATCCATTGCGGTGGTCTTAATTAAAAGCAGCATCGTCTAACGGGAAAGTGCCAGGAGGTGGAGTCACTCCGAGCAGAAATTTCCGTTGTCACTGCCACCATCCTTGCATATCCCGGATAAGCCAAGAAGATAAACATCTCTTAGTTTGATGAAGATCACCAGCGTTCGTACTCTGTACGCTTTGTATCATCCCATCGCATTCCAGCGCATCCTTTGAATGACACTTCTGGCGAGAATTGGGGGGTGGTGCATGCTGTCCGCACGCAGAAAACTGCTATTCCACAGGCCGCCTAGTTACATTTCCTGCAGGTAATCAACAAATTGGGAAAACTGGCCTGAAGGAAAAGCAGGGGCGGGTGAATGGGTTTCAACTGTGCATGAGAACCAAACATAGCAGTAAACGCAAAGGGATCTCAGGCAACTGAGTGCTAACGGATCGACAGTGTCGAAATATGCGCGTTGCGCTAGAGCTAGCCGTTTGCATTGAGCTCTCTCTGAGACAAGGACCACGTATTTGTCTCCTACCGTGTCTCGACCGGTACAGTATGCGCCATACGTCGCGTGTTACATAGGACTCATTGCAACAAAATGCCTCCATTTCTAGATGCCGCATATACTTCCCTCATTAATTAATACACATTTTCTAGAATTGTTAAATGTTTTCACAGAAATAGTATTGAAAATTACACTGTGCGTCGTGTTTTGTGCCAAATTTAACGGCTGGCTCCACTAGTTTTCCTCCAGGCATGTAAAAGCTACCACGGGAAGCACATGGGAGCAATATCGAATATCAATCACTTAAAGATTCTGTAAATTTCTACGAAGAATTTTTGTTACGTTAGCGTTCAAAGGGAAGTCTCGCATACCTATTATCGGTGTTATAAAACGGTTCAATTACGTTGCTCAAACCGGCGTTTATATGTTAAATTGACGAGCATGCGAGGTTGATACAGGCGAGCCCGCTTATAACGAACACAACGGGAAACCGAAATCACTTCGTTATATCCGCTTTTCGCTATATCTGGACAGAAAATCTATGTAGACCAATGGTAACGGGAAACGAAGATTTCTTCGTTATAGCCGCTATTTCGTTAAAACCGGGTTCGCTATAAGTGGGCTATACCGTAGTATCTGGTGAGTTTGACGCTGACATTTCGCTGACGCTGAACGGCATCTGTAGTGACTTATTTATGACAGGTACGAACATCGTGTAATTTTGCTGCATGAAACCTTATTATGACTCATTTATCAGACTACGCTGCCAGTTAGATCAAGACATGCGTGTATATTGCCGAAGTCTTGCAGCATTTTGAAACGATTTGCCTCCTTTACAATAAAATTGTAGGCACTGCTTGGTACGAAAATAAAGAACGGTTTGAGAAGTGTCAAAAACTCTCCAGCGCTATTATAACCTTTGTGCACCGTGTGACAAACATTTCCTTTAAAAAATTGTCGGTCGACACAGGTGCCTGCGAAATTTTGTGGAAACTGCAAGATTTTCATGAGCGCGAGCCAAACTTACAAACAGGTGCTATCTAAAGAAACTGAAGACTTGCTGTAATTGCCACCAAATTATTTTTTTTTGTGCCTTCTCACATGAAATTCTTTGCAGCGCGCTGCAGTAAAAAGGGCTTCTGCTGACATTCTAAGTGCTATAGGCAGTATTTTCATGTGTGTTTCCTGATTTCAGCGGGCATTTATGGGTCAGTGGGCCTTTTTCAGCCCCACGGGAATCTGGGAGAGTTGAAATTGGTTTATTTTTAAATTAGGGAAAGTCAGGGAAGGCTGGAGAATGGAAAGCCGACAAAAGACAGCGTAGAGGAGTTTTCTTGTCAGGTGAGGGACGATATAGTTTTTTCGGCAACGTGACCGACAGGTTTGTACAAGTACACGGGAAAGAAAACCACGAACCATAGCCCGAAACACGTGTGAAACTAGCATGCCAGCCTCCTGCACTGGCAATGAAGGAGAATGAATGACTCATTCACATTTTGTTACGAAATGTGGAAAGCTGCTCACGCATTTCGTATTATGTGTATGATACTGTGGCGCCTTGCCAAAAAGGGACGCAGTTTGACCGCACGCAGGAAGAGAGCTGTTTATTAGACGATATGCCTAACTGGAGTTGAGAGGTTGGGCGAGGCACGATAGCGGTGGCTGGCAAGATGGCGCATGACCGAAAGCGCGAGCCACACGCCAACGCGCTTCTTCTTCGTCGTCTGCTGTGCCGCATCAAGTGGCACGTACGCACACAGGGGGAACCATTCCCCATAGTCATTGCAGACTTATGGTGTGGAAGAGTCGCAGTTACACACGCGACAATATGTTACATCCTAAAATGTTTGCTTCTCTGCCCGAAGTAGTTCTATTTGATCTCGTGTGCCTTTTAGAATAGCGCACCAATATATTCCTATAGGGATAAATTGGATTGACAGAATGACTGATCATCACGTAAGCCTCGAACTGCTGTATCGAACAGGCATGGAATTGAGAGGGTTCGCTAAGCCGTCTTTTTAACGAAATAGCCTTGTTCGGAAAACCACTTTTTTTAGAAGCTTTTTCATGGTGCTTTCTTCAGTGCGCAGACATAGCATGTTTTACCTGATGTTTACGAAGCATGGCTTATAACAATGTCGGTTTCTTCTCCCGAGGACTTTGTTATAACAAAGGATTACTGTACCTTCTTTTGTTGACGTAGACTTGCAAGAAAACCAGATTTTTCTGGCTCTGGTCTTCAATTTTGTGAAAAAGACGTAAATGAATTTTCATGAGTACGCGTCTCTAAAAATCTACGAACTAGTAATTAGTTATCAAATCGGTCGTATCAAATGATAACTCACTCTCAATTCGACATGCGTAAGTCTCAGTTTTCTTAGATTCGTATCAAATGAGAACCCACTCTAAATTCGACATGCATATGTCTGTTCTCATTTAAATTTAATACGCATGTCTATGACCGTTTCTATAAATTTATCTGGGAGTCTTACTCCCACAATGTCATATTTTCTAAAGACTGATTACTTGGACAGGCGTCTGACAGCAAAAGGCAAAGTTTTAGGCACTCACAACAAGACTAACAGGATTAAATGTGTTTTCATGCATCTCCTTAACATTTACGCCCGTGAAGTTATAGAATTCGTTTCTTCGTACAAAAGCCTTTTTTATGTGTATGTACAAATGTTTTCTTTCGTTCAGTGCTCAAAAGCATACCTTGCATGTATTGCGGTTGCTTTCTGGGCTTTCTTTCACCTTGTTTTTGTGCATGCCGGGTAGTTCTTGCACTTGTACTTTGATATACAGGGTGCTTCAAGTTATGTAGATTGTTTTTTTTTAAATTGGGCGCTTAGATGTACGTGAGGACTACCTTTACTAGCTTGTTATGCGTACGTGAGGACTAGCTTGTTATGCGCCCAGAGAGACGCAGAATGAGGGACAACTATTGATGGCGGTGGCCTAATTAACTAAAATTGAATCATTACCTTTATGGTGGATGCAGTAAGCAGGCATGTTTGTATCGAAAAGTTGGACGCAATCGTGTTTATACGCAGTTTTATTTGGCAGAATTCTTCTAGCTCATCAGTACTACGCGATATGGAACTGCGCACTGTTATTGCCGTTCGCATGATTACGCATTCTAGACAGTCAAGACCGGCGCAAAGCTCCTCACTTTCGTGACGTGCCTGCCGTGTATGGTTTTTTAGTTTGACAACGTGGTGGCGGCATAGGCAAAAGTGATAACTTTGAGAGGCAAAAGTGGTAAAAGTGAGAACGGGTTATTTGCAATTATTTTACTACAAACCGGTATCATCAATGGAATTTGACCGTTGTAGTGCGCATTGGAAAAAAATGTTCTGGAAGGACGTGTACGCAATATTTTCTAAGAACTGTTGTGCTATTTACGTGTTATTTGCGTGCTACTTACGTGCTATTTACGTGATCAGAATGGTATCTAGGAAACTGCTCATAAAGCCTTTGTCTGGCATCGCATTTGAGGAAACCAGAGCGTGGGCGTTCGTTTTAACTGAATAGAATTTAGAAAGAGATGCGACGTTGAGTTTATCTTGTGCACCAGTAATAGCCAAGTGGCTGAGGTTGCCTCGACTGAAATGCGGCTGATATTTACGATTATGACTCGTCTTCAGGAATGTTCTTCTCACTTATATGTCAACAGCAGTGCAGCGGGAAAAATTGTTTCTTGGTAAACGAAAAGGTGAACTTGAATTTTCGCCGTGAATTTTTTCTAACCAAATGTCCGAGAATAGAAAAGAGGAATGACGAACCTTTAACTTGAAGCATAAGCGACGAACTCGACTTAAAGTACCAGCCATATAAAGTTCGGATGTAGATGACTCACATTGCAGCATGCAGATGGACTTACAAATAGCTGTTGACTTTCCTCTGAGAATGTCGGAATATAAATAAACCTTTCAGTAGCAGCCAAGTAAAAAGCGATAAGAAAGCAATTAAGTATTGCATCACAGCATGTGGAACACAGGTCATTTTAAATCCTGGCCAAGTCGCAACGTGGGCATGTGTAATGTGTAAATATTGTCACGAAGCCAAGGACGACGCAGTTGTTTTGGAAAAGAAAGAAGTTTGTTGCAGCGAACTTGTACTCCCCTAACAACTCAAAAGAATACAGGGGCGGCGAAGCAGCGGTCAACAAAGTGACGTGCGTCGGCGAGCGTAGCAGAATCGGATACCCCGGCGTCTTCTCTGCAGGCTTTTTATCTTTTGGCGGGCGTGGTTCTCGAACCGTCGATTCGCATCGAGAACATTGTAGATCCAAGAAGATTATTCCGGGCTGTTCACGTTAGATCGGAATGCTCTCCCTATCAGAACAGATAACACACGCGGCACAGAAAGAAAGAATGGAACACGCGCTTCCCTTGGCACAGAGATAACACAGACCTGCGCAGCCGGGCGGTAAAAGCAAAACACAAATAAACAAACCCCATGCATGGTTCGCTGCAATATGTGGGTACGAACCTGGGGCACATACATCCTACGACACCTTCAATACTGCGTTTCCCAAATTTGGTGAAGCGTTCGGGAAGCTACAGTTGAGATCACCGCTGAAGGAGAGAGGCGGGAAGGGGGGGGGGCAGTGGCACCAACTGAATAGAGCAGCACATGCACCCACAACAGCGTCTGCTGCGGCTGTTTCTCTGCAAAAACCACGCCCGAGGCTCTAATTTCACCGTGCCGAAAGAGACGATGTGCCCTGGGATAAGTCCGTTCTCCGCATTCTCAGCGGAACCTATTCGCGGCTTGCAGCTGCTGCGGCACTACAGGAAGTTCGTGGAAGAGTATAGAAGAGGATCGGCTTGACCACATTAGGCCACTCTCCCTGCGTTTGCGTGCGTTAAGTGTGAGCAGGAGGACACAGGTTTGGGGAAGCCCCGGCATGTTTTCCGGCGAAGGTACTATTTACTCGGTCTGCCGGTACACTTGGGAATCCGCTAAGCCAGTCTTGTAAAGTGAATTTCTTGGAACCAGCATTGTGAAGACTTAGTAAATTGTCTTTGGTTAAGTCTCCCGTATTTTCCAGCTTATAATTCGCTTGCGCAAGGACGTAGCTGGCGATACCGGCATGCGCCGGCCCGACGATGCGCTTAATGTTCCGTTTCGAGGTTCAATGTCGTCAACTATTGTCCGCAGCTCAACACACGACTACGGCGTTGCTTGGTACGGTTGAAGTGTCACCGCAGTAGTAGTAATAGCAGCAGCAGCAGTAGTAATAGTAGCACTGTAGTAGTAGTACTAGTAGTAGTAGTAGTAATAGTAGTAGTAGTAGCAGCAGCAGTAGTGGTAGTTGTAGTGGTAGTGGTGGTAGTAGTGGTAGTAGTAGCAGTAGTGGTAGTGGTAGTAATAGTAGTAGTGGTAGTAGTGGTAGTGGTAATAGTAGTAGTAGTAGTTGTAGTAGTAGTAGTAGTAGTAGTAGTAGTAGTGGCAGCGGCAGTAGTAGTAGTAGTTGTAGTGGTAGTGGTGGTAGTAGTGGTAGTAGTAGCAGTAGTGGTAGTGGTAGTAATAGTAGTAGTGGTAGTAGTGGTAGTGGTAGTGGTAATAGTAGTAGTAGCAGTTGTAGTTGTAGTTGTAGTAGTAGTAGTAGTAGTAGTAGTAGTAGTAGTGGTAGCGGCAGTAGTAGTAGTAATAGTAGTAGTAGTTGTAGTTGTAGTAGTAGTAGTAGTAGTAGTATTAGTAGTGGTAGCCGCAGTAGTAGTAGTAGCAGTAGTAGTACTAGTAGTGTAGTAGTAGTCGAAGAAAACTTTACCTCGCAGAGAAATGGGTGTGGTTCGACGATTACGCAACGTTAAGCCAGAAGATATGGCGTCAAGCTTTGAGATCTAACGTCGCCAACCGGTACCCTTTAAAGAAACCACTCATTATAGGTACCGGACTACTCGCTGACGTTGTAAGATTTCAAAGCGAACCGTTAGATACCCGACACATACCCGACAGTTGCTGCTAGTAATCTAGCAAATGATTATGCGTTCACAGAGTTACCCTCGCACAAAGTAACCCTACATTGGTTCGTTGGAACTCCATTGTGCAGTTCTGCACAGTGACAATTACGGCGATGTGTAACGAAAGGAAAACTGTCTTTTTAGTGGTGGCACTGGCATGGAGTATAAATGTCAAGCAGATATATCCGCTGTCTGCCACACTGATCTGTGTTTAATGCGACACGGCCGTCGTTGCGCACAGAAACATGTCTGCTATTGTGTTAAATTTTTATCATTGCCATGAATTAGCATAAAGATAATAAAAATAATTTTGGTGAGCACTTTCGCTCTACGGTTTACGTAAACATAATTGAAAGCTATATATCCTTACACCCATTCCCGCCTATATTTGTGTGTTATCCACTATTATTTTTGTTCATGTGATGATGGCTTGTTCGCCTGCAACACGTACAAAGCCTTGGTTTAGTCATTGGAGGTTCGATGTCGCACGGCGTAAGTGCGAGTGATAAGCCGGTTGCAATGTTTTATTCCAATCAATCCTTGTTAAAAGTTCCCTGGTACTCTCAATGACACTGCAACGGGGTTATTTTGAGCGAAGGGGAATGCGAAACTGCTTTTGGCGTCATTCGTGTCACGTGGTGTACTTCCCTGTGTGCAATGTGAGCGGTCTTCCACCTCAAGAGCTTCTGACGATACCTCTCGCGGCCGCTGAAACGCGTGAGCTCACTGGGCTCCGCTTGAAATTAACGACAAGCCGCACGAAGATCTGGCGAACAGTAAAACTGGTGGATACCTTGCCCACGACACAAAATGATTTTTTTCCTTGCTGCGTCCATCGGAGGAAGAATTTCAAAAGAACGTAAAAAAAAGGGATGTCTAAAGCGAACTATGGGTGACGTTGTCCAAAGTTACTGCAACAGAAAAAATACCGAGAACAAAACGCAGAAGCTTTCGAAATTTTCCTTATGCCCAACATATCCGCCTAACTGCATAAGTAAGACGGCTGACATTTCCGTTACCACTTTACGGCTCACGATTGCCAGTATCTATGTTTTCGGGGGCCGGAAAATCTGCACATGGAAATGTTGGCTTGCGAAAAACTAACTATATAATATAATGCTGTGATATCTCCCCCGGAAACACTCCCTGTGAAGCGTTAAGGACCCAATTTCGCAAAGACGCCGGCGTCATCAGTGGCGTTGGCCATCAACGAAAAATCACAACCAGCAATATTTTCCGTATTGCCCCCTAGCGGTGCCAACTGATCGTAAGGGGCTGTCCAAACAGATGGCGTGCGAGCCGGAGCGGAAAGTTATACGGCTCGCCGCGGGTGCCAGTGATGTCAATGGATGAGACGTCAGTGCTAGGCTGTAATGAACCGTGGCGCGCACTCGCTTTTGATCACATGTAATGGCTCGCTACCATGCGAGTGATAATACTATACAAATGAGGCCTTATAACGATTTCGTGTTCCACGCTTAAAGGCAAGGTTGAAACATCCTCCGTATATTTTGGGTATTCTGCAACTGAACGTAATTCCCGGCTTGCACTTTTAGACGGCAACTGCTTCAGCACTCCCATTGATAACATTATGCCGCACCCATTCTAGGCATACGTGATACAGTCACGTAGTTTAGCGTACATTGACACGCCACGAATCGATGAATTCCAATACTGACGTGCCCGCCGGTTTACTGTGTGAGCTGTGCGCGGTCGCAGTCGCCTATCTGGTGTTTGGCCGTACATGTAACGCGCTGGGTCAACGACATGCTGTTTGCAATATGTTATTGTGAATTCCAGCTACAGCACAACGTCGTTACAACAGACCATGATAGTAATATCAATTTCAGTTTGCAGTAAAAGAAGTATGAGCAATCCAAATACTGTTACTACAGACTTTTATGGCATCATGAATGAAGTCTGTAATAACTTGAGTTCTGACTTATCAGCTGTTAAAAAGCAAGCAGAAACAATAAAAGTCTGCGGTCATTTTTCAAGATTCAGATACAACTGAAACACATTGGTATTTAAGGTCAATAAACATTCAAGGTGGCAAGAGTTTTTCAGCGTTTCTATCCTCATGAAGCAATGAAGCACAACACGAAATCACATATTATTAACACTACTCTTTCACTTCCTCACCCTACACTTGCGTTTCCATTGTCCCCACATGAATAAAAGCAAAGTGCAATTAACAGATTTGTGGCCTCGCTCAGAGATCTAGCCGTCTATACTGTATGGGGGTTTACATTTAACTCTGGTAACTTTCATATATAAACACCCAGTCTGTTGCACGAAATACTGTTCAATTTTAATTCTTATCACTTGACTGCCAGGAAATCATTCACGCCTACTGCAAGTGTATGACTGCATGCACGTGACGGTGCAACTACTTGGCATTTTACTGCTACGAGTTCACAATTATTCATAGTTGTTGGTTGTTTCAAATTTTTCCATTTGACCAAAATTGTAAATTGCAAACACAAACACTGCAAATGTATGAAATGAAAAGTTCTCTGCACTTGAAAAGTCTAATGAAGAGGTGCAAAACTCGACTTGCCACCTTTAATATAGTCTTATATCCAAATGTGTGTTGTAACAGATTCTACAAAAAAGAAGTTTAATTAATGCCACAGATGGTAATACGAACCAATATCACAAATCGGTATATCGTACCAAATATTTGTTGTAAACGAATCTGTTGTAACCATGTTACAGGGTACCTTTTTCTTCATGTGCACCCTGTAAATGATGAAAAAAATTCGCTTCCAACCTCCGCGCGCAGCAAGAGCATTTGTCGCACTTGGTGTGGACGATGATGAAGACTCTGATCATTTCTTAGTTATCTCCACTGTAGAGCAGATACATTTCTCTCCTCTGTAAAGCTCGGCGCTTCAGGAAAATGGACGTTCTCTTCACCTCAGGCTAGATTGATACTTTGACATTCCCTTACGATATGTTCGATTGTTCTAGATTTCTTCTACCCAAGATGTCCAACTCTTGTCATGTTGGAAGTATTCGCTTTAAATAGTCCTGGTACTCAACTATAGCCAGCTGGGACCTTAAAAAGCCGCACACTGCCTTTAAACTTACTGTAAAAACGCTTTCTTGGTTCCTCGTTTGTTTATTCTTAAATCCACATCTACATTTTTTGTTTCCATCTTGTCTGTCCACGTAACCACCTGTTTCCATAACTTTATATTTGATGGACGTCATAGTTTTTTTTTGCGCCTTCAGCTGTGAATTTAGTCGAGAGAGCTTTCGTCCCTTTCTGCTCTTGAGTGCAAACTATCGTAAAATATTCAGGTACCTGTAAGCTATCCTTGCCAGTTTCTTATGACCGAAATTTCTAAGCATCTCCTCAAGACCTATCTTGCTTTGTGCTTGTTTGGCTTCAAAGCTCTGCCACCCACATAAACCGGTACTGCCAATTTGTGGTACACCCATGAGTTGCCTGCGCCAATTGGCCGACTTCCTCCTGGCTCCCCTCCTATCCTGGCAGGATAGCAGTGAATAAACTTTAGTAAAAGTAGAGCTGTTTGAACTTGAGCTTGGTCCGTCCGTGTTCGCCTAAAGTTCTACCAAAAAAATACCGAGTGAACGTCAGAGTGTGTCTCGTGAGTAGCGCACGGCGTCGTCCAGGATTGACCGTGGTCTTGCGCCACGTGAGAAGCTCTCTAAATAAATAATGGAAGCTCACAGTAGCGCGTAACACTTGAAGAAGTGAAGCTGTGCACAACCTTCACGACCATCATGAAGGTTTAAGTCCGCGATTCCAGCCAGATTGCTTCTTCGCTGCCGCAACGCCATTTACTCTATCATTGTTGCTATAAGTGTGCGCTTTTCTCATTTTTTTTGGAAATGATAATCATTGGGCCTCACCTTGGAGGGGTGTACGCTATGACGTGTCTTTCGCGTTCCGAGCAAGTGTTGCTACGATTACGGTGAACGATGGAGTCTTTCTCATTCCGAGTAAGTGTTGCCACGATTACGGCGAACGCTGTAGATTTTTTGGGCCAATCTTGGCCAATCTCCCTAAGTGGGTATGTTTTGCTTGATGAACGTGCGCAGGGGAAGCTTGGTGGTTGCCGCGAGGCACGCACACACAAGCGCTGAGAATTTTCTTGGTTTTTTTAACTGCCGAGTGGTTGCCGCAATGTTGGCCAATCTCCCTAAGTGGGTAAGCTCAGGTTGACGAACGTGCGTAGGGTACATCGCGCGGTCGTCTAGAGGCCATGCTGTTGTAGGGTCATTGTTTGCCGGATAATTTGGTTTACGGAAGGGTGCGTTGAAAATGGTTGTCGAAGTTCTTGAAATGCTTCGTAGCAATCGGTTACTATTCTGATCTTTTTTGGTATAGGTTGATGGTGGTCGTACATCAAGTAGTCAAGAGCATTCAAGTCCGCATAGACTGGACTCCTGGCCATGATTTGGCGGCACCGGGGAATCAGGCAGCCCACGAAGCTGCGCAGGAGGCTTGCTCTTTCCTATCCTCCGCTGACCTCGCCGTCGCCCAGCCTTCAGACCTTCCTGAATGCTTGGACACGACCGAAAATATCAGCGTACCCCCCGCCATTCGCATACACCGGTACAAACACGAAAAGAAACTCCGACTCAGGCAACTTACGCCGAAGGATCACGTTTCCAACAGGCCTTCCCTTACAAGAACCCAAGAAATATTTATTAACAAATTCTATACAGATACATCATTTTCACCGGAAACAATTCGCAAATGGTACTACCCCCACATCAACCCAAAATGTCCATACTGTCAGCAAGCCGTCACGGCTGATTTGCACCACCTAGTCTGGATATGCCCCAAATTCTCTCGATACCGGAATTTAACTTCCCCAAACCCAGATCCCTCAACCCGTATCGATCCCCTCACATTAGATGAACACACCCTTAACCTTATAATACGGTTCGCCACTAAGAGCGGTCTAGCGCGAGTTATATAGCGATGGCCTACACCAGTGAATGGACCATTCAATGCTGAACAATTGCCCTGTGGAAAACTGATGCCGCCTCCCGAAGACCACGAACTCATACGAGCCCCCTTCAACCATAAATCCTCCCCTCCCAACACCCCCCCAAGGCCTCCGGCCTTCCCTTTTTGAATAAAAGATTTAACAACAACAACGTCTAGAGGCACGCTCGCACGAGCGCTAGGCATGTTGTTGGTTTTGTTAACTACAGGGCGGTCACCGCGAGGCCCGCGCTCACTGGCGCGCGCTCGGCGATTTCTTCGTATTTTTAACTGGGGACACTAAAAACTACGGTTTGCTAAACAGCTTCGCTGTTAAAAAATACCATGACAACATGCCGAGCGCACGTGAGCGTGTGCCTCGTGACGAGCGCCCGGAATCGTCCAACTCGACCTTCGCGCACACTCTGCCGAGCTTTCATGGCGTGATTGCTCGTGCACTCTTCTCTTCGCCAGTTCACGTGCGTTCGCGCCTGAAACGGGAAGCACAGACCAGCTCGCGCTACGGATGCCAAGTTCGCGAAGCCGGTTGCCGCCGGTTCTAGCGCGTGCTGCACGCTTTACTTTGTGAGAAATGTGAAAGCCCCCGGGCAAAACGATCTGGACCTGCCATTCATGGGGAGCTTTCACCGGCAAGTTCCGAATTCCATGTGAGGGGCAACAGCCGGGTCTTTGACGAAGGGAGGGGGACCGGCAGCTCTGTTGTTTCTCCAGCCTAGCGCCGCTAGTGGAAGCGGTGCCATTTTTTTAGAAAACATGGGTGAATCAGGAATGACTGGAAAAATCAGAAGGAGATTTGTGGGTGGAGCCCCAAGTGCCGAGCTCAGATTCAGCAGCAACCTGCTTTGCCCTTTCGGAACAAGCTAATCTTGTCATCTCAGGCTTCACTGGCTACAGCTCGAGCAGGGTTTGTGTTGTTCGTCTGGGTCCGGCACTCCCAATGGTTGCGTGGAAAAGCATGGATTTTTTTCTGTAGTGCTTGCAGTGTTCTTGTATCTTATTTGTAAACATTAGACTAAGCGTGACCTATTAATAGAGATGCTGGTTTGTATTCGCCGTAGTGTCTGCAAATCGTGGATGTTGAGCTCCTTGTGAAGAGAGGTGAAAGACTGCATCCTCTGAGTTTGGCAAGCTGTTTACCGCATCTTTCTAGAGGCGGGTAGTGAGTGGTCGTGCTAAACACTGTACGCTAGGTCTCTCGCCACCCTCGCCACTAGTGTCCTGTACACCAGTGTACGTTTTGAGTTTTGCTAATCTTTGTGGATAGGTGTTATATTGGATCTAGATTCTTCCTGCCGTGACATGCGGAATGGCTCGCTTGGAGTGCGAAATGATGTTAAGCGCTCTGTTATTCTTTTTTCCCATAGCCTGATTACCAGGAGGATGGCCCCGGTTTCGACCTTTCCAATGCTCAACTTGCTCATTGTGAGGCAGTCCTGCAGGTCCCCTAGGTAGTACCACAGCCACCGTGGAGTTTGATGGTTTCCTATAGGCTCGCATCTGCGCAGATTGTTTTAGTGTGGTGTCGGAATTTCCTTGAGGGATATTTAATTCTCGCCTGTGTTACGGAGTGGTTGAGATTAGGGTCTATTTTCTTGAGGAGGGTAGAGCCTTTTGATTTTGGTAAGCTGATCTGGGAGGAGGTCAGTCATTGCCTCGAGGCTTCTCCCTCTGAAGGGCTGGAATTGTAGACGGGATAACCCTTACCGTCTTGGCACGAACAAGTCGTTCTTTTTCTGTCCCTGTCTCCTCAAAAGTGTTGAATATAATCAATTTCCAAAGTTTTTCATGGGAACAGATTAAGCGCCAGGCACAATTGGAGGAAGGACAACTGACAGAAAAGAGGCACAGTAACAACTGAGCTTTATTCGCTCCGAAGCGATTATAACGGCACTAAAAACACCATGTAATACTTGTTTGCAACACGTGTGAAAGCGATTACAGCTGCAACCCCCTCCTTAGTATTCATCCAGGTAATCCACCTCGCTCGAAAGGAGATCAACTGAAGGCTTGCTGACGCACCGGTCTCCCATCTGTTTTTATGACGTAGGCCTCGAATATTTCCCGTTCTTCTTTTTTGCGGTATATCTCTGAACGCAACTCCGTTCTGCGCTTCATTGAAATGTTGCGATGACTTTTTCGCGTAAAAATAGCAGGCGTCAGACAATCATGTCAGCAGAAGGTTATTTACATATGTTCGTCGGGAGTTGAACAAATATTCTTATGTGCCTGCAATTTACAACCGATTCTGTATGTATTTCGTCAATTTTACTTTAGTACATTTTTACGATCTCGACTACCCACTACCATAATTCAACGCCTCAAAGCGCGGTATCTGCAACCAATTCCTGTGTCATATTTACACTCGCACAGAAGCCCTTCATTGCCACGTTAAATACATTGTACATCCTAACTCGCACCCTTAAAGCTTTTTGAAAAAAAAGTGATAAAAAAGTTCCAGATGACAGCTACGTTTAGGTCTTAAGATGTACGACGTGATAGCGTTACTTAGAGGTGGATGAAACGTTTTGAAACGGAGTTGCTGCGTTTACAACGTATAGCGGCAACGATTTTTATTTGCCGTTGCACAAAAAGGACAAAGGCCACCTGCGCTAGCGTTGCCGAAGAATCTGGCGTGAAAAGTTGCGCCTGCCGGTGGAAGTGGCAGTGTTTCAAAGTTTTATTCTCTAGCGTCGTGACCAGCCTGAACCTTTTTAGCATTTCTATTAAAGCGGGAGGGCGGGAGGGGGGCACATATGTGGTTAGAGTTTCGCAAAAGGAGGTAAAGAGATGGTGAGGAGCTCAAAGGTTGAGCCCTAATTGCGCGGCCCCAAACGCACCGGCTCTTTTCCTGGCTCTCTTTGAATAGGCTCACGCTGATATGGTGTCGAGGTGGTCAAGGACGCTCCCCATGTTTCGACAGAAGTGGCACATGTAAGCAGAGTGTAGTATTGGGTGAGTTGGTGATTCATCTTAACAATACAGCGCAACAGAAAAAGAGACTTGAGCTGAGGCAGCGTTCGTCCTGTGTGCCTTAGCTTAACTCTGTTTCTCTTGCGATGTATTCTTAAGGGGGAACATGCAACGTTTCACTTGTTATCCTGTGTGCATGGTTGGGGAGAAATTGTACGTTTTCCTGTGCATAGCAGTTTTATAGTATTGTCGGGCATTTCCTGCAAAAACATCTTTGCCCGTCTAGATTTGTCGATATATGGGTTGGTTCGTATCCTGCGCCGAGCTTGCGATTGTTCGACGATGACAGCGAATTTGGCACGGGAACGAAGGATAATGCGTGTTCGCGTGCTTTTTGTCAGCTGGAGCGCAATTTTCCAGATTCACGTATCCAGGTGTCAATGCGATATGAACTGTTATCATTGCAGACGCAAGAATGTTAATCAAGTGCTTGGATATTCTACCTCCAGGAAAAAGTGTAATGGCCTTTTGAGAGTGCGTAATTATGCTGAAGCTGATATTTGGTAGTTCTGATAGGTGGGCCGCCGACCTCCTTGGTGATCGGGAGAAGTGGGAGGTTTAGGGCTGCTGTATATGCTGCCCTCATGGTGGTGTTAATTGAGTTTCGTTCAGTGCAGGTATATTTCTGGAGCGGCGGGCGTGATGAGTGTCTGCATAAATGTTGCCATTACTTTTTATCTCATTCTAGCTCGTTTCTTGGTTAGGTGTATTGCAATGTGGTCCAAATGGGTAAAGATTCCCAATTTCGGCCTCTTCTCTAGTGCCATTCTGATGATTTTTACGCGACCCTCCTCTCGGACGATATCTTGAGCAATTTTTAGGGTCCCTTCTAAATTGTCCGCGTGGTGCCGTCCATCGTTTTCCCCACAGAGCTTGCACTGGTGACAGGGCCGCGAGAAATTTCAAACGTAATCCAAAAATTGGCCCATTACACGCTCTGTTTCCGGTTTAATTTCTTACTAACACATTTTAGTTAGTTTCTCCTCGTAGTTTACCTCAGAATTTCGCAGGCGACCCTCGAGCTTACGATGTTTTAATGTTTTCATTATCAATGAAGAGATGGTGGCCTTGTGCAGAAGACGTACGCTTCAACTGTTTTTTCAGCTGGAGGTTGCTTCATTTATACGGTTTTCACTGCTCGACATTTTTTTCTGCAAACGCAGAAGACGTTATATGATTCTCGCATCTCGTGAGTTAAAAGGGCACTCTCTCACTGACACTGTGGCGGACGGCAGATGTTCACAAACAGTTTGAAACATGCCTGTTTGAAGTGCCAAAGTTGCTTGAACTGAAAACTAATTCATTCATGACTTTTACAAACGCGGGGATATCATGTTTTATCTCGGATATAGCTACATTCGAAGTCTGCAGCGTATACAGAAACAGGCTCTCCAGGCCAACGGTCGGCTGGCTGGAATCGGCAATGCGGAACTTGCCACCGAAGACAAGCTGAACATTTCTTGGGATGGTCCTCGTATTCCGTTTGACCCGGTAGCATATTATTTGCGTCTATTTTGTATAGAGTGCCCTCTATGTAACTGAGCACTATTGCTGAGTCCGCCCACGGGTTATTTATATATTTGGTCAATACTGCCAGCAGCCATTTAGCTACTGGCCAGTGCAGGAGTGTACACAGCTGTGAAATTATGCATGTTGCGAGATGCGAGCACAGAGGAGGATCAAGGAATAAATTAAACATACGGCATACATATACAGAGTTTTCAAGGAACGATGGCGAAAAAAAAGAAACAAATATTACTAAATTCCGAAATCTGTGAGTGACAATTTAATGACAGTATGATTGGGCTTGTAAAATACAGTCATCATCATCATCACCACCATCGTCATCATCCTCATCATAACCATAATAATCGTCGTCATCATCGTCAATTTTTATTATTATTATTATTATTATTATTATTATGATTATTCATCGTCGTCATCACCGTCATAATCAGCATGGCTTCAGAAAAAGTTTCTCGTGTGACACCCAGCTATTTGAATTCCCTACTGATCTGCACCATAACATGGACAACGGCTTACAAACTGATTGTGTCTTTCTGGACTTCTCCAAAGCATTCGACCGTGTAGCCCATTGTCGTCTCATAACAAAATTATCAGCTCTTCGTCTAGATTCACTAACATTGTCATGGCTACGCAACTTCATTACATTATGTCAGCAGTTCACTGCAGCCAAAAATTTTTCTTCCACTGTTTCGGAAGTGACTTCTGGTGTAGCGCAAGGCAGCGTTTTAGGCTCTTCACTCTTTTTAATTTGCATCAACGACTTGGGTACAAATTTAACATCATGCGTTCGGCTTTTTGCTGATGATTGAATTATATACCGTAAAATAATTAATTCTGACGATCATCTAGCCTTTCAAAATGACCTTGATCTGATTTCAACCTGGTGTGACACCTGGCTGATGACATTAAATTTAAGCAAATGTAATGTTATGAATTTTAGCCGTAAACTTACTAACTCTGATTTTCTGTATACCATGAACAATAACTTGCTAACGCCGACGTCGTCATACAAATACCTTGGCATCATTCTCACTCCCAATTTGTCTTGGTCGAACCACATCTCTAGCATATGCGCAAAAGCTTCTCGATCGCTTGGTTATCTACGACGCAACTTACGCAATTCCCCGTCTAGTGTTCGTAAACTTGATTTTCTTACATTCGTCCTTCCACAGCTAGAATGTGCTTCTTCTATATGGACTCCGCATCAAAACTATCTAATTGACATGTTTGAGTCTATTTAGAATCGAGCTTCTCATTTGATATCATCTAATTACGACCGCTACGCTAGCATCACCCAGATTAAACATGAATACTCCATTGAACAGTTACACACACGTCGTTCCTTAGCACGTTTATGCCTATTTCATCAATATATTTATTTCTCGAGATCATCCGAGTTTAATCTTCGCCACCCATTTACCACGTCACGTCGACTGTACAACCAGTTCAGCTTCTCACGGATTTATCGTTCCACGCATGCCTTTATCTGCCCTCCCACGTGCTATACGCCTTTGGAATGATCTCCCCGACGTTATCGCATCTGTTTCATGCCACAAAACCTTTCGACGTCATGTATCTGATCATTACGCTCCGTAATTTTTTCACTGAACTTCAATTTCTGTACCTTTTATTTCATATGTTTCTCGCTTTTGGCGATTTAATTATCACCGAAGTGCTCATGTTGGCTGTGCCTTTCATGAACTCATCTACTTTTGATTGTATACATACCTACGTGCAGTAGCTATAATACCACTTTTGTAAACTTGAGTTCATCTTTTTGACCAGTGTTTTTCCTTCTTCAAACATTGTATTTTCTACGGTTTAACTTCTTACTTGTGTTTATTTTCTTCCCTTGTGGCATTTTTTGTTTCTCTGTCGTTAGTTCCCTTTGACAAATTATGTGCTTCCCCTTACGCTACGCCCTTCCATGGGCCTGTAAGGTATCCTTAACGAATGAATGAATGAATGAATGAATGAATGAATGAATGAATGAATGAATGAATGAATAAAACAAGCAACAAAATAAATAAATAAATACATAAATAAGAATAACCATCATCATCAGCCTACTCAGGTCCCCTGCAGCATGAAAACCTCTCCCACTGACCTCCAACCGCTCCTGTACTGCGCTGCTCGGGTCAATAATTTACCCCTGAAGTTTCGTATTTCATCCCTCCATCGATAATGGCCTTCCCCTTCCTCTGGACCCATCTTTTGTTATTCACTATGTTACCCTAATTGTCCACCGGTTGTCCGTTCGTCTCACTTCATGGCCAGCCCAAGTCCATTTCTTTTTCTTTACTTGAACAATGACATCTCCTACTCTAGTTTGTCCTCGGATGCAGGTAGCTCGTTTCCTGCCCTGAGTGGTATTCCTAATAATATTCGTTCACTGGCTCGTTTAGCCGACCTATGTTTGCTTTCTAGTTTAGTAAGGCGCAAAATTTCAGCTTCGTATGTCATCACCGGCAGTATGCACTGGTTATAGATTTTTCTTTTCAGTGACAGAGGTATCTTACTTTCATAATTTGGGAGTGCTTGCCGAGAGCGCTCCAACCTATGCCTTTTCTGCGCCGGATTTCTTTCCCGTGGTTGGGGTCAGCACTAACCGTCTCTCCGCAGTAGTTATATTCTTTTACTTCTTCAAGCATTTCGTTTCCTAAGCTGAAGAGGACGTTTATGGCAGGCTTATTCCTCATTACTTTAGATTTATTCATATTTATTTTTAGCCCCAGGGCCGCGTTCTGCAGTCTCAATCAGCAAGACTATGTCATCCGCAAACCTCAAATGGCTCAAGTATTCCCCGTTTATCCTTAATCCCATGTTTTCCCTGTCAATCCTCGATCCCTGCCATGTTATATGCGCTAATGTCCTTTGTTTTACTTCTGTTAATCAGTTTCGACAGTTCGGCTAAGTACTCACTTGAACAGAGACAAAGTAATCGCTGAAAAAAGAAAAGAAAAACGGCAGGCGTAACAGTAGTTTTCGCTCACAAGGAAAAAAAAAAGTCATCAGGCCATGACTGCTCTCGTTTGCTTCAACACAAAAAAATAATGAACAGGTGTAATATAAGAGCAGAAAAAACAGCATGCTGAGCACGAGGTCACGGGTTCGATTCCCGGCCGCGGCAGCCGCTTTTCTGATGGAGGCGAAAAGCAAAAACGCCCGTGTGTACGAGATTTCGGCGCACGTTAAAGATCCCCAGGTGGTCAAAATTAATCCGGAGCCCTCCACTACGGCGCGCCTCATCGCCTGCGTTGCGTCAGCGCGTTAAACCCTACAATCAATCAATCAATCAATCAAGAAAAAACAGCAAAAGCATTCAGCCAAGACATCTAAATTGATATTAGCGAGTGGCTCAAAGACACTCGGATGTACGATACCAGAGCGCAGAAGTTGTTTTGATTCAGATAAAAAATGCAGATTGAGTTGAAGGATTAGAGCCGAGCGCCGACAAAAACAATCGAAGGATGACGCTTTTATCAAGTCATAAGAAAGAACATTCCAACTCCTTATTGTACTCGTAAAAAAAGCGAAACAGTGGGTTTTTGTTTTACTAAGGGGAACCAGGATTGTCTTATCATGCTTCCTTCGCGTCTCAGGCGTTGTGTTATATGATACATAGTCATGATAGCTTAGTCTAGTGCGCCAATTGACAACGTTGAACAGGGTTTTGAGACAGTGAACTTTGCGGCCTGATTCAAGCGTTGGGATCTCGGACCTGTTGCGTAATTCAGTGATGGAAACGTGACTCCCGTTTACGTAATAGATAAACATCAGTGCTTCGTTTTGAACACGATCAGTTCAAGCGGTGTATTTTTGTGTGTGCGGGTTCCAGATGATGTCAGAATATTCCAATAATGGGCGTACCAGGTGTGCGTAGGCAACACGTTTTGTCTTGCTAGTCTCGTCATCGTCGTCGCCACCACCACTACCCCCACCACCATCATCATCATCATCACCATCGTCGTCATCATAATCATCATTGTCGTCGTCGTCAGCCTACTGATGTCCACTTCAGGACGAAGGCCTCCCTCATTGACCTCCAACCACTTCTGTCCTGCGAGGCTCGAGTGCAGTTTACCCCCAATTTTTTATTTCATCCCTCCATCAGGTTAATGGCATTCTCCTCCATCTAGACCCGTCTCTTGGTATTCACTCTTGCTAGTGCAGTGTTTAATCGCTATTTTGTGAACCATAACTGCCGAGTTGCCCCCGAGATTATGTTGGTGATGTGGGAATTCCAAGATAGATCACCTGTTTGATTGGGTTTTCATTTATTTTATAGACATGCTTTAGCGGATTTCTTTTACGGGTAATGGTCATTTGAGTGCATTTTGAACTATTTAGTGTCATTACCAAACGTCTACACCAGTTTGCAACCGCCAGAAGATACGTATCTATTAGTTGGTGATCTTATATTGATTGGGCATCATGGTAAATGACGCAGTCATCCGTAAAAAGCGGCATCACACAGAAAATTCAAATGATAAATCATTTAAAAAAATGCGAAATACAAGCGGCCCAAGGACAGAAACCTGCGGCACACCAGAGAGGACTGCAGTCAATTGGGAATCGAAGTTGCCCATACTAACATATTGGTGTCATTCGGAAAGATAGCAATCCAGACATTGGGTTATTTTTGTGTAGCGTAATATTTGGGACAGTTTAGTTTTTATATGGACATCAGAAACCTGATCAAAGGCCTTTCGGAAATCAAGAAAAATAACGGCGTTATCTACGTTATAGCTATAATTATGCTTCAGAGTTAACCACGACCAGCTGCTTATTTAAAAGCGTTCCTTTAAGAATTTTCACTACAAGAAATGCCAGAACAGCCATTACTAGGTCTAACATAAATAGAGGGAGCCGTTTAGCAGCTGTTGCTCAATAGGTGATCCAAAAGCTCCGTCGTAGGGTTAAATATGATTAAGAAAACAAACCAAAATTTAAGTTAAGCAGAAACGTAGAGAACCCCACCCTTAGCTTTATTAAATAATGCTTGAGGAAGTGAAAGAAGGTATACCGTAAGTCGGACAATTTGTCAAAATGGGACTGGTCAATTTGTCAGTCTTGATTTGAACGACGAGAAATACACCCGGTGTACAATTAGTGTTGACTTGGGCGCAATCGGCAAACACCTTTAAATTACACGGTGTCGGCTACCAGTGTGATTTAAGAGAATTTTTTTACATTTAGTATTTAATTTAAAACTTTAAAATGTAGTAGCCTTTCGGAATTTTATTTGACTGTATATTTTCGTGTGTTACGGGTGCTTGCACGCAGCTACGCACGTGTTTGGGTTTTTCAGCCGGTATGTATTATGGTTTCGGCATTTCTGTTCGCAAAAAATGTCTTAGAACTCGGCATAAAAACGGCATATTTATTCATCCAACTGTAACCACAATGAGAAAACCCGCAGGCACAAGCACCTAAGCACGCTAGTGAGATATTGAGCGCACACGGCAATCGTAAACTTCCGTACCAGTCAAGTGACCATTATTTAGTGTCCTTATAACACACTCGTATACAAAAAAAGTGACGTTCCTTGGAAGTATGCAGGTTAAAACGGCGTTTTTAACCAGTGCCATGAATACACGCATTACCCAGCCTTTGAACAAACTTCGTGGTGCGCCTTCAAAAGGTGTCTGCCGAGTGGACAATTGCGTAAAATTGCTTCCAGTGTCGTTTTGAAAGTGCTTTGGACACGTAATATTACACGCAATTTGCAGGCCCATTTTTTTCCTATGCTAGGGTGTTGGGTAATTGGATGCACGCGTTACACACAGGGTTAGGATACACACGTGGAGGCATGGTATAAACGTTACTGCGTCACAAACTTCCGGAGTTATTAACGTTCTGGTCCGGGAACACAAAAGCGGTTTTATTCTTTTCACAAGTGAGGGTCGCCATAAATCCAGGGGCGGTATTCTCCCGGCTGTCATGAGCTTTGACATCGGGCGCTCCAGTTATTTAGCGATTTTGCGAAAAAAGAAATTTTTTTTTCGGGCTGACGCCGACCAACTGCCACGGCGAGCTGCCACTCGAAAGTATATTTCACAGCCTTGTGGGTTTTTAAATAAAGAGCACAGGGAAAGCTGCGCTATTTCAAGCTGTGAAGTGACACCTGGGGTTGTTAGCAACGCTTAGATGGGAACAGTCTTGCAGACGTGAATTCCTCTGGTGTGCACGAAACGCTCGTTTTTTGGGGGAATCCTCCATTCGAAAAACGAACAAACTATTTCGATATATTCATCAAACGACGCCATAAAGTATTTCTGATGTCTTCCAGGTGAAAGTCTACCAGGGGACATTATTGGAATTCAAAAAGATGTCACATCATGGTCGTAAATACTCATGTGCTGTTAAATGGGTCGTTAATTCTCGTCTTACGGAACATTTTATGCGAAATGTCCTCGAAGAAGCCACGTGGTTACCTTGGTGGTACACCGGTTGTCATCAATTCACTCACTCACTCACTCACTCACTCACTCACTCACTCACTCACTCACTCACTCACTCACTCACTCACTCACTCACTCACTCACTCACTCACTCACTCACTCACTCTTCGTACTTGAGGATTTCGCTCCTCGAGAATTTAGGCACCCTTTCCTGTGGTTGCCTTCGTCTTGAGAAGGCTTCGCATTGAAAGACAATCTTTGGAGGCAAGTGGTGCTTGTAATTTTTGTAAATACCTGCAGGCCCACAGACTACATAAGCGTCTCTCCTCAGTTGGCAGCCATTAGACACTGCATTCCTCCCTTCTTTCGTATTGGGTTTTCTGCAAGTTTCATGGAGCTAGGCTGACGATTCCGCTACCCCCCCTCCCCCTTGCGCATTCTAAACCGATTACACATGTAATTTGAATTTCACTTAACCGACAGGTTTCGAATGCTACCTGGTCTGGTCGCAATAATGACATATGTTTCGGCCGAGGCTGCACTGGACATGTGAACCACACTAGGAAAGCTCTGTACCACACAAACAGCTCAATGCGTTTGTCCACCGTGGTACGGTACGCGGCTGAACTCCTGAATATAGGGAGAGGCCTTCGTCCTGCATTGCACACATATAAGCGGATAAATGAATGAGTCTCCCGATGCCTCCGACGAATATACATAGACGGCATTCTGCACCTTCATTTCCAGGTTTTCTTTTTTTTTTATTTCTCAACGTAAGAAGAGCGGTTGTTTAGACTTTCACAGCGGTATAAACCATGGGCGTCGGCAGGATTTTGTCTTGGAGGAGGGGAGGGGGGGGGACAAACCCCTTGCATTGGGGGAAGGGGGAGGGCGGGGGAAGGGGCAGTTGTGCTGGTGGGGCTCTGGGGTGGGGGTAACTGCCCCTTTTGTAAACCCCTGCCGACGCCCGTGATGCCAATGAACTCCGGGCTTTGTAATGAGCGCGTGACCATGACCAGCACGACTGGCGTTTCGGACAGCGCAGCTTGGTACGCAAAAATAGGAGTGCTCTCAGTCCCTCAGCAAGCTCTGTATATATGGAACATAATGGTGCCGTTTAAACGCAAAGTTGATTTTTAATTATCAGAGCACTAATAAAGTTGGTTAGGCACTGGTTTGTTTTTCGTACGTGCTCGAAGTTAACGGAGCCTTAAGAATGCTGCCGCATGCAAGGTAAAGAATTTGGCTAGTTGGTTTTGCATTCTTCTGGTTCAGCTTCGCTTTTTAGAGTTTTTACGCTTTCGAAGGGGTGAGCGAGGACAAAATAAATGTTTGGTTCATCTGAAAGACTGCTTTGTCGCAGCGAAAATGGTACCAATTTGGTACGAAAATGGTACGAAAATGGTACCAATTGGTACCAATGGTACCAATACCGAAAGTTCTGCCCGAAGCGTCGAGGGATCGAAACCAGGCGCCGGATAGTATTTTTTTTATATAGTGTAGAGGGAGGGGTGCGGACAACGATGGTGCGGACTACGACGGACGTCAACGCGGGTGACATCGTGAGTTACTGAAATGCTCTGCATTTAATATACGTAACTAACCGGCAGCGCCCGCGTTCATTTAGTTAGGAACGCTCATCGGGTTAGTTTTAGCGATAGTACTAAGCGAAAAATATGGCATTGCAACGCCGGCACGTGCAGGAGGAAAAGCAAGCACAAAAAGAACAGAACTCCCGTTGGCGCTGTTTCAGGCAGGGGGTGCACGAGCACTGCGAAGGGGGGAAACTTAATGCATTGGACAAACCTTCGTTAAATTCATCAGGAGAAAAATGAGACAGGGCGGCGAAGAGCGTGTTGCGTTGTAAGAGTGAACGGATAACGGTGTTACAGCCCATTATGGCGAATCACTGTTGTGCACCGACAGTTTTCACATTGAGTAGAACGGCTCCATTTTTTAAATGTTTCCTCGGTTTTATATCGTAAAAAAAAAACGTCCTTCGCGGGTAACATAGACCTGAGTGACTCACCAAAGGCTAGTTTTTTTCCCATCATTCCAAACTTTCCGGGACACGCACCTCCGAAGACGCCTAGCGCCCTCTTCGGCGGCAGCCTTCGACGGCCAGCGTAACTGAAAGGGAGAGAGGGAAACAATGGTAGGTCTCGAATGGAAGCAGGTTTTGCAAAAGGCCATCATGAAATAACTAAAACTACTGAAACTGCACTCGCGGGTAAATATTGCAACTTTTTTCGGCGAACAAACTTGTAATATAAGAAAGCGTGAGACGAAAACTGTTCTTGAGGTGCAAAAAGCGGTGCTGCTTTGCTTTGCCTTCTTTGAATAGAAGAAACGGCCGAAGACCTTGAGCCCCAAGGCGGCAGGCAACCAATTCAAGATATAAACGGGAGCAGCAGCAACAAGAAGGAGTTGGCGACAAGTCGCGCCTACAGACTGCGCGGAAATACAGCTCACATCCGCAAACACGGGTGGCGGTGGCGCAAAAAACGCGATAGAGGCACGATGCGGAAAGGCGCCTGCGATTGCGCGAAGACCAGAGAGAACACAAAACGAAAGAAAAATGTTAAGGCAGGAAGGCGGGCGGCACGTATCTATCCGCATTATCGTCGTACTGTGTTGTACAATGCATTGTAGAAAGCTCACTGCAGCGTCTACGAGAAACGGACGAGCGCAGACTCTCTTTTATCTTGTTATCGATATTTTTTTTGTATATTTTTTACGGACCTAGCACACGGCGCACTGAAATGGCAGGCGGTAGCTAGGTTATCAGGTAAATGGCGAGCCATTTTGAGGACATTAGATAAGATTCCCGGAACGCGTGATGCAGTCTGAGCATGAATAAGTACGTGCCTTTAAAGGCAGCACATGTGAAATCAAGCCTCCATATAGATTCAAGGGAATAACTATAGTTCGACATATGAATCACGGCCATTTCTTGCCAAAACGCTCAGAGAATCCCAGATTACAAAGGACTTTCAGATCTACGGAGTAATGGCTCCTAGCGGCAAGCAACAGTTTTCAGTGGGGGCAGCGTTACAATAGCAGCCCGAGTCTGAGCGGAATTTGAACCATGTGCGCTTTACTACAGTTGCATGCTTCGTGGTGGGCAGAGAGCTTAATTCCGTCGGAGCCAGGACTGGTAACATTACTGGTAACCTTGCGTGCCGCTACGTGCTGTGTTAAGCAGTGCAGCGAACACAGTGAGTTGGTTGGTAATGGCGTTATGATAGGAAATTTTGCAAGAGTGGACGGCAACGCAAAATGCGGCGCTAGCGCTGAACTTTCAACTGAAATGTTTTTTTCAAGTTATCGATGGTTTGCGGCATAGAATCACGTACTCGCGCGTGGCATTATTTTCCGCAAAAAAACAAGATAACCATTCCCTACTGCGCCACCTTAATGACCTGGAGCTTGAGTACTTTGTCAACAGTACTGAAGAAAAGGTCGCCCGTAACCTGTGTAAGCGTTGAGAGCTAACACTAACATTTTTTTAAGCCCTATGTTACATTGACGTTACGTGAAGCGTAGAACTACAAAAAAAGGATTTACGCACATCCAGAACTTATCTGCAGACAGTGCATACACTGCGTCATTTAGGCACCCCTTGAAATTAAAAGTTATTGAAATAGGCACGCTGTAATGTCAAGGCAGTTTTTGAGAACCGTACGCTTGTCACACGGCCATAAAGTTTCTCGTGTAGACGGCTTCGGAATTCACAGCAAAAGGAGATTTGACCGTTTAAACGCCTTTATAGAACTGTGGTTTGAGGTTCTAGTAGACACCAAAGCGTACAGTCAGTTATAAAAATCCCAAGCTATTCCCTTCTGCGATGGGGGATGACACGGGAAGTTGAGGTGACACAATTTCGAAGAAAGGTGCAAACTCATTTATTGCCTTGATTGGTGATCATCGTGGTGAAAGGTACGCGCACACATTCATTGTCTTGCCCCTGTCGTTATATATACACATTCGCGGGTGAATCTAGGCACGCGTGGCGCTTCGACGTGACCGCAACCGCATCGATGAACCCGGCACCACGGGAGAGTGGAAGAAAAAGAAACTGGGCGTCACGGCCTCCGCGATCGGCGGCGCGCCGCCGGAAGCCTATGGTGGAGGCCGTGTGGGCATAAAAGTGCTTAGAACGACGACAAGGAGAGGGCGTCGCGAGCGCAGACATGACCGATGCCAGCCGTACAAATGTTGAGGAAATTCCCCGTTATAGCAAGTGAGAATCCAAGTAAAAGTAAGGAATTACGCGAACAAACAAACGCACATAGCCGAGTGCCTCGCGCCATGGAACGCCTTGCACTTCAAAGACGTTGAGTCTCGCGATCGTGCTCCAGTGTGGACAACTACCATCGCCGACGATTCACGAAGACTATAAAAGGAACAGGGACCGGGCCTGTGCCGTGTTCCTACAACGACATTACCAACATTTGTGCTGTGATGCGTTCCACAACGTTTCTGGTGTCTGACCCGGTTCTTGGTGAAGAATTCTTGAGTTGGGGTCGTTTGAGAAACGCCGGTTTAGCGTCCGTTTCGAGTCGTGGCGCAGTCGCGCTTGCCGAGCCCCTGACAAGCACAGTAATCAAATGCTTTGCCGTGTCTAACTCCAGGCACTAAGGGCTCGCGCGAAGCGCACACTTTGACATAGACAAAACTAGAATGCCAACCCTTGCGTGCGCGGCGCCAATGGCCGGTCATTCTGTTTGTCTGGGAGCAATGGGTGCGGCCCCAGTCGAGCCGCTCTGTTGCCTGGCTGTGGCTTGGAATCGTCAGAGATATGAGTGTCGGCGTACACAGGACGTAGAGAGAAGGGTGGGGCTGCAGAAAGTAAGTGAAGGGCGATCACCACTTCACAGCCTCACGGAGTCAGAGGTATATCCGAGGCCGTATCACCACAGGAAGCTATCGTAGTGGGTTCTCTCACGCCTTGATTGTGAAAGCGCTAAAAAAACAGCTGTTTTGAGAGCTTATTCTTCTTTCGCTCCTAGAAACGAAAGAAGAAAGACAACACAACGCGTCCTGGTAAGCGTTAGCGCAGAGGTTCACATTTTAAAGCAATGCTTTCTACCTCTATCAGCCAACGGTTCCTTCGTGGCGTGCGCGGCAAGAAACTCCCAACACGGCTGGGGAGGGGCAGGGCGGTTTTCACTCGCGGAGCACAGTGTAGATGGCGCAGCGAATGGTTACCCAACGTTCCCCGCGCGCAGGGGCCTGCTCACACTGGTGGGTGCACCGGCGAGACGGCTTTGTCGCCTGCTTTAGCGACGGTAGTTTTGGGCCTGTTTTGGCACAGCTTCGCGTCCATTGCGCGCTTCTTTCGCAAGGCTTGTTTGACTTGTTCGAGACAGCACCGCCTGGGTAACCTGGACCCGACGGAATTAAGTGGTCGTATGTCAAAGACACGTTAAACAGTGGTTTGCAGGTCGGTACAACAAAATGTAGAGACCACATACAAGGCATCTGGCCGATTGAGAAACGCTACCTTTTGCGCACTGCTTGCCACGAATGGGACTGTGTTTTCTAAATTGGCGAATACCAATTCGGTTGTGTTTTAACAAGTATTACGACCAAGACCAGTAAACGTCTACCATGGGCTAGCAGGTATACAAGCTGACGATTGCTATACAAGCCGACTGATATACAACGTATAGAAGCCGACGACAAGCCGACGACTCAGGTGAATTATTGCGAAAGCAGAGACGTGAAGGAAACAGCGATCAAATCGGCTGTGAGAAAGGCTGACGTGCGCGCCCAGCAGTAACGGCCGTTCATATGTAGGTGAAGTGCTCTTTTCGGCCTCTCTTCCTCACACAATTACTCCACCCGTTGATACCGACAGACAGAGAGAAGGAGAACCGACAGGTGGCTGCTATCGCTGCTATCGCTACTCTCCAGACAGCTCAAGTACACGGAAGCTGTTGGGGTGTAGAATGGCATTGCGTGTGGTGATAAAGCCGATAATTACAGTGTCGTAGCTGAAATATGCACAGTGGAGGCAGCCTGCTTATCTTATACTATAATATTCAGCCGTTCTTGTCTCGTTCAATGTGTCTGCCTTTGTGAGATGTAGGCACGACGGTGTGAAGCAGTTTTTGTGGCTTTCTCAACAGATGTTCGCCAAAGATTTGACACGTCGAGTGTAAATACCCCAAAAGTGACTATACACTCAAAAGAATGCGGCATTTGACACAGCAAAGCTTCTGAACCCCTTAAAAGGAAGGAAACGTGTGTGATGTAGTCAAATGAAAGGAGTTTTGTGCCTTGTTGAGTGGCAACGTTTATCATCAGCAGTGTAGGGGAGGAATAAAGCAATATAAAAAAATCAGAGTACATCCCATTTTCTTGGAAGAAGTCCCTAAAGGCCTGAAGCGCTCTCGTCCCACTGTTTGTCAAGGCGGATTATACCGACAGGGATAAGAGGAGTGGCTGCTTTTTTAATCATCCCATCATTGCAGATATCGTGCCGCGCCGCAGTAGAATCGATGTCCTCTGAGCGCCTTCTGTGATGTTTGAAAGAAATTAAAGTTACACAGTGTCGTGTGTAGAGACTGTGTTAATAGCGAGATCGGACTGTTTGGATCAGGGTTAAAAAAACATGGCAAACTGTTGGAATGTTGTGCTCCTGGACAAGGCATATATTGCTGATGGCACCAGCATACACGTTCTCGAGCAAGATTTTATTCAGAATATGATGCGTGCCTGGCGACAAGACAAGAAAAAACATGTTCATATGTACGCACACTTACAACGACACCTAATCATCTTCACAATGACCCATTAAGCACTAACACATCGTGACAAGAACGTGCAGAGGTGCGGATGACATTACGGCTCCTTTCACGAGCGGCATCCGACTATTCACTAACGTTAGGAAGGGGGGGAGAAGCAGATGCGCAATCTCTCTTTCTCTCTCACACACTGAGACAGTGATGGGGAGTAGACAGGTGAGTATAAGGACATGACACTTGCCGTATTAAAGGGGGCGATGAAGATAGCATACAAGCTTAAAGGGACTCTGCAACACTTTTCTCAACTTTTTTTGAAATCTTAAGTCACCCAACACCCCCAGTACGTAATTAGGGGACCGCAAAGTACCACATTCAAAAATGAGTACTCTACGCCCATTAGATAACGTGGAAACTCGCTCAAAAGATTTTTCTGTCTTTCCCGCTCTTGACGTTCTTCGACAGCTCGAATTACGTCATTAAGGCCATGTAGCGGCTGTTGGCCGGTTTTCTTTCAGTTGCAGCAATGAACGCTTTTCGATAGCAACTTTAAAAATAAAGCCACAAAAATGAAACAGAAATGGAAGGCGTATCTGATGCGACGAGCAAATCACGCAATGCTGCTCCGCGCTGGCGATAACTACAGCTTTCGCAGTGGTTCCAGACCCGCAGGATAGAGTGAAAGCGCTTATCGAAAGTGTTGCAGGGTCCCTTTAATATTGGCGCATTGAAAGTACTGCCTTGCCCGATAACAATAATATGAATCTTATCGCAAACTTAAAAACAATGATGGGGATAATAAGGAACACAGGTGGAGCAGTGACGACTCCGCAGCAACTTTCCGGCGATTTTTCTATGACGTCACAGAATTTTGTTTGCGTGATTGGCGGCCACTGACCTAATCCACCGCCGACAAACTTAACTGCAGAATTGTAGTGGTGCCCTCCAGTTCCGTTTGATCGTGTTGCTTCGATGGTAACATGCAGTTAACTCACTGATAACTATGTTTTAGTGCTGGTCCATACTACCTGACTCCTGCTCATATTATGCCAGTGTAGCACGAAATCTAGAATTTTTTTTAATATTTATGCTCGATTTTAAAGCGTCCTTCGTGGCTGCAATGGATCCGAGTCCATTACCGAAGGCTAATTATATCAACATTAACAAAGTCATATTTTGTCTTGGTGGCCAGCGGCCCCTTTAATCAGATGAATGAGGATCTCTATCTTGAAGAGAAGTATTCGATCTCACCCGCTGTGGCCTTAAGGGAGGACCTTATCGAATTGTGCGCGTGCTTGCGCGCGTGCGTGCGTATGTTCGCGTGTATGCGCGTATGTGTGTGCGTGCCTGATATGTGTTTGTGTTTAGGGTTACGATGTATCATATATAATAATTCTGTAAGTGTGTTCGGCAGAGGAATTACACGAAGTTTTTTAACAGCGAAGCTGTGTGGCAAATCGTAATTTTTGGTGTCCGCAGTTAGAAATACCAATTGCCGAGTGCGTGCCTCGCGGCGACCACCCAGCGTCCCCGGCGAACGTTTGTCAAGCCAAGCATTGAAAAACTCCAGCGTTCGCCGTAATCGTGAAAACACTTGCTCGGAACGAGAGAGACACGTCATAGCGTACGCCGCACGGAGGTGATGTCCAATGATTATAATTCCCAGGAAAATGAAGGAAGCTTAACTTACAGCAACAACGATGGAGTTAAGGCGGCAGCGAAGAAAAAGCTGATTGGGTGCAATTGTTGACTTAAAGTTTCGTGGTGCCGTAAAGGTTGCGTACCGCTTCGCTACCGTCAAGTCTTACGCGTTAATCTGAGCCTCCTTCCATTTTTTCAGTATAGCAGATTCGAAGAAAAAATGGAATGTTAGCTCCTCCCTAAAAGGACTTACTACTGCGATTTTTATATGTGTATCTAAAAGGAGCAACGTTGCTGCTTTATAGGACAGAGCAACGTTGCTCCCCTCAACCAAAATGGCCGCCGATAAACAAGCGCGCTCAGTGGGAAGCTCGATGTTTCTTATGATCATGTATATCTCATCGCTGGCAGGCTGCGTTCATAGTAAGCACCATCTAAGGTGCTTCATTAAACACATCTGTTGGGAAAGTTGGTGCATTATGATTGAAAAAAATAGAGCGTGACTTGGACAACGACAGTTAAGAAGGACGAGCGCTTTCCCGTCGTCCTTGTTTACTGTCGTTGTCTAAGTCGCGCTCTGTTTTTTTCAACCATCTAAGGTATTCGAACATGCTGCTACGAGCGTGTTTGAATACCCCGAGGGTCATTTTTGAGCACTACGAGAATCGCTGCCTGCATGGTTCAGTTTCGATGAAAGCATTTGTTTACAGAAAAAGCCGACCGTGCATAGACCGTGCTGTCCATAGTCCAACACCAGAGTTTAATTGATGGGCCCTTATCCTTGATCTAAAAGGTCGTGCAGTGGCAAAAAAAAAAGAAAAGTAAAAAAAACTAACGGGACGAACCAAACCAGCTTTTAGGTGGTATACGTCATTCACATTTACCGAGTCATACATTCACGCGCATCACATTCTGCAATCTAACAACACAGCCCCCACGTCACAAGCGTGCCACAGCAGAAACGACACAAACGCAAACGAACGCGACATCGGAATTTATACATATATCATGGGTGCACTTTATGTATATAGGTTGTCTCTCTATTGTTGTCTGTCAGATGGCGTTATCTGTCAGATGCCGGCAACGGGTGAGGCATGCCACACATTGCATGGTTACAAAACGGCACATTCATATTTCCATATACCATACAGGTGAACATTCGGACGTCAAGGACTGCACATATTTGATTTTTTTTGCGTTACATTTATAAGCTATAATAAAACATGGGAAAACTGGGACCGGTTGCAAGAAAATGGCGAGGATTGGACGTGGCTGCCTTTGGTGACTGACACGTTTTCCGTGCGGTACGGTATACGTCAGCTCAAAGCGGGAGTTGAGCCGGTGCCGGTTGTTTTGAATCACTGAGAGCGGGCAAAGCATTTCCGCCGGCCGTATTAGGCTTAGAATAGCCGGCGACTTGCGTTGAGCGCCGTTATTAGAGAGTTTTAGCAGTCCGTCTGTTCTGTCGCGTACATAGTTACCGTGTTGACCGGGACCCGTCAGAGCACTTGTGCATTCGTCGCGTTAAGGGGATTAGTTCCGCGGGCCGGCCTTCGCCATGTCTGCGCATATGTCACTGAGGGGTGCGCCTTCTTACCCTTCCTCCTCGCCCTCCCGCGCGCGCAGGCGCAGTCGGGGCCCGGTCAACACGGTAACTACGTACACGACGGTACAGACGGACTGCTAAAACTGTCTATTAAGGCGCGTACAGGAGTCTGCGGAGAAATATCTACGACCGAAATTCACTCCTTTCAAGCATGTGGCACTTAGTTTCCGTAAATGAAAACACGGGCGGGCGTTTGCGGGCGATCGATGTAGCTGAGCAGCCCTGTTTCCCGACATGGAGACTGAGAGGGAATAGAGAGTTTTAGCAGTCCGTATGCTCCGGCCGTTCCGTTCGTTACGTTGCTACCGGGTTTACCGGGACCCGACTGCGCATGCGCGCGCACGTACCGGGCTCTTTCCGTGTAGTGAGACGGAAAACGTGTTTTAGCACTCCGTAGCGTCGTACCGTTCGTTCCGTGTGACGGCTGATTAGCCGAGTTGTTGCAAAAATCCACACGCTAAAAATACGTAAATAAAGAACGCAGTTTCCCCTACAGCATTGCAAATCTAAAATAAATCGCGCTCGGTCGGACGCATTGCGAGGCAGGGGCTGCGGCGGCGGCGACGGCACCAGAGCGAGCGCAGGTGACGACATGGTCGCGCGCCGTTCACGTGGAGGAATGGCCTTGGCCTTGCCCGATTGAAGCGTTAGACACATGTACTATTGGTACACGCGATTCGTATGCGACTGGTCGTTACGACTGTCACCACGACTAGTCGTACGCGTGAATTTGAGACACATGGCCCGATGCGGGTGTGCGATGCCTCGTCGGCGCCGCTCCGCCCACTGTTTTTGCTCCATGGTCAACTACGACGATCGCTGAGCTGAATTTGTAGATGCGCGCGTTTGTACGCAAGAAATGGATAAAGCAGGCAATCGTGAAGCGTTTTCTGCATCGGAAACAGTCCGCGCACACACCGGTCGCGCCTGCCAGCTCGGCACACTCAGCGGCTCGAACCGGCGCAGACCACGGTAGCAACCGCTTGTCGCTGCTCTTCCGAATCTATCTGATCACTAAAACGAAGTTCCACCTGCGAGAAAGTAGGTGTTAGTGTGGTGAAAAATTGTGCTAGGGATTGTTCTCATGGCTTATTTTAAAAGCGGCGATCAGATATATCTGCCACGATGCAAGCCTATGCTGACCGGCCGTGGATGCCGCGGCGCGCGGTGCGGCGAGCGGCCGAGAGATGGCGATACCTGCGCGGAAGCATCGAAACAGGCTCCGCAGATGTCTCGGTCACCGATCGCTCACGGCAGTTGTAGCTCAAATAAACATGCGAGAAAGGGGATGATAGTGTGGTGAAAAGTTGTGTTACGGAGTGTCATTCGCAGTTGCACAGATAGCGGCGATCAAATATTCGCCAGGACGCTAAGCCTAAAGTTCCCAACACCCGAGCCGACCAGAGCAACGCAAGCCGGTTGCGGTCTCCGGATACGGTAACACGGAAGCAGGGCGCCGGGAGAGACGCCGGCCGCGTACGGAACAAATGGCGCATGCGCAGTCGGGTCCCGGTGAACCCGGTAGCAACGTAACGAACGGAACGGCCGGAGCATACGAACTGCTAAAACTCTCTAATGATTCGTGGCGGAGCAGCGTTGTTGCTGCTCTCCCGGTACCCGTCCGGCTAAGGGACGAACCGCCGGTTGGTCAGAGGGAGAAACGGCGCGGCTCCAGGGACGAACAGCGAAAGTTGCTCCGTTTCTCTACCTTTTTTCTTAGAGTGCATTGCCAGGGTATCTTTCCCCTCTGTTCTCACCTCTGCTTGCGTCTGGAAACACGCCTTGATAAGCACTGCGGCTTCTAAATAAACATTATCGGAAACTCTGCGCCGACTATATATTTGTCTCTATACGCCTCGAGATTCGCGATCGCTGCGCCGTCTGCCGCCGCTTCTCCGCGGCGTTTGCGGGATTAGCGCTGCGTAGCTGATAGGTGGTCATGGAGCGTTTTGGTTCTCTTTCGCTTCTCTTTGCCTTTCCGCGCACTAAACAACTTGTTATGATGACGTCTGTAAGCAAACTGCACGTTTAAGGCACTTAAAAAAAAACAGCTGCGTCTTGGTAGAGCACTCGAACGCCAACGAGAGCTACCCGGGGAGGCGGTTCTGCGCGCTTCTTGGCCGCTCTTGCGGGCGTCGAAGACGGCAGCAGCATATCACCACTGTCACCTTCGAACACGTCAGCACAAGTGAATTCTATTTATTGTCGCCTCGTTTAGACCTGATATTGGCACTGTAAGAGGTTGGTGCGTTTTGTAGAGGAGAAAACAAATGCGGCTTTGCTTCGAATATGTATGTCGTAGAAAAATATGTTTCGGGGATGTGATAATTATAGCTGACAATAACTTGTTGTGCCTTTTATGGGAATATAAGCCACGCGAAAATGTTTAGTACACTCAAAGGCTGTCAAATATGTGCCCAATTAAGCTTTATAGCAAGCACCAAGGTATAAGTTAATGAAACCACGGGAAAATGAGTGGTCTGCAAGTCAGGAAGTCAGGAATAAATAGAATAGTCGTACGGGAATTAAAAAAAACCCAGTGGAGCTTCTGAAATGCTAAAGACGTTCGTTTAATCAAGGTAGTATTCAGACCAACAAGATGCGAAATGCACTGATATTTCGCAAGACCTTGGGGGGGGGGGGGGGTAGGGAGGAGGGGGACGCTCAACTATCGTTGTTTACAAATGCGGAGCGAAATCAACGAACGAACGTTTTAGTAATCTCACACACACACAAGCTGCGTGTTCACTTTTCGCTTGTTTTTCGCCTTCAACGAACGGCTGATCACTCGGCGGACGCATTTTTTGAATACAGGGTAGGCAGTTCACAAGCTATACGAAGTGTCGTCGGAAGAGTTGACTGATTGATTGTAGGTTGTAACGCGTCGACGCAACGGAGGCGATGAGGCGCGCCGTAGTGCAGGGCTCCGGATTAATTTTGACCACCTGGAGATCCTTAACGTGCGCCGAAATCTTGTACACACGGGCTCGTTGAAGAGTGTGGTATCTGGTAAAGCTCTCTGATTTCGGTTTATGCTAGGTTCTGCAGTCTCCCCGTGTCATATAACGATGTTTCGAAGAAGAGTTTCGCGGAAGCTGATTACTCTTTAAGCCCGTCTCTTGCGCTCCTCGTGGAGGATAAGTGTAACAGATTTATCTTTGCGAGCGCTCACCTCGGGACAAGAGGCCCCAGCATTAAAATTTGTCGTCGTGTGCTGAATCCCGAGTATAATTTTGCATTATCCATCGTAGTTCTTTCGTAAAATGTTTGTGAAAATTATGCCGCATTGGCTTGTTCAGGGTAGTGATCAATATAAGCGTAACTTGCGTGCTGTCAGGTATGAGTGCTCCGCTAGATTATACAAGCGCACAAAGTCGATTTACATCACAGTGTGTATGGCCGCAACATGGCCATCGGAGGAAACACGGCTTACGGAGACACTCCCACTAAATTTTAGGGCAGCGAAATTGCAATCAGCTGCATGCATATGCCGGCTTCGGGACGCCAGCCTGTGACATACAACTGGCGCTCATACAGACCGAATTTACCACACTAAGATCGCGTCATAAACGTTTATACTCTCTTAAACACACCGCGCTTACAGACAGAGTGCCTGCTCCACATTATTCCGTATTTCGAACGCGTAAAAGCGGTAAATCGCAGTCTTTAACGAGCCGCAAAAGCAACGGCGACAGAGGGGAGCGGGGCCGGAGACTCCCGCGGCTGCTTTCGAAACGGGCCGGTAGGGGGATTTCAGTGGCGCCCCTACAGGCCGCGCTCGAGGCGTATACTTGGGCCTTTCGCAGTGTTGTACTATTTTGGCCTGAATTGAGCAAGGCCTAATTGGTGTAACCATAAATTTTTCGCGGAAAGCATTGCTTGTGTGGTAATTTTTAACAACTCGTGATGATGTTGTGGCTGCGCTGCTTGTTAGGGCGCGAATGAGGATGCATGGACTGTATAAAGCACCAACCACGTGTCGCTTTAAAAACCCCTGATCATGGCTATGATCCCCGGTTTCCTTGACCTCAAAAAATATATTTATTGTCAACTGTAAGGGCACCCACGTCTATCTTTGTGCCGGTTGGCAAGCGCCAAATCAACCAACTTTGCTGAAGGTACATTCCTCGGCATTCACGCTGACTGCAGAAATCAATCCCAAATTTTATGCCAATCTTCTTGTAAAAAGCTTTCTGAATTACAGTAAGGTGTTGAGTAGAAACGTCGTTGTCTTCCATATTTGCTCCCGCGCAGTTGTGGGTCTTGTACCAAGGAGAACATTGTTGAAATTGCGTTTTTGGTAACACGTGCGGAATGCAGATCGCGAATTGGGATGCATTGACTGTGTAAAGCACTGACCACGTGTCGCTTTAAAAAAACCACCAATCACGGCTGTGAGCCAGGGCTTGCTAGTCATTATAAATACGTTCAATGTCGATTGGAAGTCACCCCGTCGTGACATTGTATTACGCTTTTCGAGAGGCTGACAACCCTCCACATTAGCAACCTTAAAGGTACTCTGCAACACCTCCGATAAACGCTTTCACACTTTCCTTCGCGTCTTGAAGCACTGCGAAAGCTAATAGTTATCGCCAGCACGGAGCGGCGCTGCGTGATTTGCTCGTCGCAGCAGAACTATCCACCTTCTGTTTCTACTTTGCTTTGTTGCTTTTTTCTAAAGTGGCTATCGAATGCCTTTGTTGCAGCAACAGAAGGGAAGCGGCCAATAGCCGCCAAATTGCTGTAATGGCGTGATTCGAGCGCTCAATAAACTTCAAGACTCGGAAAGAGAGAAAAATCCTTTTGAGCAGGTTTCCATGTTATCTAATTGGCATAGTGCGGTAAATTTTGGCTGAGGTACTTTGTGACCCCCTATTCTAAGTACTGGATGTGTTTATTGACTACGTCCTGAAAGCAGTTAAGATTTAGAAAAACAGTTTAGAAAAGTGCTGCAGGGTCCTTTTAACATCACGAATATGACTTCCTTCACCCCAAAACCAAACGGGCTTTGCCTCCAAGCACAGGTTTGCGTTCTTTCCCTGTACGCAAGTCGACCAGGCTGCAAGCTGTGTTAAACGACATGCTTGTCGGAAACTGTAGTGACATATGTCTGCTCGCATTGAGTCACGCTACATGTCGTCACGTTTCTTAGAAGCCAGTTGGCACGCACCAGCTGCTATAGCAGCTCTTTCGCGCATTTCCTCAAACACATACGCCCACTCATGTGACGCAGGTTAAACACAAACTAGGTGTTGGGTTAGTAACGAATATACATGAAGCCCATTATACCCTGGCACATGTTTAACGGCCTTGGGAATGAAAGCTTGCACAAATATCATAATGCACGTTTTACACAGATAAAGGGAACACAGAAAGGACACGCTGCACATGCTGTCATGGCAGCGGAGTCAAGCCTGACAAGCTCGTCACGTGCAATGTGCAAAAGAGGTGCACCTGACTCCGCGACAGCGATGTACAGTCATTGCATTGCAATGCGAACACAAGTGAAATGCGAAGGCGAAATAATGAACCAGAACAAGAAAATTTGAAAAATACCGCTCGTGGAGCTCCAATAATGGCTCAGTATTGGTATATTTGGAGAGCCACATTTACCAACGTTGATTTCGTAATTAGGCCACGCCTAAATTTGACTTCAATCGAAAGAAATCACGCTATTTGTGTGTCCTGTTTCATGTTTTCCTGTTCTCATTTCATTTGTCCATGACTGTACGTGTTGTTAAAATGCGGTCGGGGGAAAGCTTTCTGTATAGCCAGAAATGCTCCGCCTGTGGCCTCAATTGATTAGTACAAGTCGTGACTGGAGCAAGCCTGCTGAGTCTATCACGCGAAAGAGTATTCGTAACCATTCTCGCTGAGTAACTTTGGAGCGTTGGAAAATCGAAGTAATAGTCACATTTATAACAGAAACTGAAAACTAACTCATCATTTAGCTTGCGAAACAATAACATTTAAAGTGCCAAAACTGAGCGAATAGACGCCATCAAACCAACACGCAACACAAACATATCGTAGGAGCCTTGCGGATGGAGAGAAAACTGAATAAATTTACGCTTCTGAGGCTCTTTACTTTTGGTTTTGGTCCGCGCTGCCGTGGTTTTGCCGCGGGCCTGACAAAGTTCAGCTTCGCCCATGCGTTCGTCTTACGCAAGGCCACACGCAGGGTGAAATGGATGTATTGAAGTGGTGGGAGCAATCTGTAGCATAGGAAACGTGTTTGGGGAAACGAGCATCGACACATCGGGACAGCCATCGATGTGCGGTTATTTTACCCATGGGAGCAGATGCATTCGATAAAAAGGCGGGCCTTTCCAAACTCGTCGATGCTTGCCGAAAATAACACGCACTGAGCGTGCCTAAAAAGTAGGTTTTAATTTTTCATTCGCCACTGTGCACTCTGAACGTGTGCTCGCTGAAGTCTGCATTCAAGTCGCGAAATTAACATTTACACCGATGCATCTTTGAATGGGATGACAGCGGCCATTGCCTGGACATCTACACACTTGCCAGAATTGAATGGGTCACGGCAAATTTCCAACACATACGGCTTTGTAGAAGAAGTAGAACTTCTCGGCATTCTGGCAGCCACCCGGCAAATTTATGACCATTCCGCCCATCTCCCCGCGAAAAAATTTCGCATTATCACGGATTCTTATGTTGCTGTCCGAGAATTGAACCGACCGTTTTCCCCGAACACTACGGCGACAAATATCCTGACCACGATACGAGACCTACAAATGAAAGCATTCAAAATTCGCATTGTTTGGACTCCGGGGCATACTTCCGGCGCACAAGGCAACCGCATGGCTCACGACGCTGCCAGAAAAAGGCTACAATCACCTCCCACGGTGCCCGCCACACCCGTCCCCCCTCTCCAAGCAGATTGGCAAATTCAGCAACGTCTCTTCAAAAAAGAAAGCAGTAAGCGATTGCAAGCTGAAACTCTGGTTGGCATCCTTGCACCTCTTAACGCCTTTTCGCGTTCGGGCGAGGTATTAGCCAATAAAGTGTATGCAAATGCAGCATATACACCACACATTATACATAAGTGGTCAGCCCCAGCAGGCTCTCAATGCACCGATGTCCCCATTGTAATAGTGATGCCATACGAAATCTCTTCCACTTAATTTGGCTCTGTCCTATATTCGCCCGTAACCGCCGTCAGCTGCGAACTGTACGTACTGCACCTGTGACTGAACTGGAGCACGTTAGTCGTGTCCGTGACGACCTCGCTACTCTAGAAATAATAACCCAGTACCCCCTTGAAAACAGTCTCTACAAATTAATGTAGCGGTCTGACAGACTGTCCCGGACCGGCCATACCCATCCACGACGAATTTCAACAGTGCAAACTGCGTATTTTGGTGCCACTGACTGAGTGAACTGTCCATCTTGTGAATAGGACCACAAAACTAGAACTGTGTACACTGATAAAAATTAAAAACAGACAGCGACCACGAGTGTTTATAAAACGAAAAAAAGACGTTCCGGCTACCATAGGAGAGCCTTGTTCAAAATATGTATCACGCGTTCCCCCAACCAGACGGGCTTCCGTCCAGCACTTTATTTCAACTGTGTACACTGTGTGAATTGTGACCTTTCCCTTTCTCCTCTCCTCCCCCATCCTCACGTCCCCACAGGGCCTCACGGCCTCTCGTCCTTAATAAAGTGTTTCACCCACTCACCCAGACAGACGCACAGTTTACCCTCGTTGTAACAAACACTGGTATAGCAAATTATATGCTATAGCGAACTAACTACGAACATTGGTTGGTCACGCTTCATTTTAGTGACACTTATTCTTTGTATAACAAAGCCGAAACCGCGAGAGGCATGCTCGATATCGGCTATAACGAAAAAATATTTGGTTCGTGCGTGGCTCAAAACTGAAAAGCTAGCATAAAAAAACAAATATAAAGAAATTGAAAGAAAACGAACGCAAATAAACGAGAGCGCAGGCCTGTTTTGCTAAGCGAGCTTATTTAGTTAGTAATTTCACGTTATGTACCGGTCTATTTAAATTGAAATGCCACAAGGAGGCGGGTAAGGATTACTTGGTTTATAGTGCATTCGGCGCATAGAATAATGCATTTCTGTATGTAAGATTTTCCCACGAGAGATTTCCGATTTCTTAGTGTCGGTTTTTACCTTCACTGTTAGAATGAATATCAGATATAACGAAATAATTTGCTGCTCCGATCCGACATCGTTATAACAAGGTTCGACTGTACATGGGGGCCTCAAGGCGGAACAACTATGTCTGCCTCCGTATGCGCGCTGCAACGCGCAGTCTTTTTACAGTGAAGATGTGTTAACGCTGCGCTAGGTTCCGGGAAAAATTGCGTGTGCGTCTGTGAGGCATCACCGCCCGCACTCTCTCCCGCGCGAGAGCAAAATGCCCTGTCGCTCAGGTTAAAGTAGGTATCTTGGAAGAACTTATACTGAAATGGGCCGCTAAGACTACTTTATTGTTTAGCTGAAATATTCATTTACTTGACGTAATTAGTTCACAGTGAAATTGCAAACGTCCCAGAATTGCCGTCTGCTCTCAATACGTGGCCGTCTGCGGGAAGAGTACGGTTGCAGAAAATGGGTGTAACTTTTGATCGTACCGAAAGAAATCGCACGAGAATTAATTTTAAATTAATTCTAATGAAGGTATCTGCATGTGTCTTCAATTGATCAATATAGTAGGTCAGCATTCATAACTCAATATAGTTATTCATCAGCACAGCTTTGCCATCATCCATCTTCACAGAAGCGGAAGGGCTCAGAAATTTTTTGGCGTCATTTGTTCTATTGTATACACGCACCCGCGGACAGTGACGGTCGAGTCGCGTAATGAAGTATGTCTGCTCCGTTTCCTTTGGTGATTCAAGTAGTCTATATTTAGGTGTATTTATTCATTTATGAAGGGATGGTGCGTACCTCTACAGTGTAACTCAAGGTGTCTCGTGCTAAAATGCGGTAGTAAGTCTCCCATTGATTTGGAATTTTACCCCCAAGTTGCCCTGCCAAGCTAACTAGCTTGGCAAGGTCATAGTACGAATGATTCTCACGTGGCTGCAATGGACTGGTTTTCGACATCAGCGTTCCTATATCGACTGCGTCGTGGACTTGGTAACGTTTCCGCAGCTAGAAAAAAGCCGCAAACGCCTATCGGCAGCCCCCTTTGTTGACATTAAGGGCGCCTACAGTAATGTCATTCGTAAGGCTATTCTAAATGCTCTGCAGCACAATTCGGACTCGTTCTACCGAGTTTACCGATTGGTCCCAAACCTCCTGCCCGAGAGGTACTTTTTTGTGGTGAGAATGGCCCAACATAACAGCTCTCAATTGAACGAAGTGTTTCTCAGTGTGCAGTGCTAAGCCCAACGCTCTTCATTCTAGGTCTCATCGGACTAGTACAAGTTAGACAAAAATAAAATATCTGCCTGATTTTGCGCACTACGCGGCTCGAGGTTTCGTTGACCGAGCCGATGTCGAAACTTCTGACACAGACGCTCACTCGATGCGACGGTCAGGCAGGGACAGGCTAGTGTACTACAGAGATATAGTTGACCACTATAGACTAGAAAGGGCACAATACCCAGCCCCAGACAAGACACTGAGCAAATGGCAATCAGTAGCGTGGCTTCTGCAGACAGATTGCTTCCCCAATCCAGTGGCTTACAGCTGATGTTACCCAGGGCTCTATTCAGATAAATGTAAGGCGTGCGGTGACAGGGATGACCTACATCACATGGTATGGTCTTGCCCTCTCCGGAGAAACTACCCGCAAAGCAGTCAGGCAGGACAGCCTGCACTCAACATAAGGTCGAAGGAGCAGTGGGAGATCGCGCTTCGCAGCTCCGACCCGGGTGTCCAGACCCGGCTCGTACAGATGGCCACGACCGCCGCGAGGGACCAAGGACTCCTGACCGACGGTTAAGTGACAAATCTGGGAAAATAAAAATTTGTTAACTCACTCACTGACTTTCCATTTATGCTGATGACAGCTGCTTATGAGCTTCGGGCATCAACTCATCGCGGGTGCACACATACGCTTTCAAAAGAAGTGGCTGAAACGACGGGAGAATACCTGCGAAGGAATGGTTTTGAATATTTTTGGGCGTATGATCGTTAGTTGCTTTTACGGCAGGATCATGCATCTCCTGATATCTCATAACGATCACTAGGAAGTCGACACCTTACTTAAGAAATTCTAAATTCTTCGCCATAGTTATAGACAGGGACATTTTACGAATACCAAACGTCACTTCCAAAAAAAAAAAGGAAACTCACAGCCAATACCCACTTCTTCAAATTTCCTAATGGAAAGACGTGGGACACATCGGTAAGGCTGCAGCCGGATTCTGCAGTTTTCTTGCGCTTCTTGCGTATCAGTTTTCCAGTAATTTGTAAAGCCTGCTCCGCTAACCTCCGGACCGTCGGGAGCATCCAAGAACAGGCTATATGGGCACATGTCAAGGTCACCGCGGTGTTCATCGAGAGAGGTAATCATTTGCGTTTCTCAAAACCATCCGAGGCCAACTTATGTGGCATTTGAGACACTACGCCAGTACATCAGGTTCTTTACAAGGCAACCATCTCGCTATCCCGCATAGCTCCATCGGAGTCAACCACGCTAGTTATGATCTGTGATTGTCAGAACGCAAAAGGCTTAACTGTACCTCGAGATACACATTCGTGGCCCCACCGTGTTCCGAGATCCTTTAAGCGTTCTTAGAGGTATTCAGGAGAAAGCCCAATTCCTGACACTTGCCCTGGAACAAATTGCAATGGAATTGCAAGAAGGGCACAACGACTGGAAACCTATGATATCGAGCTCGGCAGGGGCGGTGGCCGGGCCAACTGATGCGACTTCATTTAAGCTCCGTGTACCCCTTGTCCCAAGCTCGACGGCCATCAAACTCGCAGCCATTCGTGAAGTTATAAAATATTCTTTTGAAGCTACTCCCCAAAATGTTCTCGTATTTTCGGTTTATAACAATAAGCCATGCCCACTCTCACCTCCAGCAGTTCGCCCAGCTTTCTCTGGTTCTAACGTTCATTTCCAACAAGTCTGAAATCGAGAAACTTTCCACTGAATGGTCATGACTACAGACCGGAACTTCAGGCGCGAAAATTCAATGTTTTAGCGCCTATAAAGGGCACTAAACAATGTGATTTAGGAATATGTAGGCGTTTATATATTCCTTTATATATAGCAGTGCGGTCAAGAAGGTGCACAGTTATCATTCCTCCTGTAAGCTTGCAGTCAGCAATCAAAGATCGGTTCACGATTATAGTGTTACAGCGTCAAATAGTGTCTTAAGGCATATATAGACTCAAAGTATATTTGCTTCAGCGTTTTTTATGTCAGCACAAAATTTTCAACTTGCACTGAAAACAGCGGTCAAATCTTGCTGTGTGGGAAACTAATTTTCTTTTCTTCGTGAAAACAGGGCAGACAAGTATTGCCACTTCAACAGACGTACGTAAATGAAGGGTGATTTTCTACTCGGAAAAAGACTATAAAACGACAACAAACCACCACCATCTCAATGTTCTACGGCATAAACTTATACCCCCTTTCAGTCGATATTTGTGTGCGAAAAATTGAATGCTGATCATCTACTGAAGTTTACAAAGCGTGTTTGCACTTCGGAGTGCTCGATGGTCTATATTCATCTGAAAATCTGGAATGTTTGCTGCTCAAAACCTTGGCCAGCTCTTTTACCAGAGGTAATCGGGGTATTTTCGACCGGGACAGAATTAGGCTTAAGAATGGTCCTTTCGCCAACCTGTCCGTCTTAGAAGGAGGCGGACCTGTTCGGTACCTTTCTCAGCATTCTGAGCCAGAGTAGCGCTCAAGTTTCTATTTGCTGTGTGCTTTTTACTAAAAATGTGCAATAAGCACTCCAATGTGCCACGACACGTTCAAGTCTTGCGTGGTGTAGAATAGTCTGGATTGAGACGCTCTCTCCGCTTCAAGGGTGTTGAAACTCCCACAGTGTTTCTTCTATTGAACGTGATCTGTATGAAGATGCATAACCAGTAACTGTTCCTGGAGGACCCGAACGCGTCCTGAAGAACACTTCGTAATTGCAGATATTTATTCGTTGTTAGAACAGAACGACCTTCTAAGATCCTCTTCGCAATGCACTTGAATCCGATGGATAGCAGTGTGAAGTGCATTACAGTCGAACCTTGTTATAACAAAGTAGTATCGGGACAGCAAATAAGTTCGTTATAACCGATATTCGTTGTAACAGGACAGCTAAAATTTGGCTGTAACGGATCGACAATCTGGCTTACGCAAAAATTATTCACTCAGAAATGCATTTTTAAAGATTTCGAAGTCACTATAAACAAGGTAAGCCTTACTTTTCTCCTTGCTGCATTTCAAGCTATGAACCGAAACATGAGTACGTGAAATTACAGCAGAACAAAGTTCATTCAACAAAAAGGCCTGCGTCCTTGTTTATTTTATGAATGATGTGATCTTCGTCTGGTGGATACTCACCACTCTGAGCAGGATGAAGTTTTCCGCAGTGTTAACGCACAGAAAGGCCTTTTATACGTCTGCAGTTTCGGACTACGGGTTTTTTTTTTTTCAAGTAGCTTCGCAGCCTCCTGGTGAAATATTTCTTCGCTCTGTGCGATATCGTGGGTGGCTGTGATGGTTTCAGTTTCCTTATAAAAGAATAAGTGCCATTGAGATAAAGCGTGACCAACCAAAGTTTGCATGTAGTACCAGAATCCATCAATGCTTTTCAGCATTGAAGGACTCTGGTAGTACTGTATAGACGATAATTTACTTATATCTGTGTTCGTTACAACCAGGTTTAACTGTAATTCCGGATAGAGAAAAGTCATCCTGTCCTTATGAAGTGGATGACCAGCGATACTGATGAAAATAATACCATTAGACAGCACGCAACAATGTTTGCAACTTATCCGTAGAGCTAGGACGCAAACACCCATAAAAGTTACCCAGGGCGCCAGGTGACTGGTGTCGCCACGAGGCTATCTGAGAAGTAGCTAGATGCTCATTTTATAACTTCCATCTCTCATTCATTCTTCGGGCTACATGTGCTGTGTCTTGCCGGTTGGCGTTGCCCCTGTGATCGGTGACTTCGGCTGCGGTGTCATTGAGTTCGGGCCTCTGGCGGCCTAGTTGCTAAGGGTAACGCCAGATCGAGGTTTCAGCGTTTCGGCGTATTGGATACAGCACGCGGATTCTGCCCGTGAAAGGTGTGCGACCAATCTCAAGTTGTGCGCTTCTGAAGCGGGAACAATATTGGCAGAAAATGGCTTCAAAAAACCCAAGAAAGGCTTATTGCAGCCCAAGAAGGCAGTTCTAGGCGCGGAGTAGCAGATATAGGCACGATCCTGAAAATAGATACATATAGGCACAATAAACTATTGCTGAAAATGTTCCTATTCCCTTAGTTCATGCCTATATGTTAAATAGGCGTCATACAGACTCAAGAAAATTATGGCACCATCTTCACTCCGTGGATGATTGTGAGGGTGCGGAGTACGGGGACTCGAAATGACATCCAAGTTGCACACTGAGTGACATCCCATTTGGGCCCCGACGGTCATTCGATTTAAGCCGTGACCTTGCTTATTCCCTGGATGAAACCAACTCACGGCTCAAACAGAATTTCGCGTGATTTTCGCTTGATGATGGTGTGCCCACAGATGGACGCGGACGGACATTGGGAGGTCCTAAGGTACTCCGCACCGTCACAGGCGAGGGAGTAAGCCGTTTGACTCGCGGTTACTAACTCACCGTCGTAGCCCAATGGGTTAGACGACTGGTACTAACTCTGTCTGCCCTACCAGACACAGATTCGAATCCTGGTGGTGGCTGTGTGATTTTTCGCAATTGTAACTGCTATGCGCACGGACGCGGACGGATATTGTGTGGTCCTAAGGTGCTCCGCACCTAAAATGAGCATTTTGCCTAAAGTTCCGGTCTCTAGTCGTGACATTGCATTTAAATGGCGGCCTAGTCACTGCATAGGCATCGGCAACATTTCGGCTGTCGAAGCTGCCGGAGAGGCCACGCTTCATCTGACGGTGCGGAGACGCTTCACCCTTGGGGAGGCATAAATACGAACAATTAAAACCACACACCGGATTTAGAGGCGGCTATCTCTGCATGTAAGCTCCTCTACTTCATCCCCGTCCTCGATGTGGCATATGTGCACCCCAATCAACTCTATTCTGTAATCTGTGATTGCGAGCAGCCTTTATGAAAGCCTACTTTTTCTTCATTACCGTGAATACCAGCATTGCCTGGTTCGACGCCAGCGGGGTTGAAAAGACAATTGAGCATCTCCTTTGTCGTTTCACTAACATTCATTCACCGGAGAGAAGCCACTGAGAGAACAAAGACCCTGAGCACGACCGATCGGGCGATCGACCGTTCGCACTTGAGACAATCTTATCACAATGGTTCCGGCCATAAATTTTGCAGAAGCCGGCCGAAGCTCAGGTCTGTTTCCCTAGCCATACCACTTCTATTTCCGATCATGTTTCCCCTCTTCGTCAGCCCTCCCTCTGGACTCACCCTTTCAGTGCAAGGTGAAAAATGGGGTCTACACCTGGGTAACCTCCAAACCATTCCGTTCGCTTTCAGGAATTGGGCTTTCTCCTGAATACCTCTAAGAACGCTTAAAGGATCACGGAGCACGGTCGGGCCACAAATGTGTATCTCGAGGTACAGTTAAGCCTTTTGCGTTCTGAAAATGACAGATCACAACTAGCGTGGTTGACTCCGATGGAGCTATGCGGGATAGCGAGATGGTTGCCTTGTAAAGAACCTGATGTACTGGCGTAGTGTCTCAAATGCCACATAAGTTGGCCTCGGATGGTCTTGAGCAACGCAAATGATTCCCTCTGTCGACGAACACCGCGGTGAACTCTACATGTGCACATAGCCTGTGCTTGGATGCTTCAGATACGTCGACCCGGATAAAGTGTTTTTCTTATGGTCAATGTTCAAGCAATGGCGTTGAGTCAATTTAAGAATTTAAGGGACGGGTGATAGACCTTGACGCAAACTGTGTTTAACTAATGGGCCATTGCTATATGCTTATACGGACGACATATTCAAGCAGTTTGCAAGCCGTGCTTTTTTGGCTGAGTCAGTGTCACGTTTGAATGATTAATTTCGGCACAACATTTGTGAAAAGTGGTTACTTTGGCAAGTATTTATTTGGTGTGAAAGAAACAAGTCGACAGCGGGTGGCGGAAAATAATGCGCAACTGTTTGGATATTCAGTCTCCGCATATTTTGATGAATTCACTCATTCATTTATTGGCATATCGCCCATACAGAAGAGAGACTTCTCCCGATATAGGAGGTTTCAGTCGTATACTACACCAGGGTATCAAATCCTATTTTGACAAACGTGGCCTTTTTATTTTTTTGTCCCAAAAAGTGTTCTTGAAGTTTCACATACGTAGTTTAGCCGAGGTTGTTACTCATACTAAACCAGGCAGCACTCCCGTCTTGGAAGACACGTAAAACACGATTCCACGTGAATTGCTTGAGAATGCAAAAGGGGTCACGCTGAACGCGTAGCACCCCTGAAACCAGAAGAAAATAATAGATTCGATATGTTGTCGGAAAACCCCGATTTTGGCTGCTGGAATGAAAATGGAACGCCTGTCTGAAAACATTTCATTAGGTTAAAAAACGTACCATAGCGGGATTGCTGTAACACTTCTTGGTAAAGAGTATTTAAAACATAACAGTGTATTAGTAAGAAGTTAACCTAAGATTGTGATTTCAGATCACACGTGGGGTGCACGTTTTTCTTTACATTCTTTTTATTGTCCTTTCAAAATTCGTTTTTCCACCCGGAAGAGATACGAATTACACCCACCTTCTATCTTTTATCCCTTCTTAATGTTCTTGACTGCTAGCTTTAGTTTGGGGGATCATGCCAATGAACGAGCCTCCTATTACCAAGCATGGTAATCCTACGACATTTCTGCGATATGCCTCCGTCTTGCAATAGTAAAGAAACGGCTTCTGATGGTAATGACGCTGAAGACGGCTTTACTTCAAGGAAATTGACATTAATGGTTTGCGCATACAATTAAAAAAATGAAGGAAGCTCACACTAACGAGCAAGACTTGAAGGTAGCGAGGCTGTACGCAACCTTCACGACCATCACGAAGGTTTAAGTCCACGACTGCAGCCGATTTCCTCCTTCGCTGCAGCAACGACCTTTACACCATCATTGCAGCCATAAGTATGCGCTTCTTTCATTTTTTTTGGAAGTGTTATTTATTGGAAATCACCTTGGAGAAGCGCGCGCGAGGACGTGTCTTTCTCGTTCGGAGCAAGTGTTGCCACATTTACGGCGAACGCTAAAATTTTTCTCGTTCGGAGCAAGTGTTGCCACATTTACGGCGAACGCTAAAATTTTTCTCGTTCCGAGCAAGTGTTGCCACAATAACAGCGAACGCTAAAGTTTTTCTCGTTCTGAGCAAGTGTTGCCACATTTACGGCGAACGCTAAAATTTTTCTCGTTCGGAGCAAGTGTTGCCACATTTACGGCGAACGCTAAAATTTTTCTCGTTCCGAGCAAGTGTTGCCACAATAACAGCGAACGCTAAAATTTTTCTCGTTCGGAGCAAGTGTTGCCACATTTACGGCGAACGCTAAAATTTTTCTCATTCCGAGCAAGTGTTGCCACAATAACGGCGAACGCTAAAGTTTTTCTCGTTCTGAGCAAGTGTTGTCACATTTACGGCGAACGATAGAGTTTTTTTTTGTCAATCTTGGCCAATCTTCCTAAGTGGGTATGCTTGGCTTGACAACCGTGCGCAGGAAACGCTGGGCGGTAGTTGCGAGGCACACACACACGAGGGCTACGCATTTTCTTCGTTTTGTTACCTGCCGGGTGGTCGCCGCGAGGCCCGCGCTCACGTGCGCGAGCTCGACAATTTCTTGGCATCTTAACTGCGGTCACGAAAAATTACTATTTGCTAATAGATTCGCTGTTAGAAGTTTTCCTCGCTGTCAAAATAATCTCACTCCTCAGCTACTTGCATTGACATCGCGATTACTTATGCTATTCCGGAGAGAGGGAGAACAAACTTTTATTTTCCGTAGGACCTAAGTCCAGGTCCTAATTAGAATGTTTAATTCATCGGGTCCACGGAGTTATACGCTTAGTAGCGCTGAGCTGCACAATACGGATCTGTACGCAGAATGGGCCGAGCGGATGGCCCCTGGTGTACAATTTTTAGTAGTACGGCGCATCCCTGTGCAGAGGTACAAAGCCGCTGCCATTTTAAAGCTTTGCAGATGGTTCTGCTACACAATCATTTCGAATGACAGAGGGTAGGCAATCTGACAACGAGAATTCACTTATTTACGGCGCAATGCAGAAATAAGGTTGCGAAAATGCTGCGTTCGCGAAACGCACAACATTGCACGTGTTGTGTGCTCGCTAGAAACGCAGAAGCGTGCAGGTGGAGTCTATGGATTGAGCATATGGTGGAACAGACTAAGCCATGACTCGCGCTGCTGGCCGCATACGTGTTCAGTTCTGTGCATTGCTCGTATACCAGCTAATTTCTCTAATACCAGCTCTCTCATAGGCATTGCACAGTACAATGAACAAAGGAACAAAAAATACATTTAAAGGCACGCTGATTATCAAAGCGCTAATCCGGCGTTGTGAGCTGGGTAAGACCCCAATTCTCTGTGCGTGCGTGGAAAACGGCTTTCGAATGAAAGAGTGACAAAGGGAGAGAGAGAAAAAAACAATTGGCTCCAATCTACGCTGTGAAGGTGGTTGGACTGCGGAGCTGTAAACGACACCCACAACGATTACCCATGTGGTGTCACTTGAATTTACACACGTGGCTCTACAAAGAGTGAAACCACAGACTCGGCCGGCCGTTACTTGGGATTCGCGGGGTGGTGTCCCCAATGCAGCAGCGTCGGCGAAAACAAAGCGGAGAGGAGCGTCTTTCTAAGGGTGAGAAGGAGGGCGGCACGTGCGGCTATGGCGTCATCCCTCTCACTGCCTTCCACTCATTGTTGTTTCATTTGTCGCCTCCAAAAAGCACCCACCCCTCCCCAGACGCTGAATCAAAACCACCGCCTGTCTCCCCGCCTCCACGTGAGGGCGTAGCTAGTCGACAGAACGGCGGGCTCTTCGGGCTCAGGTTCGATCCCTGGCGGTGTCAGTAGTTTGTTTGTGCATACTTGGTATAGCCAGTAGCCAGTAGTAGCCTGGGATATTTCTTTTTGTAGCCAGCAGTATTCTGGAAGTTCTCTGCTAACGCGGACACGAAAATTTACTTGGCTGGTTAGAGGTATACTGCATTACAGTAAAACATCTTAAATAGCGAGCTCACTGGTTCAGGATGGTAAGAGCAGCGGTTGCTGTCTACTGGTTCCCTCTCGGTCTGCATGCGCTGGTTTGAGAGGTCTGAGCTGAACAGCCGGCCCACCCACTGCTCGTACGTGGGGCGGGATATGGCACAGGGTGTGGGCTTGGGACAAAACTTGCAGGTGCTGCAGTAATGGTTGGGGTAGATATGGCGGAGGAGGGCTTAGTGGCGGCAGCAGTTCGTCTAAAGCTTTCGGGGTGTGGTCGCTTGCTTCGGCAAGGGAAAGGTTGGAGCGGGGTGACGGGAACCGTCGACTCTGGCGTCTGCAGTGGAAGATGACGTCTGCGTAGCCATTGAGTGTGTGTGTGCGCGGGGGGGGTGTCTTCTCCTCTTGGTCTTGACTCTAATTGGAAATGGCCCGGAGGGTACGTACTCGGACAGCGGCGTGGACCACCTCACTTCGGTCGAGGGACCCTTGCCCTGGGGTCCAAACTATGTGGATGTCTGGCAGCTGCGGATGGTCTTAAAGGAGCACTGACACCAATTTTCGGCGTTAATATTAACGCACAGTTCGCTTCCTTCACTCAACAGAATACCCTGGGTGAAATATGAGCGGCCTGCGACGCGAAGAACATAGTTTAATTGGATCTCATTTATCGCGCCGACGGAGCAGCGCGCGGAGCGGAACTCAGCAAATGGACATCAGCGTGACATCATCCAGTGAGAGCCAAAAGAAGTGACGTGGCAGCGCTCGTCAAAAACTCGTGACGTCACTTCATGCGCGCTGCCCCACGAGCGGCGAGCGGGCGCAACACCCTCTCAAGCGCGCGCCGCTGACGTCCGCACAAAGCGGTGAAGTCAGGCAGGGAGTCTGTCGTATGCGCCGTTCGGGATGAAAGTGCGGGAATTTTAAACAAACAATTTTCAGGCCGTTCAATGTAATTAACTATCGCGTGCTGAAGTATTTTAAGTGCTGTTTCAGGTTTGCCAGGCCATTAAGCATCGATAAAAGCAATAGAAGTGTAACATAAAATTTTCGTGTCAGTGCCCCTTTAAGGATCTTGAGGGCCAAAAGTGATATGCGACCGAGCTCGTGAATGCGGCATGCGGTGGTGATAGAAAACAGACACAAAGATTACAAGGATGTTTAAAACTTTCTAAGACTGTGAAAGCCTCGTTAGATCTTCTGTTGATCTACCGTTGAACTTTCTGTTGAACTTCACTGCCACGCCCGTAACCACTATAGCATCCTGGACCGCACCCTCCGAAGCTCGTTCCACTCGTTTGCCATTGCCAAGAGCCTCATGTTCGTCCTGGTCGGTACATTCACAGCTCTAGGTGACTCGTATTGCGCGCACGGCCAGCTTTATAAATAGCTACCTGCCCATAGCAGCGGGCGACAGTAAGAGCCAGCTTGCCGAAAAATTTCAGCGTAAGAATTTTAAAACTTTGAGGCCGAACCAAATGGACGACGGAAACCTTATTGCTGATTTCGGGGGCTTTGTGGCCTAGTTTAGGAAGAGGGAAAGCAGGAAGAGGGGAGTGTGATGGCCGTGACATTCGTCTGACTCGCCCACGAACTCCAACAGAGAAGAAGATGATGATGATACCCTCATAGTTTTTGAAACGTACCAATAAGGGGGGATTGGCCAGGGCTAAATACCTTACTGTAATTCGCGAGGCCCCCAAAATACTAATTTATCTCTGGAAAGACAGATGCCGTAAAAGGAAAATTCGTTTTGATTGAAACACCAATTACCCAATAATTAGTACCCCTCAGCAATTCAAGCAACCTGAAGCAGAAAGAAAAGCTTGATTGCAATTATACATATCCCTTTTTGCATACACCACGTCTGTTGCCCCAATAGATAATATAAGTAGAACAAATAGAGCCCTCCCCCCCCACACACACACCAAAAAAAAAACAAAAAAAAAACTTCCCCCACCTCCCCGAAGGGGATCGTGCGGAAATGCGAATGCATTGGGTGCACCGATGAGTGCGCTGCGGCAAGCAGCAACGGAGAGAGGCGTGCGCTCCACTGCATTTATATACATTTTCCGAGCGCAGCGAGCGGAGAGAGGGTACGCGGAGAGGAGAGCGAGACCCGCGCAACACGCCCGCCCCGCGCGCGAGCTCTCTCTCCCGCCGAGCTCCGCATTGCGAGCGCCCTCACACGCCCGAGCGCGCTCCTCCTCTCCCCTTGCCCTCCGCTACTCCCGCCCGAGCTACCACCTGCTCCGGTTGCTAGGCGCGCCACAGCTGTTTCTAGGGGCGAGGAGGAGCGCGGAGAGATAACACCTGCGGGCGCACGCCGACGGAGCACGACAACCCCCGACTAAGAAATGCATTCGCATTTACGACAACGACGACGACGAAGGCAGAACTACGAGGCGCGCGCTCACGTGCGCTCGCGCTGGAGGAATGCAGGCGCACGCCGACGGAGCACGACAACCCCCGACTAAAAAATGCATTCGAATTTCAAAACGCTCAATGATCGTGCTGGCTGCATCCACGTGAGGAGGCGAGGTCGTCCATTCCTCCAAACAGTTAAAGGGACTCCGCAACACTTCCGATAAACTCTTTCACTCCTTCCTTCGCGTCTGGAAGCACTGCGAAAGCTGTAGTTATCGTCAGCACAAAGCGACACAGCGTGATTTGCTTGTCGCAGCGGATATGACTTCCATTGCTGATTTTCTTTTGTGGCTTTGTTTTAAAGTGGCTATCGAATGCGTTCATTGCTCCAACTGAAGGAAAGCCGGCCAATACCCGCTACACGGCTGTAATAACGTCACTCCAGCGGTCGAAGACCGCCAAGACCAGGAAAGAGGGAAAAATATTTTGAGCAAGTTTCTCAGTTGTCTGACGGGCACAACAGTAACTTTTAGATGATGTTCTCAGCAACCCCCTATTTTTAGTACTTGATGTGTTCTTTGACTACGTTCTGCAAGCACTTAAGATTTCGAATAAAGTTGAAAAAAAAAATGTTGCAGGGTCCCTTTAACGCCGGGACCATATTCTTGTTCCTCTGGTGCTATGCCGGGACCATCCCAGAGTAGGTTCCAGACCGGTGAACAGGCACCGGCATCCATCGCACGCGCAGCACATCACAGGGGCTGCGTGGTATACCTATTCGTCTTGATCGGTGTTGTCCGCATGTTCTGTGGGGTCAAAGGACACGAGTTCTTTTGGATGCGGCATGTGCTAGCCACTTAGCCAGTGCGTCTGAGTACCAACCGTTTTAGTCATTACGTAAATAACCGGTTAGCCCCTACAATATACTGACCTGCCCGGACTAGATCCTCAGCTATGCACAGGACGGACTATGGACGGACAGGACTATGCACGGACTAGATCCTCAGCTCAATATACACAACTAAACCACGCTGGTATTATACCGGTATGCTCAAACAGCATTGTTAATTTTTCTAAATTTCCGTTCATTTGAACATTCAGGGTGTTTAACGACTTTGGCTTTACGCTGAGAAACTTTATTTTTGAATGAAGCTCGTTTGCACACGTACGAAATTTGGCAGAAAAGGCTTGAGTTTGTGTAAGGTCGATTCAACTGGGCTATTTTGAGCGTAACAGCATCGTTTTCAGAAACATTTTCCAGTGTTTCAGAAACATTCAGACACATTCAGTTTCAGAAACAGAAACATTTTCCAGTGAAGGGAGCCCTAGTCGACGCAAACTTATTCAGGGGCGAGGCTCTTGAACATAAATTGGGCCACTGCTGTAGCAGCTTCCTCGAGGTGAATTTCCAGCCTTACAAAGGGTAAAGTTGGGCGTACTGTAGTTAACCCCGTTCAGGGCCTGCGATGAAAACCTTATATGTAGTTATCTTCGGGATACCTTTTAGCAGCAGAGCGGTCTAAGCTATTTGTTTCGCCATCCAGCATTACCATAACAAATACCAAGATACGGGGCACTCGTGAGGAGCGCCTGGCGTCGGCCAGCTCGACCTTCGAAAACACTCTGCCCAGCTTTCGTGGCGTGATCTCTCTCGTGCTCTTCTACTCAGCAGTTCACGTGCGTTTGCGCCTGAAGTGGGGAGTACAGACGCCGAGAGAGAGAGAGAGAGAAGTGAACTTTATTGAAGTCTCCGGCGGAGGTAGCAGGGTGCCACGCAGGGCCCTCTTGCTACGTGACTATGTGGGGGCAGTCATCAAGTCGTGTCCCGTCGCTTACGTCGGGGAATACAACGCTCTCCTCGAGGCTTCAGCCCCTGGATCGCGTCGGATGCATCCCTGCGCGTTTGGCGAGCGAGAGCTGCCTCGATCCGCTGGACCGCCTGTAACTGTTGCACTGAGTCCTGTGCTAACACGGCTCTAGCAATGTCTTACGGCAGCCTGCCTGGATAGGCAGCCGCCTCTTCTGGATTTAGTTCACAATCCCACAACACGTGAGTCAGCGTAGCAGTAGCACTCTTACACACACTGCACTTTTCGCTGTCGTAGACGTCGGGGCACATGTTGCGCGCGAGCGCCGGCGTGAGCACCGAGTTCGTTTGCAACTGTCTATAGAGCACCGCCTGTTCCCGCGAGAGCAGCGGGTGCGGACGCCGAGTTCGAGCTACAGACGCCGAGTTCGCGAAGCCGGTTGCTGCGGGTTCTAGCGCGTGCTAATGCTGTCCACCTTGGGAGAGATGTGAAAGCCTGCAGAATAAAAACGATCCGGGCCTGCCAGTCATGAAGAACATTGAGTGGCAAGTTCGGAAATAGATGTGAGGTGCAACAGCCGGGTCTCCGACGAAGGGAGCGGGGTGGCCAGCTCTGCTGTTTCTCCAGTCTTGCATTAATAATGCAAGCTGCGCCAATTTTTTTTCAGTCGCCGAGCACGCGTACCCAAACGACGGGAGTCATATGAACAAAAATTGCCTTTGCCATGCGGCTGTTGGCCTTGCTCAGCTGTACGCAGCGATATATCTCTCGGGTTACGTGAAGTCGACGTAAGAGGCTGAACTAATGCTTACAGCGCGAACAACAGAACGAAGAACGAAGAGGGGCAACAAGACAAGCGCTGACTTCCAACTAATAATTTATTTCGGAAAACACATATTTAAGTATTGCCACACCAGCGGAGCTGCGCGAACAAGCCTGGAAACCAGCAGACACTGCACATAATTAAGATAACCACTGTATTTATTAGGAAAATTGCTGAACAGAAATGAGGGCGCGATTTATAGTGCGTGGGGGGCATCGTCGCGGGGAACAGATAACATGCTGACGCTTGAGTCGCCAAGACTTGACATTTCAGCGGCTTCTACAATTTCCGTTGTTGGCTTATTGTTGCTCCTAAAAACGACCACACATTAATTGTAAAAGGGGGGCACGATCCGTACTAAGGACACCACCCCTCAAATGGGCGCTCAAGTGTCCGGTGTGGGCACTCTGTACATTCCTAAGGTGTTCACGCAAGCAGGAATTGAGGCACCTTGAAGTTTGGCCGACGTACTTTTTTCTGCGAGAGTTTGGATTAACGTAGACAATGTTGTCAATGCAAAACAGAAACTTATTTTTATGTTTTATCTGGCAGCCTTTGTTCCCTGTGTTGGTGGGAGATGTTCCCTTGCATAGGTTTGACAGTTTCTTAGGCGCTGAAAAGACTACACTTAATTGGGCACCCGCCCCTATTCGCTTAAAACTGTGAAACACCTGGTGGATATAAGGAACCACTGCCACCCTCCTAGCCTTCTTCTCACCTTCACCACGGTCGTCAGGAGAGGCACGCTTGGCGTCCTTGATCAGTTTATTGGCGACGGAAGCAGTTAAATGCCGAGGGTAGCCCGCCTTCAAGAGACGGTCCACCTCAATTTCAAAACTATTTTTGCTCGTGCTTCTTCGTGTTTATCCGTTACTTATCCACGGCCCCGAAACAAGTGCGCTGAACGTTTCTGTGTTCAAATTTTTCCGATTTAGCCTCGTCTGAGACACGCTATGGGACGCGTTAGGGAATTGTTAGTTGTCGACGCTTTCTGCGAACGATATCCAGGTGCGCATTCTGCGGGTCGCCAGCCGGGTGCGTGCTTCTGCCAACCTAGGTAAGGGACTTTTAAGTGCGAATGCACTTCTTAAGCGACCCTGAACCTGCGTCCACCGGCGATGTCCGCGCACGTGGAGATGGGCGCGCAGCCTGGCCGCTGACATGGCACATACCCACGTGGGGGATTGGCCAGGAATCTCCTCGTCTTCCTTGGCAACGGGGGGAGATGGGCGCGCGTTGCCTGGCCGCTGACATGGCACATACCCACGTGGGGGATTGGCCAAGAATCGGGCGTGAGAAGGGCTAATGCACCCGCTTAAAGGAGTACTGACACGAAATTTCAAAGCTGAGATCCGCTCTAGCAATCAAGTACAACGACAACACAAATAGGTGTCTGTGAATAAATGCATCTTTCTTTCTTTGTAGTTGTGTGTGTGTGTGTGTGATCTCTCTTTCGCGAACATTACCGAACCGCGCAAATTCAACTCGTGCATTCGCACTTTCACATTCTTTCCCTCGGGGAAATGCGGGGAATTTTTTTCGCCTTTACAAAGCGATTCAATAAAGCACACTCTCGAACCCACCGAAAAAGCGTAGTTCCCAAATGGTAAAAAGGAAAATAATAAGTGCAGCGGAATGAAAAAGATACCAAATAACATCGATGGTAGGCCAGATGGATAGAAGATGGCGCTTCATAAATGGGGAGTAAAAGCAGCGCAAGCCGGTGCAGTGGCGTCGAAAAGAACTAAATATAGCCAAGCATACAAAAACAAATTCGGCACACTTTATCCGCGAGCATGGGCAGGTCGCTGTCTATAAAGCCGATCGTGATTGAACGCCGTCGCTTTCCTGGAGCTAAATCTCCGTCGCACGCGCCCCGGCTCGTGCAACGTAAACTTCTTTTGGACAAAGTGTTGTCAGTACGCCACAAGGCGCGAGCTCGAAACATAGCGATCGAGGGCTTCCGCCTTAAAAAAGCGAAAAAACAAAAAAACGGAATACAACCGCGTGCACAGGTTCGGCCCCAAAACTGCGCGCGCAAGTCAGCAATGTGGAATCACCGGCTCGCTTCGCAAGCCCGTCTGCTGCATTTCAGTGGCATTTATGCTGGTTGTAAACGAGATTTAATAAAAAACAAGGAGGAACAGCCTACATATTTTTCCAGAAGTGTAAGGTAAGAAGCACAAATCTATGTCAAGGCGTCTTATTTTCAAGTAATGTCACTGAAGTCACTGTCGTATCTCGCAGGACTGCATCTGGTGGCTCCGAAATGAAAGGGAATTGAAGGCATACTTACCTGGTGTCGGAGTTTCGCTGGTCACGATGGGCGAGCTCCCAGGGTGAGGCGCGAGCATTGCACTGAGCTCGTGCTGACCCCTGCCACTACCCCAAACAGGGGCAGATGGGGCATGCAATTTTTGGTAGTGGGGGGACTGCGTGCGCGCTTTCCCCCCTTCCTATTGCAATTCCAAAATCAGAACTTCACACCTTTACCCTATTCTACTCGTAGTTACTTCAGAGCAGCTGTAGGCGGTAACGAGGGCACCTATGCACTGTTTAGATGGAGTCATTGTGTAAGCGTTACGTTAGTGTTCGAAGTACTATTCTTACCTTCATTCAGAGTCCATACCTTCACGCCATTTGGTCTTTTCTCAAGTACTTAGACTTGCCACATACCCGAATTCACATCGTCCAGAAAAGAAGACATGTAGAGGGATTTTCGACTTGCTCAATTGCTGTGTCTACAATTAGCATTTTCAAATTTCTCATGTGCGGTTTCGACTTTGGCAACCGCGTGCTAATAGCACAACTAGAGGGACTTTTTCCAGCGCATCGCGATATAGAACGTTTATTGAACGGTATAGAATACGCTAAAACGGTGGCCATTAAGTATTTGGCACCGTTCGGGTTGACGACGATAGTAGCTTTTGACGTTCGAGGAGACCTCTAAGGCTTTCACCTCAAAACACGAAATCTTGTGCACATTAAGTGGTAGTGCAATGAGGTCGCATATGTTACAACAAGATTCATAAACGTGTTCTCTTACATAGAGCCCAACACGAGGACGTACTGGAATGTCACCAAAGAATTTCGTAGACTTCGAAGAGTCGGATTTGATCAATCTTTCGAAAGCTATCAGAAAACAAATGGTCTATTTACACAGCAGCGCTTCATCTGACTTGTAATGCTGGGGTTTTATATTATTCGCGACATTTTAGGGGCGAAGGCCCTCAGGAGCTCGGGCTGTCGGCGTCTCCTGTCGCCATGATAGTCGTCGTCTCATGTAGTCACGGTACTAAAACACCGAGACACTCGTTTACGCCTCGCGCTAAAACGCTTCGTAACGCGTACTAAAATATGCGGGACACTTGTTTACGCCTCGCGATGGAACGCTTCGTACTTCAAAGACACAAGACTCTCACAGCCAAGCTGTACACCTCTAACCCCACAGGTTTCATCTCCATTGGCAATAACGCCAAGGCGCCAAGTATACACTTATACACTGCATGCTTCTCCCCTCACCTGCTTTCACGTTAGTGCAGATGGCCCGAAATTTTTTATTATATACCATCTTTAGTCCGTTCGAGGTGCTAAACACTTACGGCATGCGCCACCACAAATACCAATAGGGCAGTGAATTGTTGGGAGACTTATAATATGTTCATGGTGGCCAGAGCAAGCGAGTCACGTTTGCGCTTCCAGCACGAGACAGGCAAACAAGGCACGACAAACGAAGGAGTTTGTCGTGTCTCGTGTGTCGCGCTAGGATAAGGACAAAGGCGAGTCAAGCGTAAAAGAATTTTGCGAATCGTGGACCTCCAATGGACGTGATAAGACCAATAGTTGCCTCCAAGGGAGCCAATCTGACAAATAACGAGAGTAGACGTACGATTTGACTCACAGAGACTGAATTTGGTGTGACATCACGCAATGAAAACTTCACGCACGCATTTCAGAATGTCATTGTGTGGAAGCAGAACCAAGGACATTTTAAGAGTGTAGGTCTCAGGGAGACGGCGCTGTAAAGTTAATAAAGTTCGTGTGTTTTTATATCCCTCATGTATATATATAGTGCACAACCTCCCTAAATTTAAATCTGTGCACATTTTTGAGTTCTAGGCGCGAAAACTGGCCACATGTAGTTAGTTATAGGACCATAATTTTGGACTGTTAATGCGCTGAAGGTACACCGTGGCTACTAAGCGCAGAGCAGAGGATGTCCTATTAATTTTGACCACCTCAGGATCTTTAGGGTACAGGCGCAAAAATTTTGATACTCGCTCGGCGTTTTCGTTAGTCACCCCCTTCAGAAAAATGGGTGCCGTAGCCGTACGTGATAGAACCCGTCTTAGGCAGTGCGTCACCCCGGCGGGTAAAATTAACTGATTTTGAATCATCCATAACATGTGAATTTTGAATCTGAATCAATTTTAGCCGCACTATGAAACCAAGAACAACAGCAAAAAAAAAAAAAAAAAAAAAAACACTAGACACATTTCATTACGAATCGATGAAGCAAGAAAATGATCAACGCGCCATGTTCGAAACAAGTGCGCCCAGTGACGCGACCGGATGAGGAAGTTTTGGAGAAGGTCCAACACAAGAGCTGTGCAGAATACAACCCCCGAGCGTCGGGGAGAGTAACAAAAAAAAAAATTGCGTTCGCTCACAACTGTCGCTTCCCGTAAAACGAGCGTGCGTGCCTTCCGAATCGCGGGACAAAAAGCGCTCTCTCTTTTCCTGCTCACGTGGCCGCCCTTCGCACAGACGGCGGCAGATGGAGTTTCATAAGGGGTGACAGCTCTGAACGCGGCCTCCCCACGTACGGTGCGACCCTTGACGGCCTTAAAATTGGGCCGGATGAGGCTATTTGCAGTGCTGGCTGCCTCCACGGGGTGCTTCGGAGCGGCGCTTCCTTCTTCCTTTGTTTCAAAGCGTTGGCATTCTTGTGACATTCCGTTTCCAAGTCAGTGCAGGACGGGCACTTCCAATGCGATGTAGAAATTTATTTAAGCGTGATAGCCTCCCCTCGTAACCTGAGAAGGCTTACAAGATTCTCAACCGCAGTTATTCAACAAAAGGATGAGTAGGGCAGATCTATGGTCTATCTATCTTCGCTATACAACAAAATACTTGTATCTATCTTCGCTATACAACAAAATTGGCGCAGCTTCCGCTAGTGGTGCAAGGCTGGAGAAACCGCAGAGCTGGCAGCCAATGGTAAATGTTGCTGTCGAGCCCCTTTCTTCCTACCCAGCTTCAGCTGGTGGACAGAGCACAGGCGGCGAGGTCTGCATATGGGCTCCAGTGAAGAAGGAACCACTCCCCTGGGCCGCCCTGCTGGGTCGTCCAGAAATCTCAATAAAAGTATTTCCGCCTCCTCCCTCTCCCTGTGCCGGAGATCCGGCTGTTGCGCCTCACATGGATTCGCGAACTTTCCTCTGAAAGTTCCGCAATACTGGCAGGCCCGGATCGTTTTGTCCTCAAGTTTTCACATCTCTCCCAAGGTTAACCGCGTTAACACGTGCTAGAACCCGTGGCAACCGGCTTCGACAAGTCGGCGTCTGTACCGGGAACTCGGCGTCTGTGTTGCCCACTTCAGGACCGAACACGCTTTAATCGCGAATAGAAGAGCCCGCGAAAGACCACACCACGAACGCTGGCCAGGGTGTTCTCGAAAGTCGAGCTGGCCGACGCTTGACGCTCCTCACGAAACCCACGCTCCTGTGCGCTCGGTCTTTTTTCTTGTTTTTTTTTTGTAATGTCATAGGGTGGTACTAAAAGCCCCTGCTGTCAAAAATTTCGCAATAAAAAGTGTAAGTACCTGGGCTTGAACCCAGGATGACCCATTAAAAGACGCGACGCTACCCGCTAAGGCATAGAGGTTGCAGCCATAAAGTTTCATACTACTATATCCTAGAGGCAAATCTGGCGCCACTGTCTAAGGGAGCCACGCTTCAGCGAGCGTTCTGTCATGTACCGAGCTGACACGTTGTCCTTGGCATGGTTCAAGAACAGGCTTAAAATTTGTCTCTGGCTGCAAAAAATCAACGATACTGCTGTAAAAGATTGTGCACATTTGCTTTGTCATTATAAAATTGAAACTCAAGAAAGATTTATATGCCAGTGATCCTTTAAAAGCTTCATGCACTATGAACCAGAATAAAAATGTTACCCTTTTTTGTCGATTTTGGCTTTGGGACAAAAAAGAAGCCATATGGCTAGCTAAGACAAGTGGGTGAGGAACGTCTCTAGCTGCAATGGCGCCACCCACGGCGGCCCGCGATTGCAGCGTGAGATTTCCCTCTAGTTCATATTAGTGTGAAACTTTATGGTTGCAGCCAGCGCGTTCTAGCTGTTGATAAAGGAGACTGCGGCAGTGCTCAAAACTAATCAGTAGATGGCGCTAGGTGGGACAGGAAGATACCGACCTGTAGTGATTAGGAGATGGAATGTCGCAAGCCGTCTTCGACCCCTCCCCCGAAAATCTGTCCATCTATCTGTCAGTAACACGTGACGCATTTCACCCCATAGGAATGCATGGATGCCATATTGGTATTTATGACTTTTGTGATAGGTACTGATTGACCGTGGCATATCGCTATTACCACGCCCCGCTGCGCGTTCTTTCACCTGTATTTTGGCTAGGTGGTTAAATCGCGTGACAGAAACCCACTCTCAGGCAGAGCGAAATTCTAGCACTTATGCATCCCAAGAAATTTGACTACTGTTTTTACAAAAAAAAGGAGAAAGAATGCTTTAAGACGACGTATATATAGGGAAGACCATTACAAGCTACTAAAACAGTTGCAGCGCCTCAGACATGTCCAGATTATTCTGTGAAAATGAATCCTCAGGTATATTCGAGGCTACCTATAGTTACATTATTGAAATTACCTGCGCTCTTTTAATATTTTGTTTGACGATACACGTTACCTTAGTTTATGATAGCAAATTAAAGAAAAACAACGCTCTAAAACGCTGCCTAAGTGTGCCGAGATAGAAGCAAATACTAAAATAAAAGCTGTCGGCGTTACGCTTCAAAACACAACAGAAACAAAAAATTAAGAGGTTTCAACAGATGGCGCGTCAGCAGGGCGAGCGCGGGAAAATTTAATTGAATAAATTTTCATTGTGGAGTGAGATGGAAAGGAGAGAGCATGAGCGTTTGAAGGGGAGACAGGGGAGAAGGCTACGTGACAAGACGTTATCGCCTTTCGATCACGTATGCAGCAAAGAAGCAGATATGCGGTCAATTTCTTTTAAATGCAGAGCATTTCTTAGCCTCGCCTCTTCCTGCGTTGGACGGCGTCCACAGCTCCGCGTCCGCAGCAGGTGCGCCTCTCCTCTTTCCCTCCTCTCTCTCAACAGCAGCTGGCGCGCGCATGCGTCGTAGTCAGCCCGTTCGCTCCGTCGCGGTCTCGGCGTAACAGGTGCGTGATAGCAGCGTGGTGGGGCGTGGAAGGGCGCGCGCTGCTTGCGCATGCGCGCTATCCCCCCCGTACTGCTCTCCCTCTACTGCGCGCGCTGCAAATATGAAGCGGCTAGCGGTCGCTCGTGCTTCAGTCACTGCGTTGCTCCTTCCTTCCTTGGTTGACGCTCGCTCCCACGTTTACTCGTGTCTGCTACTCCAGCATCACGGAAGAAGCGATGGAAGCAACACTGCCTTCAACCAGTACTGAGGCCCCAATGCTCTGCATTTACTCGTGTTCCCCTCGCGGGAAGGCGCGGGAGTTTTTTTTTCTTTTAGAGAACGCCTGGTTTTATGGCCTATAATATTATACCCTTGAGGGTATATGTTATAAGGGTATAATAACAATAATAACATGAGTGATTATAATAATGTTATATTGTCTGGGTACAAATACAGAAAATTATCCAGCTCGCATAAGCCCACAGGCTTGTAGGTGTAGCTGAGCAGCCTCAGCACCCAACATGGGCGAAACAAACGCCCTAGAACCATAAAAAAACAAACAGTCAAAGCTTCAAAATGAGCATCAAGTGGGTTAAATACAACATTAGCAGAAACATGGCCAAATTTATCATACCGAAATATAACAGGACACACACAAAAATAAAAATTTGATCACATACTCAGGGCAGAAATTTGGGCTAGTTGGTGATGGGACTTCGACATGGTAAAAAAGCGCAATAAAACGAGGACACAAGAAAAAAGGCGGTGACACGGGACGAGCGCTAGCGCTCAGCAGTCCATGACAAACACCAAACGCCGCCTCCTTTTCTATCTTTTCGACAGAGCGAAAATGATTGGAAACCTCGAAGAAAGAATTTCGGGCATTCTTGCTCGGTAGCATTAATCTCAATTGAAGTGAGTATCTCGACAGACGGCAAGATATTCCTCAGATATATGAAGAACAAATTCCCGCGTTTATTCAGACTTTGAACGTCAACGTGAATTAGCTGAAGAGCAACACCAGGTCTCTCCTGTGCCCAATCCTTCTTTATCCAGTCCCACTCAGGTCATTGTCGTTTTAAGTCAGTTTGCTTAACCCAGCTTCATCGTCGATCCTAATTAACGGATTGCCTTCCGATTTCCGAATATATACTCGCCCGTGGCGTGCCCAAACAACGTTGTAAAATAAGCGGAGACCAAGGGCCGCGAGCGTATACGCGTTTCCTAGTCAGCACAACCAAGCGACGCATGGAGCCATCTAGGGGCATGTTTGAAGCTGTGTCTACGTGCTTGTGGCCCTCAATTTGATCGCTCAGAACCACTTGGTCTTATAGTGTAGTAGTCCCGCTCGTGTGGAGCGAACATCCTAACACGGGTTCAAATCCGGTTACACATTTTTTTCTTTCATTTTCAAGGATTTCTATATTTGAATACGAAGATTTCTTATCCCGCAAATAACCTATTTATGTCTTTATGCATTATGAATGGATTTTCGGGTGTTTTCGCTGCCTTTTAGCCAGTTTCAGTGACTGCTATCTTGTACGTTTTTGCGGGTTTTCCCCTTTTAGGTCGGTTTCGGCTATTTCTGCTGAATATTTTTCTACACCGTAGTTTTCAACCATTGTAGGTCCGTTTTGGCTGATATTTATTTTAGTTCTGGTGGTTTTGTAGGCTTTGTATGCTTTGTATGCTGGTGGTTTATGCTGTGATCTAACCCCCATAAGCAAGCTCAGGTGACGGCTGACTGTACTGACTAGGAAACGCATATACGCGAGGAACGAAAACACAGGAGATGAAACACAGGCGCTATTGTGCTCTGTGTTTCACCCTCTGTGTTTCCGTCCCCCGTCTTCTTCTGCGCTTCGATACCTCGCTTGGTCAGAAGCTGCACCTCCAGATCAGACACTTTTTTTTTTCACTTTTTTAAGTGTTGTCCTTGTGTTCCAAGGATTTGAAGAATTCATCGCGTTTGGAAGAAAGCGTTTCAAGGGCGAAACCCGTTGCGATTCCTGCTTCTTTTTGAGCAAGTCAAGCCGGCGAATAACATCGTCTAGTTTCTTCAGTACACTATAAAGCGATAGCGCCATCGTTCCTGCCTGTGAATCTCCTGCCTTATCTGCCGCTTGCTCCGGTGCTAGCCTAGACTGTTTGGCAGTGCAGGTTGGGCAAGACCACAAATCTCGTTCGACAGACGACATGGTTTTTAAACATTTTTACTGTGAAGCATTGTGTGTCTAAACCCTCCCCTTCATGAAGGAAGTAAATTTTCTTTCCAGCAGTATCTGCATCTATATTTATTAAAAGTGGAAATTTTTCCAGGAACACGCTGCTGAAGTATATATGAATTGTGCCTATATATGCCTAAACGGTGGTGTTTGATGCCAATATATGCCTAAATGGCACATTTCAATGCCTATTATAGGCGCCTAAAACCTCGATTTTTCGTGCCAAAAGTTCCGGCGTCTAGTTGTAACCATCATAACAGTGGTCATGTGCAACTAGACCCTGTCTTCCGCAACTCTGTTTACTACGGCCTAACAAAAATGTCTTGGTTAGAGCTGACACAACTGACGAAGAGTTGTTGACAGCCGCCACTCGCTTCCGGCTGCTGCTTGCCGAGCGCGGGTATTTAGCGGAGACGTTCGTTTGTTACAAACTAACCGCCGGGGCGTCTGACACGCGCACGCGCACCAATGAGAACTCGAAACGGCTTCGCGACGCGGAAACAAACGACGTCGTCCAAGATGAACGCGCCTGTCACGTCCGCCCCGCCGTTTTCCCGCCACCGCGTTGGCTGCGCGGCCGGAGAGACAAGCTCGCGCCATGCGAACTAGACGGAGAAAGCGTGACGACGAGAAGAGTGCGTCAACACCTACTCGCGCAGAGGAGGGCGCGAGAAACCGGCACTTCAGGTCTTGTCCGTACCAGCAGGTCTACCGGACACGTCATGGTCTTCCAGCAACGGCCGTGCAACTATTTTCTCGAAATTCCGGAACTCAACACCAGCGTTTCCCCTTAACGTTGAACACGCAGCAATGATCTGTCCCTGACTAGAGGGTGTTGGCCGAATTTCGCAGCTCTTTTTTCGCGAAAGGAAAAGCAAGCGCGGTGACTACTTCGGTAACCAGGCGGCGTTGAAGAGTCCCGCGAGGGACTTCTTTTGCGCGGGCGCGGGCCGCCCTTTTTAGCGACGAACTTGGCTCGCCCCCGCCGGCGGAACAACCGAGCCAAACGAACTGGGTGGAGGTCGCAAACCATTTAAGCGGGCATCAGCCCCGCTCCAGCCTTTCACAACGGAAAAGAAGAACCGTCTCGGCCGGCCTGCAACGAGCCCGCAGCAACGACTGCAGCGTTTCCTCGCTGCGAACGCGAACACGTGCTCTGGGCAGTGCAGACGGGCCACCACACCGCCTTCCTCCCTTCCCCAATGAGTCGTATGTCTCGTCGCTGTAATTTGTTTTCCTTTCCTGCTTCCACGGCCGCGCACTATACTTTGTTTCTCTTCGCGGCCCGCGCACGCTCTAGGGGGGACGCGGGGTAGAGCTAAGTCGACTGATTTATGAAGCTAGTTAGCGCAAAATCAACACGGACCCACACATTGCCTCCTCCAGTGAGGGCGCAGCCGAGTGAGCCAGACGACTCGGAGAGCGCGCTTGCTGCAACGGAGATTGTACCGTATACACGCGCACTTTAGCACCGTGCATGTTTCAGAAGCAGTAAGGTATTTCGCATGGAAAATCATTATTCGTTGGACACAGGCAGCCTGAGCGGTTTTATGCAGGCAGTCCTGATATTTCACCCACGCGCTCTTGTTTGGTGGTATTCGCCAATGTCAGTGATTTTTTGCAACCTCATATCGGAAGGCTAGGGAAAATTACAAAAGTTTGCTTTAAATTGAAACTCTGCGGTACAGATGGCTAGTTTATTCCAGTCAGGGATTTAAAAACTATAATGCTCCGATATGTGAAAGTAATGGCGTTTTAAATTCCCGCCCAGCCATCATTAAGCGCGCACTCTTCCTATCTACCTTCATTTTTGACTGAATAGTTAGAAGTTTGCGGGATTGGAGACAATGGAATATATTGGTTGCCATAATATTTGTTGAATAAAAAGGCAAAGTGTCTTAATACCTCCATGCGATTTTATTGGTGCGCTGTTTGAAATCCCAGGTCTGGCAGCTGAAAGAGGAAAAAGAAGCAGGCAACCACTGTGCGCGTATATGCGGTACCATCCGAACCGTTGTACTGGCTTATAAGCTCCACTTTCCCCCTCAGAAGTGGCTCTCGCAGACAGCAGCAGCAGCTTATGGACACGTGAGCGCACGCACGCGAGCGACTCGCTGCGCGGGAGAAGAAACACATGCGTCGGCGCGGCTCGCTTGCTACGCGGCTTAACGCATGCGGAAGTGTATATACGCAGCAGAAGCCCGGACGAGCGCTTCGGCCCGTTTCGCACGCACACGCTCCAGCGCGGGGGGCAAAGGACCCCACATATCTTGCGTCCCAACCGCGCGCAAGTTAGCGTGGCCGGGGCAGCCCTTTCTTCGGTAGACAGCTGCGCATGCGCACACGTGCTGCGCTGACGCTGCTTTCTCTGCGCAATGCCTGTTGGCTCATTTACGCTCCTTCGCTCTTTTATTTCGAGCCCGAACGCACGCACGCGCGATTCCTGTCGCCGCCACCATTTTTGCCCTTTTGTCGGCAGACCCTTGCGCGTATTACGTTCTACGTTCACGCGCGCCCTGCAGTCGTGTTTTGAGAGAAAACGTTGAACAGCGATTTTGAGAAAAGAAAAGAGCAAAGACGGCGTGAAGGGGATTAAAAGCTCGAAGCGACAAAAGCGAGAGGCAGGGCACAATGCACACTCAGCAACCCAACCCAGCGGCTGAATCTCGTGGCTCCTGTGAAATCCCAATTTACAGCCTCCGTCCTTTCCACCGGTTACCCCTCCACAAATAACTGTGCGCATCCGTATATGCACAACAAAAAGAGCGCTCAACGATCTCGCGGATTTTGTTGCTTCTCTATACCCTTGTCTTGAAATGTGACTGTACAGCCGCTCGACCAATTTCTGTTGTTTTTCTTGAAACCGGCCAAATATTTACTTCCCTTTCTTGGCTGAACAAAGCTGCAACCCACGTATTGGCGCTCTACCTACTCCTTTCAGCGCCTTATAATATCAGAGTTCTTTTTAGGGGCGAAGCTCCTACAGCCATGGGTCTGTCCATCCCTTGTGTCTCGTGGTACGTGACCGCCGCATGCTTTCGGAGATGTCGCAAAGTGGGCCGCGTTGCACGCGCAAGAACCGGCTGCAACCGGCAGCGCAAACTCGGCACCGGGAGCGCGAGCTTGTCTGTGTTCGCCAACGGAGGCGCGAGCGCACGTGCACTGCGAGGGGGAGATCACGCAAGAGATCACGCCACGAACGCAGGCAGTCGTTCTCGGAGATCGAACGAGACGCAAGGACCTTTGCTCGTTTCCTCTCGTCTTGTTCGGGCACAAGTTCGCCCTAAACAAAAGTTCTTTCTTTACCGTTGTGTCCCATCCTACGTGACAAATTGTGGTCGAGGTGCGGGGTAGTCCTCGATGGCGAGGGGTCTTTCACCAGGTCTGGGCCTGGGAGCATTGACTCCGAAAATAAAAGTTGATTTGTACAATGTACACACACAGTCTTACGTCTTTCTTAATGATGTAATGGGCGAACTTTCACGGGAGAGTTACGGTTACCGATGATCTCCCCCTCTCGAGCTTCGCCCCACTTATCATCATTCATTCCGTGGATATGGCGTGATGTTTTTTTAGAGATGCTTGATATTTATTTAAGATGGCACGATGCAGTTTATGAAGGGCTATTCGCTAGGTGTGCTAGGCTTTGTATTAGCTCCGTCAGGAGAGCAGGGAATGCTAATTGCGGCGAAATACGCATTGAAGCCAGGAATTACTTCATCTTAGGGGAAAAATTTTCTTCAGCGAGAAAAGTTTTGCAAAGAATAAATCAGACGCTGACACGTCTGCAGAATATAATGGGGGATACGGTGAAAAGCCAAAGTAAAATGGCATAATTCGCAATGTTCCGCAGTAGTGAAGCAAGTTTGCTGTGATGGCACTACCCATGCGGTGGGCCGTAATTTTAATGTGGATGTGTCGGCCCCAAAGAATGGACGCCATCCCGCCCTGCGAAAGTGGATTTCCAGCGAAGCTGTTATAGACCACTACAAATGCTGATGGGAGAGGGTATGAATTAATAGTGTCTCGTCGTCTCGGCGAGCTTGTCGCTTGCGCACAGCTGTTCTGGAGGCAAATTGTGGGTCCGGCCTAGCCTGATGCATGCACTCGGCGTCTTGGGGAAGAACTGCTCTATTTATTGACACTAGTCCTGCTCAGCCTTCAAAGATAATCTGCAAACATAATCTTTACCCGAAACAAACACATGTTGTGGGGGACGAATTGTCCACAGGCGCCTTATCAACCATAACACGGTTTCGACGCTTGTTGTGTAGTTTCCTTAAATGAATTATGACCTCTATGCTGCACGCCCGACTAGCCTTACACATGCGCTCGGCGTCTTAGGCCTTGTCGCCTTGGCGTTTTTGCCCACGGACATCGTTTCTGCCCACGGGGATGAAACAGTTGGGCGGTAGTGGTATACAGCTTTGCTGTAAAAGAGTGCTATGCGCGTTCCGTGCTGGAGACGTCCGACTAGCGATGCGACACGGATCTGAATTAACCGATTCCGCAACGGCGTACGTCCATCGATTTGACATTGTCAAAGAGTGTGCCTACAGTGGAGTATGCCGTTCATTTTACATGTATGTCATGACAAGTAATCCTCTGTAATCGTCAGTACTAAGCGACAATCCTCTTGCAACCCCGGTGGTCATCCACATGCGCAGGGCGGAATGGCCGTAAATTTTTTTTTCATCTCAAATGCCGTGAAATTCTTTGAAGGCCGATTAGCTGGACACAACGCCAGGATTTTCGCTTCATGGGGGGTCTCGCATTTAAAATTTGGGGGAGCAAAGAGCGGGTCTCTTTGGTGCGCTAGTGAAATCGCACGAAAAGGAAATTTGTTAAGACATATAGGTGGTATTCGTTGATAAGTTTAGCTGTCAATTTCTTCGCCTGGCAACACTGAAAACGGTCACAGACATGGCCGATGCGCCACGGGCATGGCGCAGCTTGGGCCACTACGCCCGCACGTCGAAAAAAAAAAAAAAACACCAGCGTGCGTCGTCCGCTTTGTTTCAAACCGATTCTCAGCGGTGGGGTCAACAAAAATGTTATTAATCGCTCTCACAGTGGACTCGAGGCAATACTTTGCTTTGCGTTCGGTGAGGTAGAATTTGTAACGTGCGACACAGTCATGTGCTTAGCACGGACAGGTACCGTCATCCCGCGGAGCCTGACGTAACCAGTGACGGCGCACTAACACGGTTGCCTGAATGCGCGCCCCGCTAGTGAATACAAGCAATAGTAGGGGGGAATTTGTTAAGACATATGTATCAGGGAACAGCGACTACTGTTGACTGTTGCTGACAGCATTGACACTATTGACAGTGACTACACAGGTATCTGGCGTGTAAGAGACATCGCTCGTAGCAAAACCAGAAGCGTGCACAAGGGAATAAACCCATTTTGTTAGGGCAATGCTCGCGACGGTGTGTTTTGTCGGAACCCGCTCACCATGAAAGTCGTCGGCCGTGCCAAGCGTGATGTGATCCTACGGAGGGCCTCCGGAGGCATGAAGAGGGGTGGGTTTCTCAGCTGCTACCAAAATGCTGTGCGCTGCTCCAAATCCCTCGGACACCAAACAACAAAGCCCTTTTCACAACCGACACTCATGAGTAGGGTGCTTAAAGTTTTAGCTTGTGAACGTAAAACTGACTGGCTCAAGTTTAAAGTTAATTGAAATTACTAGCGGCTGTAACTGCCGCCATTCGAAATATTTGTTGGCTCAAATGTTCAGCGAAAAGTCCACCCAACCACTGAACTCCTTTTTGTTGGCGCTATGTGGACACAATTTTTCTGTGGACTTATGTCTGCTTACTTGACTTGATTGCCAGAGCAGTGTGGCTTTTCGCAGCGATGCATAACTACGGTTTGTATACTGCCTAATGTCAGGTGTGTTGTAATATCAAAACATGAGATAGACCTAAATTATTATACATCTCCTCATTTAGATATGCACGCTGAGCAGATTAGCTATCAACTGGCAGTGTTTTCAACCTCGGTAGAGTCAAAATAAATGTGCGTGTGTGCGTGTGCGTGTGTGTATGCGTGAATGTGTGTGCGAGTGTGTGCGCGCATGTGTGCGTGCGCGTGTGTGTGCGTGCATGCGCGCGTGTGCGTGCGTATGTCTGTGCGCTTGCGTGCGTGCGTGCGTGCGTGCGCGCCCTAAAAAGCTTCACCGGTGATCCACCCTCCCAGTGTGGGATGCCGGACGGAAACAATGTTAGTTTGGTTGACTGGGAGAACAGTTTTGCACCCTCCCAGGCTAACAAGGGTATAAAATGTTGAGTGTGTGCGGATCGTCCCGTGTATGTTGGTTTTCATGCAATGCGGTATGTGCTCCGTACTGTCTGATCTTTCCATTCGCCTTGTTTATTTATTGTCAAGTTATGTCGACCTGGTTTGAATAGCAAAACAGGCGCTTGTTTAACGTGATCGCGAGATAAACAAATAATCTGCAAAAATACTTTTCCCGTTGTAAGTCACACCGTAACGCTTACAAGAGTCCTCGGTCATGTCTTGGAATAATGCGCCCACGCAGTTCCATACTGTGTTTTTTTTTACTTTTAACACAAGAAAAACAAACGACAAAGTTGTACACTATTTCGGTGGACAGAGAATGTAAAATGAAAACATCAGATTATTAATTATGAGATGTATTTTGACTAAAGTGCACTAGAAAGATTTAAAGGAAGCATATTTGGCTTGGTGCAATCGGTATTTGGTTCCGATGAGATAAGATTTGAAAGAAGTTCTAGATGCAGGCCTCCAGAAAACCTTCTCTCGTGAGGGACTGTAGCGACATTTGCACTTTGGATGCGCTATGCGGAACAAGAAATCGGACCCCATTGCAATCGGGACATGTAAAGCGAGCTGAGCTACAGATACCTTTAACGGCCGAAGAAAAGCAGCTGCTTCCTTGCATGAGCACGGGTTTCCTCTTTTTTTTTACGATGAGAACATGCAAATGCATCGTGCAGGTCAGCTGGTTGATCTTCGAGTGTCGAATTGGTGACAACGGACTTGGAGGCCTGCAAGGCTGCCATAGTTGCTAGACACAGTTCAACATAAACACCTTGCAAAAGTGCACACATGCCCGCATACAGTCAGTGAAAAATGATATACGAACGCGGAAGTATAAACCGGAACAAACAATGGGAGCAATTTCTATACGTGCGAGTTGTGTGTAGCAGGGCTCAACAAAAGTAATAAAATTTGGAAATGCGACTTTCCAAATATACCACAACGCGTTATCATGTGATCTACGCAAACCGTACTCTCCGATTTTGTGCGTTCTGCTTCATATTTTCATGCTCACGTTTCATTTCCGCATGACTGTGCGCGCTACACAAACGCACACACACAAATGCATGCACACACGCAAACCCAGACGCGCGCGCGCACACACACACAGCACACACACACACGCACGCACACTTATGCGTACACGCACGCACACACACACGCACATGCACACACGCATGCACATGCACACACGCACACACGCACACGCACACACACACACACACACACACGAGCGCACGCGCACACACGCACACGCGCATGCGCACGCGCACACGCATGCGCAGACACGCGTATGGGTGTACGCGAAGAGTTACAAGTAACTAGAAAGCTTTGAACTCGGAGGAACTCTTTCGTTAACGCTAAATAATTATTGCGGAGTTGTAGAGGCAGTCAGTTGTTCGTTACTCAGTAGTTTAACGCGAGCTCGTACACAAACAACAAAACTTCAGTAATGCTTTGTCTGTTATGAGCACGCAAAACGGCATTACTAGATGCAATGGTGCCCTTCTTGAGAACATTGGAGAATTTTGTAGGGCTGTTTATTGTCTGTCATGTGCGGTGTACGTTGATTCATCGTAAACTGGTGGATCCTCCCCCAAGGTCTGCCATTGCATCATCGCTTAGAACGGGCGCCTAAACACGGCTCTTTGGCAGCTAAAATGGGTAGAATGGTGTAGGAACTCATATTTTACGACATGCATGCGAGGTAAAGGATCTCCGTGTGAACGCACCATGCCTAGAAATTCTAGCAAATACAGCGAGGGGTCTACAGTGAGTCTACTACGTTTTATTTATAACAGTAGTAGAAGGAAAGATTCGTATAAACACTTGTGAACCAAAGAAAACCCTACCATTCCTATTTGACTTAAAGGTGAAATGGCACATGGAACCTTTTTTTGCTGTATTAATAATAATCTGGTACACATGAAAAGAACGTCATTGCATAAATGAAACGCCACCATTTCAACAGACACGAACTTCCGAATACTCCTTCACTGATTGTTTTTCCCTTAACACCCGCGGCCTGGGACAGGCTTCGGGCACATGTTGTAACATCCACTATCTGTGATCTATTTCGATCGTTACTTTTGGAGTCCCAGAGTTCCAGTTTGCGATGGCCTCATTTTTTTGGTGCCTACTAGTAGTATTAGTAGTAGTAGTAGTGGGATCCGAACTTATGACCTCCAGAAGCGTATTCTGGAGGTCGTGGGTTCGGATCCCACCTGGCGGCCATGTTTTCCTCCACTTTCTTTTAAAAAAATTATGCATCTGTTTCACTGATAATAAACGACTTACCACATTTTCCCCTTTGCTTTATACGACTACCTTGACTGCCTATCCGCCTATCCATATTTCTGTTTCAATTCACAGAGCCCCTCATTTGACATTCTGTTTCGATATATATATATATATATATATATATATATATATATATATATATATATATATATATATATATATATATATATATATATATACACATATATATATATATAGCTGGTTGGATGCTATGCAACCAGCTGCCCCAGCTGGTTGCATAGCATCCCCTCTTCATTTAGGATTGCAACGCGTAAGTGACCTGGAATTAGGCTGCAAAAGACACAAAGCACAAAATCACAAATGCAAACGCTCCCACACGGACGCACACACTACGGCTGGGCAGAACAAAATTTTCTTCAAAGTGCTCTCAACACTTGGAATATATTTAGGTGTACAACGGTGTTGTAAGCACGGAGGGCGGCTAAAATTGTTGCAAATGACCCCTGCAGGGCACAGTCACAAAAAGAGCTAGCAAGGGTTTTGATTCTCGAAGTTTCACTTGCAAGGTCAGAGCCAGGCGCTCAGAATGATTTTTTAAGTAAACAGTGATTGTGGACATATCTGGGCAGACTCGAGACAGTGATACAAAGCGCGGTTTATGTCGCCGCAAGTCACAAGCTGGACACACGCCAGATCTGTGTCTCCCGGTATTGCTGAAACGTTTATTGCATAAGGAACGTTGGCCCGCAGATGATTGTCGGTGGATTGTCGGTGGATGATTGTCGGTGGATACTTGAAACGCTGCTATCTGTCTCGTGAGGTCATGGAGCTCGGAGGCTACGAAGGAGTGGGAAAATCGGCTCATTCTATTTAGAAGATCTGATACTTGCCGCTCCTATAAAACCTGAAAGGTGGTTTTAAATTTGATGAGTTATCGTGAAAACCACGCATCTATACCCAAAAACCCGTGGAGACGCTCACATTTGTTTACATGACGACACACAGATGTTCTGTGAGTGATTGAAGTTGGTGGATACTGGATATTGGTGGCTTTCCCGCTTACTTATCGTTGATGAAGAACTCCTTTCTGAATAACGAAAAAAGGGATAATGATTCAGGCTGGAATAAATCGGGTAAAGGATAACATTTTAACACCTGCGTTAGTAGACTCATGTGGCGTGTACCAAGCGATGGGTGGGATTGCAACAGTAAACGCGTGCATCCGAGAAGTCATGGCACTTAAATGTTATGCCAGTATGACAAAACAAAGTTCGCCAAGGAGTACCGCACATTCCATTTTTGTTATTTTAGACATGCCGCTAAACATTCAGCAATAAGCCAAACAAGACGTTTTTTTTCTCAGCAGTATTCGGTAGTTGGTACATGAAAGAAGGCGTTTAGCAGCGCCTTAAGAGTCTCCCCAGCGTCTCTAAAAGTAGCTGCTTGCTTTGGCAAGAACGCCTTGCCGCCAAAGCGGAAGCTAGCACCGCAGAGCACATCGATCAGCAATAACCGTGGCGTGTCAACAAATACGGAAGCTGCCCTCAAAACACAAAATAGTACAGATGAAGGAACAAAACCCAAGCTGCGGAAGACGGAGGGAAACACTAGAACTGTCACCACTGAGAGAGACAAGGCCCGGGGGGTATTACACCACAGCTTCCTTTCTCGAGAACGAACCTGCTATTTTCGCTTGTGAACCGTGGTGCGCTTCTTTCAGCTTCGCTAACCTCATTCAGATATTATGTTGCTTTCTCTTGCGTCACTGACGTTGTATACAATTTTTAGTTGCGGTCTTTGGTCTTGTAGAAATTTGGGGCGTGCAAACCGGCGACTCAAACGACAACGCCACGTATCCACCATGCCTGGCTTGTACTCCTAGGCTGCTGCTGTCGAAAGAGTCGATAACCTCTAAGAGGCGCCGACGCTCACCACGCGGAACGAAGGATAGCTTGAAGCATCACCTACCACGTAAGTGCAGGCCGGAGGTGTTTTTCTCAAGAGAAAAATGATAGCTTGATTGCAGCACGATGATTGGCTGCAGTGAAGTGACGCCACACGAAGGGGATGACCATGAAAATGGCTGAGTGGGCTAGGAAAGGAACGCGTTAAACTGAACCGTACATATTGACAGTTTGGTGGAAGAGATAGGCTACGGATAGGCGAGAGGTACGGTGTTCCCAAAATGTATCCGTTGCTTTAGGGGGGCACGCCAAACAAGGCTTCATGGGGCGAGGGCCGAGGCGGGAGCAAGCGGCAAAGGCTGTAGCTGAAAGCTTAACGACGCTTTAACGCCGGCGAGACAAACGGGCCGACAGCAGTCCAAGAAAATATGTAAGGGATGAACACTGAAAGTTTAGGTTAAAAGCGAAAAAGACGAATGGAACGATGACAGTGTGTTTTTAGAAAGGAACAAATCTCACTCCTCTGGTCAGGAGAGTGAGTTATTGCTTTTCCGAACGAAGTAACGATGCTTAGAAAGAGGTGTGAAATACGAGCTGTGCTTTTTCCTGGAGTAAACCCGCTTATAATCTCGGAATCAACAAATACATTGAGCATGCATCAGCAGAAATGTACCATATCAGCCGATCAGAACGTATGCACGGCGTTAGAGAAAAAAATTCCCCGCATTTCCCCGAGGGGAAGAATGTGAACGTGCGAATGCACGAGTTGAATTTGCGCGGTTCGGTAATGTTCGCGAAAGAGAGATCACACACACACACACACACACAACTACAAAGAAAGAAAGATGCATTTATTCACAGACACCTATTTATGTTGTCGTTGTACTTGATTGCTAGAGCGGATCTCAGCTTTGAAATTTCGTGTCAGTACTCCTTTAAGCAGGTGCATTAGCCCTTCTCACGCCCGATTCTTGGCCAATCCCCCACGTGGGTATGTGCCATGTCAGCGGCCAGGCAGCGCGCGCCCATCTCCCCCCGTTGCCAAGGAAGACGAGGAGATTCCTGGCCAATCCCCCACGTGGGTATGTGCCATGTCAGCGGCCAGGTTGCACGCGCCCATCTCCACGTGCGCGGACATCGCCGGTGGACGCAGGTTCAGGGTCGCTTAAGAAGTGCATTGCACTTACAAGAAATCGTCCTCGTATCTGCTTGATTGGCTGTAAATATCGCGAGAGACAATCGCCTTCTGCCGCTGCGGTCAAGTAACGCTCTTTCCTCTCCTCCCTCATGCTGTTCTATTCCCTCTCCCTCTTACCATATCACATAGAAAGGAAGTTTGCTCATTTGGATTCAGTTTACCCGCGTTCGCACACCTCACATGCCATCTGTTGGAACTTTTCTTCTATTCTGTAAATGGCTTAAGGACACACCTTGTTTCAGCATTCACTTTTACCCTTCCTGAATTCGATACCGGGTTTTACCGTATTTTTATTTATGATTTTATTTTATTTTATTTTATTTCTCGAAAAAATATAGCGGGGGCTGAGACTAAAGGCGCATGTGGCCTCACAGAATTAGTCACCCGGTTCACAATGTCGGCAACAAAAGTGATGTTCACAAGTGTACACAACACATAATAGCACAATCATAATAACGAATTAGCACGAAAGCAATACATTTCCTATGTATTATACAAATCATAGGTCTATAAATGCACAGAAGGATCAGTGTACATACGCGAATAGTAATTCCCTCGCATTAAGTTTCAACAATTACACAACTCCATCACAATTACGTAATAGTGCATTTTAGTATGTATATGTTCTTAACTTGTTCCTTCAGGGGAACATTTCCACATGTACCTTAAACACTTAATTATACACAAGTATTGCAGGCGTTTTGCTTCAGTAATATTTCTTGAACCTGTTTTTAAATTGGGTTCACTGGCATATAAGTTTAATTTTCCTCCAAATTTATTCATAATTTCAGTTGACTGGTACAGGAAAGATTGCTCACCATAGTTCGTTCTTACTTTTGAAATGTGTCGTATTGCATGCCTGAGATGGTAGCTGGAAGAATTATTGGTAATTTGATTGAGGGCCTTTTGTTTATAAATGGTGTGCAGAACGTTCATGTAATAGATTTGGTCAGCTCGAAGCATTGAATTTACAGCAAATAAGAGATTTGCCCTCAATTTGTGTGACAGCCATGATAATCTAAGTATATGCGCAAAATTCTTTTCTATAATACAATGCGCCTGTTATAACTTGTTTTAGTTGTGGTTCCCCACGCCAAAATTCCGTAGCATAGTTTCGAATAAATGATGGCATTCTATCAATTTTGTTTCAACGGTAGTGGTATCAAAGGCCCGATTCTAGATATGACACCTTTCCCAAAAATTCCGCGTCTACGTCTGTTATTCTACGTCTGTTATTTAAAAGAGCGGTGGTGCTGTCTATTAGGCACTTACTTTTTGCCTCAAATATGCCTAATGTTTTCTTTGGGCTAGGTAGTGTTGATGTCTATTATGCATGCCACCAGTTTTATCAGTTTGAAAGGGTTCAGCCTATGCATACTTCCTGTCCAAGAGTTCTGTGCCAGACCTGTAGCAGGTGTGCCTGCAGTTTAAAGCCTTCCTTTTGCGTTGGTCTACGCGCTTTATAGTGGTCAGGAGCAACATCCTGAGCGTTTCCCTAGTGCCGTACTGAGTTCAGTATAGATTATGAACTCTTTCTTTGAACTCTGGTGGACTTTATGTGACTTCATTTGCAGTAGCTTGTTGCCCACGCCAAACATTTTTGCGCAGTGTGTAGAATGACCACGTTACATGAAAACTGATTGGATAATTTGCTGTACTTAGGGCAGCGCTGTTATCACTAGTCGCTGCGCCTTGACATGTGGGTTATAATAAATTCTCTTTACCCCCCGCGCCGAAAGACGACGAAACGAAACAGAACAAAGAGACATGGGCTCGTTGTAACGCCAAAGAAGTCTATAATGAGTGTCGTCAGGGGAATACATGATGTTTCCACCTTTAAAAGCACGTAAACAGACTTAAGGTCCCTGAGGTACCTTTTGATTAAAATGATTAAGGGATTGATTGACGGGACCATCAACAGCTATAAGTTACTAGGGCACATTTGTTACATCACATTGTGGCTCACCTGAAGACTAATATCTTTTCTTTGAAAATCTACATTGGTTTAGGCCCGAGCCATCATCATGCCAAACACCAACAGTTTGGGCAAGTAACCAACATTCACCAGTCACTTCATTATTCCCTTTATGTTGACGCTATCTTCCTTGACGATTCCAAAGCTTCCAAAAATGGGCCCCATAAGTGCCTTGAACTTCACAGCCTCCAGCCTTGAACTTCACAGCAGGACGGCAGAGGTTTGACTGAGCCTTTTAGCTGTTTCCAATCAGCGTACCTGTGTATCCGATACGCTGCAGGGATCAGTGCTAGGTCTTCTACTGTTTTTGATATACACAAACAAAATACCTTATAATATAGCATCAACCGTTCACGTTATCGTAGATGACCGTGTCATTTGTAGGGTAATAAATCATGCAAGTATGACTTCACTCCAAACTGATGTAACAACACTATCTGAGTGGTGTCATACCTGGCAATCATACCTACAATCATACCTACAGATAAAACTGACCAAGTAACGCCTACTTCCTCGATCCGAAATCAGTACAACTCGAGCGATACGTGTATAGTCAATTCATTTATCTATCCCCGTTATGCTATTAGTTCGAACTTGACCTTAAACACTTATACAGAACACTTAACGTCTAAAGCTTTAAAAAACTGAGCCTTTTTGAATGGTGTTTACAACTAGCAAACTCCGAAACTAGACAGCACGCATACGCATACATTTCTTTAATTACACCTTCGTTGGAATACGCGTTTATCATATGGCTCCTGTATGAGGAATATATAACAGCTTTACTGGTGTCTGTGCACAACAAAGTGGCGCAGTTCATTCTGTCATCTTATTCCCACTGGAGGTTCGTTCCTGCAGTAAAATCGCCCCACCCCCGGAGAAAATACTGTCGCTTACCGTCATTCCGTTTTTAGTATCATGGTGGTTCATTGCCTTCATGAAATCATGTTCACCCCACCACTTATGTCCCTGCGCGCATTCATGACGTGCACAACGCCCACATACGCGAAAACTAGCAGGTACCAAAATTAGCCCTTACAGATTAATATTGCCGAGTAGCATATGTTCCTTTCAAGTGTGGGAAACATAACTGACCTGTCCTCTTTCGAGTGTGCACTCTTAACTTTTCCAGAAAGAGAACATAAGCTTTAGTTTTTACCTCAATTTCCTTGTTTTGGTTGCACCGTTGGTATATGCACTGGCCTTTCACTTCGTTGTCGCGCCAAATTTGTGACTTGTATGCATAATTTTGTTTGATGTGCAGCCCCGCTTATTTATTTACCCTCTGTCCTCATGAGGTTCTTCAAAAGATAAGTAAACAACCCCAATTAACAAATATAATTCGGCGATTAACGTTATTCAGGAGCTTGTCATGAGGCTGACATTGGACCCGCCGCGGTGGCTCCGTGGCTAAGGCGTTGTGCTGCTGAGCACAAAGACGCGGGTTCAATTACCGGCCACGGCGGCCGCTTTTCTTATGGAGGCGAAAAGCAAAAAAGGCTGGTTGTATGAAATTTCGTCGCACGTCAAACATCCCCAGGTAGTCAAAATTAATCTGGATCCCTCTACTAAGGCGCGCCTCATGCCTGCGATGCGTCGTCGCGTCAAACCCTACAATCAATCAATTATTCAATCAAATCAAAATCAAGGCTGACGATAGCGATTGGAATAGCTCTACGTACACACACAAAACTAACTTTAGCTCGCGCCAGGCATAACAGGCTCGCGCCAGGATATTGAATCACCAGCTTCCCATTTTCGCTCGAGTCAAAGCAGGAAGATTGAAGTTTAAACGCCTTCTAAAAGAAGCTCGTAAAGTGCAGCTTCTTGCGTTCATACGTTTAGTCGCCTTACGCACTTTGACAAACAGATTCCCTCTCTCCATTCCGTGCTACAGCCTTCATCTCACGGGTCTTCGCTCCTCCTTCACTTTACTGGCGATAGCAGACGCGTTAAATCAGCCCCGAAAGTTCTACGGCTTGACAACTGGAAGGTTCTGGCCATGTGAGCAGACGCACCACATTTGGTATTGGGTTACTAATGGCGAGCACGGAGATAAAACACAGGGGAGGTCATGGAAGAAAGAATTGAGACAAGGGTATAGAGACTGAGTTCCCGAGATGGCGTAGACGGAGTGTTGTCAGCTCCCAGGACGTACCAAATGACGCGCTGTCTAGACATGGACGTCGCGACGACCTCCGGTATAAGCCCTGAACGCTCATGGGAAAGATGCGGGAAGAGCGAAAGAGGGGAGCGGATATCGTGCGGAAAAACCGAGGCGCGGATATGACAACCGGGTTTCTTTTTCCGACCAGCCTGTGTCGTCATCCGAGAGATTCCGGATTGGCATTTCTAAGCAGTCAGAAATCGCCACGGGACGTGCACTTTGAGACGTTCAGTAACGGTAATGTCGAGTGCCTCAGAGTGCAGCAACGCAAAACTAACTTTTAATTAAGGACCGAAGTTTTGCAGCGAAGCTTTCAGCCTCTCACTGATGTCGTCTGCAGTCCGCCTAAATCGCACTGCAGGAAAGCCAACTTTCTGTGACGTTGTTAGTGATCGTGGGTGAAGTGAACAAAATTTAAGACACTTCGTGTGGTGGGAATCGAGCCTGGGTCCTTCGCGCTATATATAATTGCGCCTATATAATTTCGCCATTCCGGCATGGTAGAAGCAGTTTGTATTTGGACAGGGGTGCATGGACGTGCGAAATTAGAACAAATCAACTCGCTTCTCGCTTCTGGGTTGGTTTGTTTGGTGTTAGACTAGATTTTGGAAAGCTTCCCATTCCCTCATCGTTGTACTTTCGACAGAGGGGTAGTTGATTTTATTTGTACTGAACAGCCATAGAAGACAATGTCTCACAACATGCAGCAGGACAGAAAAAAGGTTTTTCCCGACTGTTGGTGACGTGTATAATGTTCAGTGTAACTCTAATCAATGCTCTATGTTTCGCCTGTTGAACGAGAAACGAAACGGAACCATGAAGCGTAGGATGGGTAGATGAGAAACAAATCACACATCTGCACGCCGTGAACGATGCCGAGGGTGCGAAGCACTGCGACGCAAGTGGTGTATTGTCTGTGTGATGAGCGTAATCGTCCGTGCGTGCTGATGCACTCTGAGTTTTAAATGTTTTTTGAGATGCAGTAATTGCACTGTAAATGTCAAGCGCCACACGAAAGACAATTCGCGCCCCAGTACTTCGCACCCTCGGCATCGTTCACGGCGTGGAGATGTGTGATTTTTTTTTGCGTTTTGTACCCTTTTAGGTGGCTTGACTAACATATTTTTCGATTATAATGCTGTGTGCACAGACGCCAACGGACGCCAGTGAACATTGCGATGTCGCTGTACACTTCAGTAACTCTTTTATATTCAAATTTCCGTCTGCCGGCGTAGTTAGTGGTAGCGTATTGTATTCCTTGCGTGCTTTTTTATTCAAATTTCCGTCTGCCGGCGTAGTTAGTGGTAGCGTATTGTATTCCTTGCGTGTTGTTGCGGGAGTCCGTGTTTTGAACCCTGCTGGTGCTGGTTTCATTTTTTTCCCCGTGACTCCCTTTGAGCCGTCCTTTCATAATGCTGTGTGCACGGACGCCAACGGATGGACATTGCGAGGTCCTAAGGTGCTTCGCACCTAAAATGAGAAAGAAAGCGTAGAGGTTCTAGCCTGCATTACATATTTTGGTAAAGCCATCCAATCCCCGTCCCCATTCGTGCACCCCCAGTACAAGCGGCGTATCAAGCAATGCTTGTGCGGGATACTCCCTTTGCAGGCCTTCCCGCTGTATCACCTCCCAATACGGCTTTTTCACGGTAACGTAACGCAGCCTAACCTAAACTAAACTCTACCTAACAAACTAAAATTAACCTAAAATTAACCTATACCTAACCTAGCCTAATATGGCCTAACCAAACCGAAGGTTTTTCAATTTAATTTCACTTAAAATGCCGCGGACCTGCTTCCAAAAAGATCCTCCCCGTTGGTGCAGGCACGCGTAAGTTTTCTTTCATCAGAGACAACGTCCGGAACAAAAAAACAGCAAGCTGTTGTTGTAGACTTTAATTTTGCCGTTGTCCTTTTCGCTCATTTCTTCTTTTTTTTTTCAAGTTTAAGCGCTTTTACTATTCTGCGTTGAAGCATTTACTGGCCACCACGGTCGCCTCGTAAAACATCACATACAGTACTTACCTGATATCAAAATAGTGACGTAATGTCGGCCAAATAGCGTCTTGCGGCGCTCGTGCGGTCTAGCAATCATGTAACAGCGCTGATTTCGGAGTGTTATCAGCAGCCAATGTCAGCTGCCTTACACCCTAAGTCAACTATACCTCTATAACATACAGCCGCAAAATTTAACACCTTAATCGATCTTGCGAACCATAGTTAATTTTGCGCTCTTTTGCTAATTGGGCATACTAGTTATTTAGTCGCTGCATTTACGTCTTTTGCGTTGTACCATTCTAGTGACTTCAAATTCTTTTAGGATGGAAACGAGGTGTATATGTATTGGTATGTAATATTCCTTGTATTTAGTACCCTCTAGAAATCATTATGTTCATTTTGACCAACTTGCTTTATACTCCATTGCGGTCGACTAAGGTTACAAATTTTCTGTGTTCATTTATTTTTCCTTGACAATTGCTTTAAAGTTATAGGCCGGCAGTGCTGCTTTGTCGTAGACATGTGTACACGACGTGGGGTCCTCGTCAAGACAACGTCCGTGTCGGCTTTTTGACCACACTTTTTGCATCGCGAGATGTAGCTGCAGAATATAAATATGAATATAAATTTCTATTTGCATAACCTTCCGCCTTTTTAAAGTAAGGGGTACTCTCGCAAGCTTTATTTCATGTGTTTTCATAATCTCTTGAGCTTTATTGCTTCTTGTTACATAACATGTTATGAAACAAGAGCAATAAATTCGAAGTGAAAATTTTTGAGTTTTTTTCCAGGCAAAGAACTCGGGGAAGCTATAATTTAAGTTCTTTATTTGAAGCAGTTGTGAGCAATACAATGGTAAACAACCTCATAAACCTGTGAAAAGAATTGGTCAGTCGGTGGAATTTTTGTATATGGCTCATGAGGCATTCTTTTCAGTATTTTTCAGGCCCAATGCGGAGGCCCGAGGATCCAACGAGAAAGACATCAAGAAGGCGACAATAATATCAGGATGGGGCGGTCGCAGACGACCTCGAAGTTGAGGTTCAGGAGGCCACAGCAAAAAGCAAACCCAGAGCAAGAGCAAACACCAGAGGAATCCCAAGAGACAGTGGACGGAACGCGAGAGGCAATTGAACAATAAAAAGTTGGCATGACCTGAAGCTGCAGTTTTGAATGACGATATTTTTTTAAGCACATACATATTTCTTCAAACGTTTGGTGTTTAAGACCTTCAACTTACACCTGAGCTATAGAACGAGCTGTAGTGGAGGGCTCCTGATTAATTTTGCCCACCTGAGGACCCTAAAGTGCACCGAAATCACGACAGGTATTTTCGTTTAGCAGTCACCGCGACCAGTATCGAACCCTTACCCCTAAGCTCATCAGAACGACACCTTAGCCGATGAGCCACCACGGCAGGTTTTTTTGAAGTTTCAGTGCTAATTTAAATGTAACCATATTCTTTTGCAGGGAAGCAGTGCCAAAAACTTCATGATGTAGTACCCATTGTTACCCTACGAGTGACAAAGGGCTGTTCAAGCCGGTAGCGTTCCATGACACTAAAGTGCAAGTTCCAGGGGTCTAAGGTTGTTATACCACAACGCTGTACGCCTGGCAAGTTGGCAGAATGGGTCACGTGAGACGCAGCCCTGTAAGACCCAGCCACCGCAGATCTGTAGATACCAAACTCGTACACGCCCGATCTGAGCTCGTTCCCGGACACGTCAGACCCGGAGCCGTCAGACCCGGACATTTCAGAACCGGAAACATCAGACCCGTAGACACCAGGCTCGGACACGTCAGACCCGTGTCTGAATTTCCGCTCTGATGTTACCGTTTCAAACACGTCGGGCACGGTCTGGTGTATTTTTCGATGCGGCAGCGTTCTGCTTGTGCGTTTTAGCGCTGAAATGGCAGAGAAAAATTCCTGTCTTTTCCGTCCTTTCACTTAGGTGTAACATGAAGCAAGGAAAAACAACAGTGGAAACAACTTAGGACCAGAAAGGCATAAATCTGGCGAGGCCACGTTTTCAACAGAGCTATGATACACCCATGCAGCGCGCACCCACGGACGCAGCAAAACGTATTTTGCGCTTCTACCCTGGCGCTCATTTTAAGAAACCACTATGCCCCCTAGGTGCAATACTTGTCAGGAAGTCCAAGGAGTCAAAAGGCCCAACGAGTCCAAGCGTCCAACAAGTCAACACGTACAATTTGTGTCAAGCGGCACAACGCGTCAAAACGTCGAACGCGTCAATAGGTCATTGGACTTCTTGAACCGTTAGACCTTTTGAGTCATCGTAGCCGCATGAGAAGGTCCAAACGACGAGTCAAAAAGTCCAACGAGTCAAAAGATCCGCGGTGAGTCAAGAGAACCAACGAGTCAACAGACCCAACGAGGCAAGGGATCCAGTTTTGGAGATTTTGACTCATTGAATCTTCTGCTTCGTTTGACCTCTTACCTCGGAATCTATGTGCACTAGACGACAGACTCATCCTCTGTCCCCTATCTGGCCAGCTGGCGTAATAGGAACGAGCGTGGTGTGCAGGGAATTACAGATGGCTCTGAACAATAAGTGCTGATTTGTAAGACTTGTTGTTTCGCCCGTTTTTTATGATTAAGGAAGCAGCGCACTGAAGGTAAGAACAAAGGAATACCTTTAGTGCCTGCATCATCTATCTTCATTTAGGCGGTCCCTTGCCGTGATGTTGCCGACACAATACGTAATGGGCGTCCTTGACTCCTTATGCAGACCATGTTTTGATACACAAAGAGGCAAGAAGTATGGCACGAGACCAACTAGTGCCATTTTGATCAGCCTGATCAGTCATGACAGGCCAAGTGTCATGATCAGGAAACCACTGGAACTGAAATGACACTTAAGCCATTTTAACAGCCAAGCAGGCCCTCATCGAGGTCCTGCGGTCGCGGCGATGGGGAGACGCGTCGCCTAGCAAAGAGGAGGGCAAGCGCCAACAAATACGCAGCATATTAATGAAATGCTTGAAAAAGACGTTTATATCTGAACTACTAAAAGTGGCGGTAATCTTTATACTTGTCCACATTGTCGAGCAAAAAGAAAACATTAAGCATATATGGGGCAAGTTAGACATCAACACGTAAGTGATATTTGCATTGTCCTTGTAATTAAAATACATGTTTGCTTGATTTTTGCTCATGTAAACAATAACCCGCGAACACACACACACACACACACACACACACACACACACACACACACACACACACACACACACGCACACACACACGCACGCACACGCACACGCACACGCACACGCACACGCACACGCACACGCACACGCACACACACACACACACGCACAAACGCTAGCGTTGTTTAGCCCAACGTTGTTTAGCCCACACGTAGCCATGGTCAGATTTAAGCCGAAACACGACGAAAATTAACGCTGCTCCTTCAATTAAAAATTTATACCGGAAATGTTTTCACGAAAATAAACAAAAAACGTTAAAGAAACTCGTTGAATGGAGCCTGTATATAAGGTGAACGAAAACAAAGGGTAATGAAAAGTCATTCTTTCCCCGTACGTGCTGTTTTGAGCGACGCAAAACACAATAGAACCAAAACATACAGCTGCATACCGCTGGTTTAAAGGGAGCCTACAACACTTTTTTCAGCTTTTTTCGAAATTTTAAATGTTTTAAAAAAATAGTCAACAAACACATCCAGTACCTATAATAGGGGGTCACAAAGAACCTCAGCCAAAATTTATTGCTCCATGGACATCAGATAACTTCGAAACTTGCTCAAGCAAATTTTCTCCCTTTCCAGTCTAAGCGTTCTTCTAGAGCTCAGATTACGCCACTACACCGGTGTAGGGGCGTGCGCGCGCGCACGCACACACGCACACACGCGCACACGCACGCGCACAAACGCTAGTGGTGCCACTTCGTGGCAGGAATCCAGGTTGAAAAGTAAAAAAAAGGCTCCAATAGATAGCACGAGCACTGGAAGACGGCGCAAATGAATTGGCGCGAACGGGAATCGAACTGATGGCTTTGAGTAGTTCTACGAAACTTTGCATTGCGGATGGAACTCCAGACAGCTTCGCTGTTAACGTCAGCGTTCGCGACGTTGAGTCAGTGAAGCTGTGCTTATTTTTTTCTGAAAAAAATAAGCTTCCTCAATCAAGTTTGCTACCGCGTTAAGGTGAATAGAACAGCGTGTGTCGCAGTCTGATCTGGACCCATTGATTGATACGCAATCGAGTAAGTCTGCTTCGACGATTCCAGCATGTAAACGCGACACGCATTGCCTTTATGGGCCCGGTGCTTCCATGGAAACCATGCCGTGGTTAATGGTTGACCGATATCCTCCCGAGGTTCGCAAACTGTTGTTGGCGCGGGCTTGTTGGTCATCATCAGCCTATCTACGTCAACTGCAGGGCAAAGGCCTCTCCCATGGATCTCCAGTTATCCCGGTCCTGTGCTCACTGGGACCAATTTATACCCGCAAACTTCTTGATCTCACCTGCACACGAAACCTTCTGCCACCCCCTGCTACACTTGCCTTCTATAGGGATCCACTCTGTTTATTTTGATAACCAACGGTTATCTTGCCTTCACATTACATGGCCGACCACGCCCATTTCTTCTTAACTTCTACTAACATGATCTTAACACGCGTTTGTTCCTTGACCCACTCCGTTCCCTTCTTGTCCCTCAATGTTACACCTACCATCTTCCTTCCATTGCTAGCTAAGTCGTCCTCTGTACCAACTAGCCCTGAGGTGGAGGGCTAGTTGGTACACACTGAGAAATAGAAGCAGCAGCACGAAGCAAGTGGGGCCATACAGTATGCGAAAAGAGTCCGCAGTTCGCGTTTTGCAGGCGCTGCTCGCCGTCTTGGCATCTAGAAGGCAGGATTGCGAGTCCCGAGTAGCGGTTTCTTATCAGGAGGCGCGGAGAAGTTGATCGGATCTCTGCGACTTAAGAAGACTCTGTAACACTGCCGATAAGCGTTTTCGTTCTTTCATTCACGTCTGGAAGCCCTGTAAAAGCAATATCTCCAGAACTGAGCGGCACTACGTGATTTGCTCGCCGCAGCCGCGACCGCCTTTATATAAGGCTTTATATAAAGCCGGTTGTGGTCGCAGCATGCAGATTCGCCTTCCGTTTCGGCTTTGATTTTGTGTCATTTAATAAAATGTGGCCAACCAATGCGTTTATTGCTGCAGCTGAAAGAAAGACGGTCAATAGCCCCTACACCGGTGTAGTGGCGTAATCTGAGCTCTAGAATAACGCTAAGACCGGAAAGGGAGAAAATTTGCTTGAGCAAGTTTCGAAGTTATCTGATGTCCATGGAGCAATAAATTTTGGCTGAGGTTCTTTGTGACCCCCTATTATAGGTACTGGATGTGTTTGTTGACTATTTTTTTAAAACATTTAAAATTTCGAAAAAAGCTGAAAAAAGTGTTGTAGGTTCCCTTTAAACCAGCGGTGTGCAGCTGTATGTTTTGGTTCTATTGTGTTTTGCGTCGCTCAAAACAGCACGTACGGGGAAAGAATGACTTTTCATTACCCTTTGTTTTCGTTCACCTTATATTCAGGCTCCATTCGACGAGTTTCTTTAACGTTTTTTGTTTATTTTCGTGAAAACATTTCCGGTATAAATTTTTAATTGAAGGAGCAGCGTTAATTTTCGTCCTGTTTCTGCTTAAATCTGACCATGGCTACGTGTGGGCTAAACAACGTTGATGTGTATGACCCATGCCCACGGCTCGGTTACTAGCGGATAACACATGCGCCACAATGTCACTAGGGTTTTATGGGTCGCCGGGTACTGGGGAGTGACCCACTGGTAAATTGTGCACCATAGGTTAACTCATACATAGAGTTTCTTAGTAAGTATACTAGAGAGGAAACTGCGCCTCGTAAGCCATGTCGTCGTGGGGGTTCATGGGAAGACATCCTTTTTGGCCTGGGCTTGGCATGACAACTGGATTCTTAAGCGGTTTTTGGGATTTTCTTTCTTCACTATGCATTCACACGTTTACGAGCTACAAGGAAGCCGAAATCCTCCCGTTTCTGTGGTAGCCCTGTTAAGTGAAACAACAGGCAATGCGTGATCGCACCTGACAGTGCTCATGCCGCACTCGAAGGACGCATGACTGAGCGGGTAATATGCCGCCACGAAATTGGTAGCAGACGAAAAGAAGAAGCAAAACGTACTTCGACGAAGACAAGATACGGCAGATACGGGCGCTTGTATGCGTCCTATCTTGTCATCGTCCACGACTGTTTAACGCCACGTTTTCTTTTTTTTATTAAACTAGCTGGCGGTCGGTGCACCGGTAGGCAGCGTTTTCATATAGGCATGCTAAAAAAAACTTTCGAAACTCTTCAAACAACTTATTATTTGAAATAATGGTAAAATTAATAAAAGCACAGTCTCTAATGAGTTACCCCCCAAATATTAACATTGCTCGTAACTACAACCTTGGCCTGCGGAATAGCAGGCACAACCGTTCCGTCAAAAATACGCTTTACTTCTTTTTTTTTTATATTTAAAACAGCCTCTTTTTATTTTCCACTTACATAATTGAACACTATTCTTCGCGTTTTTGTGGTACTTTGTTTAAATTTGCGGTCACTAAAACATTTCAATCCAAGCCAATGATGAAATTAAGGCGAGCGCTATGTATAATGGCGGTCCATGACGACACAGACGACCTTGATGTGAGCCGCATAGACGCTAGCGCCAGATTCCTCTCTAGTGTATACTGTAAGAAACTCTATGAACTCATATACTTATACGCGAGGCTTAAAGAAGCACTGACACGAAAATTTTATGTTACACTTTTATTGCATTTATAGATGCTTAATGGTCTCGCCAACCTGAAACAGCACTTCAAATACTTCAGCGCGCGATAGTTAATTACATTGAACTGCCTGAAAATCGTTTGTTTCAAATTCCCGCGCTTTCATCCCGAACGGCGCATATGACAGACTCCCTAGCTGACCTCACCGCTTTGTGCGGACGTCACCGGCGCCCGCTCGCCGCTCGTGGGGTCGCGCGCGTGAAGTGACGTCACGAGTTTTTGGCGAGCGCTGTCGCGTCACTACTTTTTCCTCTCCTGGAGTGATGTCACGCTGATGTCCATTTGCTGAGTGCCGCTCCGCGCGCTGCTCCGTCGGCGCGATAAATGAGATCCAATTGAACTATGTTCTTCGCGTCGCAGGCCGCTCATATTTCAGCCAGGGTATTCTGTTGAGTGAAGGAAGCGAATTGTGCAATAATATTAACGCCGAAAATTGGTGTCAGTGCTCCTTTAAGTGTTTACACACTGCATTTCACCTCATTATAAGCCTAGCACCTGGTCATTCTCGAATAGAGGGCTACGGACACTTACTTCGAGGTGTGCAGAGAGATCCCTTTTCTGAATATTGCAAGTAGCGCGGCCGAGTCTATTGACTCGACACCTGGACACAACTCTCTAGAACCAGCGGTTCGTGATGGGTGACAGTAGACCAGCAGAACAAAAAGTTGGCCTAGTTTGTATGGATTCATGTTTGTGTAAAAAGAGCTCAAACATCACGGGTAAAGAAAGCCCGGTTCTTTTTTTCGTCCCTGTTTTCTTTTGCGCTTTTTGCACCAAATTTATCACAGGTCAATTAGCTTCTCCGTCGGACGGCCAGCGAGCCAGTCAGTTTCACCAACTTTTTTTTTTGTGGGTGAATATCCTTGTGGCGCCTTTCAGGCATTCTATCCGTTTCTTCCGGCTGCCGTGTTTAAACGTAATCCTGATCTGTAGTGTTGTGGGAACAAACAAACAAGCAAGCAAGCAAGTAAACAAACAAACACACAAACAACTAACTAACTAAATATTATAGGGGAGATGCACTAATGGCCCATTTTCTGTCTGGCTCCTATTCCTTGTCTAAGCTTCCGTAAATATCCTATCTCGCAGTAAAGGCTTACAAAGCACGATAACACTACTGCAGTACGGGCAACACACATCGAGCGACCTTACAAGGTCAATAACCTCAGAATCATCGCCCATTGTGTTCCGTACGCACGTGCGCTTTGCACGGGTGCGAGGATGAGTTCACAGGGTCGGGAGTCCCCTCTCGGAAATCCGACCAGGTGTCGTCATCCCTTCCGAGCAAGCTGCTCCGGAAAAGCAACAGGGGAAGCCGGCGGCGGCTGAACACGGTGGCCGCTCAGTTAGAATCGTTCCCGTCGTCATTTGCCCCACCGTAAGCCGCGCCGCATGCCCCGTCACTCCTCCCGGAAAGCCGTAACGCACGAATCGCTCCGACGACTCAAACTTTCTCGGAAGTCACGTGTTCTCGGTTGAAGTACCGTGGGAGGCAACACGCCCTAGGCTAGAAAGCCTCTCAACCGCGTTGTCCCGGCGTGATCCGCCACCGACAATTGTCTTCCTGTGAAACTTCGAGGCTCGAATCATCTAGTAAAATACAACCGAGGATTGCAGCTATTCGAAGCATAGAGTTTGGGGCAAAAACAAAATGTAGGGCTTAATTCCATCGGGAGCGTAGTGGGCGTCGCCCGGCGAACGCGGTTTCGTCATATGCAGGGCAACCTACGGTGTTCCCTTTCGTTAATGTGACTGGATTTCTATTTCGGTACAGGAGAACCGTGCGTTACTATGTGAATTGCAGGAATTGCGGGGGAGTGCTGCGCGCGGAACGTTTCTGCAAGTGTTGCGGAAGCTTTTCAGAAATTGAAGGGGCTGCCTACATACAAAACTGCACACACATGATGACGTAGTGTGTATTGTTCTTCACATAACCGACAAAGTCTACAGCCACGCAAGACGAATCTGTTTCAATTTTAAATTACCATGGAGTGTCTTCAAAAAATGTGTGTAAATGCGCTCTAAGTCTACAGGTGAAGCTTAACTGAGTGGCTGGCAACCTACTGTGAAGGAGCCGGATCATTTGGCGTACAATATGACCAGCGTCATTAGGTATATTTTGCCGAAGATGGTGTAGCTTGAAACAGATTTGAATGATATCGAAAGTTACATATTTTGTTGGGGTTTGATGACAGGATTGTACGGCTGAAGCTTTTGGCAAAGGTGCTGTACATTCAGCATAGTTTGAGTGTAATATACCGGTAAGCACAAGAATCAGTAAGCCATGTAGCCTACAGCATAGAGAAGTTGCTGCTAATAGGTGTACGGAAATAGCTGAGGTTGGAAACAGCTCACCAAGATCGTAGCTCGACCGTTTTAGTTGACGCGAGATCCGTGGCATACAGGTCATATCGATCTTCTGTCATTTTTATGCAGCTGAAAACCTTAACCCTTATGCGGACCTGTTACAGCTCCACTTGACTAAATCATTGGTCGTTTGTAAATAGGATCCGACCCTGCTGTGCCTAGTTGGTACCTATAATGGACACTGATGGTGCAGTCGCCTTCCTGCAGCCTTTCGGTGGCCTCTTGAGGGCTTTTTTGGGAGAGTATATAGAGGGCGTTCAAAGTTAGGTGGACAGGTTTATTTAAAATTGCGTGCTTTGATGTACGTGAATACCACCTCTACAGGGAGGTTATGTGCCCGGAGGGACATAGAGTGAGGTGGAAAATAGTGATGTCTACGGCTTAATTAACTAAAATTGAGTAATTAACATTTTAGTGGCTGCAGTAAGCAGGCATGTTTGTATTGAAAAGGTAGACGCAACCGTGTGTCTACGCAGTTTCATTTGGCAGAGTTCTTCTAGCGTCTCCGTACTTCGAAATATCGAGCTGCGAAGTATAATTGCCCTTCGCGTGATTCCCTCTTCCTGTGACGTGCTGCTGTGTACGGTGTTTAGTTTGACAATGGGGTGGTGGCATAGGCAAAAGCAATAACTTGCACCCTTTCAGTCTTGGCTGGCGTTATCGCAATCTGCAGCACTCGGAACCGCTGTCGAAACACAGAACAAGAGGGAGGAGCTTTGAGCCGGTCTTCAGTGTCTTGCATGCGTAATCATGCGAACTGCGATGAAACCTTGCAGCTCGATATCTCGAGTACGTATGCGCTAGAAGAATTCTGCCAAATGAAACTGCGTCGACACACAATTGCGTCTACCTTTTGAATACAAAAATGCCTGCTTACTGCAGCCCTTAAAAACTTAATTATTCAAATTTAGTTAATTAATACACCGACATAAATAATTACCACCTTATTCTGTGTCCCTCCGGGCGCCTAACATCACTGTAGAGGTGGTATTCACGTACATCTAAGCACCTAATTTAAAAAAAAAACCTGTCGACTTAATTTTGATCACCCTGTATATGTGAACGTGACGGACGGGGTCATGCCGTTTATAGAGGGATTACACCCTCATTTGGATCAGCAAATATTTGTACCTGGCGTGGAAGATGTCTTTGCCGCTATGAAGTTTGCTTTGCCGCAAATAGCGGTGTAATGTTCGCTTTGGCGCGAAGCATTTTTTAAGCTCCTTTAATAGTGTTTTCAGACACGTTTTTTTGCGTTGTCGGGCCTTCCAGCGGCCACTAAATGCTGCTAACTGACTATCATACGGCGAAGACTGCGGGGACTGTTATGCCGCGTTACACTTGACCGATTGGTCCAAGTCGTCTATATGACGTAGACGACTACGGCGCGGACACTGATTGCTCACGTTCAAGTGCTTGACCAACCCTCCCAGCTGCCATCAGGAAGGTGACGGCAAGGAGAAGGCGTACGACTGTTCTCGGCAGAGAATACCGCGCAATTGGGAACTCTCTTGTGGTGGAGAAGAGAAGAAGCATGGTTGTCGCCATTCCAGGCAAAACAGGCAGGAGCGTAGGCTGGGTGGGTCGCGCTGGGAGAAAAAAATTTCCGAATATCGGCTCCTTTCGTTGCAAATGTCGACGAAAGACGATAGTCGACTGGCGCCCTTGGCAAGTAAATGCCTCCCTTCTCTTTCCCGCTCACCTCTCATGCTGTTCCTCTCCCGTCTCATTCCTCCCAAAATAACCCGTAAAGGTTTGCTCAACTCAATTTAAATTTACCGCGTTCCACTGCTAAAAGTCAGGTGTCTCGATGCCAAGGCTGCCGTACGGCGGAGACACGGGTGAACCGAGGCACGTTACTACAACATTTATGTAACCACGCTGCCCTACTCTACGAGCGTTCCAAGCGGAACGTGGAAGCTGTCTAGTGGAACCTTTCGTTGCTGTTCCCGTTTGATTTTTTAAAATGCCGCCAGTTAGCGCGGGCAACAGCAGGCGACTGTTTCGTGCAGTTAATATAGTATTTTATTTGCTATCGCAAAAGCCAAGCATCCGTGAATTTGTTTAAGAAAGGAACACTGCAAGTATCCGTCATGTATTGATTTTGCCTTATATTGCGTAATGTTTTGTTGCTCAACAATTTTTACAAGTATGAACTTTAAAACCGGAGTTAGACGTTTAGATTTGGCTGTGAGTATATAAGACTATTGCGCAGCATCTGTGTTGCTTTGGCCGGCTGGTTGAATCGAGTGACAGACATACCGACAGACAGACCAAAACTTTCGCATTCATGGCAACACTGGTTTACCCCCGCATCTTACCGGCACGTACTGATTCAGATACAAATCATAGCCCCTCCATTTTCTTTTCGCTGTTTTACCGAGGCCTGTAAGCAGATTCATGGTTTAGAATCGTTCCACCGATCTTTCGACGTCTTGATGAGAATCTCTGCGCAGTGGACCATTGGCGGGTAATGCAAGAAACACTTCACGGTTCGGAAAGGGACGCCACGGCTCATTCCCCCTGTATACAGGCGGCCCCTTTCTGAGCCGTTTTTACTCCGTCTTCCGTCAGGGCGCAGTGGAGGAGATGGGCGCTGGCTGTCAAAACAGGGCTTCCTAAACTTCCACAGTTTGTCTCCCCTCACTACCTCACTTCCTCCTTTTGCAGAGCGCACCCCCGGGGCTGAAGTCGACATTCGTGTTCGAGGAGGGCTCGAAGCTCCGGGACACCGCTTACGTTCTTTCGTCTGCACGATCTGGATGCGCGATCGGAGAGCCGCACAAAAGCTGCTTCTCCCCTACTATTTACCCACGCCGGCGTAGGAATGCGGACGAGATGCGCGGCCGCTTATAAATAGCGCCATCTTTCCGTAGCTGCAGCTTCCCTGTCTACGACGCTTGCGACAATTCGTCGTGCGCTGTTCGCTTTACCCGCCCGTGCCTACCCATTTTGGCAGCAGAATGTGCCCATCTATCCCTTTCTTTCTTTCATTCTTTCTTGCTTCCTTTCTTTCGTTCTTTCTTTCTTTCTTTCTTTCATTCTTTCTTTCTTTCTTTCTTTATTTCTTTCTTTCTTTCTTTCTTTCTTTCTTTCTTCCTTTCTTTCTTTCTTTCTTTCTTTCTTTCTTTTTCTCTCTCTCTCTCTCTCTCTCTCTCTCTCTCTCTCTCTCTCTCTCTCTCTCTCTCTCTCTCTTTTCTTTTTTCTTTCTTTATTTCTTTTAGGAGCGAAGCTTGGCGGCGTCTCCTGTCGTCGTCGTAGTCGTATCTCGTCTCATGTAGTCACAGTACTAAAGCACCCGGACTCTCGTTTTCCAACGCCTCGCACTATAACTCTGCGTGCTTAAAAGACAGGAGGTTTTTACAGCACAGCTGTATACCTCAATCTCCCAACGGTTTCATCTTCGTGGTCAAAAATATCAAGGCGACAAGAATAAATTTATGCACTGCATGCTTCGCTCGTCTTCAGGTTTCCTTTAGCGGAGATGCCCACGATTTCTTTCTTTCTTTCTTTCTTTCTTTCTTTCTTTCTTTCTTTCTTTCTTTCTTTCTTTCTTGATGTTTTTGACTTTCTGTCTATATTCCAGTATTTTCTTCTTTACTCCTGCTTACCTGATATATTTTTCTATCGGTTCTCACTATCTAACTTTACTTCTCTTCTCCATTTATTTTAATTGTTTTCTTTCGTTGCTTATTTATCTAACAACGTATTCGTCTTCATCACTAATGCTCAATGTCTTTCCTTCATAATTCTCCGAATAGTTTTTTTTGTTCTTTGTCTTATCTCTTCAACCTTTTTCCTCCTTTGTTCCCTCAATAACTGCTGCCTCACCGACCACTCCACGCCTACTGATTGTTCTCAATGAGCAAGGAAGACATTGCGCGTGGTGTCCGCGCAGCGCGAGTTGCTGCAGAGGCTGCCAGTCCGATGTGCGTAACGATGCCCGCTTCTGTGCGTAACGATGCCCGCTTTGTGAGAAGCGTCATGATGATGATGATATGATGAAGAAGGGGCAGAAGGAGGAGGAGGGCAGCAGAGACTTCGTTTTACGTACAGTTCTTTTGAAAAGCCTACATGCCTCGCCTCAAGATAATGGGCCACAAAGAGCCTTACCTTTCGAGTGAGACTGAAATGTTTTATGCCGGAGAGCTGGCGAAAGCACTTTCCTCTCCTACTGTCATGAACTATGTTGATCGACTACAGCTTAGGTTACAGGGGACACAATTTAGAGAAGACAAACGGACGAAGTCAACAGCACGGCGATCAACGTGCTAAGTCAAATAGCTCAATTCCTGACCATACTGATGTCATGAACTAGTTCGGTAAAACATGAACGAGAAGCGTTTGGCTCGAATTCTGCGTGCCGCAGAAAGTTCCCGCGTGGACCAGAAAATCTTGACGAAGACTGTGCGCAGGTGGGGACAATGTCCTCTAGCCTCGATCCTGCCCTACGTGATATCCCGCGGTTACAACAAAGCGAACTTCGCACTTGTGCACCCAGAGAGCGCTCCTCAAAGCTTGCCCCGCCCTACCCCGCAGCTGCAACAACCGGGTGACGGCACGGAGTCACGCTTCTCCCGCGTGTCTCGTATTTGGATCGGTGACCTCCACTGGGGCGCCCGACGACGACGACGAAGCGGGGTTAGACAAGCAGCTGGCCGCTGTTTACGCAACGAGTCGTTGACTTCGCCACCCTCCTCCGCTCTCGGAGTGCGGCGATGGTCGCGCCCGAGTTCTTCCGCGTCTGCGCCTATATTTACGATACACGCCCCTCGAGGCTCGCCTCTCCACGACGGCGACGACGCGGCGAGAAGCGATCCCGGGCTCCGAGTTTTCATGCCGATACCGAGGGAGGGACCCCAGATTGCACGGCGGCTGCGCTTGGATGGCGCGCGCCCCGCGAGACTTCGCGGCGAGTTTTTGAAATCACTAGTCTTCGTCGTCATAAAAGAAACTTCGACCGTGAGTGTAAAGGCGGCTGAAAACGTATTTACGTCTGTAGCTCGCGTCGTATGAAACCTAGCTCAGTGGCTGTGGCGTTGGGTTTCTGAGCACAGGGAAACGCGATTGATTACCGGATATAAGAGTTCATTTTTTCTCATTGAGTAGGGAAACGTCAATGAGCACGTGCGCATGAATGTAATGGAGCCCAGGGAGTGTAAAGTAAATCCGGGCACTTCCACTCTGGCGCACACCATAGCGAAGGTGTATCCTGGGCGCGTAAATACATCCGAAAAATTTCCGTATCCGCCCCAGCCACTATCCTACGGCGGAGAACGAGACCGCTGACTCGGTTTACCGCTGACTCGGTTTACCGCTGTTGCGGCTGTTTTTTCTGATGGAGGGTAAAACAAAAATGAAAGATTTCGTTGCACGTTGAAGGCACCATGAAGGCAGTAAAAAATGCTCTTTAACCAAAATGTGGCGCTGCTCAGTGCACTTATGTTTTGCGGGAAATGATGTTTCCATTACAGAGGGATATTTGAAAGGGCGGCAGTGGGTGGCAGAAAGATGCGATCAAGAAGTTTGCGCGTATAAATTGGTCGCAGTTATCACAGGACCGGGATAATTGGGGATCCATGGGAGAGGCCTTTGCCCTGCAGTGGGCGTAGACAGGCTGATGATGATTGATGGATGATGATGATTTAGAGGATGATGAGGATGAATGAGGATGATGATTTAGAAGGGCAGATTTAAAAGAAAAGATTTAAAACAACAGTGCGTAGTCACCATGTTGACCAAATGTGAATGGACACAGTCCGTTAGGAATCTGGAATCCAGCAAACGCTGTTTGTCCGCTTAAAAGTTAGTAGAGCTCTAACCTGTGCAATAACTGCGGTTATGTGAGAGAGAGAGAGAGAGAAAGGAAGAGAGAAATAGAAAAATACAAATACAGGGAGGATGGTACGCTAACAAGAAAACAATCGTCGTTACTGTCGTCGACTCATACGATTGGCCGGAAAGCCAAATGTAAACGATCACACTTGTGGCCGTCGGAACGGCAACAGGCAGGGGTATTGTTTAATATTGTGTAGGCCGAGACCTGTCACAAAATACATGAAATACAGTCGAAATTATTCATTCTCTCCATGATAACAAAAACAGTGAAATTGACACCTGGGTGTAATAATATTCTTGGAACGGTTTTGTGACGGCCTGCGGAATTTGGCGGAGCATTGGAAGCGCGAGGCGGCTACCTTCATGTTTCTTCAGGGACGCATCATTTAATTCGAACAATAGGCGGCCTAGAATAGCAGCACTTCCTTTCGTAAAGTGCAATGTTTTAGCCACGCCACACCTCGACGCAGCCCTCTATACAAAACACGAAATTCCCTCAACCCCAAGGCAGTAGCGGTCCCAGAGATTGGTTTTGGGCGGGCGGGGGATTTTTTTCTGAGGAAGGGGGGGGGGGTGAGGGTGTTTAGGGGGCGAAAAAAGAATCGCTCCCCTCTTTGCACCAGTACCAGTTCTGCGGAGAAGGTGATAGCCATGGTTTTTGCTCCCCCCCGCCCCTCCCCCCCCCCCCCCCCCCCCCCCCCCCCCCCCCCCCCCCCCCCCCCCTTCTGCCTAGGCGGTACAACCGCTGGGGCTTGAGCTCGCATTTCTGACGGTCGCAACACGTTTGCGACCTCGCACGAGTGGGAAGCTTAAAAACAAAAAATTACCCCACCTTCCCGCGAGGGGAACCCTGTGGAGATGCGACGCATCTTGGGGGTTCACTTGGTGTTTCCGTTGGGTTGATTTTCTAATTGCGTGAAACGTGTGAAGAACGCGTATGATGTATTCTTTATTTAACACGCGGCGTAACGTTAACGATGACGGCCTTGTGGTCGCTGAAGTGTACGGGTAGTGGATGGTGAAGTAACGGGACCACCGTGCAATTTGCAGCGAAGATCAAGTCTATGCACGTGCCCGAAATCGGAACGCCGGTGCTGGAACGACCGCGGATATGACGCTACGTGGCGCGGCTATGACGCAACACCATCGAACACAATCCACTTGAATCCAATCCAATCAAATCCAATTCAATCCAGTCCAAGCCAATCCAAGCCAAGCCAAGCCAATCCAATCAAATCCAACGCCCCTCGCGAGAGAGTGTTCGCTATCGCAGAGGAGAGGGGGCGAGCGGCGGAGAGCGCAGCTCGCGCGGCGAGGAGAATGGGGGAGGGGTGTGGACGGACAACAACAACGCCGTATGGAGGGACAAGGCGAGTGAATGAGATGCCGTCGCATCTAAAATAAAAAAATAAGAAGCTGAGGACCTTCGGGGGTGGGGGGGGGGGGTGATATCTGAGCTTTTTAGTCGACCCACTGGTATACGGGGAAATGCCGTATTTTTATTACATTAAGACTTAGAAAGTCTTAATAACAACACCGTTTTTGGGCGGAAGGGTACGTAATACGGCTGTTGCTGAGTAAAGCGCCTGTGTACCGGGAATTTTGTGTACGTTAATCGAGTGAGGTGAATTAGATGTACTTGCGACTATCTCGGGCCGGGCACGCTGAACCGAGCTGCCTCGCTGCCTGTATCACTGAGCACTCAATTCGTATGCTCCGCAATGTAACAGTGGGCATTTACACGAATCGCACAGAAACGTAGAGGCGCAACCTGATCTTTTATTTTACAGCAATGAAGATTGGCGTAGCCTCCAGCACATTATCGATAAAATTTCTTGTTTACCTTTACCGAAAGTAACTCGCCGAACGACCTCTATACTTCTGCGTAATTTTAAAGAACGATTAGCAAGTAGGATCCCCGTGCAGGAAGAACGGATACAGGTACGAGAAAACGGCATTCATTCATTCATTCATTCATTCATTCATTCATTCATTCATTCATTCATTCATTCATTCATTCATTCATTCATTCATTCATTCATTCATTCATTCATTCATTTTTTCGATCGCGCACACACCTGAACTCATTCTAGTCTCACCTCGTCGTTCATGCCTCTCTACTATAACAGGTGGCAACTACTTGAAGCGAGAAATAAAAATGTCAGAGCATTCAAATGAGTAATTTAAATGGCCCCTGAGATAGAGCAAAAAGGTAATTTATTCCCGCCAAGCGTAAACAGAAATTTTACTATGTTTACGTCCGCAAAATGACAGGTTGGCATAGAAGCTTTTCCTCGAATAAGCCCCTCGCAGAGGTGAGACAAACGATGGAACGAACCGGCTGATTAGTATACACACTTCACATCGACTTTGACTGACAGCCACGCGGGCTACGGTGCCCAAGAGCTGAATGACGTCCCATCAGTATGACACCCACATAAATGAAGCGTTGAAGTAATTAAAAAACGCGTGACGGTAGCCCTTTAACTCTTTAAATATTCCAGGAATAGTGAACTGTGATATTTGTGTGGCGGCAGCGTTAGCAGTAATGGGTTAGAACTTCAGTAATAGAGTTACCGGTAACACCTTTGGCCGGTAATTTAGTAACCTACTCGCTACCGCTTCGAAATATTAACTGCATGGCAACGTTCTTGCCTTTCTAAAATTTTAAGACAACGGGTAGGCGCGCGGTAATCGCCTACAGACACGTTCAGATGCACACACAACACGTATACACACTTTCACGGAAAGGTAAACCAGCGAAAAAAGACGCAAAGACAAGGAGAGAAGAGACAAGACGCACGCTGGACTAGCAACTGAACGTTTAATCGAAGAAGCGGATTCACCCCGCGAACAACCAAGCCAACGCTTGCGCTGACACGTACGCATGAAACGAAGAAAAAAAATGGCAGCATCCGTTTTCCGTGGATAATGGCGAGGGTGCGGAGTACAGGGTCTCGAAATGACATCCAAGTTGCGCCCCGAGTGGCATCCGATTGGCGTTCTGACCAACATTCGATTTCAGCCGTGAGTTTCACCTTGATTATTCCCTAAATGAAACTGCAACTAACGGCTCATATCGAAGTTCGCTTGATTTTCGCTTGTTGGTGGTGCGCGCGATGATGGGCGCGGACGGACATTCGGAGGTATAGTCCACACCGTTGCAGGCGAGGGAGTAAGCCGTTTGACTCACGGTCGTAGCCGAATGGCTAAGACGAGCGACATTGACTCTGTCTGGTATGCCAGACACAGGCTTGCTTCCTGCTGCTGCCTCTGTGAGTTTTTGCGCTTGTAAATGCTATGCACACGGACGCGGACGGACATTGTGCGGCCCTACGGTGCTCCGCACCTAAAAAGCTATTGTTGACTTAGGTTTTTTCTTCTTTTGTAAAATCAGCCCTCAATATTGGAGGAAACCAATTTCTTTATCGCTGAGGGAAATAGACGGCAAGCTAATGCGATTGCCTTCCTGCTGTTGGCTGAGGAAGATTGCTTCAAGTATTTCCCTCTCATCTTTAGTTCTTCCTTTTCCGAGGATCGTTACACTATCCAACACTGGTTCGCACTTGCTCTATGATAGGCAGGGTGCCCAGCTCCTTGAGAACTGACTAATGCGCAACGCTCCCTCAGCTGCTCATTGAGGCATCGGCTTGTTTGGCCGATGTAAACGTTCCCGCACCTCAACGGAATCGTACAAAATGACCCTGTCTTCACACTTGACGAATTTCTTGACATGTTTTGTTTTACAGGCGTGTTTCTTATTTCCCACATCTTCAATGCGCGTGCACAGTCCTGAGAGTTTACACGCTGCGGAAAACACCATTTGAACAAAGTGCCGCGAAGCAATTTTCTTCAAATTGTGCGACACTTTATGGATGTGCGGCATTTCCTCAACCTTTCCTTTACCTTCTTTTCATCGGGACCTTGTGATCTTTGGACACGCTTTTTAAGCTTTACGCGAAGGGATTCACCGGCAGCCTTAAAACCAAAGGAGAAGGAAAAACCTGCAGCGGGTTTTGCGTCTCCTCCGCTTAAGGCTGTCGGGGAGTCACTTCGGCTAAAGCTTGAAAAGCAAGTCCAAAGAGTACAAGGGCCCTATGAAAAGAAGGTAAAGGAAAGGTTGAGGTGATGCCGTACATCCATAAAGTGTCGCACAATTTAAAAGAAAGCTCTCAAGGAGATGGACACCTTGCCTGTCACTGTCGGCAGGGCAAGTGCGAACCAGTGTTCGATAGTGCGACGATCCCTGGAAATGGAAGAACTAAAGATGAGAGGGAAATACTAAGCAATCTTCGTCAGCCAACAGCAGGGAGGCAATTGCATTCCCGCACTATCTATTTCTCACAGCGATAAAGAAACCGGTACGGCGTACAAAACTGAGCGGCGATTTTACAAAAGCAGAAACACCTAAGCCTATGTTCAGACTACCGACACAAAAGCCATATGGTGATCTACAGACGTAACAAAAAAGGCGTGGCCCGCAGTTCGGGTGGCTGAAACGTGAAATGACGTCATTCTTTCAAGTTATTACGACAGTTACGGCAGCAGTCTTAACCCGGCTTTAAGGGAACAATAACGTTTTTTATTCGTTTCATCCGTACGTGTTATCGCATGCGTTAGCTTGGTTGTTCACAGGGTGTGTCGGTTTCTTCAATTAAACGTTCAGTTGCTAGTCCAGCGTGTGTGTTGTCTCGTTTCTCCTGTGTTCGCGTCTTTTCTGGATGGTTTACCCTTTCGTGAATACGCACCCTCGCCCAGCAAGCTGCACTTCTACATATACAGACACACGCTCCCTCAACTCTTCCCAGAATGCGTTAACGTAATCTAGATCGCATTTTTGTTTTTACATATTTAGTTGGACATACAGCCCATCAACTCCTACTCGTTCTTGTTGTGATGTAGTTGTGGCCTTCTAGCTCACGTTAACGCGTTGTGCGACGAGAAAGGGTGCGGCCGGGAATCAACCCCGATGATCGACTTTAGCAACGAAGGAAGTTGGTTCTCTGAGTCTGCGCTGACTCATTTTTACTCAGTTCTAAACACCCGCTTCCTCGGAACGATCTTAGCTAAAATCCGCCAGCCAAGATGGCTTTTTCTCGCATTCTATAATGCTTCAGGCTGCACCTCCCACTGGAATCGCCTATTCAGCTCGAAGCGGCGCAGCCTGTCTCGTTACCGACTTTCCCTGCCGACTATCAACTGCATCGCCGCCTATTGTTCGTTTTTATGGCGTCGACTTCTCCGGGCGCATGAATAGTGCTGCCGCTCGGCGCTGTGTCCGTATCGGGGCTGCCGGCTGACAACAGACGAGGGAAATGGGCGCACCATAAAACGTCACGACGACAGCGGCGGCCACGACAGTTTCTGATGCTAGCACCGCCGTTTACACGTTTCAGATTTTACGATGGCGGTAGCCGAGCTGTTTCCCGGTGCTTTTTGTTTTTGCTATTCAAACTTGAAAGTAATCTCTGACAACGGATATCCCTCTCTTTATGCGGGGTGCACGGTATAGTTCTATAGGTTCAGAGCGTCGCTGGGGGGAAATAGAATTTCGCAACGGAAGCGTAAAATTTGTATAGGATCGTTTCGCCAAAAAGAAGACATGTCCAAATTAAAAAAAAAAAGACAAAAAAAAAAAGAAATGAGTGATATCAGTTTCTTATAGGTAGCATAGAGGGTAAGGGTCATTATCATGTGCAGTACAACTAAAAATCTGTCGGTTCCATCACGACACTTTTATGGTTGCGTGGGGGCTGTATAAGTTTTGGGGAGGGGAACTGATTGAATGTAGGTTTTGAGGCAGGCGACGAGGCGCGCCGTAGTGGAGGGCTCCGGATTAATTTTGACCACCTTGGGATCTTTAACGTGCGGCGAAATCTCGAAAAAACGGGCGTTTTTGCTTTTCGCCTCCATCAGAAAAGCGGAAGCCGTGGCCAGGAATTGAGAGGGGGACTGGACTACGTGCATGTTTAAAGCTAGCTCGCCCAGATGTTCTCTGACACGTTACCCAGCTGGAACCCGCAAGTGCTCTTGCTCACCCCTCCCCTTTAGTTATTTTAAGCTAACGCATAGAAAAAATAAGGAGACGTAGCAGACAGTTTGTTTTTTTATGACGCAGGGATCGAGAAGGAGGCGAGGAAATAGGCAAATACTTTCTAGTGCAAATACACCGAGAAGCTACCGCTAAGGCTATGAGCTGCGTATAGGTAACCGTGCATTGTAAGATTAGATAACGAGAGCCGTTTTTAAGATCTCATTTTCAGGCGATGTGGGATACAGTTGCCTACGGGCACATTGTCTGGGTTGAAACAATTCGCGACATCTAGAGATCTGCTTAGACCGATCTGCATACACAGTAGACGCGTTTCCTTTTGTTAATGCTCTAAAGCGTGCAGTATCCTTAAATAATATTTATCCTGAAGTATCCTGTTGTGAATATTCAGGCGCACCCGAATTTACTTGGATGTATCAGAGGAGCAGGTGAAAATTAAGCAGTCGAAAACTGACAGGTCTATGTTGGAAAGGCTAGGGGTTTCAAAGCTTTCAGTATTTCTTCTATATGGCACACCTAGTTGCCTATTGCCAGCACTTGTCGACATACTCTTGGTCCCCCTAATGGCTAAACATTTAAAAATCAACAAACATGTTTTTTTTTGTATTAGTTGCACACTTGTCTGAACGTGCGGGATCAGCATAGAAAATACTACGACAAACTCCGCATGCGGTAAGCATTATATCACGTGAGCAGTGCACCCTGAACAAGCAATATCTGTATGGTATATATACGCCACGTAGCTCCACATGTCACGCCTTCCACATGCTCCATGTGCCACGTATCAAAAAAAAAAAAAAAACCGCATGCATGGTCCGTGTACATATACGGATTTTTCAATATGGTATCTATGCTCCGAGTAGTCATGCGATACAAAAAAGTGTACTTTGAAAACATTGCCGTCTACAAAGCGTTCTTATTAGACAGTACCTTGCCTTTTGATGCCATTTAATAATTTAAATATAACCGATGACTAGCAGAATATTATTAGGGATTCGGGAGGAAGTGTGATTATATGCAATGACGTCCTTTCCCAAACTATATTTTTGAAATAAAACAGAAGTTACCTTAAAAGACGTATGCAACTACGAGCAGCACTCAGATATGTAGCTGGCAGCATGTTTAAAGGGACACTAAAGCTGTCACACACTTTTCCTGAAGGGGAAAGTGTAGGACTGCTGCATCTTACTGGTACTCACCTACGGGGCAGAAACTTGGAGGCTCACTAAGAGGGCTAAACTCAAATTGAGGACGACACAGCGAGCAGTGGAACGGAAGATGATAGGTGCAACATGAAGGGAGAAGAATAGAACGGAATGGGTCAGGGAACAAACGCGTGGTAAGGACATACTATAGTAGAAATTAAGAAGAAGAAATGAGTGCGGGCAGGGCATGCAATGAGAAGGCAAGATGACCGTTGGCCGTTAATGGTAACAGAATGGATGTCTAAAGAAGGCAAGCGTGGCAGGGGTGGCAGAAAGTTAGATGGGCAGATGACATCAATAAATTTGCGGGGATACATTGGTCGCAGTTAGCAGCACAGGAGCGGGATAATGGCGATCTATGGTAGAGGCCTTTGCTCTGAAATGGGCGTAGATAGGCTAGTGGGGTTGTAATGATGATAATGAAGATGAAAGCGCAAATGCAAGTTGGCCTTTATCTGTAGGGGGGAGTGTTGTGACTAGAAATTTAGCACTTACAGCACCATAAAATGCCAAAGGCGTAAAAACTGGTGTCATCCCTACCATTCACTTTCCCACAGCATGATTTGTGAAATCACGAATCATTGGTACTGCAGCGCGGGATTCGTGGAGCTTGCCCAAGCGTTTATCCGAAGAAGACGCCGATGCAGGCACATGTGAACGTAAAGTAAATGCATGTAAATACTTTTACTGGTCATGGGCTTTTCAATTTTCAAAAAGCACGAGGCTAGCAAACAGTATAAAATAGTACGCCTCAGCCCAGGCAGTCGAGTTTGTCTCAGTTTCGATATCATTGAAATGTTCCGCCTTGTGCAGAAGCACAATCGATATATGCATGTATTTGGATGATCTCGAAAGCTTATCGTACCTTCTTATCACTAGCGCATACACATGCACCAGCCAGGGTCCAAATCGGTTCGGGACGATTCGTACAAAGACGTTGATCTACGATGTATTTAGATCAAGTTTATAATATATTTCAAGTCTTTGGTTCTTAAAGCTTTCTACTACGACTACCATTAAAATTGCGATGCAATCAACGAAAAAACAACCAAAACGTCCTATCACACGAGTGATTTATGAATGAATTTATTGCCAAGAAAAAAAACGGGAGAGGAAGGTCCACCAGCAGGCGCAATTTGTCACACGCCTGCTGGTTCATGTCCGATTCATGAATTCATGAGCGATTCGTGTTATCTGCCGCGGACGATATTATCTAGGGCTGGGATAGAATTCATATAGAGTATTCATAAATGTTCTGTGAAGGAAACTTTGACATCCACCTCAATGCAGCCGTACGTCCACAAAGGAAAGTCACACAGCTTTCTCAGAAACTTCACAGCTGAAGAAAAATTCGCGCTGGTCCAGGACAAATGTCAACAAATATTACTGCACTTTCCCATTTAGATACCAACCGCCGCGGTGGCACAGTGGCTAGGGCGTTGCGATGCTGAGGACGAGGTCACGGGTTCGATTCCCGGCCGCGGCGGCCGCTTTTCTGATGGAGGCGAAAAGCAAAAACGCCCGTTTGAACGAGATTTCGGCGCACGTCAAAGATCTCCAGGTGGTCAAAATTAATCCGGAGCCCTCCACTACGGCGCGCCTCATCACCTTCGTTGCGTCGGGGGCCTAAACCCAGGAATCAATCAATCAATTCGATTTAGATACCATGTTCGTCGGCGCCACAAAGCGCTTACCGCCCGATAGAGCGCCGGGCAAAGGAAACAGTCGATGTTGGGGGGCGCAGGCTTGTAAATTTTCTCACAAGACTGCAAAAATAAACACGAGAGATAAAAAAAAAGGTGATGAAGTGCGATACATTAAAAGGTTAAAAGTAATGCCCAATAAGGATACAGATTCCCAAGGCTCCATTGCTTTCTGCTTAGGAACACAGCAAAGAGTACCGTCGTCGATTCTTGCGCCGCCGCCCTGCCGTGAAAGCCGCACTCGGCTTCCACGGAGGATCGTGCAGCGGCGAAGGCCGACCGCTCTTTTTCCAACAGCGAAAAGAAGGGAAAGCGAAGCTCGCTTCTTTCGTTTGCTTTCATCTCCGGAGCGGAGGCAACGGAAACGTTCGAATTACAATAATTTGCCTGTCAGAGAGCAGCCGACCTTTTCTCTTTTTTCCCCCGCGTGCTCACTTCGCCGAAGTTGACCGCGCTAACAACACCCACGCACGAAAGCCTGAAGGTAGCCATAATTTCAAGGTGGGACCACTGACAGCATCCAGTTTCCCGATTAGCAGCATTCGCCGGGCCTCAGTCCTGTAAGCGTCAGCCAGCGAATGACGGCAAAGGGAGAAGCAATACTGAAGTAATGCCTCTTCATGCCTCGTTATCTCGGTGGTGTTTCCCTATAGCACTCGCACTGCCACGCTTTTATAACCGTGTTCTCCCGCGTCAGCGAACGGCGATTGAGCGCACGCTCCAGCGAGCGCTCGCGTTCTATACGGCCGTAACACGCCCACACCGCACACGGACAGTCCTCCTTTTGATTTCTGCCCGGCAGCGTTGGGGCGATTCGGGTTTTGTGCGGCCGCTCGCGGTCGGCGAGGTTTATCTTTACGCGGGCCAGAAGCAAGAACCCACCAAGGACGTCGGCCGACTCTTCGCAGCCATTCTGCCTGCCACTGGAGCCGAACTGGCGGGGATGGCGGACGCGTTACGGCGGCGCCGGTAATTATCGGGCGTCGCGCCGGCTCTGCCGGCCGCAAATATAAGCGCGGTACCTTACGCCACAAATGCGCAACAACGTGGGCGCCTTCTGTCACCTGCCTTTTATGTCCCTACGGATTTTCCTTGCTTCGGCGTGAGGGATAGATATTCCTGCGAATGTATAGGTTTGAAGGTGAGCAATAACCTCATACGCCTAGCCGCACCGAAGGGCCACTAGACCAGGGGTCTTAAACACGCGGTCTGAGGGCCGCTTGCTGCCAACAGACCTTTCGATTGCGGCTCGACCGGCTCAAGAGTGTTTTCGTACATTTATTTCGATTTATTTTTCATCGCGAATGCGTGAGTGCGCGCCTTGCTCGCGTAGCCAAGGACGCAAATAGCCAGGCACTGCTCGAAAATGCGCTGATAACGTCGTTCACGGCGTCATGTTACCAGAGCGAAAAAAAAAAATCACCGTTGAAGAAATATTTTATATTTCAGAAACGGCGATGAGATTCTAGTCATCCAGGGGATCGGTGTCGGCATGTTACTCAAATCGTGACCCAAAATTTCATTCATAACTGACCCGGCATATTTGCAAGATGTGGGAAAAGACTTGTTTCTCTCAAAGGCCCGCCCCCCCCCCCCCCTTTTCCCTAAGACAATATTCGCCAGATACACGAAAGTGTCTCTCTGTATGGTCTGGGCTAAAAGCTGCATTAAGCAGCTCGAGAGGGGCCCATGGTCTTTTGTACATCACAGCAGACAATGCACCACTGACACAATTGATAAGAAGAAGAAAATAAAACACTGGACGCTTACAGCTTTCTGAAAGCATCAATCCGAAAACACAGACAAATGCTCGTTAGTGTAAGTAATACTTATACAGTCAATGTACACTCATTACATAATTTGGAATTCTAGACAGTGCCATAAAACATACATTCGTCATAAGCATGCAATATCAAAAACCCTATTCGTTTCAACCTTCTTCACTGACCCGGCGCTTGCGGGACTAAATTTTGTGACTGCGCCGTGCTCACTGATGTGAGTTTAAGACCCCTGCACGAGACAAACTTCGGTCGGAATTCGCCAGCCAGTGTTGCTCCGCTCCGAAAGACGAACTTGCTCTGAAAGTGATTATGCCTGCGTGTACGACCACACGAAGTAATGCAGGCGTACCAATAATTGCAGGATAATCTGCGCCTGTCCTGTTCGAAGGGACGTCCAGAGTACGTAATAAGGCATCAGGAGGGCTTGCTGGAGCTTGTAATGTCGCTATGCCAGAGCAATAGGCAAACCACAGTTCATATTTAAACAAAATTGGCCATGTATCGTCTGGCTTCGCTGCTAACGTCGTCCAACGACGATATTCTTCTGCCGCCATTTCCGCGTAACTGTCTCTTTTCTTTTCATTTCATTTATTAGTTCCTTAAGGGCCCGAAGGCATTACATAAGGGGGGGGGGGCAAATACATATATGGAAGACAGTGAAGAAGTATAAGACATATACAACTGGGCATCAAAAAAAGAAACGAAAGAAAAATAGTGACTGACATGCACCAGTCAGCACAACTAACAACAACTAAAAAAGGCAGGTAAAATAAAACTAATACCGAATACACAGGTTCAGTTATAAGACTAAAAAAAAGCACAGAAAAAGAAAAGACAGGCAAGAGCGATTGCACAGCTTCCAACTAGTAAGGAGTATGAATCATCTTTGATGTTCGGAGTGGTGATAATGGACGTCCAATTTTTTTTGAAAAGATGCGCGATCAATGCATGACACCATATTGTACGTCGGGTAGCGAATTCCTCGGGATGCCTATCACGCTCTCCCCTTCGCTAATCCCGTTATAAAATCAATACAGGTTTGCAAAACTATCCAATTGTTCGGCCCCCATCTGGTCGTACCTTTCGTTCCTGTTTGGCTTGAGGAGCCGCGGTGGTCTGGAGCGCAAGCCCTTTTTTACCGTTTTGGTTGAAACTTTCATTTGATATCGCCAAAATCAAGCCCACGTATATTCCAAATTAAAAGAGCGCTGCAAGTTTAATGAATGTATAATTATTTTGACTGAACTATTCCCAATGTTTTCTGTTTGCTGAACGATGTTGACAAGTTTGAAGTATGCTACCAGATTTCGTAGTTTTGAAAGGTTTTGCCTTAAACATCCGGCTCAAAGATTTCTTTTACTTTTCGCCAGGTGGCTGAATGCAGGCAGGCAGGCAGGCAGGCAGGCAGGCAGGAAAAAGTTATCGCGGTTAGTAAGCCCGAGTAAAACTACAGCATTTCAAAGATAGGAACAGAACACTGACTTCATAAAGTGCAAATTACTGCCCACAGAAGAGCAGAAAGATGGAGTGGCGCTGCGCTGCGTGCCGCCATGTTGCAAACGCAGGGATGTGCACGCTATTTTGCAAAATTAGCGTGCGTTCGCAATACGTCGCTACACGCTAAACTAGTGGGCTGTTTGGATAAGGCGAAATTCGAGCGGGGCAAAGGAATAGCGTACACTAGCTTTTTACATAGTGCTGCGTGCGCATTGGAATACTTTAACGTGAGCCGAGAACCACCACTAGGGCAGAACAGTTATGGTTTTCTTTCCACGCCACCGCAGAATATCTGCTGGCATGGAGTTTCCGCTAATATGGGTCACGCGACAAAAATAAATGCGGGCGAAGGATATTTCATGCGCTACGGCACAGCAGGCAGTGAAAAAGGACCGTCAATGTAGCATGTTCCCATTGCGCGCCACAAGCCAATTTGACGCGGCTTGTAACCGGATCCCTGCACGCCGTTTTCTTCCATGTCATTGCAAAGCATCAGCTGGTAACGATGAAGCTTTGACTGATGATAACTTGTGGAAACACTATTTGTACTGTTCTTTCGGTGGGCTTCCTCGGCTGATAACCGCAGAATTGCGGAATGTGCCACCGAATCACATGGTCAGTCGTTTAGACGGCGCCAACAGACTTCCACTCCCATAGCATGCCATGAAGACCATTCAACGCATAAATTTGGGCTTGTTGAGGAAAGGACATCGACATTGTGAAAAGCTCGCAAAGACGGGAACACAAGAAGGAACAGACATAGCGTTCGCACTGTGTAATGATCCCTTCTTGTGTCCCCGTCTTGTCGCGCTTTTTACCATGTCGAAGAAGCAACCAACGGTTAATTAAGCGGCAGTTTAGAAATTGGCAACTAGCAACATCGTATCTCCACCAAGCTTTTTGGCCACGGGCACACCACTGATCTGAAGTGCTCCCTGCTGGCCGTTTCCGACCGGTCGCTCTTAACGGCAGCAAAGCCGGCCACCACATCAGGCCTTCTTATCTAGTGGATGTAGGCTTCGGCCACTTATATGCAGAATTCCGGCGTACCAGTCTTCGGGCCAGTTGCGCAGCGGTTCACCTTGCGCGGGACCTGCAATTTAGCGCGCACGCGTCGTGCGGCTCTGAACGCATGAGTTATATCACAGCGCGCTCTCTTTCTTACCGCCAGCTCCGCTGCCACCTCCTGCCTTGCAAACTCGCTCTTTGCGTGGGTAAGGTCTCACTTGTCCGCTGCCTTCTTGGCGGCTCTCGGGCATTTTTCTTCGCCGACGACCTTGCCCGGCCTTGCAGTGAGCGGCGAATCGATGCGCGGATCGTGCATGGCGAGGCACATAAAACATGCTAGCATCAGGAGTGCGCGTAGGGGCAGTTAATTACTGCAGCCTTCTCCAGTTGTGTGCGGTACAGTTATGACGCATTGATGTTGCTGTAATCCCTTGCCAACGTGCACCTTCGTCCTGGATTAGAGTGGAAAAGAGATAGAGAAAGAGAGCAAGAGAGAGAGAGAGCAGGCCGTCGAAAGAAATTTGTAACACGCTGATCCGTGCGATAGCAGTAGCGGCCGGGTGATCATGTGTATAATTATAGGCCGTGGCTCGTCTCGCTCATTCTCGCCTTAGCCTTATCTTTTCTTTCTCTCTTACGCTTCCATTTATCGGACATCTTGCCCGGCCTTCGGGCTATCGTTTCGCGGGACGCATGGGCAACGAGCGACATTAGACGCGTACTGGATAATTGTTCCACAAAGCTTACCTTGCTTCGGGTGCAGGAAGGAATAATTACGGGGGGATTGTATAGCCGTATTAATGACAGCGTTCGCTTGGTGGTGTTCTGGGGTAATTGCATGTACAAGCCTTCGTTCTTACAATTTCAGGCGCGTGCCATGAAATACGACACTGCGAAGAACAGGAAGGATGTGTATTAGTGCAATCAACAAGCATGCAGGTGTGAAAACGAAACAGATAATAAGTTAGTTACCAAAAAGGGGGGTATTTTACGTATCCTTCAACGTGATCAGTTTGAGACAACTGGCTCTGGTCTCGCTGGCTATAAAAATACCAAGGTTAAGTCGTTTTTTGATCCGATTGCCTGAGGAGTCGTTGCTGGTATGTACGTCTTACTGTCCCATTACCCTGACAAGGGCTTGGAAAGAATGAACCTCACACCCCTAGAGTAATGCTTTGAACACCACAATAGCTCTCGTAAAGTTTGTTGACGTTGGTTGGGCAGTAAAAATGCCGTAAACGTCTGTCTGCAGTCCACCTTCTCGCTGTTCATAGTGACAACGACAATGTTATCTACGAGGCTATTCAAGACGCTTGCCAACACTTCAAAGTTCGAGACCGAGTTTTCCGATGGCTCAGAAACTTCTTCCCTAAAATCTGTTACGTCGTTTTCAAACGGGACAGCCGAACGTCGGAGCGTATCATTCATTGTGATTATCACCGAGGTGGGTTGCCACTCCTAATGATTTACTACGAGCACTTATAGAGCTCATAAACGTTCTGCAGGGAGCTCTGTTTTGATCGATCAGATACAGGGAAAATCCCCAAGGTTAAGTAAGTTTCGGCGAAGGAAAATTTGACATCCACCTCAATGCAGTCATACGGCTTCAAAGGAAAGCTGTACAGATTTCTCAGAAACTTCGCAGTCGACGAAAAATTCTAGGATTGGAACCCCGGACCACCGCCTAGCCAGGCCAGTCGCTCTATCAACTGAGCTAATCACGAGGTTAGTAGCTTGTAGCGCGAGAGCGAATAGATCAACAACTCGAAGTGATGGAAAGGTGTTAATCGACCAGATTTAGGGGAAATCCCCAAGGTGAAGTGAGTAGCGGTTGTAGCCGCACGGCTGCATTAAAGTGGTTGTCGAATTTTCCTCCACAGAAATGTGTTTGGTTTATGCCACCGCCACATGACTGGAGTCCTCAGGTGGCGCACGGCTGCAGCTACTGGCGTGGCTTCACAGGGTGGCATTTTCGACGTGCTCTGACCCATGAAGGCAACGTTTCTGCCTTTCTAGTGAAAAGTGCATGGTGATTGCGTTTACTGGCAAGCTCATGTAGTGACGCCCAGTACATTGAGCGGGCAGCCGGTATCTGAAACCGGTAAGCCCAAACTCCTTGCTGTTATTATCGACACGGACATCTTGAACGCGCAAGTGTGTCTTTCCAGAGCTTTGATGATAGCCATTGCGGAGATTTTGAGGCAGATCGGTCAGAGTAAGCATGCAGCTTTCGCATGCACTTACATTCTCTTCCCTCCATATGCGAGTGTCGGCTGGACCCTTCCCTTCTTTTCCCTTCCCCTCTAATTGGGAGCAGGCACTGAGGAGCTCTGTCCTGGCACCCCAACAAACCGTCATGGCCAGATCCCTGGAATGGCCTTTTGAGCCTCCGCCGCCCCCTACCCTGAACCCAATGTTAAATAAAGTGGCACTACTACTACTACTACAACTACTAGACCCCCTTTTAATCTCGGGTAATAACCCTTTTGTGGATTCGGAAGCCTGCTGTCGGCGGGATGTTTGAATACGAGCAGTAACGTGATTGCCTGCCGTTCGGATGGCGTCAGGTGGATACCAGCTGTGTCTTCAAGGCGGAGGTTGAAGGCTTGATTAGGGTTTCACTGTGCCGTAAATAACCATATGGTGAAAATCATGATGGCATACGTACAAGCACGTGTAAAGCCGCCTTTTATGAGGTGGTGTTTTGCCAACCGTGGATTTTCAGATAATGTTGAAAAGTTGCAATCCGTGATTGGTGTCGCTATAGCAAGAATTTTAATAAGGAGGAGAGCATAAAAGGGCGAGAAGTGATATATATTGACAACAGCCAAGTGTGACATGCTGGCAATTTTGTCCAGGGAGGCAATTACCAAGCTAAAGGGTGCACTGAAGGGGCTGCAAAGTCTTGGGTTCGTTTGACAGCGCCTTGCTGAGGGTGATTTTCATGTTCTGGTGTCATTTACGTTTAACCTGAGGATCGCTGGCAGCATTACAGTGACAGTAAGAGTAAGTTGCTTCGATTTCAGGCGAAGGTTCCACATATATTTGTGCCGCAATTGCCGTTATTACCGATAGCAGTCGTTCTAGGTCTGAGATAGAAGAATTGTGTCATCATCTGTAACCCTTATTGTTTACACCATAGCACTGTATTTTCCCTGCCTTTTTTTCCGGCCAACATCTCATGTAATGCCCCAAAAGGGCCGTTAGGGTACAAATAAATAAATAAATAAATAAATAAATAAATAAATAAATAAATAAATAAATAAATAAATAAATAAATAAATAAATAAATAAATAAATAAAACGAATAAAAATGAATGAGTAGAAACTAACTAACTAAATAAATAAATAGAAAATCAATCAATCAATCAATAAATAAATAAATACTATGGCAATATCTTTAGCTGCGATTCGTTAGACAAAGGTACGCCGTGTTCTCAAATATAAAGAAAAGTTAAATTTTCTTCTTGTTACTCCCATGATTTTTTGTGCCAGTAATATCCACAAGTTACAAAAACCGCCAGAAAAACAGCGCGCATATTTGTAGGAGCGATCATGAAGCTGCACCTTTGGCCATCTTTCGAAGGTGTTTTCAAGTTGTCCAGATCCCTTCCTAAGAACATGCACATTTTGCACATTTTATGGCCACACCCATACTTATCTTCGCTCCCATCTCATCAAAGGTTAATGACACTGTGTGTAGTATTTCGTCATGTTAATGTAAAACAGTAGCACCTCATTAAGCTGTACCTCCTGGACATGGAAATATACATATACAAACGATAGTACGACTGACTGATTATAACGAAAATCTAGAAGTTTGCCACGCGGGTTTCCCAGAGCTACTTTTTCACCATAAATAATGGCGTATGAAAGATTCAGCCCACCAAATTCCTATACGGGACTTACTAATTCTTAATGCTCGGGCTCAAAAACCATCGTGCCCAATTAGGAAATATTTTACAGGCTCATGAGAATTTGCGTAGCTGCCTAATTTGGCTTGTGTTAGAAATATACCCCTTCAGTACAGAAACAACAAGAACAACAAAAATAATACGCTTGCTGGCTAGACATTGAGCGTCATCCTGTACAAGATATCTGAACTAAAACGTTCGTGTTCGCAATTCGTAACCGAATGGTCAGTTCTTTCTTGAAAATTGCGATTTGACATCAGTGATTCCCATTATAAGCTTTACGCCATGGTTAATCGTAATATTGTTAGGAACGTCACACTTGAGTAATTTAGACGTTTTGGAACTTTATATTGCATTTCTTTGGAGAAATGGCATTGTAGTGTTTTATTGTCATTCCAGTGAGAAAGTGACGCATTTCGAAAATAAGCAAACTAGGCCGTTGGTATCATTTTCAGTATTCTGGTTGTGGGTATTTTCATGAGCGCGCTGATTTTTAATCCCCGTGGGTCATGAATTGGTAAGTATCATAGGAAGTACACGAAGTGAGTCCTCTTTAAGGGTGTTGCGATGCTGTTACGCAACCCGTCTTCTGCGCTCGGGCGAACCTCCAAAAACCCGCTGTCGGTCTTCCCTAATCGACTTTCCACGACCCGGCGTGTCCACAATGGCGAACCATGCCGCTACTGGACAAACCCCTTTGCGCGACCTCGTGGGCCCTCAAGCGCCAACCGGCCAGCGGCGGTGCTGACAATAGCATCGCTTGGAGCACCGCACTGCAAGCTTCGGCGGCGTGCCTGCGCATCATTGTCATGCCCTTTTTTGGTGTGTGTGACGACGATAGAGGTGTATTCAACGAGCCACCCGACAGACATCTTCCCGGAGCTTCGACATCAAAAGGACAAAGAGGGCTTCGACTTCTGGCGGATTGCCCCAGTGGAGGCAACCTTTAAACTCCCCTATGCAAGAGAAAAACGACTCTCTCAGGTTGTGTGTGTGCGTGGGGGCGCTACTATCAGCGCCATGAATTTTGTGATTGGTGCGTCCGGGCGTCAGCCGATAAAAACGGTGAAAGGGAAGGGACTCAACGTGCCTATTTAATCTCTCACCCGCAGGAGCGACTTCCTGTTCTCTGAGATCGAGATGTAAATACTTGTACATAAAGTTTTCTTCTCCTTCAACTTCGTCATAATGACTGACCCGGCACGACGCCAAGCACAGTCCGCTTCGACCACGCTACCCTGGCTAGCAACAAGCGGTACTTTCTATCGATCGCTCAGTGTACGCGGTTACACAAATTGGGTCAGGAACGTTCGATATAATTAAACGTATGCAGAACGAGCGCCACTGCCTGGCAAACTTGTGGCCACAGGCAGCATAAGGAGGTTCTTTGCCAGCAGACAGCTTCTGACGTGTCGTAAAAGTGCGGGTCCCTACTTCGGCTTAAAAAAGGATGCCCTCTTTCTACACAGGGGGCGTCGGTTGTATTTAAATACATATAAATGCACTGTAGAATGGAGTAACGCCTTGCAATTCCTGCCGCTACATTGAAAGGGCGTCGTAAAGTATTGGTTGTGGGTTCCGACCACACCGAGGAAGCATACTGGTCTGAATTTTATTTCCCCTTTAAAACATGACACCTGTTATTTTCCAGCAATAATAGACAAAACCTTCCCCTTGGCCTTTGTTTGCTTTCTTGCATGTGTGCTGTTGATTATTTTTTGCAAGCGCACGTACGCATACGCACAATTACATACACACACCCGCACTCGCAAACACATACGTGTGCCCACACCCGTACACATACACACACGCACACGTACGAACTCTTCCGCGTACTACTCACTCTATTGCTGTTAGCATGAACTAGCCCGTTAACTGCAGATACCAAGAACAGCCCCGTTTATTCAATCAATGGAGGCTCTAGCAACTACCAACATTTGTTCATTTCTTACCCTCTCTCCCCATGCCCTTCTTCCATCGTGACCAATGGTCCTCCTTTTCTAATAAAGGTTATCTACGACGATTACCACCCTCTACTACTGCCACTACTACCACCGGTACTCACCTACGCGGCAGAAACTTTGGAGACTCACTAAGAGGTTTCAACTTAAATTCATTACGACTCAGCGAGCAATGGAACAGAAGATGATAGGTGTAACATCAAAGGGCAAGAAGAGAGCGGAGTGCATCAGGGAACAAACGCGTGTTAAGGACATAATAGTAGAAATTAATAAGATGAAATGGACGTGGGCAGGCAATGTAATGCGAAGGCAAGATAACCGTTGGCCATTAAGGGTAACAGAGTGGATCCATAGAGAAGGCAAGCGTTGCAGGGGACGGCAGAAAGTTAGATGGGAAGATGAGATCAATAAGTTTGAGGGGATAAATTGGTCGAAGTTATCACCGGACCAGGATAATTGGAGATCTATGGGAGAGGGCTTTGCCCTGCAGTGGGCGTAGACAGGCTGATGACGACGATGGCGATGATGATGATGACTGCCGCCCTCGCAACAAATGCCGGTAATATCTCGTTCCGATGCAATCCCGCATGGGATTCTTATTTCCGTTCCTTTCTACTCACGTGCACAATCCCCGCGACGGTGTCGTCGAAACTGCGTGTTGAGTGTTGTTGCTTTTCTAAGGAAAAAGAAAAGGGAGTTGGTGCGAGGGGAGATGACGGTTTCGGCATGAGTCGTGGTTTCGCGAAGAAGCCGCATATTTTTGGGGCGGCAGATTTACGCTTGAAAAAAAGTTTCACTGTCGCGCATGAAGGTGTTTATTTTCTCAAAACGACATTTTTCAGCCTGTTCATTCTTTACATATCTGCTGTGCGTGCACACAGGTCATATTTATTGCTGGGGTGAGGGTGGGGCATGCTATTCTCGCCGCGTGTATGCAAGACACTTTATGTGACAGAGACAGTTTTTGAGCAGTGTCACAGAAAAAAGTAGCTGGGTTCCAGCGCAAAGGTTTTTACGACGAGCACTACTCTGTCTCGAGGCCATGGAAGAAATTTACAGCTGTCCCTGCTACGAGCATCACACGATTCTTGTTTCGCTTATCGTCTTCAGCTCCGAGGGCGAAGAAAATGGATTTTTCCCCCGGTGAATACGGCGGCTGATGGAATATACGTGGCGATGTATTAACCAACCTGTTCCATTTTCCAGATTCTCACTACGACTATTGGAAATAAACGCAATATCCTTCTCGCAAGAATGTGTTCCATTAGGTAAAAGTAACATCTCGCCATTGCGGATCAGTGATGACTTCAAGGTGGGCCGAAACAGGCAACATGCAGAGTACAGACTATGAACATACAGGGTACGGACTATGAACATACAGAGTACGGACATACAGAGCACGGACTATCATCATCATCATCATCACCAGCCTATCTAAGCGCACTGCAGGGCAAATGCCTCTCCCATTAACCTCCTATTATCCCGGTCCTGTGCTAACTGCTAGTTATATATCCCCGCAGACTTCTGGATCTCAACTGCCCATGTAACTTTCTGCCGCCCCCTGGCACGCTTCCCTTCTTTACGCGGTACTCTAAACGCGGGATACTAAAGGTAAAAAAAAAACATAGCGAGAACTCCACTGATTACTTGAAAAACGAGTGGTGAATGACTGACTCTTCCTCCTCCTCCTCCTCCTCCTCCTCCTCCTCCTCCTCCTCCTCCTCCTCCTTCTTCTTCTTCTTCTTCTTCTTCTTCTTCTTCTTCTTCTTCTTCTTCTTCTTCTTCTTCTTCTTCTTCTAACAGTTTCCCCTTCCCCTTTTGCCGTATAAGTTCAGCTGCCCCGACCTGATATTCTCTTTCTCCACACTCAAACCTCTCCATTGCTTTCTAGCGGCCCAAGGCCTGCCTTCACAAAGAGAGACCGTTCATCCCATCCCCTTAACGTTCCCCTTCTACCAGCCCTTGCTGTATGCGCCAGTTGAGATAACGGTTGCTGCCCAGGATGCAATGAACACGACTTAATTGAGGGGACGTCAGCGTATACATTGAGAATTCCGGCTTACACGGACTGATTTTGCCGTGTTTGTATAGCCTTTATTATTTTAGAGCAGTTTCACAAAATGAAAGGGCTGAGTACTTCAACTCCACTTCGCGCCCGTTGCATCAAAACACAGCGTAAACGATGCCTAGCTCAACCAGGGTCCCGTGAGAGTAAAGAGGAGGCTAAACAGCACAAAAAAAAAAAAAAAAAAAAGGGGAAAACTGCGTGAAATTCTGAGTAACAACTCTGGAATAAACGCTTACGCCACTCTGCTATACACCTAGTGCATTTAAAGTCAGCTTCGCTACTACGCCCATGCACTGGGGAGGATAAGTTTTCTCAGGAGCAATGTAAGTGGTCTGTCACAAGTAAGAAGTTTTTAGCACTGTCTTTTATTGAATACATTTATTAGGACACTGTGTTTAAGGCGGGTTTAAGGCTCTGATGTGGCCTTGTATACTGAAGGACACACTGGCTAAAAGTGGAGAATTCAGTGGTATGCCTGAGGGCGACGGCTAGGAAACTCATTAGCATTCATCGTCGCGCGTGGCTCTGGCAAAATCAGCCGGTAATAAAGGCATGCGTTAAGGATTGCAGTGTTTGTTTGCAAGGGGTGAAGTGGTTCTGCGCAGGATATGGCAAAAAGTAAAGATCGTTTTTTTTGCCTTTGAATAAATTTGCCTGGTCTACAAATATACGCTGGACGTACAGGGGCCGTCAAAAGTAATTGGAACATGGGGTCGTAAATTTATTAGAATTTATTCTTCCGGAAACTGTCTGGCTGCTTTGGTGTACATTTAAAGGAGCCCTGTAAAATCTACAGTTGCGATAGTTGGTGTTGATAAATCGTTAAGCAGCGGTTGAAGCAGGACGAGCGCAGAGAAGACACACGCGAGGGCACTAACTCGCCACTAACTCGCATAAACACAAATATATACCCAGAATGAACACATGCCCAGGTCAAACCCTCGATAGTGCGGTTCAATAGTGCGGTTCCTGGCATTAGATGAAAAGGAATTTCATTTCTTATCGAATGCATTAATTAGGTGTTTTGGGGGTTGTTTGTGAAAGGTGAAAATTGTAATCTTGTGTTTATTTATCGCACCGTAATCCCGTGACCATTGCAATCTTGTGTTTATCCAACCGCACTATCAAGGGGTTGACCGGAGCACCTGTTCATTCTGAGTATATGTTTGCGTTTATGCGTAATGAAAACAGTTGCGAGTTAGCGCCGTTGTGTGTCTTCTCTACTTTCGTTCTGTTTCAAGCGCTACTTAACGATGTAATGGAATCCTCCGTAATAAAAAAAAAAGCTTCCTGTAAACCGCTAATAGCTGTCACAAAGCCAGTAAGACAAATATTTTGTGATATTCACAAATCCTTGTTCCAATTACTTATGACTGCACCTATACGTGACGATGAATGTAGTATTGCAGCAGCCAAGGCACAATCCGTAGGGTACACTATTAAGCTAAAGGAGCGCATACTATAAGCGAGTTCGTGGCTTAGCGTCACCAAAATTCATGCGAGTCACCAATCCATGCCTTTAACAAAGCTAATCCGGCAAATGACAGCAACGGACACGCCACTTGACTCAAAAATGTGATCTGCGCAGTGCCACTGCGCACTGCCGACCGACACGGTATACCTTTGCGCGATGGCACAGCGCAGACAAAACTTTGTCGTCTAATCACATGCTGAAAACATCGTCATTGGCCGAAATTTCACTGTTGACTGCATAGAGGGGTCAGTCAAGTGCACTGAGATGAAGCTGAACCACAGGATGGCCTCAGAATGTAGGGAGCTCGCTTTTCAGTAGCAACTATTACCCGGCAGGAAGTTGCTATGCTTTGAAGCCTTTCGCCTGCTCATTGAAACAGAGCAACAATTTCTCGCTTACTGCGGGGGTCAAGACATAGTACATTCGTCATAAACGCAGTTTGGGAAGCGCGACGGTGTCTATAGTTTTGTGGTTACATTATTAAGGAGACATTGAACAATGAAACCTTTTCTCGGATAGAATTCAACCCAGAGGATTTCTATTCATTATAATAGAGTTTTAAATAATTGGTGACTATGGGATAACGTAATAAATTCACTGACCCATCATTTAAGCGTTGAATCATGATTTAGCTTAGAACATGTAGTCGCTTTTGCACTTGCCTGTAAAATCACGCACGAGAACCTTTTTACTTTCTACTTGCAATAGAACAACGCCGCAATATAACAGTTTAAAACAAGAGGAACCGCAATTTGCCAAATAATGTTTTAGGCACTTTAATTTGAGCAGAAAGTTGGGCTAGCTGGTACTGGGATAACGTATGTTAACTTCCACGCACATTGTGCTGCTCACCACCAGGACGCTCGTTCGATTCCCCGGCCGCGACGGCCGCTTTTCTGATAGAGGCGAAGAGTGAAAACACGTGTGTGTACGAGATTTCGGCACACGTTAAAAATCCCAAGGAGATCAAAATTAAAAGGAGCCCTCTACTATACGGCACGTGTCATCGCCTGCATTGCGTCGGCGCGTTAAACCCTGCAATCATCAATCAACTTCCACGCACAAAAAGGGACTGGAACGCAGGAGAAGATCGAATTTCGGGCTAGGCTGGTTTAAAGGGACTCCGCAACGCTGCCGACAATGGCATTCACTCTTCCCTTCTACCTTGGAAGCCCTGTAAGAGCTATGGTTGTCGCCAGCATCGAGCGATACTCCTTGATTTGCTCGTCGCAGCAGGCCGTTTTCTGTTTCTGCTTGGCTTTTGTGGCGAATTTTTAGGAACTGGCCATCGAGTGTGTTCATTGCTGCAAAAGAAATGAACCCGGCTAATAGCCGCTACAGCACTCTAATGACTTAATTAGAGAAAGCGAGAAAGATCTTTTGAGCTAGTTTCTAAGTTATCTGGTGGGCATAGAGAAGTAATTTTGGTTTGAGGTATTTTGTGTCCTTTTATTCTAACTACCGGATGTGTTGTTTGATTACGTTCTGAAAGCACTTAGGATTCAGAAAAAAAGTTGAAAAAAGGGTTGCAGGGTCCCTTTAACATGAGTCGCAGTCGAAAATGATAAGAAAAATTTCTGTAGTTTGTCGTATTCCTGCGTGTCGTACTGTTATCTTGTTGTATTCTTGTCGCGTCGTAATTCTGATGGTCTGTCACGTGTCGCATTCCTGTCATGATTTTGTTTTAGATGCGACGCTGAGAGGAACATCTCTTGCCGGCGGCCCTGTCCTGCGTGCGTCGGCGTCCGCGTCCGCACAGCTGCGTCTCTCCTCCGCTCACCCCTCTGCTCTCTCCGATAGCGAACACTCTCTCTCTCAACATTTGCGGGTGCGTGGCGCAGCGCACTCTCACTCCGCCGGTGGGCGGCGCTGCGCGCGGCGCTGTGCGCATGTGCAGTACTCTCTCTCCCGCGATCTCCTCTCCTTCGGGTGCGCTGCGCATATACGCGGAGTGCCGCGCTCCGGCCGGTCTCTCAGTCGACGGTCGTCCGCGCTACGCTTGCTCTCTCTCTCTCTCTCTCTCTCTTTCTCTCGCATTACCCTACGATTGCTCACGCAATTCGAGTAATCGACCCAACGGAAACGCACAATGGAACCTCCTTCAGCGTCGCATCACACCAGGGTTCCCGCGAGGGGAGGTGGGAGTAATTTTTCGGTCGTGCCGAATTCCAGTCTTGTCGTGATCCTGATGTTACATAAGTAGCTGCACATGGTTTGAATGTCATTGCCCATCGTGAAGAGTAACGTACATGGCAGTTTTGTTGTGACTACAGGAATGTTTGTCGTTGAGAAAATTGACTTTGTCATTACGATAGAAATGTGTGCCGTTACAACAGACGGCTTTGTCTTAACAACAAGACTACTGTTGTCAAAAAAAAATTTTTGTCGTACGACAGGAATTGTTATGTTTCCGCGGTATTCCTGTTGTGATTTCGGACTGGGCCCAGACTACAGCACAGAAAAACACAGATTTCCCCTTCCTTGTTCTTGCGCGTGTTTTTCTGCGCTGTAGTCCGGAACAGGAAAAGACTGCGGACGGTCCCCTCCGCGTTCTTCGTCCATGTTCTAGTCTTTTTTTTTTTTTTTTTTTTTGTGCTTGCAAACATGCATGCGGTAAGCGCCGAACACTGCCAGCGGTTTATTATAGCAAAATTCCAAGTGCCATTGTTACCACAGTTGCGGCTCAGCATCACAACACGTGAAAACAACGTTTGGTGCGCGAAAGGCAAATAGGAAGCTGAAAGCGAGGTAGAACAATACGCAGCTTATTACCATACTACTCTCCTTATACGTGCTTTCCGAGCAGTAAACATGTTTGTGCAAACTTGAGCACGTGCTGCGGATTTGGCCGTTCCCCTTGGCCGGCATTATTCTGCGCCGATAGCAGGAAGCGGTGGGCGAAGGTGTAAACACTGGAGCCGCCCCGTTTCCTCGTGTCACGTCTCGCGCGCTTCTCCCGAGAAGGAAAAAAGAAGAGAAGGCCTGTTTTCAGGACGTGCCCCGCAGGCCTGAGTGGGAGGACGCTGTTGTGGCGCGATTGTGCGAGGTGGGAAAAAGATTTCGATCGAGCGCGTTATATGTCTCGTACGGAGGTTTTCCGTCGGGCGAGCGAAGAACAAAGCATGAGTTACAGGTGCGAAGTCTCAGCGTCGTAAATATTTGCATACGAATACGCGCTCGGCCCTTTTTGAGATTTATAACTTATCGATGCTCTCAGAATTTTAAATCAAAATCTCATACTGAAGTGAAAACTTCAACGCTTACTGGCAAATATTATTCGTTTGTCTTTGAAGCTTACTGAAAACGATTCACCGTCCTTTCCCGAAGAAAGTCGAGAGAAGCGCAAAAGGTAAATGTGCGTTCAACCTTCGCTAAAAACGGGTCCAATCAATCGTCAAGCCTCCAAAAACCCAAATCGCAAAAGAAGAACAACCCAGCTTTCCCCGCTCTACGTGAACACATCTACGGACGATTTAAGTGTACACCATTACGTGGTTTATGAAATTATAAAGGTACGCCGTTTCACTCTTTATTCGTTATCTATGCGTGTGCTGTCTTTTGTATAAGCGTGACTTTTTCGTGATTTTCAGCTGACCGTTTTCTCACAATGGAAGCCAGTTTCACGCACGCGGCATGTGCCAGGATTTCTTATCAGAGCGTTTCGATCGACCATCCGGTCTATGGGGAATTCCATTAATTTTTGGGCAGAACGCCATAACGCCAAGAACGTTTTTGCTTTAATACAGCTGAGAGATGGCCTGAGCAGGTTTGTTTCAGTTTCAGCGTGGTTATGGGTTACTTTGAATACCGTTGATATCGAGCTTCGGCGAGCTGCGAAACACATCTGTGTTGGGACGCCACTGAAGTCACCGAGTATAGGCAGGTGGCTCCTACGTTGACGCGCCGCTGATGAACTCCTTTACAGACACGCGGCTACACTACACGTCGTAAGCACCCGTCGCATCATGCACCTTCCGCGCGCGCGAAGTCGGGAACTCCCTAAAAAGCGTGCAGCTGTAACGGAGGTAGTTATAGTACATCCTCACTTAGAGTATCGGGGGAACATTCTGCACCCTTCGTTGACCGTCTCTACCCTTTTCCATCTGGCATCTTTCCTCCTCTCTGGCTTGAGGGAAGGCGGCAGTTTAGAGCGCACCAACCGAGGGAGCCAACCTTGATCAAGGTCATCTAAATCCTACTTATGCCCGATTGGGGCGAAACTTCAGCCTCCTCTCCCGTAGTGGCAACATTTGTGAACTGCAACTCAGTTGAAAGTGTCGACAACTATGACATTGTACATATCAACATTTTCTGTTGCTCAGTTACCTCCGTTTTAAATGCGGAGCATTTCTTAGGCTCGCGATGTCACTCGTCGATGTTGTCGGCGCCGTCCACACGCTCACTGCGCATGCGCGTCTCGTCGAGGCGCAAGTGCGCGTCTCTCCCCCGTACCCTCCTCGCTCTCAACAACAGGTGCGGCGGTGCGGGAGGAGCGCGTGTACCCCGTGCGCTCCGTCGCTCTCAACAACAGCTGCGGCGGTGCGGGGGGAGCGCGTCTGTGCGCGCATGCGTCGTAGCTACCCGTGCGCTTCGTCGCGCTCAACAGTAACGGCGGCAGGGCGTGTACACGTGATAACGGCGTGGTGGGTGCGTGGAAAGTTCGCGCGCTTGTGTACGGAAGTGTGCGCATGCGCGTCTCTCCCCCGTACTCCTCTCCCTCGAACGCGGGCGGTGTGTATATAAGCGGTGGAGCGCGCGTTCGGAATTCAGTCAAGGGCGTCTTTGCTTGGCTTTCGCCTGACTTGACGCTTTGCTTGACGGCACCAAGCAATAAAGACAGGCTTTAACTTTACACTCCTTGCCTTCGCTTCTCCTTCATTCAATAAATAAGAATAATAAAGACGAAATAACAATTAAGCATTCCCAAACTATACCCAATTACGCAACATTCACGCGATACCCCCACCACTCTGCGACGCATTTACTCGAGCTCCTCCCGTGGGAAGATGCGGGCGGGTTTTTTTTCGTGTCCTTATTTCTTATGCGCGTTTTTGTCATTTCAACAGCAGCCAACAATTACGAATGCGCGTTCCACCGCATTTTCTGACGTGGCACCGCCAAGTAGGTTGATACTCCGCCAAATGGGATAAACGAGAATGGGTGCGACGTCAAAGTGAGTCTGCCTTACTCGTTCCCCATAGCTGCTAGGAGAAATTGTGTTCTCGCAATGTCTCCCCGAAAACTTGTGAAGACAATCCACCAGCGTAGGATTAAGATTGGCTGCTGCGGTGGATGCGTAAACATGGCCGGTTACCTTGGCGCATAGCCGCGTAAATTACACTGTGTTACTTTTGAAACCAAGACGGACTAGGAAGCAAAAAGCAATTTTTGGATGAACTATTAATTAAATGATCAAGCATGCCCGCTATACTACGTCTAAATGCTGCTTTTGAACACACGGACCCGTAACGTCGGCGTATGTCTGTTTGGCCTTGTGAAAGTTGCTCAGTAGCATCGTAAACTCTCAACGCACCCTGAATATGCATGCAAGCGTGCGCGTGCGTGCGTGCGTGTGTCCTTGCGTGCATGTGTTTATGTGCGTGTGCGCGCGCCCTAACAACTGCAGTGTCCGGAGAGCTCCCGCATTTTTACGAATGTACATGTTGTCTTTGTGATGGTGTTTTCCCATAGGTCTCCGCCAACGCTCCTCGCCATGGCATGAGCAAAAGAGGCAATTGCTGGAGGTAGCTTGCCTTGCACCATAACAAAACGTCCTCTTCAGGATTATGGACGCCGTGTAAGAGACGTTGTAGCATTGCGTATACACAAAAACTGTCCCCTTACAGCACCGGGTGCCTTGCCAGCCTTGATGTCCAGATGTCTTTTTTCCTACCACGCTACCACCCTCTCGCACATACGCTGTTTGTGCTACCTCTGTTTCGCATACTTCCCCCATGCCCTTCTCCCTCTTATGTCAGTTGTCTGGAGGCGCGCCGCAATTATCCCCGCCACATCGTGGGCCGGTGCCTTAATGAGGCAAATCCTGCCGCGTCCATCTGCCCGACCGCGAGCCTGAATGCACACGGTTCCTGGCCACGTCAGCTGCGGCCTGTGCATGCCGGTCTTCACGCACTTACGCGGTGACACTCTGGCCGGGCCCCTGCCGTGCAGCCCGCCTCCGACGTCGCTCAATTAGAGCCCGCATGCCGAGGCCATCAGCTGGGCTCAAGCCTGCGGGCTTAGATCGACCAGCACCCAAGCGCCGTGGGATTTACGTCCTTCGATGCGCGGACAAGAACTGCCGTCTCCCCACAATCGCCGGCAGGGAGTTGCGGCGAGCTGTGAATCGATTACATTGTCGGCCTGACCATACTTTCGACTGACGGGCATAGACGTTGTTCGTGGGGCCGGTAAACAAAAGTTCAGGGCGGCACTTCAGACTACTTCTGTGTCGGTTTTCGAGAGAAAGCACTTTATTTCAAGCTGTGCGGCCCTCTATGTTTAATGGTAAGTTAGTCCCAATTGTGCGCTGTTCTGTTCCGAGGATGTCTTTCGTCATGAGAGGTATATATGTCTGGCGTGTAATCTTCGCGTCGTGACGGTTGCGGAGGTGTTTTCAGCCGCAGCGAGCGCCTGCTTCTTTGCTCACAGTGTCATTTTCGTGCTGCCTTGCATCTTGTTCTAAGACGTAATTTCGTGGGTGTGTGTATCACAACTGCCACTGAAGTATAGATGCTTCAGAGTCCATCGCGATAAAGAGGAATATACATGCAAAAAAAGGGTCCTGTGGTGCGATTGTTTAATCATTGTTTCTTAAAAAGTACGCTATTAGGTTAGAGGTGCATTGCTATTTGTGTAATTAGCATTCCCGATTATTCAAATAGGCTTCCGGTGGTGGGATCCACCTCCTATTCAATCATGCTTATGAGCCTTTTCCCTTTCTGTCGTTTCCTTCTCTCTGTTACTATCAATTTAGGGCTTGGCCCTTCGCCCTGGTTACCCCGAACAGAGTCCTTCAATACTTTTCCGGTCACGAAACTCCGGCCTAAGTTTCATTCAGGGACAAAAGCTGCCGCTAGGATCGCCCCTGTCAATGAGAAGGCTTCGCTTGGCTTCCGTGATGCTTGCTTGCCGGCTGTTTCTCTTTCGGCAACACGTCTACATTATCCTGCTCTTCATTTCTACCAGTAAAAACGCGAGCAAGCTACGCGTATTTTTATGTCAGTTATTGTCGCTGCATAGCTTAGCTGATAGATAGCTGATAGAGGCAATAGAGGCATAGCTTAGCTGATAGAGGCAATACCACGCGTGTTACGAAGGCATGTTGCGGTGTTTGTTAGTTGCGACAGGCGGAGTTAAGTTTTCGCTTTGTGAGGGCGGTCATTTGGCGTTTTCGGCTTTTGTCTAGCCTTTGATTTGTCGCCTAGATGGTACGAGATAACTATCAACCAAGATCACATCATCACATACATCACTTTAATACCTTAAAGACTCCCATGTAGGGGGTATTACATAAGGGGTGGGTTACAGATAAATGTATTGTCAAATGGAAATGTGCGTGGTCACCTTCTCTTTAAATGTTGATGAACACGTGATGGCCGGAACGTTACAGGGAAGGCCATTCCAGTCCACTGTTACACGGGGGAAAAAAGAGGGAGCATGTGGACGGGCAATTTGATACGGGTGGTATGCAGCCGTGTGTGAACTGCTGCGCTCAGCAAATAGGTACACAAACCCGCAAACCCGGCCTCTTAGCACGTTGGTTTAGCGCTGCATCTTCGTGACTTCTAGCGAGGCAATATATGACTAATAATAATGATAATCTACACTTCCCATTTGTAGAAAATGGCCCTGTAGAGAATGGCAGAACACGGAGGAGGGAAGGACCGCGGGTGAGGGCGAAAGGCAGCGAAATCATGGAATGGCGCTACCTTATAGCTAGTTTACGGGGCCATTACCTTCACCAGACTCCCAGCGCCACTCCGCGGGAGCCTTGGCCCACCCATGAAGCTCTGCCATAGCGTTACGCAGAAGTTTCGTGACCAAAAAAGCATTGAAGGACTTTGCCCCTACATATACACTCGTAGCGTAATCACGCTTTGCTACTTTTGAAAGTAGCATGCTCAAATACTCCTCTCGACCCGCAGTGGTGCGCTTGCAATCCTTACAGTTGATGTATACATTTTCTGCGTTCGTCGCTCCGTTTTCTGTTTGGTTTTGTTCTGCTCTTTTGTTTTATCCTCAATCGCGATTGTAAGTTTTACGTTCTCGCTACTAGCGTATACGTTGCGGTCTGTACCTCCCAATATGCATGACTGATGCATTACACGAGGCACGCAACCACCACCGTGCGTGGTGGGTGCGTTGGGTGGTGGGTGGTTCCTCGTGGTGGTTTTCCACCACGAGGCTCGTGAGCGTGCTCATCTATTTGAGCACGCTCACGAGCCTGAAACGCCGCTGCGCCAACTCAACACTGCCTCTATAGGGCAGGTGGAGCAGGGGCGACAAAGGAATATGCACCAGTGTACGAAAAAATTGTGATTGATTCCTGTGTCATAGGAATCGGTAAAACACGAAAGTGAAATGTGCAGCGAAATCTGAAGCTGAGGATGATTTGCGGGTCGGCGGCTGTCTTGTGGGTGTGCTTGGCGAGCGACGTCCTGCTGGCCGGTCGCTTCGGCAAAGGTGTACTGGCGTCATTTCCGTGACGGATATGACGTCAGTGAAATCTTGGTGTATCCCGGCATAAGACACTTTTGTGTTAAAATATAAAAACTGAAAACGAACAACCCTAAGTATAATTCTGTGCGAATTTATTCTGTGCGAAAGCACAGAATAGACCACTATGAATAACGTTCTTGGACATTAAAGGGGCATATGACAACGTAAACAGAGAACGGCTGTGGAGAATGCTGAAACTCCAGGGATTAGATGACGAGTTAGTACAGTTCCTTATAGCAATCTATAAAGACAATAGAGTGCACCTTACTTGGGAAGGACAGAAATGCGCCCAGCAGGTCAACATCCATCGGGGACTGAAACAGGGATGCCATTTGAGCCCAATACTGTTCATGCTTTACATGGCACGGTTAGAAAAGAAACTGGAAGAAAGTCAAGTAGGGTTTAGCCTAACCCATATGCTGCAAGGCGAAGTGGTACAACAGCATATTCCGGGAATGTTATACGCAGACGACATTGTTATTTTAGCTGATAACCAAACCGATATGCAGCGGCTAATAAATATTTGCGGCCAGGAAGCCATCGACCTCGGGTTAAATTTCAGTGCAGAAAAATCAGGAATAATGGTTTTCAATGACACTACCACCGACGTAGTGTCTATCCAGGAAGGCGAATTACCTAGAGTGAAGGAATATAAATATTTGGGAGTGTAACTACTTAAGTACTCACGAGGAGCAACTTAAGGTTAAGGGAAAGCGAAACGCAGCTATAATGAAGCATAGAGCTCTGTGGGGGTATAACAAATATGAAGTAGTAAGAGGAATGTGGAAATGAGTAATGGTTCCGGGCCTCACGTTTGAGAATGCTGTACTCTGCTTAAAATCAGACGTTCTATCAGGCCTTGAAGTAAACCAGAGAACGGTACGACGTTTGGCCTTAGGCGCGCATGGAAAAACAACTAACGAAGCAGTTCAGGGAGATATGGGCTGGGCGTCGTTTGAAGTTAGAGAAGCTTAGAGTAAAATATGCTTTGAGATGAGGTTGAGGGCAATGGATCAACGAAGGTGGGCAGCTAAGGTTTTTAGGTACCTATACTTGAAAAGCGTGGACACGCAGTGGTTAAGAAATACTAGAAGGCTAACGATGGAATACGGAAAGAACAGTGGGGAATCCAAAACAGCCAAGGTAGCCAAAAAGGAGGCAAGGCAGATTGAAACGAATAAATGGAGGGAAAAAATGGAGGCTAAAACGTCGCTAGAGATGTACATAGCTGAGAAGATGAACATCAGAAAGGAAAATTTCTACGATAATTCCCAGGGCAGTGCTTTGCTTTTTGAGGCTAGAGCAGGTTGCCTGCGAACTAAGAGTTTTGTGGGGAAGTATTCACAAAATGATGGGGTATGCGTGGTCTGCGGAAAAGAAACAGAAACTATGCGGCACATAGTGTTAGAATGTGAGGGTATCCATCCAAATCTACATGAAGAGAATATTGGGCTTTCAGAAGCCGTAGGATTTAAGGGTATCAGAGAGGAAGTTAACTTCAAGGCTGTCGAGGGGACGAAAAGAAGATTAGAATGTCAGTGGACGAAAAGCAGAGAGAGAAATATTGCCTAGGACAGTTACCACCTGTAACAGGGAAAAGAAAGTATTTCGGGCCTAATAAGCGTTAGTGCCTGCCCTAAGCAGCGCTAGTATTAAACCAAGAGTGTAAAACATGGTTATATTAGTCCTTTTTGGTAAGATGACATGTCATCACCCCGCTTCAAAGGGGAAACAAATAGGAATCATCATCATCATCGTCATCATAACGTGCTCTTTAGTACTAAAGGTTGCTTTCCCGCAAGAAGACCCTGTGTGCAGGGGTGCACCCCTTACAGGCCGCTTACTTCGTTGTACTGGCGTCATTTCCGTGACTGATATGACGTCAATCTAGCGTTTTCGCATCCCGGAATAAAACACTTTAGTGTTAAAAAATACGTATATTTGCCAGACCTATTTGCTTACAGATCGTACATGCTCGTAGGTGAAAAGGGGCTAAGGGAGGGTGATCTGGCGGCACGCGCAAGTGAACGCGTCGCAGCCGCGCTGAACCAGCGGGCTCAGCAATCAGGGCAAAATCCTGGGCGCGGAGCACCATTGTCCGCGCTCACCACCACGCTGGCCGATGGGCTCGCAAAGAGGCACTGTCTGTCCGCTCTCAGGCGCGTACCGCACGGCGTGATCTTCAAGTGTTAGGTACAGCCTTTATGTGAGCGAAGGGACTAAGGAGTTTAAACCTTAGGCACGGGTCGGCAGCCGGAAGGGCTTGGTGACTTATAACCGGTGCAAAAGTGCTGTGACCGGAAGGTGAAGGAATTGTGAGGTACCTAAGGCGTCCTAAGAGGCCCCTCCTCGAACTGCCTCTCACGCAGTGCGCGCTACGCGTCCAGGTGAGAGGGGGTTCGGGTCGCGTTCAAAATGGGCGAACGAAGAGAAGTTGACCCACTCTAACAGGGCCGGGTGACCAGCGCGCGACATTGTTTTATCGCCGTAACAGTCGCTAGAGCCTGCAACTCAGGCAGGAGTTCCAAAAGTCTGCTCGGCCCTACACAGTGGCGTTGAGAGAGGGAGAGAGAGAGAGAAGAAACTTTTATTTTTGGCAGGACCCATGTCTAGGTTGTAATTTGAGTGTTTAATTCACCGAGTCGACGAAGTACTGCAGAATGCCCGTGCGGATCCGGTACGCTTGTTTATAGAGAGATTCCTGGGCAGCCTGGATGTTTACTGTCGGCGGGGGAGACAGCCAGAGCTCCAAGCCGGCCTTTCGGGAAGAGAGGGGAAAGCGCCGCGCGACGGTATAAACCAAGCGATTGCGGAATGACTGAGGGCGCCAGGATCCCTTCACTGGTTGCCATCTCATGTCGGCATCACCGGCAATGAGGTGGCTGACGCCCAGGCCACAGGTGCTGCTCGCAAGGAGGGGGTCCCTGTCTCCCGCGACCTGAGCCCCTTCGACGCCGCCGAACCCATCCTGGCGCGGGAGGTGGAGGCGATGCACCCGGAACCCAGAGCCATCAGCGGCCAAGCTCCACTGGTCCTGCCTGGCGGCATCAGCAGGGACGCCCGCCCCATACTCCTCTGCGCGCGGCTCGATTGCTGCAATGTGGCAGCCCGCTTGCACCGACAAGGCTGTCGGTCGTCGCCCGCATGTGCTGACTGCCCAGAGCCCGAGACCCTGGAGCACATGCTCTGCTGCGGCCGCCAGCACGATGCCCCGAGGGCAGGTCTTCGGGCCGCACTCCAGCGTCTCGGGCTGCCCAGTCACACACGGATGGACCTGTTTTTCGCGACGGGCCCCACCTCCATCCGGCGGGAAGCCTTCCGACTTGTCGTGTGCTTCCTAGAGGAAACCGACCTCATACAGCGGCTGTAGCCGAATGCCTGTTGGCCAGCCTTACACACTCCTTATCTCTTTCTTTCTCTCTCTCTCCCTCTTTTGCTATCCCCATTTTTTCTCACCTATCCCCTTTCATTCCCCTCTCCCCTTCCCCCGGACTGGGTTGTATGCTGGTGAATATCCCAAATGAGTTCAAAATATACCCAGCCCACTCTTTTCCGCTTTTTATTTCGATAAATCCCTCACTTACTCACGGAAGGATCACCACAAGGGGCAGACAACCAATTTTTGTGGAGCATATGCTCTCTATCTTAAGCAAAAGGGCATCTCTTAAAGCGATTTGAACCGAAAGGGCTTTCCTGATAGGGCCCTAGAACGTTTGAAAGAATAATCTTTGCTGCCAAAATAAATGCTGGCAACCGTGATATTGAGCCACGCAGCAACATACTTTTTACTGCACGTGAGACGAAAAGATGTATTTAAAAATTTGTCCCCAGGTAAAACCCCAGCTAAAACAATAGCATGCACTCTTTCCTATTCCTTTATGTGGTTTTTTCAATCACCCTTTGAAACCAACGGAGTTGTTTGTATGCGTATGGTATGGTCACGTTTAGACCCTACATGGTGACACCTTTCAGACTACAGAAAGTTTAGTGCCAAATTAAAATATTTCCACCAATTTATCTTGAAATTCTTTGTGGCTAACGTACTTATACAACGCCCACTTTCATTTGGGCTAGAGAACAAGCACTCCACAAAAATCGGTTGTCTCTATCTTTAAATCCGTTGTGTGTGTTCTCTTCCCTGGTACCGCTTTTTTGTGCGCAGTTCCAGTCATGAACCTTTAAATCCTTCCACGCAGTGTAAAATTTATCACGAGGGTTGAATATTGAGCAAGAAGGTTGCGCTTAACCCTGTGCAGACGACATTAACAACTATAATGCGATGAACATAGAAAAAAATCCCGGGCCATCTCCCCTAAAGTGAAACCTTTCTTTTGGGGGGGTGGGGGGCGAAGCATGCGGTGTATGTGTATTCTTGGCGCCTTGGAGGTTTTGCCAACGGAGGGAGGTATACTGCTTTGCTGCAAAGGTCTCTTGTTTTTGAAGCACGAAGCTCTCTAGCGCCTGGCGTAAACGAGTGTCCCGCTGTCTTTTTAGTACGCTTTACGTAAACGGGTCTGCGTAAACGGGTTTACGCCTTTAGGTAAAGGTGCAAACGAGTTTCCCGGTGTTTTAGTACCGTGTCTACATGAGACGACGATTTCGAAGACGAGGACGAAAGGAGACAACAGCCCCAGCCCCTAAGAGGCTTCTCCCCTAAAATACGCTAAAGGACACATCTATCATGTAACCTGTGCTGGCGGCACGAATTTTGCGGAGCTAAAGCTAAATAGTTAATATACTGACAGAATGGCTTTTTGGTCTCACACAATCGAAACATTCTGTACGTTAAATCTTACACATTTAAAAAAATAAATTTAAACCGCTTTTTTTTTGCACAATCCTGAGGAGAGTGGTGGTGGCATGGGAGTAAAGCTCTCCCCGCGTGTACCTACCACCTTGAACATGCGCGAACCACATATCCACGCAGCAGGACGCTCGCGATCGACTCACTTGGGCTGTGCTGGAGTACACAGACATTAGAATGTCAGCTTACCTCACAAAGAAGCGGAGGTGGAGGGGGGATGGGACGAAGCCTCAGAGTGAATAGGTTCCAAGAGGGAAGGCGAGCTCAACAGGAAGCATTGGGGCGGGAGGTGCAACGACCGGCGTTTCCCAAATTAATTGAACGCTGAAGGGAGGCAGCGCGGTGTTTCCACCGAAAATGAACTTCCCTAGGAGGGAGTACGGGGAAGATGAAGGGAGAAGGGGAACGCCGCGCCCAACACCGCTTCGACTCGATTGGACGCTTCCCCTCCTCCGGCGCGCGCGGTCGTGAAGTGTACGGGCGCGTTCCCGAAGAGGGCGCTTCCCGGTTTTGTCCCGCAGAAGGCCTCCTTCCCCCAAACCACTTGCTCGCCACAGGGCGCAGGCCAGCCGCAACCGGCCTCGCAATTAATTATCGATGCCCCAACTAACTTCGTGAATCGGCCGAGGGGGTCGCGCCTTTCATTACCAGCGCTGCCTTCAACCTTTCCCCATCTCCCAGCCAGCTTCCTTCCTTACTTCCTCCCTTGTCCTTCCCTCTCGACCCCCGCGCGTTTCCGCCAGAGAATCTACCGCGGCGGTTTCGTGGTTTTATTTTTGCTGTGTTCCCATGTCCTGACTACTCCGCTGAAGTTGATCGTGCTCTAGCTTAGGCTTGCTTCTCTTGCTTCTGTTTCTTCAGCGGCTTCGTTCGTTAAACTCTGCTTGCGTGAGCTGGGAACGAAATCCTGCCGCTTTTCCTATTTCTTTTATCTTTACAGCTTAAGTTTCACTTTATTATTGTAAGCGGGTTTGTTTTGCTAATGGCTCTTTTATCTGTTTTGGGAAGTATTGATGCCGCGCCTATTCTGACTAATATCCTCCTCGTTGAATTCTTCGCCTTTCTTTGGGTCCGCGGCGATGACACAGTGCCACAATTTTCACATGACATGCAAAGCAAGGCGTTGGCAATAGTATTCTCGGGTGCAGGTTAATGAGCCTGCAAAAGAACATTAACCTTCCCTGAGAGAAGGAATTCAAGTGTATGGGCGTCTCGTTTCTCGAACTTCCAACACTGTTCTCCCGCATGTCCCTGAGTTCCGCCTACTGCGATCAGTTTGCGATAATAATAAAAAAAAATGGCTCGCGATTATGATACACCCTCAAACGATATTTGGCCGCAGCGGTTTAGCTGTTTTGACTGTGCAAAATATGTTGAGGCAAATAAATTCAGACGGACATATTTGTATGGTTACAGAAAATATGTATTTGCAGATGCACCGGTTGCCTCGCTCATTGTTCAGCACTCACTCGGGGTTCTAGCATCGGCGGTGCTGTGCCTTCGCTCGGGCAGCTCGTTTGACAAAGCCCACGACCGGTTGCCGCATTCGCAGTTCAGCACTCACTCCTGATGTCTGCAGTGCGCTGAGGCAGCACTCACCCGTCGGTTCTCTCGACGGCAGCTATGGTGAGCCTCTGTGTCGGCGGCGCGCAATGCGTCTCTAACCCACGCCATGTGGGCTTGTCCTTTTAACCCATTCCCCCCCATCTCCAGCGTCGAGCAGTTGGAGGACGCGCTGGGCAGGTCGAAACCGGGGGTGCAGCTACTTCTGGTTGACCGAGCCGCCACCGTCGCCGCCAGCCTTCTGTCGGCAGCCACCACGCGTTCCTAGCCAACTTGCTTGGAAAATAAAGTGGTATCTCTCTCTCTCTCTCTCTCTCTCTCTCTCTCTCTCTCTCTCTCTCTCTCTCTCTCTCTCTCTCTCTCTCTCTCTCTCTCTCTCTCTCTCTCTCTCTCTCTCTCTCTCTCTCTCTCTCTCTCTCTCTCTCTCTCTCTCTCTCTCTCTCTCTCTCTCTCTCTCTCTCTCTCTCTCTCTCTGTAAGCGACCACGAACTGGGTCTTAGAAAGCGAACGCACATCATCGTCACGCGCACACCCCCCTCACGTTTTCGCCAAGCGTCGCGCAGTCCAGCGTCTCGTGCAGGTACAGCATACTGTGTCCCCCCCACCCACAAACACACACACCCCTCCGCAAACTTTCGGAGAAGCATCTCGCGCCGCCACGGAAAACCGCACTCCCCTCCAAATTTCGCGACCCTCTCCTCCTTTGCTTTCTTTTCCTCTTCGGTCTTGCCATCGTTCGCTCGGTTACAATAAAGACCGTGACGCCACTTAGGCCATGCAGGAACAGGCGCAAAAGGGCTGCGCCCTGAAATGGAAATACGACACCCGCAAACATTATGTTCAACTTCTTCCTGGAAAAGTTTGGGGAGCGCAATTTTGTAACCAGCGCAAATCTGCTACCGCATGCTGCAGGAAACACTGCGTTCTCAACGCCACGCGGAATAAACAGAAACAGCCAGTGACTGCGGCATAGACAAGAATTGGGTAACTGGCACTGGATAGCCTACGGTTGTTTCCAACTGAGCTGTCAATCAATGACTGAACGACAAGCAGCAGACTACCCCCAAATATTGAGAGCGTATTTGGGTTGTCAATATGAAGGGTAGTTAATAAGCTCATGTTAATTAGGATATGCGTGAAACTCCACAGCCATGAAGTTTACTCTCAAAATGACCCCGTACCAATCAGAAGAAAAATAAGATAATGTAACGCCTGGCGTGTACACGCTTATCAGCTAGCTAGAGGCCAGATCGCTGCATTCCGTAATTGGATCAGAGGAAACACACGTCAGCGCAGCGGCTGCCCTCCACAAAATGCTTCTTAAGAGCAACAGAATAGCGTGTGTTTGCGTGTGCGTGTTTTTGCGTGTTTGTTGTGTGTGTGTGCTTGTGTGTCGCATGCGCCGTGTTCGTGGCGGGCATGCATGCGGGCAGTTCCGCGATCGCAAAATTTAAACGAGAAGCCGTGCGGCAAACTCGAGTTGGCAGGATTGGAAAATTACTTGCGGGAGCGCCAAACTTGAAAGAGCATCTGACTGCTGCACCCAAAGCAGTATTTAGGAAGAGGAGCGGGAAATCGGAACGCGGGGGAAAGCTCTCCGGCGAGGAAAAGTTATTTCTAATGAATAGCGAAAAAAAAAAAAAGTTGCAACGAGCGGGAAACAGGGTATCATTTTGCAAATTTTCCTTCGGGTATTTTCTGATAAATTTATGGCTGGCTTTGCACGGTTGGGAATAACACGCGCTCTAATTGCTTTTTGATGGGTTTCCCGACAACTACATGCGATGTACGACGTGAGCGTAATGAGAAAAGACGTAAGGCCAGTGCCTAATCCGGACCTGGCGTTCGTCAATTGGATTGGTGGGCATGTTTTCGAGAATACGGAAAAAAAAAAACCACATCAGGGAGCATCCTGCAAAACATTCTTCGCATTTTGCGCTCTGTCTGGTCTTGCATTTTTTCGAACTACTGATCAGCGCTGCAGTATTTTTTGCATGTTTGTACGCAGTTTCACATCGTGGTTTCAAGTAAGAAGATGTATGCAAGGAAGGAGAAGCTTATGCTGCTGGGCCGGCATTTCGATGCTGCCAGATTCCCCAGCACTTTTAACGAGACATCTAAACCTTCAGCACGTATCTACTTCATAAAGTAGGCGATAAGCTTGAGGGAGCTACAAGTGTATTCTGGCGTAGCTTGATTCCGCCGATGGTGTTAAAAGAGGTGTCGTGTCGTGAAGAGTGTTGCTACGATTCACCGAACAACGCACGCTGATCGTATATTTATTCTCTCTCGACAGTGGGGTTTGCGGTTAGAATCCCACAGTTGTGAAAGAAAAGTGCAATAGGATACCTATTGATTCCGGTTGATTTCTGACTTAATTTTACATTGCCTAATCCGAGTACGTAAAAGCTACGTTAGGCACATCACGCAAGGTAACCCAGTGGGCGATTTTCACGCTAGGAAGATGAAAAACTGCAATGTTTTCAGTTGAACTTGCCCGTACCCACATGGGATTTAAGTTCTTCTAATGGCGGAAATAAAAACAACAGCCTTATGTCAGCACGCGAAAGGAGATGCATGGCGTCTTCGAAATATCTTCAAACTGCCAATACAGTCGAAGCTTGTTAATTCGAAGTGGCATAATTCGAACCAATGGATAATTCTAACTGGTGCATTGGTCCCGGCAAAGTGACGTGCACAGTAAAAGCTCGCTAATTCAAAGTCGAAGGGAACCATAAAATTGTTCGAATTAAGGGGAATTCGACTTAGCGGGCGCTAGAATGAATGAATACAGCGCCACACTGCGCGGGTAGAACACAAAGAAGCCACCTCTGGACTCGGCAATTAGACGGCACTTTTATATTTATTTATTTATTTATTTATTTATTTATTTATTTATTTATTTATTTATTTATTTATTTATTTATTTATTTATTTATTTATTTATTTGTGTTACCCTCAGGGACCGAGGGCCTTCCAGAGGGGAGTGGGAAATACACAATATTACAGACAAAAGCAGCAAGATAACAATGAACATTACAAATAACAGCTTGTTGTTATGAAAACAGGTTGGTTACGGCTGAACGAAAAGCAATCTCGTTGACGATTTCACCTACGGACCGAGGAAAGCGATTCCGACTTGCACAAGTGCTGGGGACAATGGAATCCTGAAACAGGTTTGTGCGACACGATGGAACGTGAACTTTGTGCTGATGGTCGATCCGGGACGACATGTAAGACGGACTGGACAATAGCCTGATTCTGAGGATGGGATTATAATGATAAATCTTGTGGAACAAGCATAAACTAAACACTTTCCTGCGATGTTCAAGAAGAGGCAAAGATAGGCTTGCTTTCACAGATGTAACACTGGATGTGCGGTAATTATTTGAATGTATAAAACGCGAGGCTCGATTTTGAACGCTTTCTAACTGGACGCCGTGTTCTGGAGCCGATGGCGCGGCGCCCTCCGTAGAAGCGAAATAAGCTGTTGCAGGAGCGCGCGCGCCACGCTGTTGTTTTTCTGATTCGTTGTTTTGCATCTCTAGTAAATTTGGTTTGGTTTGGATTTGCGACACAATGCAATCACTCTGGGTCAACTTCTTCAGCGAGGAGTGATGGAAAACAGGGGATCATAGTTCGAATTAACCGTTCTGGGTACCGACGAGTTTGAATTATCGGGAGTTTTCCCCCATCGAAATATAGAGGGCTGTGCCGGGACCAGAGCCTTAGTTCAAATTAACCGGAAGTTGGAATTAGCCGAGTTCAAATGAAAGAGATTTTACTGTATTTGAATTGGGAAAAATTCTCCCTAATTCAAACCTGAAACATGTGCCACGGTTAATTCGAACAATATTGCCGTCGGCACAGACAACTTTTGAGAAATTCGAAGGCGAAGGACGAAGTTCAATGCGTCACTAGCCTCCGCAGCTTCCAAAACCCGTAATGGAATGCTTGCTCCGCGTACGCTGAAGTAGCTGACGGGTCCTTCTCTTTCTCCCGCGGGTGCTGCTTTAATGTTTTCTGTTTTGCTCTTTCGCAGCACGTAATTATTGAAATTGCATTCCGAAGGACGGGCAACAGCGTCTACTTTATCGCACATGTGTTTCTAATACTGGTAGCGTGCGCTGTACCGCCAATCAGATGCACTCCCGATACTTAGAAGTCCGGATTTTTTCTATCCCCTCGAAGTTAGAGTTAACGAGGTTCAGCTTTATTAAACTTTCTCGCACCTAATGGTTCTTGTATAAGCGTTTTTTCTCTGAGAACAATCCACACTAGATATCTCACTTTCGTTCTACCACGCATTCGAGCCCGTTCAATTTTCTACTCCACGAATCTTTGCCAATCTTCTCGATCTCGCACACGGCCCCAATTGCGGTCCCCTATATCATCCGCGAAGTGGACATTAGTAAAACCATCAGGGGTTTTCGTGAGGCGGCCTAAGTGAATTCGCCGACTTGACGGGTCCTAATTTACGGAGAGAGTTTCATCTCGCGTGATAGTGCGCGTGTCTTGCAACAAACTAGGCCATGTTTCTCCGCAAAGCTAACGATACAACTGGGCTAAATTTCACTTTTTTATGACTTCATTTATTTCATACTGAGGCTTGTAAATGTTTTCGTGAGTTTTCAGTCTCAAATAAATGGGCTTTCAAGGGAGCGGTATAGTCCTACAAGATGACTGTGTCTGACGTTTTTATGCACAGACCGTAAAAAAATGTTCACCACGTTTCAGTAATGATAAGACTCTATACTCGCGCTGAGCGTCACGCACTTGGATCACGGCGCAGCTGTAAATACGATTGGGGATTCAAGTGGCGTACTTTAAATTAAATGTATATAACTAAGGGAGAAGTAGAGTTGGTTAAATTACTTCAACTACACTTTTCTATGCGTAAAATTTAAGAGACATCATGCTTCATTTCTCCGCTAAGAAGAATCTATAACACTAACCAGTTTAATGTCATTCGGGTGCACCCATAATAAACAGCCAGAGATTTAAAACAGTTAACATTACGTCACCTCTTCCGCAAAAGCCGGCCATCTGCCGCAAAGGCTAGAACATTGATTTAACAGGGTGAGACGATGAAGAGAAGATATTTACAGTTCCACAACTTCGCGGGTGGTTCCTATATAGTATTCCTAAGTGTTAGGTTGCATAACTCATCTGTAGATACCGTGATAAGATGTTTTGGCTCTTGTGGCGCAGGGCCGTCATAAAGAGTTCGTTCTAACTTTAAAACATTTTGAACACAATTATCACTCAAGATAGAATGTCCTTTTTACGTGACAATTTTTTCTGTTTTCTTTCACCTACTTTTCCGAATGCGCATCCAGGTTATTTCTGTAAAGCCGCCCACACGCCTCGCAACAACATTGCAAGAAGACATAACAACTCCCGCAGCCATTATGTCTGCCGTTAGGACGGCAAAGGACGACATAATTGTCAAAATGACTTTCAAGATAGGCAGCAGAAATTCTAAAACATTGTCTGTGGGAATCATTACGAGTTGTAGGCGTGTCTATAGTGTAAGCCAAATGACAAAAAATATGTGATGGTCAGAGGATACTGTAGGAAATACCCTTGCAGAACAAATAACCATTAGGGTTTAATGATAAGAGTGTTAAGTGATAGAAGCTACTGGTATTTCTGGAGATACGTCTTAGCGAGCTGCGCGCAGGCTCGAAAATGAGGGAGCAAGGAGCGTATGAAACCCATCAGGCCGGGAGACTGATATCCGCCACAAGGAAGAAGTTCATCTGACTGGGGAACGTGTACAAATGAATATAAGGTTAAACCTACGTTGCAGGAACCAAGATTGGGCGACAGTGAAGAAAGACAGACTGCGGCTGCTTTACACCGTATCTGACGGCAAGGGATATGAATGAGGATCAAAAATTAAACAGGCAGGGCATTGCCCGAAGGAGTGTTCTGATATAAAACTGTGCAGTTGTTTGAGTGATAAGAGCTAGAGCGGGGCAAGAGTTGCAGTACGAAGGCGGAACTTTATCTTAAACGTGTTGCCGAACGTGGGCTTTATGATATGTCACAGAGAACCGGCCTAGTTGGAAATGATCCATCTTTGGCACTTGGCGCACAGAAACGGGGACAAGAAATTAAAACACCGTCAAGCGATCCTAACAACTTATAATTTAATCAAAAGTTAGACTTTATACCCTACAGCACTGCACATAACACTGGAAGAAAAATCGACGGTGCACACATGAACATATGTTCACTCTCAGTACTTCATGACAAACGAGGACACTAGTGATATCTCGTTACCGGCCAATGCTTATGACAGGTGGCTCACGCAGTCCTCTTTGGGTCTTGAAATGTGGAAAGCTTCTGCAACTTCTCTTGATGTTTCATTACAATGCTTAGGCAGGATGGCACTCCCATCAATTTATTCGCTTGATTGTTACGTTTAACCCTCCGACACTTCACAGGGGATGAGGCGAGCCGTAATAGAGGGCTCCGGATTAATTTTGATCACGTGGGGTCTTTAACGTGCGCCGGAATTTCGAACACACGGGCCGTTTCGCTTTACGCCTCCATCAGAAAAGCGGCACCGCGCTCTGGAATCAAGTCCGCGTCCTTGGGCTCAGCAGCACAATGCCTTAGCCACTGAGCCACCGCGGCGGGTGGCAGTGTTATCAAAAGAGGGTCTGCATTCGTATACGCTTTACAATGACGAAATGTGTGCACGGATGTCCTTTTATACTTAACAAGTGCTCACTGAATCTTATATTCGTACACCTGGCGGTTCGTCCAAAGTACACGTGACCGCATGTCATCGGTACCCTATACACCACGTTTTTTATGTAACCAATAAACTAATTGTCATTCCTTACGGCATACATTCATTCGTTAATTCGTTTTTACCCTCAAGCTTTTTATTTACCCCGAAACAAACACTTCCTATTTTGGTTGCTGCTGAAAACACCACTCTCACATTGCATTTTCCTGCCGCTTTCTTAAAGGGACTTTGCAATGGTTCCACTAAACGCTTTCACTCATTCCTTCACGTCCGTAAGCACTGCGAAAGCTAATAGTTATCGGCAGCACGGAGCGGCATGGCGGGATTTCCTCGCCCCAGCAGATGCACGTTGCGATTCTCCTTTATTTTTGTGGCTTTCCTTTTAAAGTGGCTATCACATGCGTTCATTGCTGGAACTGAAGGAAAGCCGGCCAACAGCGGCTACACTGCTGTAATGGCGTAATTCCAGGTGTAAAAGAGCGCCAAGATCGGGAAAGAGAGAACTTTTCGAGCAAGTTTCTAAGTTATTCGCTGCGCATAGAGAAGTAATTTTTATTTGAGGTACTCTACGACCCACCATTCGAAGTACTGGATGTGTTGGTTGACTACGTTTTGCAAGCATTTAAGATTTCGAAAAAAAAAAGTTGAAAAACTTTTGCAGGGTCCCTTCGAGTCTGTGGGAGAGTCCATGCACACAAGGGATTACAGAAATCTTCGAGCTTGCTTCGCTGGGCCTGCTTTCGCTTGTAGTATGTTGTTTTTCTTGTTTAAAATTGCGAAGTTGCCATCCACACAATGTCAGGAAAACATTTCGCTGATACCAGCGCCCCGGAAACAGTCTATCTGTCGCGCAATACCTCGCTGACTAAGTGAAAACACGACTTAACCAAAGCTGACCGAAGACAGCCAACCGCAATAAGGAAATGTCATTACTGTCCTCGTTTGTATGCAGTATAGAGAGAGAACATACGTGGACGTATGCGCCATCGGTTGTTTTTGCATTGTTGTGCAGAGCGCTGTAGGTATAAGCCTGCCTTTTTGATCACCTATTAATTGTTTGAAGTGCTTGTTCGTGCTTTCCATTCTTGTTCGCGGTTGCGTGCGCTAAGCATCAAAGGTGACCTCGTAATAAGCTAAAAAGGTGATTTTATCTCCACTACGTCACCTTGAAAATAGTCAGAGAAGTTGCTTCGTTCCAGTCTCTAAGAGCAAATCGCCAGCGTCATGTTTGCATTCGATGGCCCATTGCAATTCAGCGGGTTTCTGGGCCTTTCGCAGATATCAGTGAGTATGGCAGTGCAAGCCTTTAATGTATCTAAAAAAACTGCGCATGTTTCTTCAACTTAATCCACGTAGCCATCTTTTGGACTCATCAATATCGTGTTCACCTGTAGAGTCAACAAAGCAAGACGTCCTCGAATGTTTCATGGAGTTCAAAGGTTTTTGTTGTTTCGTTTTTGAAGTGTGAAGGGCACATGCCGCTCAGATTTAATGGATAATCCATGAAACATCTTGACAAATTTGAAAGCTACGCGGCCGCTTTGTCGCCTTGAGGCAAGTCATGTTCGACTGCGGAGGAAAACAATGCGCTGGAAGACTCAGAAACCCTCTTACGAGCAGTCTTAAACTCGGTAAAGTGTTTCTCACAACTGCGTCTCACGTCTCGCGCTTGTGAAAGCACTCAACCCACCGCCGACCAACACAACAGGCTGGGGAAACTAGGCAAAACAACGCAAAAAAAAAAAAAGACAACGACAGAGAGAGATACACGACATGGACTGCGCTGAACTATCACCTGGTTTCATTTCGAAAGAGACACAATATATAGAGCCGTCCAACCTCAGGTTTTTCAGTGCATGCGTAGAAAATTTATTTCTTTCTCAGACAAGGTGATTGTGATAGGATGGTACAACCAAAAGAAAGTTGGCCAATCTCCAGTGGAAACGGTGCGCTACGGAACGAAGTTCATGCAAGTTGAGCATCGTCATTAGGATGACGAAGAAGGGGCAGAGGAAGAAGAAGAATTTGATAATCGGAAGGCCGCCCAGCGCACTCGCTGTTAGTGAGCAAGTCGTAAGGTTCTGCGGCCTGTCGACCGGACGGCCAGAAGCACGGTGTCCTGCGGCTGTCGACCGGACAACCAGGCACCACGTCCGCACCCTCCACAGCAGGCCGAGGAGGCATCGTGCCACAGCTCTCTGCATCCGCTGCTTCACCCTACAACACAGATGTCTCCACATCGCCTCTGCAGCAACAGCGGGACTTGTTGAATTGTACGACTGCACTCATTCCACTTTCTTTATCGGCTACGAATGGGACTGTTCAGTTATCCACATCATTTCCTCCACCTGAACATTTCAACCGTCCCCTGTATTCGTTCGTGTTGCGCCTTTTGGCATCTTCCTTCCCTTGCATAAATGTTCTTCCACTTTATTATTCCAAAACCCCGTGTGGCAGTCTTCCACCTGTGCATCCGACTACCTTGTTTTAGTCTCCGAAACCTCATAACATCACAGTGATAGAGACCATGATGGTGAATGCCTCACCAAGCGATAAAATTCATTCTAATTCTACAACTTCACGTGAAAGCCGTGATTTGCACTTTCTAATGATGGAAGTGTGTTCTAATTCTGGCGAGCAGTCCTCACAGTTCAAAAAATGGCTTGCCAGGAAGCCTTCCACATATTTCCCCTCCCTCGCAGTTTTTACCTTGTTTGCCTGCTCCCTCAGCTTATCGTTGACACATCTCACAGTTTGACCAGCGTACACTTTTCCTCGCGTTAAGGGAATTTGGAAGACTATGCCGTCTGCGCATTTAACAAATGGTCGCCAATGTTTTCCGCAGCCACTTCTCGGGGTTACCTCCGGGTCAGTCATTTTTCAGAGCTTACAAAGCTTGTGAAGGGCAGAGAAGACAACATTTACGTCATACCTCTGGGCTACATTTTCAGGTTATGTACGTAGTGCATCACAACTACCCTTTGCCTATGATCTGCGCGGGCATTGCAGGTTTGCGGCTTGGTGCGAATTTTCACCAAAACGCTCTGTGCGACCGACACCAAGGGGTGCGAGGATATCCGACACTCAGCAGTCTTTGGGCTTGTTGGCTGAACGCATCCGTGGGAAAGTGTAGGCAAGATTTGCCAAGAGCGTTCGTCAAGCACATCAAGGCTATAGCTGGTTTAATGAGATTTGAGCGTGCAGAGTTGGAAGGCAGAAGTGGTTTGTTGGCTCTGCGATCGTAGCTCCAACAGATGCCAACATCTTTGAACCGAAACCGTATGTCTAAAAGTATAATTTTGCCATTGACTGGGAGTTCGTGCTTCAGGACAAGGGGCACATTGTGTCAGGAAACAAGTACAGCACCTCCCTGCGTCTCCTTCGAAATAAAACCAGCTGATAAAAGTTCAGCGCAGTTCTAATAGTGTATCTCTCCCGCTCTTTGTCTTTTTTGCACTGTTTTGCCTAGATTATGTACCAGCACGCCCAGTTTACCATGTTAGGCGGAAGAAACGAGTGAAAGTTATTACATTCGACGGAATAAGGCAAAAGAATGCTTGCTAAACAAAAGGAAATGTCTACTTTGTTTTAAAAGCTTGCTGCACCCTCTAAGCAAGGTGGGTCTCTATCCGTCCTCGCTTCCCGCTAAAAAGTTGTGTTGTGCACACACCATTCATTCAGGTTAGTTTTGTGATAGTTCCACATCCAACGACACGTTAATTGTTACTGTATTTAAAGGTTTAAATTTAGTTAGGATCATGCCGGTTGGGTTGATGTGAAGTTGGAAATAGTATTTTGCTTATGAATTACGAAATATGCGCTAACTGGACACACAGAGAAAGGACGACAAACAATGCGCAACTCACAACTACTCATTTGCAGGAAAAGAAGATGCATTAAATAGGCTTCTTACATTACGGTAAACCACAAAAGGAGATAGTAAAAACGATAACCACACCACAATACTAAGATCGAACCTACCGCATGCTGTCTAAAAAACAAAATTTATTTCTAAAAAGTGATAATGACGGTTCTCAGGTGCACCCCTCGCGATGTTTTTAGTGAAGTACGCTTCTGAGAGCTCACGCGCCACTGTGTCACGGCCTCTGTCAATGATAATAGTTTCTTTGAGGCGCGGCGTACAACCACAATCACGACCAAGAAACTATCAAACAAACTATCATCATTTACAGAGGCCGTGACACTGTGGCACGGGAGCTTTCAGAAGCGTACTTTATTAAAACAAAATCGCGAGGGGTGTATCAATGAACCGCCATTATCACTTCTTAGCAATGAATTTCGTTTTTTAGACAGCATGTGGTAGGCGGAGTCTTAGTATTGTAGTGTGTTTATCGTTTTTACTATCTGCTTTTATGGTTCCATGTTATGTTAGAAGCCTATTTAAGGCATCTTTTTTTCCTGCAAATAAATAGTTATGAGTTGCGCTTTGTTTGTCGTCCTTTCTCTGTATGTCCAGTTAGCTCGTATTTCGTAGTTCATGATGCACCAAGTAGCCCAACAACACATTTTACTGATTTGAGTTAGTTGAACAGGTTTACTTGGCATAGCCAAACGACGAGAAACATTTCGCAATCATGGCCCACGCTTGTAATTGCGAAGCTAAATATATTTCACGGCAAATTCTAGGTCGGAACCTTTAACGCTTGTAATTATTCCGGTTTTAATCTGTTCAAATGTTCTCTATAAGCGTACATGGTAAGGCCACAGTTGTCATTGCAACGTGCCATGTTTTCAGCACTTGATTGTTGTCGTTTTTCCTTTAAAATCGTGGCACATACCAACACGGAGGGCTGGCCAAGAAACCGGGTAGCCTTAGAGGGCTAGTGCGCCCTCCTCTTAATACTATAAAATGAATGTGTTAAAAATTCGGAATGAAGAAAGAACTGGAGAATAACAAGAGAGATTTGGTAAAAAAAATAAAATATACATGCCAGGGGTTACAAGACTGAGATAAATTTCACTTTTTGTACCGGCAGAAATATACACGAGAACAGCAACTTACAGGGTAGGGACCAGGTCCCCGAACCATACGCTTGAATTACTTGTGACATGAACACGTAAGGCGTATACCTCAACTTTTCATCTTTGTTTGCCCATTCTAGGAATTGCAGAGAGGTAGTGCGTGTACTAAACGTACTAAAAAAAACAAAAGCTGCCAAAACTTGTTCAATCAAAGCCGATCCAGTCGATACATTGAAACAAGCGCTCTTCTGCGCAGATGGAAGCTTAAGGAAGGCGCCCAACCGTTCGTTCCTCATACGCATGAAAAAAAAAGGATTGCGCAGTTCGCTGGGATTCTCGTTCTTCGCATTTCGTTGAATATTGCCGGGGTGAAAAAGGAATCGTGCGTAAGTATGTGCGTCTGTGCGTGAACTCGTCATACAGGAAGAAACAGGGGTGTGGGGGCGGATCTTCCCCAAGGCGGACCATGCCCAGTTTTATTTCCCCAAGCTGGTGCCCCCCGCCTTATTTTATGGCGCCAAAAGCCGGTTGAGTTAGAAGGGCCCACCGTCTCCGACAGTGCCGGGCACTTTGTTTTGAGAGGAGAAACAAGAAGAGATGCACAAATGACAACGAGGAAACGCAAGCTGAAGCAGAGAGAAGGAATTTGGGTCGCCTGGTGACTTCGGGGGGAGCTGCGAAAAAATATTATTCTCGGCTGAAGCGTAAACACATTTGCGGGCGTACGAATACATTGGCAAGCTGGAGGCTAGGTGGCATACTGGCGGCCTCTCACTTGAGTGGAGTAAACCGAAAAACGTAGTAGAACACATCGGCAAAGGCGGCGCAGAAGACGCAGGTTACAAAAATGGAGGGTGGTTCTGTAGGGGGGCTTTTTTGGATGTACAATAAATTGAACGCAAATATCAGAAGCAACTTATCCGGTTGCGCTTGTAGCGCTTGGGTCGGCAAGTGCATGCCCGCCGTTTGCTGACAGGAGTGGGGGAGCTGATTTAGTGACGCCCCCGAATAAAGAATGCTGCACCCATACGCGCGTCTCGAGGAATTGGAGATCTACGGGCAACAAGAAATTGAATGCTAAACACATAAATAAGTGCGCATTCGTGCAGGCAGAGGGAGGGAAAGAAAAAAAAAACCACACAAAAGGGCGAATGAAATGCACCACCCAAGGTTTTGCTATCAAATGACAACATGCCCAGTCGCTCCCATCCCGGTTTCGGCGCCACCGCCCCCCTCTTGCCATCCGAACCGTCATTTCGCGCAAGGAGGCTACTGGACAGCAAGGGGACGGCGGACGTCGTCGAGGCGAAAACATTGCTCCGCATGAATCACCCCGGAAATTGTCAAGCAGGCTTCCCCTTTGGTTTTTTGCGCGCGGGCTTTGGTTTTGTGGCAGGAAAATGCCTTGAAGTCTCACCGGACGATCGTTGCAGTATTCGTCTCCACCTCTGCTCTGTCCGAGTGGCCTCTGATTTACGTTTTTCGGTTAAATTTAGCCTTGCCTCTGCGATATTTTGCGCTGTTTTCATTGTCGTTTATTGAACTCTGAAAACGTGGGGTGGTTTCCTGCAAGTTTTTTTCATCGTGTTATCGGCAGAACGTTTAGGCCTACTTGGGTGCGTTCATTCGCGCGAAAACGTCGCTACAAGAATTTCCGCAAGGTTGCCTTTGTATGACGGTCGATGGGAATTTGTTGGCTGGAAGATGGGTTTACGTGACACGAAGAGCACGAATACAACCAAGAGTAAAGAAAAAAAAATATTCAAAGGACAAAATAATGCTTACGCGGCTGTTTCGTAAACGGCGTAAGTGCTGTCGTCTCGTTTTGAAGGAAATATTGTTCGGTGGTTTTGTGCCATTTGTTTTACATGGAAGGAATCCTTGCATAATTTCCTAAGGCTTTATATCAGGAGTCGGCGTTTGGACTCGCCATAAGCTCTGCCATTACACGAAGGAACGTACGGTATATCCAGGTTCTGCTGTGTTCTTGTTAGGTCTACGCGTGCTATGTAGTAGAGAGCGTGCATGCGTCTTAAAAAATCCTCCGAGGATAATAAAACCAATGTCGATGTTTTTGAACGGCCGCTTTAAGCTAAACCCGCCGCGGTGGCTCAGTGGCTAAGGCGTTGCGCTGCAGAGGACGAGGTCGCGGGTTCGATTCCCGGCCGCGGCGGCCGCTTTTCTGATGGAGGCGAAAAGCAAAAACGCCCGTGTGTACGAGATTTCGGCGCACGATAAAGATCCCCAGGTGGTCAAAATTAATCCGGAGCCCTCCACTACGGCGCGCCTCATCGCCTGCGTTGCGTCGGCGCGTTAAACCCCACAATCAATCAATCAATCGCTTTAAGCTAAAAAGATACCCCTTCGGGTTGGAGTGTGCGAAGTAGGGGGTAAGGTCCAGAAAGCACTAGGAATTGGTAACGTGCAGCGTGTCCATGTGCAACTTGCTTTGCCGATTGCATTGCAAAGCATTGAAGCGGGGTTTTTATACGCCAGGCTACACAGGCCGACTGTAAGGTTCTTGTTCGGGCTGCATATAACTAGAAACTTTTCCTACAGCCGAATTAGTAACTCTACTTTTGTGTCGTTATAATAACTTCAATTCATTTTTCAACCAGAGTTACTCAGTTAATATGTGGCGAAACTCTCCACAGGATCATGTGAAAAAAAACAAAAGCCTTTCCCTTATTTTCCATCCACACCTCTGTGATTGAAGCCATGCGTATTGGGCTGCCATCTATGGAAAGTAATTTGAAGTGGCATAGGCCTATAATGCACTGCAGACGTTTGGCGCTTCATTAAATAGTCTAAAGATTTTTCAGTAACTCAAAAGGCTTCCTCTGTACTTTTAGCTAAGGTCTATGATGTTTCCAGGGGCAGACATCGCGCCAAAATGCAAACGATACTTTAAATTTTCGCCGAGAGATGACAAAATAATAGTTATGCCTCTCATAGAAGGATACGCTTTTTAAATGCTTGTGTCTCGCAACTCTAAATAATAACGATCTCTGTTCTGAACAAAAAAAAAAAAAAAGATAAGTTTCGTTGCCACTGGCAACGTTTAAGTAATTTCGGAGGCATGCCATGTAACAATTATAGACTTCCCAGCGGTACCCCATTGCAATTTGCATTGAATACACTAGAGGCAGGTTTGGTTCTTGCATGTTTTAGTGTTGCAGACTGCGGCAGAAATGTAATTTCCACGGTTCAAGCCGATTCGTAGTCTTCGAAGCCGCTTTTTTTTATTTTCTAGGAAGTTTCTAATGAACTCGTGGCGCCAGGTTAGACAAAAGGCGTCGAAAACACAGGAAGCGACAAACGGTGGCGCCTGGATGTCGCTGCGTTGAGCGGCCGCAATTAGCCAAACGGCGGTCTGCGCTTGTCGTGGCGTGGCCCGGCTGTTTCCTCTAATGACTCAGCCGAGCCCCTGTTGGGATGTGAAGGCCTGAGTGCAGGTTTTTAAAACAAGCTGTGACTGCCAAACGTAACGATTATGATTGACAAAAATGTAAAGTACTCAGCCGCCACCGAGCTGTTTGCCAGATAATCAATGGCTGGCCGAGAGAAAGAAAGGAGCACTTGCAAGGAGGAGATCCGTAGCCCATAGTGTTTGGGTGGGGGCCCTAATCAGGCTACGTTGTCCAGAGACATTCGTGACCACCTGAAACAAAACAAAAAAATTAAAGGAAGTTGGCTGTTCATTTATGCGTCGTTGACAAAGAAAGGTACTCAAAAAGAACGGTGTGGGCGTCTGCTTTCAGACTTCATGAAGAACGTCGTGCAGATAAATTATATAGATGTAAAAATGGAGAGAGATGGGGGAGAGAAAGGAAGGAAAATAGAGACTGAGTCATATATATATATATATATATATATATATATATATATATATATATATATGTATATATATATATATATATATAGATATATATAGATATATAAATAGACAGAGAGAGAGAGAGAGAGAGAGAGAGAGAGAGAGAGAGCATGATAAAGCTTAGAAGACGGAAGTAAACAAGAGGTACAACACTTTGGATGCAGCCTTAGCCCGGATATATAACAATATATATAATATATACTAGTTCATGCACGCATATAGACATAGGTAGGCAGAGGTTTGTGCAGTGGTAAGCCACTTGCAAGATAAAAACGCACAAATGGGCTTCCTTGTGCGGTACTGTCACCGTCATACAGAAGGGGTTATGTATATTCTGGACAAACGTACTGTGAATTTGCTGAGAAATCGAAGCAAAGAGGTGTATGATTTGGATTTTACATTAGCCATTTCAAATAAAGCACCCTGTGCTGGCATGAGGTGCCGGAAGAAAAGTGTTCGAGGCGTTCACGTTGTAGGGTGAGCAGCTACAGACAGCATCTTTGACTATAGCACGGTCGGTGGCATAGCGGTAAATTAGGAATCTAGGCGTTAATATAAGGTTGAATGTTCTTCACTACCTGCTCTATGCACACACTGCAGCGAAACCTCACCGCGCACTACGTCGTGTTTTTAGGTGAGAGAAGCGGTCGAATATCTGCGTCACGCAGAGGAATGGAATGGCGTGCGGTGTTAGAAGGCTTCCTTCGTGCCGGCGAGGCGACTGTTGGACTAATATTGTTCAAGTCTGGTGAGGCCGTGCACATGTGGCACTAGAATAAGGCTAACCGCACTGAAAGAATCTCCATGTGCTTAGCCGAGCTGGTGCAGGGCTGTTCCCATTTTTATTTAAGCTTTTTTTATTTTTGTAGGGAACATCAATTTTTGTTCCTTTTTTTTCTCCTTGTGGATCGCTCAGGAGATGCCAAACGCGCATTAATAGATGTCAACAAGATGATCACCGTTAGTTATAGTTTTTTTTATAAAATGAGCTTGTTTGATGTGTATAAGCGCGTGTTCCCATGAGCCTCAATTCATTTCGAGCATCTTGTATCATGGGAATGGGAAATGCACGGGTAGTATAAAACAGCAAAACTCTAATGTCCTCCGTGTACAGAATGGTGTAAATGAAAGGGATTGGACCCATAAACAAAAGGGAAGGAACAAAAGCCTCACAAAAGAACAAGAACGCCACCTTCGAGGTACCCAAACCAACACCTTTCCCCACTCAACTAGAGCCCGCATTCTGGCCCCCACCGTGTACTCCTCCCAATGCCGCTTCTGTGAGGCTCCGGGCACGCTTTACCATACTGTGTGGGGCTGCGATAAGAACCCCAACCAACCCCCGCTGCCATTCCCCTCCCTTGAGCACCGAGAGAGACCACTGTCCAGCTCGGACTCTGACGACTAGCTTTTGGTGGTGAAGAGCGCCCAAGAAGCCGGACGGTCTCAAGGGGTCCTGGAATAAGCTCTCTTCCCAAGGCAAACTTCTTCATAGGGACGTTTATTCCTCCTCTTCCTCGTAGTCGTCGTCGTCATCACCATTACCAACATCATCATTACGTGCCACTTGGTGTTCACCGCAGGTCTAACCCTTTCCCGGTAATTTAGAGCGACTTGTGCGCCGTCTGAATTCATTATTTAAGGGCAATTTTATTATCTCTCGCATTTAGCGAATTTGCCGCCTGTCCCTACTTGCCACTTCACCATTTTGTTTCTCAGATGGCCTACTTTTTGTCCCACAAAACTAATTGTATAGTTGGTGAACTGCACCCTCCCTGTTAGCTTAATGAGAGGTGTCTTCTACATGAGTTTGTTCCGTAATACGTGATGCCATTTTACTTTTCTCAGGGTTTATCCTTACATTATTCTTTCAGAAACTCTTCAGGCTGTCCCAAGTTTACCTGAAATCTGCTTAGTAAGGTCCAATTACCCCTCAAGTGTAAGTCGTGTAAGTACGCATCGGTTGCACACATTTTTCTGTAGTGAAAATGATAGTCTAGTGTTCGCCACATACGAGTGCTCATCCATGCTTTTTCCACGACATGCCTTTTTTTCCCGCGGTTAGAATAGGACCCGACAACTGGTTAAAAGCAAATATGTTCTCTACTTTGTGTAGTTCATCATTGAACACTTCATTTATCATTGGATGTGGCCATGGTATGACCATGGTTTTGGTACTGATGGCGTGTAGGCCAGGGCACACCATAGGAAACGGCCGGTTGAGAAACCATAGACGCCGGTGCAAAGAATCCCGGTACGTTCGTGCGGGATAAAATCAGACAACCAAGATATATGCGTATTACAGCGAAGATGGTAACCTCTAGTTGGTCGGAAAATTTCGTGTCGTAAACAAAATCCCCGGCAGGGCCAAGCAGTCTCGACCAAGACACCGAGCGCATGCGTCATGATAAGCAGTCGCACAGCACAGAGCTCAGTATTTGTGTAACGAAAAAAAAAAAACCCACAAGGCATGCATCAAAACCACATGATGGATGATAAGGCGCCTGTGAACAATCGGACCCCCCCTTTGTGTTCCTGGTAAATATTAGAAAATTAGGTTTGCAGGTGGTCTCGAAAAAAAAGGGGTGGGGGCGATGTCATTCAAGGCAGAGCGCATTCGTCAGGCTAGGCACAATCCAGCATGTGCCGCCAGAGAAGCCGACCTCAAGCGGCAAGCCCGCCGATACAACGAGGAACATTTCATACCCTCCCCCTTCAGCATGTGTCATCATCATCATCATCACCAGCCTATCTACGCCCACTGCAGGGCAAAGGCCTCTCCCATTATTCTCCAATTACCTCGGTCCTGTGCCAACTGCGACCAATTTATCCCCGCAAACTTCTCGATCTCATCTGCCCAACTAACTTTCTGCCGCCCCCTGCACCGCTTGCCTTCTCTAGGGATCCACTCTGTTACCCTTAATGACCAGCGGTTATCTTGCCTTCGCATTACATGCTCTGCCCACGTCCATTTCTTCTTCTTAATTTCTACTAATATGTCTTTAACACCAGTTTGCTCCCTGACCCACTCCGCTCTCTTCTTGTCCCTTAATGTTACACCTATCATTTTCCGCTCCATTGCCCGCTGAGTCGTTCTCAATTTAAGTTGAACCCTCTTAGTGAGCCTCCAAGTGAGCCTCCAACTTGGAGGCTCAGCATGTGTAGTGGTTTACAACAGCTTCACTGGACATACCCTTTTGCAGGGCGGAATGGCGGTCACCTTTTGTCTGGTGTTTACTTACCCTCTTCCAATGTTTATCGTTCTCAAGGTATATGCACATGTAGTTCAGATCTGGAGAAAGACGGTTAAGACGTATTTACGACGCACAAATGCGTTTAGAATAGGCTATCTCGGATGTAATGTGCGATGTTTACGGGTGGCATAAACACCACATGCTTCGCCTACTCTAATTTCTGTAGTTATGTTACTTATTTGGACGTGCCTATGTTCACTTGTTTGTGCCTTACTAAAATCTCCTGGGCCACCATACAGCCGCCTCTTGTCTCGTAGCTGCTACCGGTGGCGCCTGTTGTACCATACATGGGGCTATTTGTTTACGCACGCTATTGTCGGTTCAGCGCTTTTGTACCGCGTCATCGTAAATTCACGACTGAGCAGAGGAAGAGACAACACTGAGATAAGAAAGCTGGAATAGCCTATGGTGCAGTAAAGGTTTTCGTGCTTTGGCGGTACGGTTGTAAAAGGATGAGCTGAAGGAAGTGCTGTGCTTGCTTTAAGTAATGGAGGGAAATTGTGCGTGCAGATATGTTTGGTCTTCGAGTCATAGCTCATTTCGCGTTTTAGCTCAAACGGCTCATTTACGTTATCCACCCATAATGTATAAAACGACATGCACTGCAGTGAAATTTGAATATCAGAAATCACAATTCGGACAGAAAAAGCTATGAATGGAGGGCCGTCTGATGGCGCTATGCGGCCGTCCGATGGTCCCGTCCACTAAAGCGACGTTCGAGAGCATTTCGCAAAAAAAATAAAAATAAAAAGGAGGCCGCGTTTGGCACTACTTTGTTTTCCCTTACGTAACGTAGCGTAACGTAACGTAACATAACCCAATTAACAGAAAACACTCATTTAAAACAGCAATGAAAACTATACCTGAAGCCATCCCAAGTTATAAAAATGATAAGTGAAAATAAAGGTATAGAAAATAATGGATGTAGGAGCCTGAACCTAATCCCCGCCCTTGATATCCGAAAGTTGAGACGGAATTTCTACACCACAACAGCAGAAGCTCTGTCCTGCGCCACCCTTGTCTTAGAACTCGAATGTCGTCGGTCGGCATCAAGCCATGGTTGCTGCGTTGAGCTTGAACGCAGTCGGACAGCGCTCCAGGCAATACGTAAGAAATTTCAAATTCGTGTTGGATTAACGCACCGAATTTGCACGTGGGCTGTAGAGCGAGTCGTTGTGGAGGGCTCGGGATTTCCTTTGACCTCCTGGGTATCTTTAGACTGCGCCGAAACTTCGACATGTGGAAGTTTGCGTTTTTCGCCTCTATCAGAAAAACGACCTCCGGGGGAGCGGGGGGTCATGCAGCACGATGTCTTCGCCACTCAGCCACCGCTGCGGGTAACACTTTCAATTCCGAGCCAAGCCCGGACATGCCTGTAGTTAACTAGCACCGCAATCCTAGGTGGCCTGTGTAAAACATAGTCCTTAAAGGGACACTCAAGTGAATTGCTTGCACTGCGTTGGCTCAAATGAATCGTTTATCCGGGAGATAAGGCGGTATGTATTTTATAAAGCCAGAAAGAAGAAAAACTACCATGCGCGGTCTGCGGTGGCTGCACCAAATTACCTCAGTGACGGGTGGCAAAGGTGCTACGTGACTGGAAAATGTCCAAGATTAGCATTAGAAAAAGTTTCGGTTTCTGTTCTGTGAAACAACATACTTGACATTCGACGGTATCGTTAGATTGATGGTATCAATATCTCAATAATCGCCATAACACGCTTCTGTAATGTTGTCGGCTGTTAAATATCTCAAATAGGCCTACCAGGATGGCTTGGAATCGTCGCAATCACTAGCCGAGGCGTACGCAGTGCATGAACGCCCTGTGCGTCACCGCAGACGCTCAAATGCCATGCGCTTTTCCACCATCTTTGGAGCTTGCCTCATTCATACCTGTATCGTAAAAAGCGTGTTCGCACCAGGCCAAGGGTCTGCTGATTCTGGCCTGTGCCCACTTCCCACAAGCAGTTGGTGCTTATGGCAACAGCACGCCAAAGAGAACTGGCTATCGCGTCAGTGTCAGTCTGCGCACGTTCTTGGAACTCGCTCGTAGAGCAATGAACGTTACGGCTAAAACATCGTGAATTCATTATAGAAAACTCCGCCCCGAAAACGAAGAAATCTACTTACAAAAAAAGATGTAGCCTCGGGGATTCGAACTTGCGACTTGCAATTCAGTATAGAAAACATTGAACGAAAACAAAGAAATCAACTTACAAAAAAAAAAGGATGTACCCTCGGGGATTCGAACTTGAGACTTGCAATTCAGCATAGAAAACATTGACCGAAAACGAAGAAATCAACTTACAAAAAAGATGTACCCTCGGGGATTCGAACTTGCGACTTGCAAAATTTCATACCCAGAGCTCAAGACCACTCAACCACGAGCCAGCGCTGCCCACGTAGGGGAAATATAAAGCATACAATGTATAACCACTTCATACTTTTATTTAGTTATAGCAGTTTAAGCAGCTCAGATGACTGTTTTTGTATAGCGCTCGTGCAGAAGCGTCCCCCAAATTTCCACAATCTCACGTCTAGCAATTGTATTTCGTAGACGGAAAAGCCTTCGCAGATGTGTTGCCGTGCTGCTGACCGCTGTGCTTCTTCACCCATTGCAAAAATGTGCTTCCCTCTACCCTAACTGCTGTAGGGTAGAAGTTTAAGTGGATTTCATTTCCTTAGTATGTATATTAACTTCGCCGACTCTTCTCACGCCTTCAATCGGCCTTAGATTTTCCTAATAGCGCACCAGTCAGCGAAAGCGTCGCATGTGTGCTTGTGCAGCGCTTGTGTGGAGCGACTTGGACTTGGAGCTTGATAAAGTGTACGGATCGCTACTTTGAAAAGGTCCATTTGGAGCGAAATCCGGTTTAATCCGATTCTCCTGAAACATGTTCGGGTTGCAAAAATCGGGTGAAATCGGGTTTTACCCGAAAATGAACGCTATTAATAGCACACTCCGAGAACGTCCCGTACGCAGTCTTTCATACATCCTTACAAAAAAACAAAAAAAAAAAGAAACACCCTCAATATCAAAATGAAGGTTGGGCGACGCTGTCTGGGCTCCTCTTCGTGAAAACAAAATGTTCGGTCAATGACATCAAAGAACACATATGGCATGTACCATTACCCTGGCTTTGTAGCGCCCGGCAGCTGGTGCAGCTCAAAAAAGAACACCACCACCTCATGCCTCGTCAAGTCATGAAGACGACTCGAATAACAGGCGATGTAGAAGCCACAAACCATTGTATCCCGACGGCATACAATTCTAGCCTATAATAAACTTCCCGGCAGTGTTCGAAAACAGGAAATAATGGAGAAAGACAGCCCTCATGCACCCAACCGATATTGTTCCGATAGCGTTCCAACATGGAAGGGTGCAATTGATGCTGTCTGCGCGTGACAGCGGCCCATGCAGATGGGGCCGTGCATGAATTGCCACCACTACACTTTCCGTGCTCACGTTTGCATATGGGTTCGTTGCCATCACTTTCGAAGTCGCTTTTCCGGTGGGAAATGTTCACCTTTTTCTTTCTGTCGCTGAAAAAGAAACATTCTGTAAATGTCTTATCTTTTTCTTTTCAATAACGGTCAAAACATTGTTGCTGTTCGGGCTGCCAGAGCTGCTGCAAAGCTATTTTCGTGAATGACGTCTCGTGGATGGCTTCATTACTTGCGCGCTGCAAGCCTGTTATCGATCGTACCGCAACTACGCGGCAGGGTTTTGGGTTGGCTGTTTGGGTGATTCGGTCGACTGCCGCCTCCCGGCTCAGTGTAGCCCTTTAAACTGCAATTGAATTCAAGTGGGCTTTCGCGTTTCGAAGTGTATGCATTACATTGTTAAGGCTAGCGTCGACTCAGAATTTACAGGGCTAAGATAAAGATATCATATTAAAGTAGAAGATATCATAGTTCAAATAAAGAAAAAGAAATGGACTTGGGCCGGCCAGGTAATTACGAAAAATGACAGTCGGTAGACTACTAGCGTGACAAAGCGGACACCGAGGGATTGGTCTAGAAAAAGAGTAAGGCCAATTGCTCGATGAGGGGGACGACTTAGGGAAATTCGGAGGCAGAGAATGGACGCGTGAACACCAAGCAACGTTGGTGTTCACGGGATATGGTGCCAGCGTTTGTTTGCATAATCATTAGGCCTAAGGAAGGATAGCGGACAGGATATGTTCCGATTAATGAAGCTCAGGATGCCTTTCATTGCGTGCCTCGAAGGCATGACGGGGCACGACAAGGCGCACGCATAAAGAGTCTCATTGTTATCACGTGACATGTTGTGCGTCCAGCAGGACTTTCTTAACGCCGTATCACTTTGTTACTTCTCGCTCGAGAGAGCGATGTAAGATGCAAGATGCAAGATGCCCGACTATTTAGTAGTCGGGGCATCTTGCATTCTTCTATGGATGTGCATTTTTTCTATTGGGGGATATAAGGCTCGCAATATTTCAGCCATGGTAAAAGCGTGGTTTTAGGCTTGTGGCCACTAATGGTGTACCTTAAAAGTTAATTACTAAATAATTTGACTTCATATTTATTGCTGGAGCTGGCAGAAATGGCAAAACGTGTTTCTGCTGCTGTGCCAAACTAATATTGTGGATCTTTTTTCACGAGCCCGTTTTCGCGCCTCACAGCTAAGGGTATGGCGGCCAAAATGTACTGTCTTCTAAGGTACCAATGAAGGTTTATCTTGTTCCACCTCAGTTACAACGATGGGCTGCCTAATATTTATGTAAGCGACGATGCTATGTTGCCAGGCTTCAAAAGTAAACCACGACGCTGGTTGCCGCACGGGCGAATCATTTACCGCGCAATATAACCTAACTGCTGGTTGAGGTGACGCCGTCTCGTCCCTATTCACGTGATTGCTTCGCAGTTTTTTTTTTGTATATCGTCTACATCACAAGCCAAGCTTTCGTTACATAGACTTCACGGTGGAGCTTCGCAGCGTAACTTATGTATGCACAGGGGGCCACGCCTGGGAGTTTTCTGCCCCTGCTTCGCAAAACTGGGATGATTGGCCATGTACAGCCGACATTGTAAAAATTTCCCCGCATTTCCCCGAGGGGAAGAATGTGAAAGTGCGAATGCAGGAGTTGAATTTGCGAGGTTCGGTAATGTTTGCGAAAGAGAGATCACACACACACACACACACACATAACTACAAAGAAAGAAAGATGCATTTATTCACAGACACCTATTTGTGTTGTCGTTGTACTTGATTGCTAGAGCGGATCTCAGCTTTGAAATTTCGTGTCAGTACTCCTTTAAGCGTGTGCATTAGCCCTTCTCACGCCCGATTCCTGGCCAATCCCCCACGTGGGTATGTGCCATGCACAGACTCCTATTTGTGTTGTCGTCGTACTTGATTGCTAGAGCGGATCTCAGCTTTGAAATTTCGTGTCAGTACTCCTTTAAGCGGGTGCATTAGCCCTTCTCACGCCCGATTCCTGGCCAATCCCCCACGTGGGTATGTGCCATGTCAGCGGCCAGGCAGCGCGCGCCCATCTCCCCCCGCTGCCAAGGAAGACGAAGAGATTCCTGGCCAATCCCCCCCGTGGGTATGTGCCATCTCCCCCCGTTGCCAAGGAAGACGAGGAGCGCGCGCACCCGCAGCTGTTGCTATGTGGACGGACGGCGGTCAACGGAATTCAGGGTCGCTTATAAAGTGCATTCGCACTTAAAACGCTTTCCTGAGCGCAAAGCCACATTTATTGTCACAAGATAAGGTTACAAAGTATCGGCACTCTTTTTTCCGTTTGTTGCGTGCCGCTGCCTTGATTATTTTTCAATTGGCGTCACGTGATATTTGTTCATGCTGCAATGGTCGCCATTTTGTTGTTTATGCGTTTTGATCGGTCAACTCTGGTACGCTTAGCTTTTGTACCTGCTATATGGCTGCGGCAGCAGAAGTGTGTCAGAAGATGCCGTTTTGCTGCATCTTTGGGAGTGTTGTTAACAAAGGACCCGGTCGAATCTAGCGGCGAGGGCAATGAAGCGGCAATCTCGCAACACTGATAAGCACCAAAATGGTTGCCGTTCTGGATTGCCTGCCGCAGTGGCGGTACTCTGACACCTTATCTAGTGACACTAGCTACATCTGTAGGAAGGAAAAAAAGTGAAACATTTTAAGAGTGAAAAAGAGTTAAACTTTTTAAGAGTTGGTGGAACTTTTTGCCTCCTGGCAAGTTTCTTTTGCGGGACCTGGGAAAAGTGAGTTGGGGTCGAAAGTACTGACGTGTAAATTAAAAGTGGTAGGAGAAAGCTTCGTTGAAGTTGCTTTTTTTTTCAGGTGGCGAGCGTCCCCCGAATATGGACCCTCTGCGATCGAAATTCGACGTAGATAAAGTAGAAATGCTTGTGTCTCAGCAACAATGATTCTGGCAGGAAAGCAGCAGCACAGGGTCGGCCGATCATCGAGCGAGAGGGCTTGCGCTGCTTCCGCTTACACGCTAGGCCCAAAAGAAGCCGAGTGTTTGTTCCGGCCTAATTCACTCTCTCGCTGCGACTCTTCGACGGCCAAGAAGATGATTATCGTTCACCCGCCGTTCAGTGCCAAGCCGCTCAACGCACGCTGTGCTGCTCGAGGTTCCGCAGGCGCCTTGATTCGATCGCGTGGAGTAACGTCCGCAACGTATTGTGCACGCGAGAAAGAGTAACCCTGGCCAGCCCCCCACAGCGCGGCTGACGCCTCTCATCGTTTTCCGATAAGAGCTTGCCCCCGTTGGGCTTAGCTCAACGGCGGAGTCGTTCTGTGTACGCACGGAGCAGCCGTGAATGTTTAATGATAGCCAGCTCCCGCCGTTATAGTTACCCTGTTCTTCGCGACACGCGAAAGTGATGGACATGCGTTCCCTTCTTTAGGGTGAGTTCGACAGGGAAAAAAAATAACGTGCGCTGGTCACATTGTTGCCATCGACTTGTTCTTTAACGCTCTGCCAATGTAGCTGGCCAGGTCATTTTAGTAGGAAAAAAGGAGCCCGTAATGCCTAGGCGTATTAAGCGCACCAATTGATTGTCAGGGGCATTTTCTGTGTGCCTGCACGCTAAGCGGGAGTAATGGGACTATTTTTTACGCGCGTCGCACTGAAGCTTTGTTTCGAACCGACATAAAGGACTGTGGGTCAAAGCGGCCCGATCGAATTAACGACAAAGACGCATGCGTTGCCATGTGTCGCGGTTCGTCGTGCACCCGGGATATAATAATAGGCACTTATAGATTGATGTATGATTGTGCTGCTACGACTGTAGGCAACATTGTGAGAATAAAGCTATTGAATAACAAAAAAAAATTACACCCTGTATTCTCCTCCAACGTTGCCGTTAAGTGCGAAGTATATTCTTTGGTTTGAGATAGATATAACAAATGCTTCAAGGACATTGTCCTGTAACTATTCCTGAATCCTTAGAGAGAAATAATCAGTATAGCACGTGTGCATGCGTGTGGATGTGCTGGGTCATGCATATGTGCATGTATGTGTGCACGTGTATGTGCGTACGCGTCTGTAGCGCTTCATACACTAGCAGCAGCTGTAATGACGTACTAGAGCACAGTTGGCGTAGGAGACCAGAAAGCCACTCGTTAAAACCGGGAAAGCTAACCCTAGGACTGCCAACTATCACCGCCACACAGCACCTTTTCCAACTAGGGGTTCATGAACCACAGAGAATAAGCACCATTTGCGTACACATTTTACACACCCTAAGCTACCTGTTTCCTACGGACACAAAACCTACAACAAATTCCAGCCGAAATGCGACAACTGACGACCTTTCCGACAGATAACGACAAATGACGACAGCTGACGATATCCAGAAACATGCATTGAATTTCTAACAATCCTCGCACAGCATCAGTTGAGGCCCTCCGTAGTTCCATAATACCCGACATAGTTCCAACTGACGTCAGCGGTTACACCCCAACACCCAAAGCGAACGCTGTGGCTGTCGTTGGCACGCCGGGTGACACACTCGCATTCTTCACTTTAGCTACTTCGTATGTCACAATAGCACAAAAGATAGCCATAGCCATTGCAACATTCACACGCACGAAATACCTTGTAGTTGTCACCGGCAATGACACCATCTGCCGTCATCTTCTGGAACGAAACGTAAACCAAGCCCCACTCTGCATCTTCAAAACCATTCACCTGCTCCCAGATTTTCCCAGTTCCGCACTTCGGACGCGAGTCCAGGAAGGATTTCAGGCTTTTAACACCGCTTCCTGCACGCCCGAGCACTGTGCATTCCATGAAAAGGACATCAACACGAACAAAGCGTCACGAGTTATCCCCTCCCGCTACGACAACCTACACCAATACCATCTCTTGCACTATACATACCTCCCCCTCTCCCACCCTCCAACACTAATCTCACCAAGGTAATAAGGATGGAGAGAATATCTTTACGTTTTATACAAAGCAACACTTCCCCACGGAAGACGCATCCACTTCATGTTCCCAGCTTAGTTGTCTCCTACATGCACCTTCTGCCCCACACTATCTACAGTGTACCAGACAACACGAGAATGCTCAAAGACCTTACTGCTCCCCCCAGCCATTCTCCCAACCATTAGTACAGTGGCCAGTTCTTGGAGCGGTGATTTCCTAGATGCACCTGGGAGAAACGACTCCAAACACCCCACAACCTCGCTCTATAAAGTTTATTCCTACTCTTCCTAGCTACCCCAGACACGTGAATAATGGAATGTTTCCTAATGAAAACAAAGTAGATCTTTTTTCAACCAAGTTACGTTAATGTTCAATGTTTTTTTTCTTCCATAGAGCTGGTGTAAACCTATAACACACCATGTTCTAGACCTCTTGTTATTATTATTGTGAATTGAGCAGTGTGCTTGTAAGAACATCTTGCAAAGTACGAAGAAAGCATTCGGAGCGAAGAACAACACTATTGTATTATGCTAAAAAAACCCTGTGAATAATGCAGTTTTACATAGAATTTATACAGCAACAATATCGACCTGTTCAAGGCTTACTTCAGGTTGGAATGAATAATAATGTTTCAGAGCTTCACCGAATGTCACTTCACAGTGAAGGTGGGAATACCGTACCGGTGGTGGTAACATCGGATTATACTGTAAGTGGAGAGTTAGAGCGGAGCGGAGAAACGGTCCCGCTACGGTACCCGGTACACCTGCGTATGCGCACAATCAGTTTTTCCGCCTGTGCGCATGCGCAGTAGCGCCATTCGCCTACCGAGTACCGTACCGGGACCGGTTCTTCGCTCTGCTATAACTCTCTGATATCTGCTCACTTCGCGGCAAATGTCGTTGGAAGACGGATGTCTTCTACCGCCTCTCTCACGTAAATGCCTCCCTTCTTTTTCCCGCCCAGCTTTCAAGCTCTTTCCCTCCCGCCTCTCTCCTTCCACGATACGAAGTGGAGTTTTGCCCAGGGCAATTCAAGTTTCCCGCGTTCCACTGGCTGCGCGCCATCTACTGGAACTTTTCTTTACTGTTTCACTTGGAATGCCACCGCCAGGCTAAGGCGCTAGCCCTTTTTGTATTATCTGGTTAAAACATTGTTTTCAACGCGTCCTCTTCATTTCGTATAGCAAAAATCAAGCAGCCATAAATTTTTAGCTAGAACAACACTGCAAATAGCACTTATCTGTTGATATTTTTCCTAAAAAATGTCAAACGTTTTCTATTTCCTGACCTACGTTGACGAGCATGAAGTGAGTTTCCAGACTTAGTGGGTTAAAAAAGCTTTGCCTATACACGTGTTTTGATCGAGTATTCTTTTATCTTTTGGTTCGAAAGCTGAATCGAATGGAGGGACAGACAGACAGACAGACAGACAGACAGACAGACAGACAGACAGACAGACAGACAGACAGACAGACAGACAGACAGATATGCAGTAACACCAAAATTTTCGGGCTTAACTAGCCTAAGAACGACTATCACCTTTAAAATATCTGGAGCTATACTGACGTCTCTAAGATGGAACGAGAGTTAAACGCTTCTACAAGGTTACGCATTGTATTTCCGCTCGAATTTGTTGTAAATTGAACGCTAAGTTCACGGTAAACTGTCTCATGTCCCGCATGCGTATAGGCGCATCTTTCTTGGTTTGGCACCGACAGATTGTTGAGGGCCCAATAATCATTGTCATAATATTTCATGAAGATCATGTGTTTAAATTGCCCCGCCAAAACCGAACGTTTACAGCACGCGTTTCTTTCTCTTGGGGGAAGATGAAGTAAAAGAAAATAGTCGCGTATCTGCTGCTTTCGTTGCAAATGTCGACGAAAGACGATAGTCGACAGGCGCCCCTGCCAAGTATCAAGGCCTCCCTTCTCTTTCCCGCTCACCTCTTGTGCTTTTCCTCTCCTGTCATCCTCCTCCCCGAAAAAAAAACAGACTAGGGGTTTGCTCTAGTGAACTTAGCTTTATCGCGTTCCACTGCTCCTGGAAGCCAGGGCTGCCGTACGGTGGAGACGCGCGTGAATTTCGGCACCCTGCTACAACGTTCACAGATCCACGCTGCCTATACTCTACAAGCGTTCGAAGCGGAATGTGGAATTTATCTAGTGGAACCTTTCGTTGGTATTGCTGTTTGATTTTTTTAAATGCCGCCATGTAGCGCGAGCAACAGCAGCTGACGGTTTCCTTCAGTTCATGTAGTATTTCATTTGCTATCGCAAAAAGCAAGCATTCGTGAATTATTTAATAAAGGAAAACTACAAATATCACTCATGTATTGATTTTCTGCCTTATATTTGCGTAATGTCTTGTTCTTGTTCAACAGTGCGGCCAAGCATGAACATTTACACCGGACTTGGACGTTTCGATTTGGTTGTGGGTATATAAGACTATTGCGCAGCTTCAGTTCACTTTGGCCGGGTGGATGACTCGAGCCGCAGACAAATAGACAGACGTACAAACACACCAAAACTTCTCCGTTTAAGTAGCCCAAGAAAGACTATCGTCTTTAAAAATGATGCAGAAATTGTGGGCATTGTCCAGTAAGGCTTAGCACATTTCTATCGTTCTTCTAGGCACAGAAGGCCCTTGAGGACAGCTTCAGCACTATACGCAAGAGCGCTCCTTGGAAGCTATGTTACCAACGGCTATGCCAGCTGTTTAAACTCAGAGAATACACGCCGCGTTCTTATTCAGCATACACCGAGACATATACCGAGTTGCGTTCACACATAAACCCATTGCTAGCACGCTATGTCACGCTCATAATAACGGCGCAGTGCCGAAGGGTCTTTTCTCATTCTGACGGCGTTCTTTCCCGGCTTACGAGATCTTTTCTATATTATGGAGCAATTCAGATAAATCTTTTCTATTTCTGGCTGTGTCCTCTCTATTCATAGAGTGTGTTTTAGAAAGGATGGTGTCTTTCCTATGCTTAGCCCCGCGTGCGCTCTGCTATTAAAGACAATAGTCTTTCTTTGGGCTAAATGAACATGAATACTTTGGTCTGTCTGTCTGTCTGTCTGTCTGTCTGTCTGTCTGTCTGTCTGTCTGTCTGTCTGTCTGTCTGTCTGTCTGTCTGTCTGTCTGTCTGTCTGTGTCTGTCTGCCTGTCTGCCTGTCTGTCTGTGGACTCATCCACTCTGCTATAAAAACAGATGCGAGGATGCTTGAACACGAAGTATTTTTTTTATTTTTCTCAGTGCTGCCCAACAGAGTTGGGCTTTTACGGGTGGTGCCCTGTGTGTGAGTGAGGGTAGAGCATACAAAAAAGGGTAGTAAATCAAAGAATAGTAAAGAGAATTTTCGGAATGTTTAAAGGGCGTTTCAAAGTACAGTAACCGCTGCCAAGGCCCATACATGCACCAATTATTCAATGCAAAGGAAAATTCAGCCATACTTAAGGCAAAATATACTTACATAACGGTGGGTTCTATAGTTCTCTTAATTAAAAAAACACGTACGCATGGGTTTTCATGAAAAAAATTCAGATATCTACGTGTCATGCAACGTGTGTGGTGCAGAAAAGCATGCGGAAAATCGAAGCGCGATGTGCTATACGAGTAGCCTTGAGGATGGCAACGACCTTCGGAGGGCGCTGTCAAGGAGTCTGGTGAAGTCGTGACGGGAGCAGCCGCAAAAATCAGCAGAAAGTTCAACAGCACGCACACAGAAGGTCTAACTCGGTTTCGCATTCACATTACTAGAAATTTGTAAGCATCTCCTGTAACGTTTGTCGTCCAAAATGGGAAAAGCTCAAAAAACGAGGAATACATGATTAGGCACCATTAAAAATCCCAAGTAATGCTTTTTTACATCGAACGTTATATACGTTCATAACAGATTGATGTGCCAATGGTAGCAACTTCGTCCGAATGGCGCACCCTTCTGCCACCTGGTAGGACTATTCAACAGAACTGATATATCGCAAACACCAGAGGTTAACCTGCACTGCGAAAGGGCTTTAGAGGTTTAGTAATTTAGTAATTTTTAATGGAACTCCCAAAGTTCTTGGCTGGACATTTACTAGTTGATAGCTTCCATGTATGTGCAGACTGCCCGAACGATCCATCAAAATTGAAACTGCATGACTGACTTCCACGGCCACGTAGAGAAAAAAAGCCAAGACAACAGACGACCATTCCAACGGATGTGGAACACCACTGCGTGGTTAGAGGCTCAAAAAATATCTTTTATGGGTGAAGGGGCAGTTCAAAATGTTTAATTTGACGCAGTAAGGTACGTCGGCACTGAAAGTATAGTGTTGTTCACCGAGGCGTCATATGTTAAATCTATGTTACCTGTATTATTGAAAGTGTATGTTCAGTCTTTTTAGTTTCTCTCGTTGTGTTTGATGCCAATTCTGGGGCAGAAACCCTGTCACGCGGCTTTTGTAGTTTTTTGCTCTTGACCTAGCTTTCTTTTCTTTGAATACAAATAAGCCGAATAAACTGAAATTGAAAGATGGAAAGTAATGCGCTTCCAGGTGGGGGCGTAACTTCCAGTGACGTCATCCCACAGGATGAAAAGGGGACGTGTTCAAACAGCAGTGGGTGCGGCCAAAAACACTGTCGGAAAGAGGCTAAAAGGAGCAGCCATGCTCCCAGGCCCCGACAAACGAAGGTTGCAGAGACAGCGTAATGCGGATACATAGAAAGCGTCAGTGTCGCCGCTTTCCCTGTCACAAAAGCTCCCCGTGGAAGCACGCCCTGAGCACCTTTCTGGACCATGGACAACTGAGTGGAGATGGAATTCAAGAGGAAACGGCGACCTTTATCGTTAATGTTAGATTATGAATAACGTAGCTTTTAAGTTTCAATATCTTTTCTCCGGCAAATGGCTGGAATCGTCAATCAGGATTGACTGCCTGCAATTTCAATCGACAAGAGTCCTGCCAAAATAACGAAAGGTTTGCTATTAGCCATGTTTGTTTGAGGTGCTTACTTTCTGGTCTTTATTTTTGTCGATACAGAAGCAGATCTCTTAGCTGGTTTTATTGTTCACCACAGGTAGCAGTTCTCCAGAATGGTATACAGAGCTTGTAACTATTAAATTTGAATTGCTCTGCTCACCGGCGGTTATAGCTTGTTTTTATCCGGGATATTGGCTTTGTGCCTTGCTTCGCAACCAAAAAATGCTCTGCCTATATGCGTGAGGTTCGAAAGGAGACCTGCGCGTAAGCAGGAGACGTCTTTGTCACTATGCACTTAGGGGGACGTTTTGACAGCTTACAATGAGAGCGCTGACAAAAGATGCATAGTGTTGACACAATTAACACGGCATAACTGTACCTAAAATTGGAACCGATTTGTTTCAGTAAGCGGCGCAGAGTAACACAAATTACTTACATGTTTACAGTTTGTATAAGAAGGGTTCGTGGTGTACAGCAGTAATAATTAAAAAAATAGCCTAGGTATTCGCGCGGATGGAAGAAAAACAAAGGCATAAGCGTGGCCCACCTAACAAAAACATCCGTCATATGAAGTTTGTATACACACATGAATATATAATGACTGTCCATCGAGTTCTGCTATCTCTGGGAGTGCATTGCTGCTTGTCAAAGCTTTTCGTATGGGCTCCAACAGTAAATTTGGCTGCACTACCAGGTTGTGCAGCCAGTCGCACTTTCGTATATCCCACCGAACCGTAAATTGTAATTTGCAGTCAGGGTAGATATCGAGATGGTGGGACGTTGAAATAATGTTGTTTTGCACGACTTCACGTACATAATGTTCAGGTTCTCACATTATTTCACTTCGAAAATAGGAGCCTCTTCTGTTCTGACCTTAGACCTGCGAAGAAAAGCACGAAAATTTCTCAGTGACGTTTTCGACAATGCGGGGATGATTAATGACATTACAATTGATAGGCTCCGAGAGAAGAGCGGAAGCTCAGACAAGCGTTGTTCTTGTGGAACGGGACGAGAGCACGTGCTATTTTAATTACTTCGAGGTTCCGCAGCAGAGCCAATCCCGTCGTACTACAAGCTGGCGAGAGACAAAGACTGCGAGTCCCGCGGTTACATTGCGGGCGGCCGGAAGACAGCACGTGCGATGCAGGCACAGCACGAGACCCATGCGTTACGCAAATGCTTCCTCGTCTATGGCGGTTGTCACGCGTTGACATACCTGCCTTGGGTGACAGTTCCTGGAAGATTGGATGCTGTCAGACATTGCGGGGCGTTCGGTGACAAGCTTCAAGTTCGTCGCGCCACTTCCCAGCACGCCACTGTCGAGCACTCGTCTGGGAGGAATACTTTCACTTACGCAAGGTTAGGGCCAAGCACATGACTGTCTGGCTGCGTGCAGTCGCACGAAAAAAATGTAGTCTTCTAGATTACCTTTTATTCTCTATTGAAACCTTGCGTAGTATTCACCGAAGTAGCTGTATAATAGTAACATTATAAAAGCAAAAGATCTCAAGTTCGATCGCGACAACAATCGGCGCTGTATTGATACAAACGAAATGCAGAATCCCTTTTTTTTCTCCGACATTTCGGTGTGCCCTAACGAGAACCAGAGAGTTTAAAATGCGTCGTAGCCGCCTTCTACAGCGCGACTCACACCTGTGGTGCACTAGTAGGGTAGGGTCACAGAAACTAAATGACTTTCATGTCTGCTTTGAAGCTTAAATTTGAGGCTGTAAAGAAATTGTAATGTTTCTAGCACCGGTCTGTCTCTTTGTCTCTTCTTTGTGTTCTTGTGCTTTCATGCACGCCGGCTAATAACGTATAAATTTCACTTAGCATAGACAGACCGATGACTGCCTTAACTTTATAAGTGTTTCATAAGTTGGAACATTTGTTATCATTGTGGAAAATGCTGCTAGATCAAGATGCCCGCCTTTGCAGCAGGATGCGCATTAGTTATAATTATCGTAATCAGCGAGGTTGGTGCTAGATTACAAGGCCCGCCATAGTATCCGTCCGCTCATTACTTAAGACAGAAGTATTTCTGTAACTGTACGCGCAGATAGTTTGTTTTTCGCTTTTCCCAGAAAAAAAGCCACCGCAGCATGGAATAGAGCCCGCAAGCTTGTTCTGAGCCCCTCATTGATTTACTCGCCGAGTTACTCCGGCTGTTAATTTAGGACTGCGATAAACTGTATCGTTTTACCACAAGGGACGCGCCCGTTGCGTATATTTTTGTATGAAAACTTGCTTCCACAATATCACCTGCATTGGTAGGTGTCGCGCATTCGTCGGAGGCTTTCGGTAACTGGGCTTCGCGAGTTATTTAATGCTCAGTTGCGTAGCTGTCCTGGTGTGGAATGAAAAATGAAATTCTGACTGTTTTTTTTCTCCCTGTGTCTATATTGACAATGGCATTTCGGTTATGAAACCAGCCTTGGTATAAATGCACATGTAGAACGTAATGGGGTCGGCACTTAGTAAGCATATTTTTTAGCCAACGTGTTGTTTAGTCAACCTTTATTCAACATCCTCTTCTTTCAACACGCAGCTGCAACTTTGGACAAAACAGCAAAATGGAAACTTGTACTGGCGAGAATAAAGCGTGAACTTTTTTGAGCTGATAAAGTGGTTTCAGTTTCCATTTTGCCGACTTCCGAAAGGCTTTGGCTGAATTTTTTTTTACTTCGCTTATCGTTTCAGCTTCGATACCACTTTAAACAGCCCGCGCTCGTTCTGTTGACGGGAATCCAGCGTGCCCTGATTGACTGCTTTCACTGCGTGGGCGCTGTCGGCTTTATTCGAAGTGGAAGCAGACAAGGAGGCATGTCCAGGCTGTTCGTTGTTGGCCGTGACGCCTGGAACTTGACGGTAATTGTGCGAAACGAAAAGCAGGTGAAGCGACTGAAAGCTTCAATAATAGATATACTCGGTTACAACTCAAGAACGGCACCACCTGTATCACTCCGCCAAAGCGCCGGACCCGTGACGTCAGTGCGCGCGCGTTTTGAAAGGGGTTTGCCATGAATGCGTGATATCATCTGCCTTGTCTCACGCAGTTTGTTTGTCGTCACTGGAGTCGTTTATAAGCATATTAAGTCCAAAATATCACGGGAACGGCTCACGCCATGTTCAAAATATTCCCAGTAACGCCCTACTTGCGCAGCGCGGAGAAACATCCGGCTACGGTAATAAGGCACAACGGCAACTTCCGGTACCGTTCTTCAGTTGTCACCGAGTATAGGTGCGGAAGCGTGGTGCACGACCGCTAGATTATTTGTTGCGGATTGTCACCGAGCACAATGTCTTAAGCACTCCTTTTAATCACCTGCGGTGCTCAATCTAAAACTTTAGGGGTGATTTTGCTAGCATTTCTTGCAGGTCTGGGTGTATTGTTTGCTTTTTCCCGCAATTTACGTTTGCGTACCTAATTAGCGCAGTTTCTTCACAGTTAAGATGTACCGACTGGACCCTATGCAAAGTCTTCTAGCTTCTTTAACCACCATAGCTAAGGTGACCGCTTATAATGTGTATGACTCGCAATAACTGCGCTGCGCAGACAGGTCTAAGAACAGAAAAGAGAAGGCAAGCGCTGCTCCAATTCCCTTTTCTGTTCTTAGTCTCGTCTGCAGTAAGCTATTATCATGCGATTATTAGAATTACAGCGTCTATGTCATCGGCTTCAGTAAGATGGTTAGACTAACTACGGCTTGAGTATTATTTGAAGTAACATATCGAACAACCTAATGATAAGGTATTTCTGGAAAAGAAATATAAACTTTCTCAACGGACAGTCTAGTGAAGGCAATACATAAACATTTTGAGCAAATTATTAGTGTCTGGTATATTACAGACATTAACAAATTTACGTGCGCCAAGGTCCCAGGAACGTCGGTACAAGGCATTGTTGGAGAAGTTGGTGCGTACTTGTCCTAATACTTTGAGCGCGATAAACACAACGACACAAAAAAGAACGACGGGACAAGCGATCCCATTGTTCATCTCCTGTGTCGTTCTGTTTATCGCGCTGTAATTAAAAAAAATAATCCTTGATTTTTTTCGGGCTTAATGTATGATTTGAGATTCATACCAATTTCTTCTGTCAGGGCTCGAGCTCTGAAATTTATGTGCGCCACACACACTGCATTATGTGAGATTAAATCACAAATTGTCAGTGCATCCACGCATTAAGCTCGGCTGAGATCAAGTGCCTCACCGGTAACAAGGACCACCTCTGCTTCCTTCTAAAATTTAACACGCAGCCCCTTACCAACGCAATTATTTTGGTCCGTTCTGTACAGCTTCTGTCCTTTCAATTAAAGACAAGCAGCTATAGCTAGAAGCTCAGCGTGCTTGGAAGTATACGAATTTCTTCAATCTCTCTAATGGATAACGCGGAACAATGGGGAGCTACGCCTAGCAATCTCCACCACGGCGCCAACGAGTAAGGCAGTGCCCGAAGGTCACATGAACAGATTGCCTACAGTTACACAGGCCATAGTCCCGAGTGTGGAAACGCTGGTTGTTTTTTGGTCCCTGCCACTGGCGTAAGCGAGCGAGAGGTGAAAAGGAAGGTGTGAGACTAGGGCCCAGAGGGGTATGAGCTGGCGCTATTTTACGAGGCGTCGAAGTGTGACCACGAGCAGCCGCAGATGTACTGGAGGTTTGACCGGTGGATAAGGCAAGGCACAGAAAAAAAGGGAGAGAGAACTTTGGCTCCGACATTGCAATTCCGCGGCAGCTTACCGTGGCACGGATGTCCAGTGCTCATTAAATGTTTAGAAAAGCTTGCGTGACCGTTAGGGTCCGTTGGCTAGCGGTTCTTCCTATGTCGCCGGTCCACACACTACCTCGCCCTAATCAGAGCTGCTTCCTCCCAGGTGTCCAGTGGCCATTACTTTTCGTTGTCGCCTTACTTTCCTCCAACTTGAACGAGTGAAAAACCGTCCACCCGGTAATTATGGAAATGATTCACCCGGACGCGCTGCGCCTTCATGCAGAACGTTGCACCGCGCTCGTGTTTGTTGTGGCCTCTGCCCGAAGTAGTTCCTCTGGCTAAAGAAGAAACAACCTCGTCATCGCACACCCTGTAAGAGTGATGAAAGAAGCGAACGCAGGCAGGCTTAGCGGAAAAGGGCGCAGCATCAACTGTCGTCAAGGGCACAGCCAGTGAAACATTTCCTTGAACACCTGAGATGGCTGCTGCCAATGCCATATTTCACCGTTAACGATGTGGCTTTCAGTGTCGCATGAAAAATGCCGGCGTGATGTGAGGGCCGTGTGATTCGTTGTAGAAGACAATGACACTCAAATGCGCAGGTCACGGTAGACCGAACTGCTGTGTGATTGCCTTTGCCGAGTTGCCCGCTTTTCTTCCTTTAAAAACAATGCCTGGAACTGCTGTTGCGGGTTGTAAGCGAGCGTATAAGAAGGGTTCTATAGATCGGGCTTGCGAGTTTCGGAATAAGCTGCTTGTTTACGCCATGCGTGTTTCTCACCAAAGCGAAGTTGTACGACATGATTTTACGTGCAGGTGCGCCGGTTACGTGTGACGACTTACACCAGCCAGAGGTGTCGCGCGGGGTGAAAGGCATCGCATTCTCCAGAATCTGTCAATACAATATATTCCGTTTGTGTTTGCAGTGATTTTCATTTGAATGCATTAATGTTGCTTAAAATTCTTATAGGCAATTCTTTTGTGCCCCTCATTTCTACGAATTTCAACTTTGTAAGCTCCTTCTAGCATGCGCAGTAAGTTCGCGCACAGGGTCCTGGACAACGTGGTGAAAGTGAAACCTACACTGAAATCGTAGTGGCCTCTTATTAAAAAAAAAGGTTCTTTCAGAAAAGAAACTGTGTTGATACGAATATGAGAGAATTTAGCGGGAAGATTGAAAAGTTGGTGCAAATGCGGAATTAGCTATAGCCTAACGAGACGAACACTTTACTACTTACGGAAGAGCGCTAAAATCGGACGCACAAAGGACAGAAGACAGTAATGCGCATTTCTTCATTTTTCTTTCTTTGTGTGTCCGATTTCAGCGCTGTATGCGTAATCTGCCATTTACAAACTAGGCCAATAGAATAGTTCAGTCAACACTCGACTCCTCACACCCATTTGCCATCTCTTCTAAAAAGAATGATGTGTTATTGATAACGATGAACAAATCCCCACGTGCTTGTTCAGAAGGGCCCCCGTGTCATACAAAATGCTACTGCCGCAACAAAAAGTTTCAAGGAGTAGGGTTATTTTTTTAATGCTCAACCTTAACAATGGGCAAAAAAAACTGCTTTCGTTTCCGAAGTTTCCAGAGGAATTAAAGAAAGTCATTCGTGCTGATGGAATTGCCCCAGGGAGAAAAAAGCTTCCCTTCAGTGCTATCGGTAAGACCAGTCCAAGCTCTGAACGCATCGCATACGAGTGCACTCGGCCTGCGCTAAGGCCTGGGGTCATATTTTCGAAGGGGCCATTTAGGAATTGGTCAAGTGCTTGAAAGAAGTGCGCTATCTTCACTTCAAAGTTGCAGTTGCAGCGTCCCAGCTTTTTAGAAGCTGGCATGGCTTAGTAGAAGTTGCGGAAAACGCTAGCAAGAAAGAGGGCAAACAAACAATGAGCCCAGGTTCACTGACTTAACGTTCCGAACACTGATGTCAACAGGGAAACTGCCTGGAGTCCTCTAATTGCAAGGCGAATCTTCATTAAACTTCTCAAAGCAACCAGATCGATTCCCGTTCGCGCCAATTCATTTTTGCCGCGTTCCACGGCTAGCGCCCTCTATTAGAGCCTTTCGTTTATTTTGACTTTGAAACTCTGCCACGAGGGAGCACCGCGAGAGCATTTAGTTTTTTTTTCATGGCTTATTTTTAATTTGCTATAGCAGAGATCAAGCAGCCACGTATTTTTAAGTAAAAGAACCACGCAAACATCCCTTATGTACTGATGTCTTCCCGAAATATGCTTAATGCTTTCTTTTTGCTCAACACTGTAGAGAAGTAAACATTGCCACCAGATTTAGTAGTCGAGAAAAGCCTTGCTTGCATAAGCGCCTCTCTCCAGCGTTCATTTACCTTGCTGCATGGGGGCTTGACGCTTGCTCTCCTCGTCGGTAGGCTATGCCCTCCCCGCACCGCTGCGACCGCGTTACCACATTTCATATCATGAAAGCCTCGGCCAAGAACAGAGTCGCTGTTAAATGCGAGTCCTAGTATGGGTCACGTTGCATAGGTGCGCGAAGGCATAGCTCTGGTGCAGCAGCGGCATGTTTCTGTAAGTATTTTCAGCTTCGGCGGAATCAGCACGACAGGTTGCTTTTTCTCCCACCTCCTGGGCCCCCTGGGCCTTAAAGCAGGCCACAAAAAAATAGAAAATAGCATCTGTGACTATAACGTGTAATCAGTGAAACGCGTGGCTGATATGATTGCCGCTTCTGAACCATAGTCGTGGGTTCATTGAGAGGGCTATCGAATTGCAAAATAAGTGCGTTGTTCTTCCTGTCTCCGGCTCAGCCATGCAGGCGTCGTTGTACCGGTGGCGGTCACAGGCCGCCAGAGACTTGCCGAAAAAAACTCTCCCTGTATTAAGCTATTGATAGCTGTCACTGTATAGCAGAGGAAAAAAATTAAAGCCGTTCCATTCAATGTGAAAGCTGCCGGAAGTGCAGAGCAGTGCTTCGCCATAATGGGTGGTGGCGCCGTTATCCGCTCACTGCTGGCACCCATCACACTCTTCGTCGCCCTGTCTCACTCTTCTCTTGATGAATATGCAATTCAAATTTCCCGCCTTTCCAGTGATCGCGCGCCCCCTGCCTGAAACTTCGCCAGCGGGAGTTCTGTTCTTGTTGTGCTTGCTTTAATTTTGTATACTGGAGCTTTTTAGCGTCATTTCAAACGCACCATTTTTTTTCTTGCGCGGCTGGAGCCTCTCTGCGGCATCGAGTACACTCTGGGAGCACAAGGCACACCACAGGGGACGGTCATCTTGCCGCTGTTATTTAACATTGCAATGAAGAAGCTGTCCGAGTAACTCGCACCGAAGCGCTCCCCAGGCAGCACAGGACTGTTCAGCCTAACTCAAGCCGGTATACTTTGGCTGGACCACGATCATTACTGCTACCGATGCAATTGCATGTTTTAATGAATAACGGTGCTGAATTATAAATACCTGGTGCCAAATAGCAGCGGCTTTCGATTCGCCGCACGCGAGCTACAGCCGTCTTGAGACCGCTACTTTGAAGAGGGTTCTTCCGTTTATTTCGTTTGTTAGATAAAACTTCGTCTAGTATCCAAAGTCCCTCTTTTTCTTATCTGCGTGGCATCACCATGGCTAGTTCATGATCCGCAAACAGTGCTTTCACGATTTACACACTTTTTGAAATGGTTTTATGGGCACGATGATTAAGCGCTTGACTCACATCTTTTTTTTTGTACTTGAGCATGTGTCATTGACATGGAGTTGCTGAAAAACGGTGACAGTATGGGGAGGTCATTGTGTTCAGTGATGCCAGCTGTTCCCTGTAGACACATGTGTCTGCAAGTCGTCAACGGAACAGCTTGGCTGCGGATACAGTGTGTCGTTGATCTGAGTCACCCGTAGGTGTTTCGTGGACCTCTCGGAATTACGCATCGTATTGCGCACGCCTAGTGGAAAGAAGTTTTTGCCATTTTATGAGTCGGAAAGAACCGCTCTATAGGTTCAAAGCAGCTGTTAGAAGATAACAGCGGGGTATGGGCAAAGTTGGGGGACGGCAATTTTACAAATTCCAATATACAAAAAGGTACCAAGCAGTTAAACGATGAACCGCTGAACACCTAATAGAGTTCATATGAACAAAGGAGGAGATGAATAAGGGATGATTATGGAGTTAAATGTTTGTTAAAAGCTAATAGTGGAAACACGATGAATTACATGGCTACCCACCCCTGTGGCTCACTGGCTTAAGTGTGTCGCTAATGAGCCAAAGGACGCTGGTTGCACACCACCCGTATGGGCCATTCTTCTGATGAAGTGAATAAACAACAACAAAAAAAAAAAAAAAAAACGTCCGTGCGCGGACATTTCACGACGCTTTAATGATCTCCAGGAGCTGAAAATGACTCTTTTACCCTTTCGCTATTCTGTGCGTCACAACCAAGGTGTAGTTTCTGTGCGTAAAACACCGAAACTGGCATTATATACTTTAACGCATGCAATTTAATAATAAAATATATTCGTAACGCACTATTCCGGCAATGGAAAGTACAAAACCCACTGGCAACACAGCTTGCTATGTCCACGCATATTCCGAAGGGTGGGTTCGTAAGTAAGAAACTCCTAGCAGTGTGAGAAATTATCGAGTTCCTATAAGCAGAACCAACATGCAACACATAGTACTCTTTATCTGAGCCTGTATTACATCCCATTATACTCATGTTTCTCAGCCTCAAAGAAAAAACTCTTTTCAAACTTTGTTATAGCGTTGCTTTGCGGTGCTCTAGATCAAGAACCAACCAGCTGAACATTGTCACATTTTGAAGAAACCTTAAGACGCGTTCGAGTCGCAGCAGCATACCGTCGACAGAATCTGAAAAATAATCACCTGTTTAAAGTCTAAATCTTGATTCCTTCCAACGTGCATTAGAATGAGATAAATAGTGTACACAATACCTCGGAGGCGGAAGCGTTAATTGATTTTTCTGTACATTAGAACATCTAAACAATTCCTGATGTTGGGCATGGTAGTTAACCTGTTTTTCGTACTTTAGAAGTTTTTATAAACACCCGTGTTAGATGTTAAGATGTTGTAAAATTTCGGAACTAATGCATACGACCCAGCAGTTGGAATCACTTCCCAGCTGTTACTGCACAATAGATATACTTTCCAAAGGCCTTGGTGTAAAGGTGTTTGTTTTGAGTAATCATAGCTGCGCAATGTCAAAAACAGATGTTTCACGGGAGGCGTAAAAAAAAAAAAACAATCGTTGGTGGTAAAACGTTTTTTGTGAATACAATATTCTGTGAAGCGATAATGTCAAAACGTAGTAGTAATAATGAAGATTTTAGCATTAGTGAAAACCGCAGATAGCTAAATATAGTCAGTGTCACTGCACCACGGCCATCATTTCACTGCAGCTGTAGTAACAGGCCGGGCATTCCGATTTGGTAGAGCTTTCCCTTTGAAGTTTGTCGGCTGGTTGCGCCCGGACGATCCACCGCAGGCGGCTGCCGTCCCTACGGCGCCGGTTTGGGAGGCAGGCTAGACAAAGGCAAATGACGCAAACCTCCAAATGGGTTTACTTCGAGAGCCGCCCTGGCGCTCCCGTTTTCTGCGTCCTCGACGGGTTCAGCGTTGCTTGAGCCGCCGGAGTCAATCAACTCCGGTGCATGTCGGTAAGCCCATGCTAGAAAGGGGAACCAGTATCCGCTCGACGCTGTAGACGGGTCGCGCCGAGATTTGTGGCTGAAGTCCCGCCTCCGCGCCAGTGTATTCCTGAGCGCCGTGCTCCAGCGCGCCGAAGCGGTGGCGCCATCTCACGGGGCGTAAGTCAACCCGCCGTCATTGCTGCGTCGTCTCGGAGCACCTGAGGCGTATCGTCTGCTAACCGCGTAGTGAGTCGAGATCGGCCGGGAGTTTCCACAGTTCACACAAGCTCGTGCGCCCATTTTAGGAAACAAAATACTGATAATCGGATGACGCGTTTGCTGGGTGATGTTGCGCTATGACATATTCCCTATCCATTTCCTGCAAAGAATCAGTTCAATATTGATGAAAACGATTTACTGCGCAACTGTTTCGCGCAAGGAAGCAATACAAGGTCGCCCTCGAACGCCTACATCTGCGCGACATTGTATCTGCGTACTCGTACACAGAGCTGGTTTTATAATTATTTGCAGAACAAGTTCCTACCACTTTTAGCGATTGCGCCCTAGGATATTTCAACAAGGGAACACCGTGCAGGTTACGCACGTTGATTTTCCGCTCCCCTTTAACAGCAGAGCTGTTAGGCCGACACAAATTCGTCCGACGTGGACAGAAAACCGCCAGCGCACTTGAGCGCATGCGTCGCGGTGACCACCCGGTGTCCCCTGCGCGATCCATCAGGCAGCACCTTCACGCAGTGGCTTTAGAAAAAAATAAATACCGAGCGCGCGTGAGCGCGTGCTTCGCGGCGACCGCCCGGCGACATCCAGGTTTGGCGTGGCCTTACGCCACCTGAGGACCTCCTGCCTTCGTTGTCCTCCGCGTCGCGTATAGTGACCGGCGCGCCACGGATCCGGCACGCCGAAGACGATGACAACGAATCTGCAAGGCATTTCTTCCCCATCCGTAGGCGGCCACTGGTCCAGCTGGCGAAGAAGTGGACGTCTACCGAAGCAAGGACGCGCTACATGAGAATTTGCCCTACGCGGCTGTGCCTTCTGAAGACGACTACGAAATGGGTGAGGACGATTGCTGCTGAATAAAACAGTGTACATATTTTAGTGGTCTTTGCCTAAGGGTTACAGATGTGATACAAGCGTCTTGGATTAGGAGGTACACTAGAGTGGTAGGCCTTCTGGCTCTAATTTAGAGGCAGAAGTGTAGTTGGGCAGGCCGTGTAGTGCGATGAACTGGGCACCAGTGGATCCAAGGGTTATGGAGTGTCAACTGTAAGACGGGACTAAAAGAAGGTGAAGGCCAATAACTCGATGGAGCGACGAAATAAGGAAATTGGCTGGCAAATAACGGATTCGAACAGTGCAGCATTGGAGTAGTTGTAAGGGAAAGAGAGAGGCCTTCACCCGGAAGTGAAGACAGAATAGTCAGATAACGGTGATTAGGATGTTCATGGGTTTCCTCCTAAAATGCAAAGGGAGTGTCAGGTGGCCAGGAGGTTTTTACGAGTCCCCCAGCATTTTGCAGAGAAAGCCTTGGTGCCTCAATAGTTAAAACATCACCGAACCAACCAATTAAACATCGCTTTCTCTCTGAGGTGTCCCTATGAGACAGTAAGAAAAAATGTCTAAGTATACCTGCTCGTTTTGCTGCAAATGTTGTCGAAAAACAAGAGTTTTTTGATGCCCCTGCTGCCTAGCACCGTCTTCTGTGCCCCACCTACTCCTCACGCTTTTCCCTGAACCTCTCGCTCCTGCAGTGATGAATGTAATGGAGGTTTTTTCAATACTATTCGATTTGCGCACATTAGGGAGCAGGAATGCCGCATGTAGGCTCTCTAGCCCACATCCACACTGCTCGGGCCACATCTATTGGCCTCTTTTGTTGCGTTTAAGCTTTGCTCAGCTTGAGATGGTCTCTTTTGGTGTTCCCTTTTCTCTCGCGTCTCATTGGCACTGTTTGTAACGTGTTGTTGCTATTTTGTGGGCTATGGTAAAAACCAATCCGACGTGTATTCTTACTGAAAAGGACACTGGTACTCTTGGTAATATATTTATATCTTTCTTCAAATATGCCGGAGGTTTATTGTGCGCGGGATAACGTGGAAATGTATGTCATTTCTGCGGTTTTGGCCGATTGGAACGGTTTAGACTAATCATATGTCGGGTTCAAGCGTTTTTTAAAGCGAAGCTTGCAATGGTTCACTGATACCGCTCGATGTCGCGCCAGAACGCACTGCCGGAAAGCCAACTTTGCAAAATGGAGAAGTGTTGTAAGCTGGGCAAGTTGGTACTGTTCCATGACGGCTAATAGCGCGAAACAGGACGAAAACACAAAAAGGGGGAGACAGCGCTTATTTGCGTCATCCTATTTTCGTGTTCTCGTCCTGTTTCACTCTGGTAGCCGCCATTTACACGATGCGTTTTACAAACCGATGATGATGATAAGCGGAGGCACATCAAGGTCGTCAAAAAAAAAAATCCAAACTTCCCGTGGTTGAAATTTAACCTGGGTCCCTCGCGTTATAAAGCCTACGCCTTTCTGACTGCGCCATTCTGACATGGTCGAAGCAGCTACGAGTTCTAACCCTCTTTCTTTTAAGAAAGGGGCTATGATTTTAAATGAAAACTTTCTAGCCGCGCAATTGACACGAGTGACAGATGGACACAAGGACAAGGCAAAATTTCGCCTTTAGGTTGGCCAAGGAGGACTATCGCCTTTCTAACACAGAGGATTCTGTAGAGCTTGAAGGACTTGCTGCGTGAAAAAAAAAAAAAAAACATATGCAAATGAAAAGTGGTTCCAATAATTAAGCGTTTCCAGGACCTTTTGATTTACCATTTACTGTACTCAGTGGGTGAAAACTACCATGGAACTATCCAAGGTTACAGCGTATTTGTGCAAAATTTGTATTGATAGCAGACGACGCAGTACTTGTCAAACTGTCAAGTCGGGTTAACAACCGATGAAGCCACGAGCAATTGTGAGTGGAAGTGCATAAAGTGAACGCAGCTGGATCATATGAAGGCATTGCTATGTAAAAAAGACGTTACACTCTTTGACTAAGCGCATTCTCGCGGCGTGAGCAGCCACATGGCGGTGCGTCATTGGGCTGGACATATTTTCGCGTTCTGGTTCTACCGGCGTATACGATGAGTTGACTAGCATCTGTAACCTCTAGTTCGGCGGTTTATTCGTTTAGTCATGTTGAAATAAAGCGGGAAAAAACAACGACAACCAAGAGGGACAAAAAATCACGCCATATCCACGGAATGAATGATGATAAGTGGGGCGAAGCTCGAGAGGGGGAGATCATCGGTAAACGTAACTCTCCCGTGAAAGTTCGCCCATTACATCATTAAGAAAGACGTAAGACTGTGAGCGTGCATTGTACAAATCAACTTTTATTTTCGGAGTTAATGCTCCCAGGCCCAGACCTGGTGAAAGACCCCGCGCCATCGAGGACTACCCCGCACCACCACCACAATTTGTCAAGTAGGATGGGACGCAACGGTAAAGAAAGAACTTATATTTAGGGCGAACTTGTGCCCGAACAAGACGAGTGGAAACGAGCAAAGGTCCTTGCGTCTCGTTCGATCTCCGAGAACGACTGCCTGCGTTCGTGTCGTGATCTCTTGCGTGATCTCCCCCTCGCAGTGCACGTGCGCTCGCGCCTCCGTTGGCGAACACAGACAAGCTCGCGCTCCCGGTGCCGAGATGGCGCTGCTGGGTGCAGACGGTTCTTGCGCGTGCAACGCGGCCCACTTTGCGACATCTCCGAAAGCATGCGGCGGTCACGTAACACGAGACACAAGGGATGGACAGACCCATGACTTAAGGAGCTTCGCCCCTAAAACAACCGGACGGAGCACTTCCATCAATCAAACTTATACTGAAGCACACGAAAATATATACATAAGATACTGCATAACTTAGGCCAGGCACGAGCGAACCTTCAAGTAACGTCGAGATATTCAAGATACCGCAACAAATCCCGTACCACCTCTAATAGTCTTTGGTTGGAACCAGTGTTTAAAACGCTACACCAGGGAAGAATCCAGACACGGACGGCACGGAACGGCACAAAGCCGTCCGTGTCTGCATTCTTCCCTCGTGTAGAGTCTTAAACACTGGTTCCAACCAGACTATGAACCGACTGACCCAGCTTTCTACCTTAGTCATCTCTACTAACGTAAAACCTGGGGACGGGTGAAGCATGCAGTGTATAAGTGTATTACTGGCGCCTTGGAGTTTTTGCCCCATAGAGTTGAAAACTTTAAGGGGTAGAGGCATACAACTTTGCTATAAAAATCTCGTGTCTTAGAAGCACGCAGCTCTCTAGCGCGAGGGACAACGAGTGCCCCGGTGTTTTTTTAGTACGGGTTATGTTGCAGCGCGAGGCGTAAGTGATTTTCCCGGTGTTTTAGTGCCGTGACTACACGAGGCGAACGACGATTACGAGGACGACGACGACGACAGGAGACGCCAACAGCCCCAGCCGCTAAGGGGCTTCGCAGCTCAAAATGAGTGACAAGTGTGGCAGTACGCCCTCCGTATTTGTGTATAACCTTGAATTTGACTATCTGGACGTTACTTAAAAGAATGGGAGGCTTAGCGCAAAAAAGACGACGATGATGGCGGACGAAACATGCGCTGTCTTTTCTGCCACTGTCCTCGTCTTTTTTTGCGCTAAGCCTCCCATTCAGTATGTACAAACTAGCCCAGCAGCACGTTTTATTGAATTACTTAAAAGAAGGTTCGCTCGTGCCTGGCTTAAGTTATGCAGTACCTTATTTTGTGTGTTATGTCTTTTCTTCTTGCGTATATTTTCGTGTTTTTCTATAAAAGTTTAGTTAATAGTACCGCTCCACCATCCCACTGCATACGTTCCTCCTGTTTGTCGTTGTTTTTCGCGGTTTCTTTTTACCATGCACCCTTGCCAGCTCACCCAGCTTTCTTTGTTACCTTTATTCATGATTGTTGTTGTAAGGGCTGGCTGTTAAGTCTGGCCTTACAGCCGAAGTTAACCTCCTTCTTTTTTGTACTAATTGGTGGACGCTGTTCGCATCCCGTAGGGCACGCACTAGCTACAGTGTGTACCCTACTGGTGCTGGTAATACGATATAATCTCAATCGACATGTCTCCTGTAAGCAAAAAATACTGTACTGTAAGTACTTTAAGTACTGTAAGCAAAAAATAAGGATGAGGGCTCATATTAACAAAGTTTGCGCCTACTCGGGCGATCAAGCCGAGAGAGCTTTTAGCCACGCACACTGTACATACCCGATGCGAGGTTGAGTCGCACGTCGCTCGAGAAAGATAACCCAGAGCATGGAAAGCACTGTCCACCCTCAGAAACACAACGTCGCATTTCACCGCGAACGCGCCAACAACAACAACAACAACACACACACACACACACACACACACACACACACACACACACACACACACACACACACACACACACACACACACACACACACACACACACACACACACACACACACACACACACACACACACACACACACACACACACACACACACACACACACACGCGCGCGCGCACACGCACGCACACACACACACACACACTCACACACACACACACGCGCACACGCACACACACACACCGCTTCGGTCGCTGGCCTGGCTGCAAAGCTTCGTTCGGGAAGTCGGCGATGTCACGACGGTACGGAGCTGCGCGAGGGGCGGTGTGCTAAGCACTCGACGTATTTAAAAACACCGGGGAAAAGAGCTTGGTTCATCGGGAGCAAATTACTGTCGACAGAAAAGCGGAATCGTGGATGCTTGCAGGGCTACTTGCCGCCATGTTGGAAACGCAAGTGGCCTCACGTACGCACGCTATTTTGCTGAAATAGCGTCCGCACGGCTTCTGTTCGCTAAACGCAGAAGCAGCTTAACGCACGGCTCATGCGCAGTGAGAACGACGCAAAGAAATAGCGTTCGCTAACTGTTTGCGTACAGTTGCGCACGTTATTCTAAAACTCTCTAGTAACTAGGGGCCGCCAATAATTATTTTTGGGTTCACATAATGCATTAAGCTTACGTGGCTTCGATGACTGCTGTAGCTCACTCACCATGGCGATCACCGATTTTCCCCTCAAGAGTTTTACGTGGGACAAACCAGGAAACCCGTTTATTCGTCAGTGACGGTTCATATGTCAAACGCAGGCGCAATAGAAAAATTCTGTTAATAAAGTGCGACAGGGCCTTCATATTTCCACGTCGGAATTCTTGTATTGCATTTTTTCAGGCGTGAAGTAGTGACAGGCGTGGATGTGGGACAGGCGAGGTATGATTATTTTTGGTATAAATTGCTTGCTTTTCTGTTCAATACATTCCGTTGTAAGTCTGCGCATCGTCCTTTGCCTTTTTTGTGTTTCAAAAGTTTAACGATTTTTCTAGTTCATGTAGATCCCTACAGTATGAATCCAGTTTTCTCTTCTTACGTATGACCCACCGCGGTGGCTCAGTGGCTAAGGCTTTGCGCTGCTGAGCCTGAGGTCGCGGGTTCGATTCCCGGCCGCGGCGGCCGCTTTTCTGATGGAGGCGAAAAGCAGAAACGCTCGTGTGTACGAGATTTCGGCACACGTTAAAGATCCCCAGGTGGTCAAAATTAATCCGGAGCCCTCCACTACGGCGTGCCGCATCGTCTGCGTTGCGTCGGCGCGTTAAACCCTACAATCAATCAATCAATCAATCAATCAATCAATCAATCAATCAATCAATCAATCAATCAATCAATCAATCAATCAATCAATCAATCAATCAATCAATCAATCAATCTTCTTTTGTATGAGCTTCTAAATACGTCGATCTAGCATTGCACTTGTGCATAATAGTGATGCCGACTTTTAAAGAGGTTCGGCTTGTAAGAGATCACCACCACCACCACCACCATCATCATCATCCTCATCATACTATTTACACCCACTGCAAGGCGAAGGCCTCTCCCATACATCTCCAAGGGAAAGATACATGTGGCCATATCCAGGCATTTTATAAAAGGCCCTTGGTCCATCATGCTTTGACATCTAACTTCTTTCATTTCCCGCAAAAATGCCCTGCCAGCAATGCACCTGTGTATAGGAGTGAAGCCGAACCTAAATAGGCTACATGTATTGCGCTATATACAGATACACGGGTTTTATTAAGGTGTTCATTATAAGGCCCGTGGGCCTTTTTCATAAATCTCTCTAATACTTCAAGAAAACGTATTCCCAGAAGAGGAATTGAGTGTTGCAGTGAATACGACTTTAAAGAAGCTACGTATTTGGTGCATTAGAGAGATTTGTTAAAAGCCCCTACCACCTTGCCACTTCTGGCAACTTATACAGGAGCCTATATAGCACCCACAAAAAAAAAATCTCTCCAGCATTGAATTTGTTTGTAACAGTGAAACGTTCCCGACGTATATCGGTAAGCCTAAGCATCGTTAAATATGTTTAGCGTAAAAACCAAAGACGGTTCACATGAAAGGAGACAGGACAAGCATTAACTTTCAACTGAACTTTGATCATTGTCGGATACCCACCGTGGTGGCTCAGTGGCTAAGGCTTTGTGCTGCTGAGCACAAGGACAAGGGTTCGATTCCAGGCCGTTGTGGCCGCGTTTCTCATCGAGGTGAAAAGCAAAAACGCCCGTGTGTACGAGATTTTTGCGCACGTTAAACATCCCCAGCTGGTAAAAATTAATCCGGAGGACTTCACTGCGGCCCGCCTCATCGCCTGCGCTGCGTCAGCGTGTTGAACCCAACGATCAATCAATCATTGTCGAAGCAGGTAAATATAGAACTGGGGCATGCGCAGCATGCGGCACAGTACGGTATTACAAGTGCGCATATGTGTTACTCAAACGAAATGCTCGAAAAAAAAAATTCTGAGTTAAACATGGACACCGACGTATCACTGATACAAGTATCGCCTTCTTGCTTGATATGCTTCCAACATTTCCCGTGCTGTCCCATCTCCGCCCCTACCCAGAATCTTAATCTCACTCAGAAGTGGCTCGCACTTGCAGGCACCGCAATGCACGGACACATGCGCATTTTCTTTATTTTTTGTCGACAATTCATGTTGCCGTGCTCGCTCGACGATACATCGACCGGTCTGGCCAACATAGACCTCCGCATGAACCAACTAGCCCCCAACAAGTCCTGTTACATTAAAAGCCTAAGCATTCATTTGAAAAATCTTGCTTGAGAGTTTCTACAATTTTTTTTTCCTTGTCACGTTTTCTCCCTTCTTCATTTCTTTCGTGTGTCCGGTTCCCTCTCACGGGAAATCCAGTGTATGTCACGGCAGTGACGCAAAGCCTTCCAACGTCTCAGTCACAGCTCCATTTTCTCGCACACTAAAACCTGGCTTTCAGCAATGATATATATTTTGTTCCAAGAATTGTCGTAAATACATCCTTGTGATTTTAATATAGTGTTTCTTTCTTTAGGTTCCAATTATCTGGAATTCGCCCAGAAGTCTCGACAGAGTCCATTCCCCGGTCGCGGTTTCAGTGCTGGTCATTGTTCCTGTGTGTGAACACACGGTTCTAAAAAGAATACCCTTTGTAGTAGGAATGTCACCGGTCCGCATAAGGCCTCTTGAAAGCATGGGCGGTGGGCCCATATGACCCCCAGTAACCTCGTTGCTACGCTTGTTTCCAAACCTGTGCTTAATTTTTATTTCGTTCTTGCTATGACATGTAGCGGGTCCCTCAGAGTGAACTTTCGGTTAACCTGATTTGCAGGGCAGAAGTCTGGCGGCGTAAACTAAACCATTTTCTTGAGTAGGAGGAAGTGACTTCATTTTGTCCAGAGGAAAGGCCCAGTTATGGCCGGTGTGGTTCAGACGACGGCCAGGATGTCTTGGCTCCTAGCGGCGTCTTCGACCCTCTTGAAGGCCCACTGATGGATGGCAGGGTCCTCGCCAAGCAGCACGGTCTCCCACTGCTCTTTGGAGTTGATAATAAACCACTTTGTGTGGTTTTACCCAACGAAAGCCGAGCCGCTTGACTTTAGTGTTGATAGCGTTAAGAGGAAGATCGCGTTCTTTATCTTATCACCTATTTGATTGGACGTTGATATTGCCTCGTTTCCACGGCGTATCTAACCTGCTTTTTATTTGTTCTCTTAAGGTCCAATGAAAACGTCGGTGGTATTTTTGGTTTTGAATTTCGCACTCATGTTATTGCCTGAAATTCCCTTGAGATTTCATTTACGCTACACAATGTTTGCAAAGTACGAGTTCTGTTTGTAATGCTATCAGCTTGAAAATGAATGACTACAGATACTCATCGTTCTTGCCCTTTGTTGCACCAGAAATCTTTTTAGCAGCTGTGGGCGGTCACACCGTAGTCGAGAACGGCTTATGAAACGGCTCCAATCCACGCAGTGAAGATGGTTGGAAAGCAAAGCTTTAAAAGACATCCACAACAATTTCCCATGCGACGTCCCTTGAATTCACACACGTGGCTCTACAAAGAGTGAAACCAGAGATTCTTGCAGCCGTTACCTGGAATTCGCCGAGGCGGCGTCCCGAACGCAGCAGCGTCGGCTACGGCCGGGCTAGAGCGGCGGACTCCGCCACTGTAGCCCGCGGCCGCGTGTCGGCAGAAATAAAACGGAAAGGAGCGTCTTTCGAAGTGTAAGACTGCGGAACCCAGCCATCCTAATGTGCTAGCTCGGGGCTACACCCCCGCGCGACACAAGCGCAGACGCCGAAACAATTCGGCATGTGAGCTTAGTCATTCCAATTTTTTAGCGATTTAAACTTGTTAGTTTGGTAAGTTTGAGAATTGCGAGAAAGCTCAGGGAACGGGTATAATCGCTATTTATCGGAACCACTTGCTCCTTTCGACTTTTGCAATACCGCTTAAAACACAACCGAATTAGTATTCACCAATTTAGAAAACGGAGTCCCATTCATGGCAAGCAGCGCGCAAAAGGTAGCGTTTCTCTAGCGGGCAAATGTCTGTATGTGGTCTCTATATTTTCTTTTTCCGCCCAGCAAACCAATCCTTAACCTATCTTTGCCGCACGACCTCCGCCGGGTCCGAGTTACCCAGGAGGTGCTGTCGAACAAGTTAATCAAGCTGTGCGAAGGAAGCGCACAATAGACGCGAAGATGCAGCACAACGGGCCCTAAACAACCGTAGCTAAAGCAGGCGACAAAGCCGTCCCGCCGAAGCGCCCGCCGGTGTGAGCAGGCACCTGCGCGCGGGGCACGCTGGGTAATGGCGCCCATTCGCCGCGCTATCTACACTGGGTAATGGCGCCCATTCGCCGCGCTATCTATCCGTGATTTAAAAGATCCCTTCCCCTCCGCAGCCGCTTTGGGAGTTTCTTGTCGCGCACGCCACGAAAGAACCGTTGCCTGGTAGAGGCAGGAAGCTTTGCTTTAAAATCGGGTGGTAAAATTGACTCAGGTAGTTAAGATAGACCTCATTTATAAAATATAAATTGCACTTATGACTATGAAAGCGTGCACGACCAGTCATTCGTTAGCCACCAGGGAGAATTGCACTTTCTACTTTGACAAGGAGATGGATGACTGGCTCACACTCGCGCTGTCCCTACTCGAAAGAAGACAGAACGTTCGACACAGCTACATTGTGGGCTTATCTTAACATCTGGGCGAAAGAGGAGCCTTGTTTTAGACATTTAGCATGAAGCCGCATTGGACATAACGCACGGCAAGCCGCGAAGCAAAGCACACTCTGCTAGCCTCTTGCAAAGAAGCGCTTTGTTTGCATCATGCATGCTACGTTTGAGTTAATGCAGAGTATTGAATTCTTCCTGATGGTCTTACAAAGCCTTCATTGTGCGGTAGATAGAAAAAAAAGAGGTGCTCTTATTGTGATCAGCAGGATTTCTATGTACGGCATGCGTGCCATATATACAAATCCTACTGACCGCAATAGACAGATGAGTACGTGAGCACTTTCTTACACACCTGCTGGGATTGTGGGCGCGGAAAGATCAAGCATGACTGACAAATAAAAGTATGTGCCAATTTGACTTCAAAATTTTTAAACTGTTTCCATTGTCCCGTCTTTCGCCTTTTCGAACTACCGTGTGTAATTCGCCAATGATGCTAGGTAACCACATGTCCTTCCCATGTCCCATTTAACCATATACGGTAATTGTTGAATGTATACACAGGTAACATGTAAAGCGCAAGGAGGAATGAAGTGACGACATCGGGCTCATCCTGGTACATTTTTATCGCTGTGCGTTCTTCGCTACATGTATTTCAATGTGTAAAGCAGCTTGCTCGGAAACGAGTTTTGTTGTTGATATCCCGCTCCATGAGATTGGTCCCCGACTTGAAATCTCACTTTAACGGTAAAACATGCCGTGCGCGCAAATGAACAACAGGCAAAGATTTCGGGTACAGCTTAGTTGATGTTAAGAGAGGAACGAACTAGGGCAGCTTTTCAGTAGCAGGCCCATATTGAAGCCACGGCTACGTAAAATCAATTAGGAAGGCTAGTTGAAAGCTCACTAACTGCGCGCTGCTTCAAACTGTAGAGAATAAAAAAGCAATTTTCAGGGGACTAGCCACGAATGGTCTGATTTTCGGTGCTGAGGGAATCATGATACGACAGTAATTATTAAAAGGCGTATTCGTACACGCGATAGTTGGAAGCGCGGACTTCTTGTTTTTAGTGGGGGCAAGGGGTGTCGGATTACCCTTTTAATGCGATATCGTTATCCTGCTCATTCTGTGATTTTTCCGTGCCGGCTAGCCGTCCGCAATCATCCGTGCTCACCAAACGCCAGCGGAGCCACGTCATCCATGTTAACAGGAAACTACAACTGAGGCATCTAAATACGAGGGTGGCGCCGGAATCGGGTAAGGAGAAGCGGTAACCAGATTGTGGTAAGGGGCAGAATAATACTACCGCCGAGACTAAAGAAAATATACGTGATTTTAGCACTGACCACGCCTGCGGAGTGGATTCTTTATGCTCGGCAGACGCTGTCGCCGGCCGTGCCCGCAACTTACTCCACCACCAAAGCGACTTTCCGACTGACATTGATGCCAGCGCGGAGATTTTGTCACGCGCCTAAAAAAGGGGGCAAAAGATTAATACCAGGCTCTCAAAAACCAAGGAAAACCTATATTACACATCGAAACGAAATAAAATATGTACAAATAATAAGTGAAAGCGAGTATATTGCATTACAACAGAAGAATTTACAATATTCTTAAAAGATATTGCGGCCCCGTCACCGCCGACACCTGTCAGGCAGAAGATAAATTGCGCCACGGGGCCAAATGAAAACAAAACACCTTAGTTGGCCGCGTGGCGCAATTCGTATTTTGCCGGACCGGTTGCGTCAGTTCGACGGTGTTACGCGTCACCTTGGCTGGGACAAAAGAGCGAATTCTAGACACAGCGAGATCGAGTATAAAAGTGACTTTAAGGTAGGTGAAGGAATAGAGGAGGTAGGAAAAATAGAGAATACAAGTGTTGGAAAAACGTACGAAAAACCACAAATGTTCTTTCAGTCCATACACTACTGTCCTCACGGTCTATCCCTATTGGTTATTAAAGGCTCTTTTCATACTACACTTTTTCTTGCTTCGCTGCCGCCGGATCGTTGCGGCAGTCGGGTGTCCAGTGCCACTGAGATTGTATCCGTGAGTAGCGGGGCCAGCGGGGCGAAGCCGCTGTTGTCCAGGCGCACTGGTGTCGACTGCTTGAGGAGGCCAGCGAGGCAGCGCCGCTGGTGCCCTGCTGGTTCCTAGGCCTGAAAACCAGCCTTCTCCGGTCGTCTCGAACCATGAACTCTCCTTCCACCTGTTCCTCATCTCCCTTCTCCTTCTTTCCTCTTATTTCTCCGCCAGCTTCTAGAAATTTCTGGCTTCTCTCCCTCTTTTTTTTTGTCGTCGAACTCTTCTTCGCACCATGGTTCCGGACAGCCGGATATCATATGGCTTGCCTTATCAGAAACTTACTGGCACTAAAGAAAGCCAAATAAACACTATTATCAGGGCAGAAGATAGGACAGCCCGCAACCTCCAAATTTCCATAACCCCCGTAAAATTGCTTAAACTATGTGTGAAAATACCTTTGATGAAATTCGAAAGGCTGCTCTCCTAGCACTAAAGGAACGACAGGGAAAGCAGAATTGGGACCGGCCATTCCATAGAATGTCACCACACCTTCAGACAAACCGCTGGAGGCCATAATTAATGCGTCACCAATCCAGCGGCTCTTCATAAGGACCCTTTCCCTACCGAAAAAACATAGATCCCAAATCTACACAATGACAGGTGACTAGGTGGAATCAAATTCGCTAGAGTAAAGAACAAAACTATCAAAACACGGTGTACGCTGATGCCGGGTCGATCGACCGTACTAAAGTAGCAATTTTCGTAGTGGACTACTGCGGCAACTGCTATGCCATCATTACCCTTATATACAATATAACGGAAAAATCGGAAGTCGAGTGCTTCGTCTGGACGATTCGAACACGTACGACCCATACCAGCTGTTCCAGGTGGGGCGTCGGTTTCTGCACACGACATTTGTCAGAACGCCATTGGTCAGATTCCACCCAAGTGCAACTACGTCACGATTGAGATGGACGCGAAATGGGCATTTTTGAAAGGTACTCGACTCAGATTTCCGCCGCTGGTTTCATTAAGCGACCAGAATACACATTCGCAGCTGCGGAGTATTAAATTCCGGACGGTCTGCGGACTGGTCACGGGCCAACTCAATGCAGATGGCACCTACCATCCGAAGGTTGCGGTGGATTCATCAATTTCTATTTGGCTGCGATACAACCCGGCCTCCCCACTATTCCCCAATGCCCATTCAGGTGGATTGGATATTAGAGGTGACAGCTAGCTCCCGTCAGAGGCTCGCGCCCCATTCCGCAATGCGGGATGTCACACTGCTTTTGCATCCAAAGCACGAAAGCAGATTTTAGCGCCCCCAATATGTCTTTCAAGTTCACGGCCACAAGCCCGGCGAAGTCACACACCCGAGTTCTGCAGCGTTGCTCATTTCCCGCTATTCTATTGTTAAAGCTACAGCAGCTGCGATGGCAGAAAATTCCAAGAGGTATCAGAACGCGGCACTCTGTCTCAAGGCACGAGAGAATCCCTTTGGTCGCTGCTACACAGGTCTGCGTAGACAATGGAGCGATTATTCACATGGAGCCATTTTAAAAACTACCTACGGACCGTAGCTCGCCTACTCCGACAAGAAGGCTCCACTATAAATGTATAGAGAATTCATTAGTCATACAAATCATTATACAAAAATGCAGATAGATGTTAGGTTGGCAACGCAGGAGTGAGAAGTGAAGTACTCCGAAGTGAAGTACTCCGAAAGTGAAGACAAGAAAACATTTTGTACTTTTGTCGTATTTTCGCGCGTCGTACTGTCGTCTTTTCGTATTCTTGTCGTGTCGGGACTCTGATGCTCTGTCGTGTATCCTATTCCTCTCCGTCGTGCCGAATTCATGTCTTGTCGTGATCCTAATGTTCCATCAGTAGTTGCACATGGTTTGAATGTTATTTACCATTGAGGAGAGTAGCGTAAATGGCAGTTCTTTTGTGACTACAGGAATGCTTGTCGTTGAGCAAATTGACTTTGCATTACGACAGAATTTTGTATTGTAACAACAGACAGCTTTGTCGTAACAACAGGACATCTGTTGTCAAAACAAAGTTTTTTGTATTAGGACAGGAATTCTCGTTAAGTTTTGGTGGTAATCCTGTAGTGATTTTAGACTGGGATGTGCCAATACGAGCTGAAATCAGAGCCTAAACGTTGGCACAAGACTTCCCAAATCGGAAAAAAACCTGTGCGCTCCGGAACGGAACCAGAACAACAAAAAAGAAAATGTGCTGACAGATGAAGAGAGATAAACCCACCTGCGACTAGATAAACATAACGGCTCGGAGAAACGATGGCCTGAAAGCTATAGTGATAGAGGAAGAGCTACCTATCAATTGCGGTGGGAATCACTTGGACATACCCACATAGCTCGCGGGCAAAGCTTTGGCTATAGCTCATTTTGAATCACGTGCACGGAGAGCTGCTTAGCAGATCCTTTCTAGCGATAGTCCGGGAAGAATAATCTGAGGAATGGAGAATGGCTTAATCATTTGTGGCAGAATAAAAATAAAAGGTCACACCGCGGACACATTGAAGGACCAAAATTATAATAGTGCAACAGTCGTTGACCAAGCGCAGTGATTTCTTCATTAAGTACGAAGAAATTATTTCTATCGTGTGCAGGAGGTATTCTGTGCCTAGTGCTGGGGTGTGACGGCAAGGGGTACATGAGTAAGCTTCATCTTGCTGAATAGTACCAGGGCTCATTAGAAGTCCCCATAATGAGTCCTTTCATCGCACTGTGACAGTCGCCCTTGTTCACCGAGCTAAAGATATAAATAATCGAAGCAGGCACTACGGTCAACAAACGCACAAAGTAAACAAGGTGCGTGTTACTTACTAGAAACCAAGATCAGTACCTAAAGAAGCAAGTAACTTGCTCCCATACTGCGAAATGGCATATTTTTATACCGGCATTAGAAACAAGCCCTTGCACGTGTGCGCTGATGCCCAAAAGGAGCGAACGACACTTATTGACCCCTTTTAGGGTCAATAAAAAAATCGCAAAGTGGTGCCACATGAAAAGGAAGGCTGAGGTCTTTTCGTTTCTCAAGCTGTGGTTTGCATCACCTCTGTCTTGATTCGAGAAATCGAAATTGCAAACTCGGATTTCATCTAGGCGTGATGTTCACGGGATTATGAGGCACTTTATTACCATTCCTAGCCTTCTAACTAAACTTTCCAGTGCTGCATTCAGGCCCGTCTCTCTGAGAGGACGCCCAATTATGTCAGTAACTCCAGCCAATTCTTGCAACTTGCATCGGATATGAGCAACAGAAAAAATGAGAGCGTTCGCTGGTATGAAACCATATCTTTGTTCCCTATTCTGCCTGTAGCCGTATCTACCCAAAATATGAAATTTTAGCTAAAAATGTAAGGCTTCTACGAGGGAATGATTCTCAGATGACCGGCACCAGTAAGTGATCGGCAACACTGACTCGACTCTATATTCAATCCTCCGTAAATACCGATGCGTATGTTGCGGGCATATAAGTACTGGTGGATGCGATCCTGCTCCAGGTGGTATGTACATGCTTATGTAAATGCTCGAGTCCAAGATGACGTTCGAATTAGAGTGACGCAACTTCTTGTGTACCCTAATACCACTCACCCTTGCTGTTATCAAGCACTCGCCCATTGCCATCAATGCTGGCAGAGCCTACAGCTATCGGCGTTCGCCTTTAGGCGCTATCACCTGGCCGATTTGAAGTCGCTGGAGGTTCCAGTCTACAACTTTATACAGATGCTAAGGCGGCAATACGTTCACCCTAAAACTTCACTGTCCGAAGAGCCATCCAAACACTATTGGACTCATACCCTTCCCATTTCTGTCTGTAATGGGATCGGCGTAGTAATCGCCCTACTCACATTCCAACCGATAGTGCCGAGCACCCTAAATATAATATACGGCCACTGCCATTGCATAGATATGAACAATACAATCACGACGAGAGACATGCGCCGCGCTACAAGTGCCTTTATCGCACCGTAAAGAAGAGACCTCCCCTGTCGTCTCACTCGCTGGGGCGAAGTCTTGTTGCGTGGACTTCCTGTTGCAGTGACCTTCTCCCTCGCTGTGACCGCCACCACGCTACCACACACCAGTCCCGACAACTGCCAGTCCTGCAAAGCTCCTGTCAAAAGAGCTGACGCGGATCCTCTGCTATGTATGTGCCCTGCACTGAAAGCACCAAATATGCGGCACCTTCGGCAAACATTCGGCACTGCTCTCTTGGGGCGTCCCCGACCTCGAGTGGAAGTTTTGGGACATCACTGCCTTATTCTAGAATTTAAACCGTAGGCAAGAGCAAACATGTACCTCTAGAAGGAATTTTGTTCATGCGAGAGGGCATATTATTGCACCGTGAATAAAAAACCAATTGGAAGAAAGAAAATACTGCTACTAGAATCAAGGCAAATAAGGGTAACCGATGAAAGCGCAAACCGCTCCCTTCGAATTTTTCCCATTGCTATTACGCATGGGCTGAGCTCCAGAAAGGTATTTTACGAGGGACCATAAGTTACCTCTGAGAAGGGAGCCGGCCCCCTCCTGCTCCTCCTCCCGCCTCCACACCGGGTTGTATGCAGGTGAACCCCCAGATGGGCTCAATAATATCCTCAGTGCACTCCCTTTCCTTTTCACCTGAATCACTTAGTAGTAGTAGAAGGGAGTTGAGCTGGTTTTGAAACCTTGGGTTCTTCGTTTGAGGTTATTTTATTTTTCGCCATTAAGATTTCCGCACTTCTATGAAAGGTTTACATTCAAGAATTTTTGAAAGCAACAAATCATCGCGTTTGTACATCGGCAGCGTTTCTTGCATGTAGTAAAATGTGGCGCACTGAACGTACGTTCTGTTTTCACTTTAACTAGAGCTACCGCAGGGAATATTTGCGCCATCATTCAGTGTATGTGCTCAGGCGCTCAGGAAGACACAGGGATGCAATGATCATACTTCTATTATCTTCATTTAAAAACATGTTGGCATTTGAGAAACAAGGGTACAGAACTTCAGTTTTACATACGGTACAAAACTTTACGGTACAAAACAACGGCACAAAACTTCCATTTTTTGCATAGGCTGTTGCCTGTATCCATAAGCGCAACATATAAGCGTGGGAGGACAACGATGACGAGCGAGAACTAGTAATGGCAATAAAAAAAAGCAGCAGAGAGAATGCAAACCACAGTTTCAAGAACAAAAACAATAGAAAATGATTAAGATGGTACAATGGCCTAGCGAGTGTTCTGGGCTTGGTCGCATACAACAATGCATCCAACTCGAACAGACCCAGTAGAACGATTCGCACTCTTGTGAAAGCGAGAACAATACATTCCGAGCGATGTTCGCTGCACTGTGTTCTGTTAAAACGAACCATACGCCCATGCTAAACTGGGCAGAACGTTTGGACGGCCTTCAGTGCAGTGTCGGGAGACACTATCTGTTTCCAATGCCGTACGGAAGCATTGTTAAAAAAGATGGGACCTTGCAGTCACTAAGGGCTTTCCCAGTCTTCCACTATCAGCAAATTGTGCGCTTGTGCACATATACAAATAATAAAAGTTACGGACCAATTAATTCATTGGTAAGGCACCAAGAAGAGGTAGACCTCCTTACTAAGAACAAAAAAGAAGACAAAAGCACATCACTACTGTACAACCTATATTGCGCATCAAACCATGCGTGATATTACGTGCTTTTCTTTAGGCAGAAGTAAGTTTTACGCAGAAGAGCGGGAAGTTTATATGGCATTTTCTAGAATGTAGGTGTCTACCGGCTACTTGATGACGCAATGCTAGAACCAATTACCATATGTAAGAAAAATTCGTTCCTAACTGCAGTTACTGGTTTTGAGGAGCATGGTTACATTATGAATTCAGAGGCAGCTTATGTCTCAACCTAGTATTCGTTACAACCGATTTACAGAAATTGCTTGAGGTTCTAGACACGCACCATAACATTTTTTCGACGACCACTACCTTTACCGCATATTCTTGAAATCGCATATCGCATATCTTCTTGGAGTTTACCGGCGCCGTAACCGAGCGAACGAAGGAGAGCGGAGAAGGAGGGTGTGGCGAAAGCGCTTCTTCCTCTTCCAACGTCCTATCCCTTACACCTTTAATCACCGTAGGTAACGGAGTGTTGAAAAGCGGGTTCTAGGACTCGTTAACCCATGTTACTCTATTAGTTTTCCGCACTTCATATAGTTTTGAGACAAAGTTTCTCTCTCTATCTCTCTCATCTTTCTTCTCCACCATTTTGGAATGTTTTTTCTACACACTGCTCCGTACTGCGTATTCGCCCCGAGCGCGAACACAGTCGGCCCCTGGCGGCGGCGGGACGAACCGCTCCTAGTGTGGATGGCGCTCTCGCGTCGTCTGCTTTTTCACGTTGCGTGCGGCGCAAGACGCGTGCTGCACACGACAAAACAACCAATATGTGTGCTCGTTTGGCAGTAAGCGATGACTTAGTTAGCTCTGTGTGCGCATTTCTTCTAGAAACGCAATAATCAGCGGCCGTTGCGGGTTAATGCGCTGGTTTAATTCCAAGAAACATCTTCGCTGTGGTCACCGCTTGAGTGTGAAACGTGTTATAAACATTGCTTCCACACATTGCACTTTTCTTATTGTTGAGTGCAGTCGTCTGCCGTTTCGGGAACGTCGAAGGGTGCTTTTTGAAGGTGGCGTGGTGATTATTTAAAGGATAAAAGTTTAGTACGCGAAACGGGTAAGAAGACACAAGACCTGTGCTACGCGTGCAAATTCCACACCCTTGTAAAATTGCGCTGGGTCCTTATAGAAAGAAGAAACAAACAAAAACATTTACACTGCACACGACCGTGCGCTATCGCCCATACAGTACCGGACACGTATTTTACACCCGCAAGCGCCTGTGTGATCGTGTCCTTCCCGTGCCTTTTCTAAAATAAATACCATTTTGGACAGTCGTTTGTTATACTCAGGAGGCGGAATAAACATTTATTCAACTGTATCGAGTCGCTAATTTTACGTATTATTTAAAATATGTTTCTATGGATGCGCAAGAGTATTTAAGGGGGATTTTTCGGTAAAATTAAGCAGTTGTGAGTTTGCGTCAGTCATGTGGCATTTTGTGTGTCATTTTCATATATATCATTTTTAAATCCGACATGAATCACCTTGTCCAGAACGTGTCTCACTCAGCATAACCAAATGCCTAATATGGTCACGTCGTAACCTCTTAACGTGGACCTAAGTTTAAAGAAAGAGGAGAAAACGCGTAATATATAATGCACGTTGTTGCCCACGTGTGTGTGGGGTGTGTGCCATGACTCGCTGGGTTTTTTTTTTTAATTTTGTCCCACAATGCTTGCTTTCAATACAATTTTGAAAAAGGCCAGCCACAATTCTTGGCAATCCCGGACCAAAGGGGGGTTAATCAGTTTTAAAAATACGTACTGCTTTCTCACCGCTACAGAACACGACGCCTAGTGTAGTTTCGATTGTAAGTAATACTGATAACAATAGTTTGGCTTTTCGCGCGCGTCAGATGCGTTCTCATCTCGCTGCTCTTGCAACGTTGGCAGGACCCCCCCCCCCCCCTTCCCGTTCCCGAAAAAAAAAAACAAAATGCACAGAATTTCATTTTTTAACCAATCCTCAAGAATTAAATGCCAAGACAAAGGCGATATTCAGTTTACAAAACAAAGTAGTTACCGGGAACCCGTTGCGCTGATTTGCAACGAGAAATAAAAAGGAAATGTTTTACTACATCTGCAACAGCGCAACTTCATTTATTGCCATCTTTAGGGTTCGTAAGCGACCCTATACGCAAGAATGCAAACACATCTCGCTGTTGCAGGCACCTGCTAGATTTTAAAAGGAACGCAAATGGTCAACAGAGCAGCCGTAACAGAAAATTTGTGCTCACTGTGAGGTCCCAGAAGCTTGGTTTGCACACTGTAAACCTGCTTGTCACTTTGCGAAAACCTAGCTAAACATGAGATGTTGATTGTACTGCGTGCGTTGACAATTTGATTCGCAAGTTCACTTGCGACGAAAGCCGTAAATAAGTGATCCGAAACCGTTATTCATCAAACCTTCCTTCAGAGTCGCTAAAATTTCATTTACAAGGCCCTAGAGCGGTTACATTTTTATCTCTGCGCTGATCAAAATTCAGTAATTTTATGTTGCCTTTTGAACACACAAAAAATATCGTAAGCTCTTAGAAAGAATTTCGGGGCAATTAAGTAGTGTTACCATTTCAGAGCATCCCACAAATGCAAGAATGCGTCATGCTACCAGTGAAATTTCGATTGAGATTGCGTTTGTAAACTGAATTTCAGAGATCGAGGCTTCCTGATTTGTTTCTATTTATGCTTTTATTGAAGGCTCAAAGCCATAGGCTGGAAAGATCGAGCTTGCTACGAGCCACAGCGTACAAGTTCATTGTCACAATTACGGCCATTCTGAGATTCCCGATGAGTCGTCGCTTGTTTTGGCGTAATAATGAAAACTGACTGCCGCTTCCATGCTATACATTGAACGTTGAGTAACCGAACTACAGCACACCACTCTTGTTTGCACCTTTCGTGCGCACATACGGCGAGAAAAAGGCACGAAGCGCGCCCACAGTGTGCATTCTTACGGGCCGCTCAGCGGAGCATCCACACTAGCAGCGCGACGCTGTCGCCACCTACATGTCGAGCTCGCGGCGAATAGCATTGCACCCCGCATGGTTGCCAAAAAGTGTCTTGTTTTTTTTTGTTGATGGAGGAAACCGAGTGTGAGCATGCGTTGTGGGTTGACCTATTCCCTGCATGTAGGAAAAATGGTTGGAACCTGTCATGAACTTATTGCAAAGCGTGTCGATGAAGCTCGAGTTCGTACATAATAACGTAGCATCGATTCTGAGTATTTACTCAAGTCTGCGGGGAAAATATGCACTGGAGTAATATCTTGACGTCAAAAAATACGCCGAGTGACGACAGCTTGGGCGGCTGAAAACTGTGGCGACACCACTGTCCCATCGGAACACACTGGAGTATCGATTACGACAGGATTGTCCTGCTTTGAACCGACTCTCATCGCTTCTTTTACTTGAAGTGTTTTCTAACAATGGTAAGCGCATATAAGCCCTTCTTCAGTTATTCCCACTAAGAATAGAACACTTGAGTTCTACCGAACTCACTGCCTTGCGATGAACCGCAACCGTTTGACGTCAGCTGCAACCTCTACGTTACAAGCATTTCCGGGAAGAAAATGGAATTTTTAGGAAGGGAAAGACAATTACGATCTTTTAAAGAATATAGCCATTCTTCGGGTAACTAAACATAGATATTTTGGTATGTCTGTCTGCCTGTCTGTGTGTCTGTCTGTGTATCTGTATGTCTGTGTGCCAGTATGTGTGTCTGTGTGTGTGTCCGAGTGTGTGTCTGTATCTCTGTGTGTCAGCGTTTATGTGTGTTCATCTGTCTGTGCGTCTGTAGATCTGTGTGTCGGCCTGTTTGTGTGTCTGTCTGTCAGTATGTCTGTCTGCGTGTCTCTCTGTGTGTCTGCTTTTCCTGTCTGTCTGTCTCTCTGTGTGTCTGTGTCCATCTGTATGTCGGCCTGTCCATGCGTGTGTCTGTTTGTCTGTCTGTCTGTCTGCCTGTGTAGTGTGTGTGTGTGTATGTGTGTGCGCGTGTGTCTGTCTGTGTGTCTATCTGTCTGTATGTCTGATTGTCTGTTTGTTAGTGTTTGTTCTCTTGGCGCCCGGCCGCTGATGAGGAAGGACGTAGTACGTGTGCTGCTGCAATATGCCTCCACTTCTTTCTAAAGTTAGATTAGATATCTAGACTTTGCTAGTTCCCCATAATTTAGCTGCATGCGTTGCGGACTCATGCGTTGCGGACTGAGTTCTGTTCGAATAAACCTTGAACCTGTGATTACATTGTTCCACTGTGTGAACACGCCCACGCTTGTAGAAAGAATACCCTTTGTAGTAGGAATGTCACCGGTCGTTAGAAGGCCATTTAGAAATGGGAGCGATGCGCCCGTTCGACCTCTAGTAACCGGCTTGGTACACTTAGTTCTTAAGCTGCGCTCAGTGTCACCCTCCTTCGTGCTATGACAGCGAGTCCTTGATCGTGCCGGCGCGCCCAATCCAATTTCTAAAAAAATTGTTCGGGCGTAAACTGCTAAATTTGCCTTGAAGCCCTTAATTTTACAATGGTGGAGTAGTGTTTCATTGATGGTAGCAACTGACAAGCCACAACAATAAAAAAATCGCGGCCCATCTCCACTAATATGAAACCTGGGGTGAGGCGAAGCTTACAGTGTATAAGTGTATTCTTGGCGCCTTGGCTTTTTTGCAACGGTGATGAAACCGTTGGAGGTAGAGGTATACAGGTTTGCTGTGAAAGTCTCTGTGAAGCGCGAAGCGCACCAGCGCGAGGCGTAAACAATTTTCTCGGTGTTTTTTAGTACGCGTTATGTTCGACCCCTAGGCGTAAACGACTTTTCCGGTGCTGTAGTACCGTGACTACATAAGACGACGATTATGACGGCAACGCACAACGACAGGAGACGTCAACAGTCCCAGCCGCTAAGGGGCTTCGCCCCTAAAAACGATCAGTTCAGACGGCAATGTAGTCTTGACGGGACGATTATTTACGAGGTGCCCTTAAGCTGCTTATAATAGTTGGGCTGGCTATTTATTGTGCGAAGCTGTCCAAACTGACCACTGGATGTGGAGACTATATTTAGCGGTGAAGTACGGGGGAAAAAAGGACTTTCGCCGCACGAGATTTACTGTGTGGATTCGCCTGACACATTGCGGCCTATTGGTGAACGTCGATTTTGGAGGGATTATTTCGAATCACGCAGTGGGGCTACCCTAGCAGCGAGATTCCTTTTGTGGAACATATTTATGTTGAGGCCCTTAATTCCCCCTTCCTTCTACGTACCCTTCTGCTCCATCCATCGTTTTTGAGACTCTGCTCTTCTGAAGTGCATTCCTGGGACACCTGCACATCGACAAATGCGCGAACCATGCTTAGTTAATCGCTTGGCCTATGTTTTGTTACCACTGCTTGGCTACGAAGGATTAACCAATTCCGGGCTTAAAGGTAGGGAACCATGTATTTCTTTTGGCATTAGGCCAGAACCTTGCCGGGCCTAACGTTAGGGCTGGGCCTTATTTTATCGGAAACATTACATACCTGGACTAGTACTCGTTGATTCGACGATATTCTCAATCTTATTGGATGTGTGTGGAGAAGAGCGCGCTTTGGAATAGGCGCATGCGGATCCTTAAACGGTGATTTATGATTCGCCGATGCTCGACCATGCACGTATGTCAGTTTAAGTGCTACCTTGGCGTTTGCCCTTTCAAAGGCAAATGTTCAAATTCAAATTCAAATTCATGCATTTGAACATTTACATGTCACGCTGAAAGGAGTGTGGTCAAAAAGCCAGCACAGGCACTGGCTTGACGAGGACCCTATGCCGTGTACACAAGTCGACGGCAGCACAGCAGTGCTGGCCTCTAATTACAAAGCAAGTGTCATATGATAAAAAATGAACAGAAACAAGTCGAACCTCAGTCAGCCAACCAAGCGTGAAAATGAAACAGATAAAGAAATGAAAGAAAGAGAACAAAAACGAAAAGAACAGAACAATTTCTAAATGGTACAGTGTACAGTGCACAGTTCATACGAAACAAATATGCATCTTATTTACATCTTAGAGAATTTCACAACTTGCACTATGGTACAACATAAAAACGAGCGTGAATGCATGTACAGATAACACGTATGCACATTTAGCAGAGGAGCGCCAAATCAACATTTTTTGTTAGGCTACCTAAACCCCCAAAATTTTGGTCTGTCTGTCTGTCTGTCTGTCTGTCTGTCTGTCTCGTGCTTCAAGACTGGCGGTGGAAAGAGCAGTATTGAAAAAAGAGGGCCCATCTCCCCGCGAGGGGGACTCGAGTAAATGCGTCGCATAGGGGGTGGGTGTATTGCGTTAACGTGTAGTGTTTGGGGAGATGGTGGTAGTGAATGCGTTGTATCAGCATCTTCTTGACGTAGTTTGAATGAGTCAAGGATATAAGGCGCGTTCGTAGCCTTTCATTCTGTGTCGGTTTTCTGGCGCAGTGGGAAGAGCACCATGTACCTGGCGTTCCGCCCAAAGGTAGTGAATGCGTTGTATCAGCAGCTTCTTTACGTAGTTTGAATGAGTCAAGGATATAAGGCGCGTTCGTAGCCTTCCATTCTGTGACGGCTTTGTGGCGCAGTGGGTAGAGCACCATGTACCTTGCGTTCCACCCGCAGGGTCGTGGGATCGAAACCAGGCGCCGGTAAGTATTATTTTTTTATATAGTGTAGGGGGAGGGGTGCGGACCTGTTGTTGAGAGCGAGGAGGGTAGCGTGATGCGGGAGAGGAGGAGTGGGGGAGAGGGCACACTGGAACGGCTGTTGCGGACGCCGAGGCACGCCGACAACGCCGGGTGACATCGTGAGTTAAAGAAATGCTCTGAATTTAAAAAGTGATGTCAAAGAACGACCCAATAATGACAAGGGTAAAACAACTAGAAGTGTCGTGCGTGCACGTATTCCTTCAGGATAACAACGTGACACTGCTTCCGGATTCAGCGTGCAACACGCGGTCATTATATCCACGGTGTCGTCATGGAAGTCCTCTGTAGACATTCTGCTGAGTTGGCACCGTGTACAACAATCCCTCTTTTTAAGGGAGACTTGTTTCGTTTTGCCCTATAGCTGTGTGATTTTGTGTCGCAGGTGACCAAAAAATCGTCATTTGATACTTTGTACTGCGACATTTCTATCCGTATGCTGCTGTATAAAGCATTGTTAGTGTCCGATATTAAAATGGAAAGACAAAGAATATTTGAACATCCATTGTATTGCCTCGGTTGTGTGAGAACATGCCTAGGCTACGCATTGAATTCCTATAGCAATCACGACGCTTGGCTCCAAAGGCCGACCCCGGGCAAGTTCTCGCGAGCTGCAATGAATGTAGCAGAACACAGCAGCGAAAGAAACCAATACGTCAATTGGATGTTGTGTGCTAATTTTAAGCGTGCTCCATGAAAGTGAAGAAAATATTTGCCGGAACCTATCTGCTGCTGGGTAATCCAAATGCCGAATATTGGTTTAATTTTTGTAAATGTCCATGATGTTCTTCTTTCCCGGAGGGCTATATTTCTTTATAAAATTGCAGAAGTGTGTTGCGATAATGCAAACACGCCCACAGCTGCCCCGCTACCCTTGGTAATCATGTCGAATTGTCATTGCTTTCAGGACACCTGCTACGTTATCTGTTGCACCGCCTGATGTGTGTTGCTACTGACTCCACACGCATTCACATCGATATACGGTATAACCGCATAAAGGCAATGTGTAAAGAATAACTTCCAGATGAGCATAGCATATTTTAAATCTAAAAAATGGTTATGTAAGCTTCACTGACTTCACTCGGCTTTCGATTTGAATTTAGCGAACCAAAAACAAAGTACGGCGCCTGGTTTACCATATGTATGAGCTAATTAACTTGTAATAGAGGAACGGAAGGAAAATAAGTTGTTATACAACACAGCGATGGCTGAAAGATTGGTTCGCATAATCCGAAAATATAGCACATAACTTCCTGCTTAACGCCATGCAATGCAGAGAAGCCACACTACAATCTTTTTCCAGGGAATCTGATAGTGTTCCTAACTAAAACTGACATAGCCATTAGTTTTCTGCAAATCCGCCGCTCCAAAGCTTCCTCCTCGAAGCTTTATTGGGTTATTGTTTAGCACGCACAAAGGTCCAGTCGAAAAGAGTTCTTGCTGTCTGCCTATCAATGTTTTTCGTTCGCCGTGCCGACCTAATTAACTACCAAGAGGTAATCAAATATTGCACCCCAGAGGCGTTGTTCGGCTTCGTTCTTGAGTTTTGGATCGATTGATCGACCGTCTGCCCTGCTCTGCATACTCTCAGCTGCCAGGAATCTCCAGACGTTTCTGTTTCGCACGCTACAGTGGCTGCATGTTGCTCCCAGTATGCGTTGCTATAGGAAAATTGGAAAAGGGAAGAAACCGTGATTGCTGCTCCAGTGGCTTGGCAGACGTTGTACTGCAGAACTCGTTGCTACCAAACAGCGAAGTTCGGGCTTTGAAGTAAATGAAAAGTAGGCAAAAGGAGTGAGATGAAAAAGGGGAGAATGGAGTGTTTTTCGATTCCAGTCACTGTGTCTTCGGCCAAAGTTCCTCATTTTACTGGAATTAAAGGGAGCACGGAAGCAATATACATGCATTTGTTTTTGTAAAAACTAGCCTGCGATAACTCGTGCAACTAGATTTGGTCTCCGTAGAATACTGCTGTTACCTACAAAACGATCACTAATATAGAGAAACTTTCCCCTACGAAGAGAGAGCAGTGACGTCGTAGGAATGGTCTCGGGAATAGAATAATCCCTGCGTTAAGTAGATGCTAATGCAATGTGACAAAATAGTCATCCAGATTACGTTAGCATCTCGCATTGTAATACACATCAAAACAGATTTCGTGTGTGTTATGTAAGTTATCACATTTATTCCGGTGTAACTACATTCGGGATTACGTTTCGAAAAGGTGCTGTGCATTGGAAGTTAATTAAGTTTCCCGTAGATCAAGTGAAAAGGCTACATAAGCACATTTTTACCGAAGTTCTCCAGTCATTCATTCTGCAATAATACCTAACATGGAAGATGTAAAGTTACACCAAAGATATTGGAAATGAACTCTAGTTGAAAGATGCTGAAGAGTCGGAAAGGCGCCCAAGCAATGACGGGTCCCGCTCCCCATCGGCAACACGGATGAGTGGGTTTTAATTAATAAAATCGTTGGGATACGCAACGCTGCGAACTGTGCTCACAAACTTTCTCGCTGTGTTTATTTCGAACACACTCACTCCTCGTGCTCCGCCAGAAACTGCTGATTAGGCAGCAGTAATTGGATTTCTCATTATCAATTTTGCCGTGAGTTTCGTATTTCTGGTCTCCTGCAGCAGACGAGGTACTATAAATATTGCCGTTCCTTTTTTTTTCCAGGCGCAACTAAGCAGCAAAATGAAGTGTTTCAGCGATCCTGTTTGAAAGTCACCGTAAAAGTTGCAAACTAAGCAAAATTTCGGCAGTACATAGGGTTAAATACTGCAGTGTGCAAGAACTGGCTACTCGGTCTTCACTCAGATAAAATCATGCTAGGTACTTTGCATGCGCTAATACTTTTCGCGCTCAATTAGTTGCTAGAGGAAAGGAAAAAAAGAAAACCCATCATCTGTCGTAATGACAGCACGTGTACCACAGAATGCGTTTAAAAATACTCAAATTTTCTTTTAAAAAATTGGGGAAGCAGAGGACTGTAACTGTTCCCAGTGAAAGCTCTTCTTTCACTTAACTTCCTAACGGCACCTTTAAACGTCCTTTCATCAATGATGATCACAGCTGGCACCCTTCAAACTACAAAATTACGCCCAGTGATTTAAACCAGACCCTGAAGACTGCTAATACTTGCGCTTAGATTTTTAACCCCAGAAATCGCAAAGATATTTTCAGGCAATTAAAACTTACACACACTTGTTTACCTTTATTAAGGGCTAATGTAACTCCGTTCATACAAAAGCCAAAATGAAATTTCCAACCAGTCAAAAGTCATTAAACGTATCATATATGATACCCTAGGCTCTTCTGCTACTTCCTTGACAGCTGCAGTAATTTAGCTTGTGGTATTCGAAGAAGGAGTTGCGTTGCATTTTGCGCACACAGCTGTGCTAAGCGTGCTAGCGCTTAGTACACAACTCCTGCATCGAAATCGCTTGCTTGCACAAGTAGAAGATGCCCAACCCCAAATTTTCGAACGGAATTCTGGGGCTGACTCAGCGCCACCTTCGTCTTCCTCCCAGAATGCGAAGGCAGACTGGTCGGCTGTCCTCTTGGCGCTTTTCCTGCGGAGGTAGGACTTTATGATAGGCTGGCAATGAAGGCCCTGAGCTTAGTGGCCGCTCCTTCACCTGATGGCCCTGGCTAGCGTCCCTAAATAAAGGCTTCAAGAGTATCGGCACACGTTTCTGTCATTGTTATGTGCCGCCAGGATTTTTATTCGTCGGTCGACTCCACGTGATATTTGTTTACATATGGGCGCAGCCATTTTGTTTCTGGGTGCCTCTCCTCTCCTCTCCTCTCCTCTCCTCTCCTCTCCTCTCCTCTCCTCTCCTCTCCTCTCTCTCTCTCTCTCTCTCTCTCTCTCTCTCTCTCTCTCTCTCTTTCTCTCTCTCTGCTGCGCGGACGCTAAAGCGGCCGGTCGCACTCTGCCTGTCATAACCAGCGGCGGTTTCGTTGGGAGAGATGGCAACACTGCAAACCAGAAACAAAATTGCCCCCTGACGCTTCCGAGTGCACGAAGTGGCGGTACTCTTAAGCGTAGCTTGTTTAGTGATGCTAGCTCTGGCGCCTGCGGACATTCCACGCGTTCGTGGAGCAGATGAAGATAGCATGGTATATGACATACGTGTACCAGCACCCGGAGCAAATGGTGGATTGTTTAAGGTTAAAAGATGCATTGAAAGGGGTACCAAAAGCGATGCGAAAATTGTGCCATCAATGAAGACCCACTGTAGCAAATATGATACAAGAAAATTTGAATTAACGCCAACAAGTGGGCGGGCCTCAAGCACGGCAATAAAGAGGTTATTATGGTTGCGAATCATGTGCAGAAGAAGAAAATGGCCACGTGTAGGACAAAAGAGGGAAATACTCACAATGTTTCGAGTAAAATGGTGCCGGTGGGATGCCGCCGCGCGAGCTCCCGGGTGCGGCCCTTTTTCTCGAGCTGCAACCAAACCCCGTTGAAACGCCTTTCTTAACTACTGACATAAGATAACTCCGTCAGAGTATCAAAAATGATTCTCGGCTATGGTCTGGGATTGATGCGGTTTAGAATCACTTTCTGGCTTCTCAAACATGGCATATCAAATTTGTAACTGTGGGCATCGTGGGGTAAATTATAATAGATAATACATCAAACCCTCGAAAATTATAAATCGAGATATAGGGATGTGTTTTAGATGCGACTGCATCTCATTCATTCGCCTTGTCCCTCCATAGGGCGTTGTTGTCTGTCCACACCCCGACCCCTACACTATAAAAAAATAATAGTTATCGGCGCCCGGTTTCGATCCCACGACCCTGTGGGCGGAACGCGAGGTACATGGTGCTCTTCCCACTACGCCACAAAACCGATACAGAATCAAATGCTACGAACGCGCCTTATATCTTTAACTCATTCAAACTACGTCAAGAAGCTACTGATACAACGCATGATGGGGCAATGATTAACACTTGCAATAAAAGAAAAGAAGCTTCCACTTACAGCAACAACGATGGAGTAAAGGTAGTTGCGACAGCGAAGCCCCAAGCATACCACTTAGAAAGATTGACCAAGATTGGCCAATAAAACATAATAATAACCATAAAACATAATAATCATACGCGTTCTCGACACGTTTCACGCGATTTCAGAATCAATCCAACGGAAACACCAAGTGAACCCCACGATGCGTCGCATCTACACAGGGTTCCCCTCGCGGGGAGGTGGGCGCAATTTTTTTAGTGCTGCCTATATAAAGCGAGATATAATAATGCATATAGAGATATCCATTGCAAGATTCCTATCTGCCAAACATAAAAAAAAATCGTAAAATCCTGGTTCGACCGGCACCAACTGTTGCGTTCAGCCTCGACCATTACCCGTAAAAAACGAAAGACGATGAATGCTTAACCAACACTGCCATGAGCTATATTACAATTCTTCAATATAGAATTTCGGTCCAATTTTCTCCAGGTGATATCAATCCTCGCGGCAAAAAATTCAGGGCAGCTTGCACTCAGGCGCAAAACTTGAATGGCGGGGCTGTTGTAGGCGCGCATTGCCGGACAGACTGTTAAGTTTCTGTATCATTGCTGATTTACATAGTTGCGGTGCTAGTAATCGTCGTCACATGCACCGAAGAGGTCGTCGTCTTCTTCGCGGTGAGTGGGGGATGCATTCTCAGCATTGCAGACGTCCAGCAGTTCTTCTCCGCCGACTCGAGGGGGTGGTGGTGGGGTGTGCAATTCGTCTCGGGAAGGATTGGCACACTCGTAACCATGTCTCCAGTCTTACGTAGTGGCAGTTGTGGTGACCTGTCACATGTAGGGCGTTTTTTCATCTTTAGCATTAGTGCTGAGGGATAGCATAGGAATAACTTTATTAAATGACGGCAACCGACGGTTTAACGCACCGTGACATTGGCGCTTGACCCACCGCGGTGGCTCAGTGGCTAAGGCGTTGCGCTGCTGAGCAGGAGGTCGCGGGTTCGATTCCCGGCAGCAGCGGCCGCTTTTCTGATGGAGGCGAAAAGCAAAAACGCCCGTGTGTTCGAGATTTCGGCCCACGTTAAAGATCCCCAGGTGATCAAAATTAATCCGGAGCCCGCCGCTACGGCGCGCCTCATCGCCTGCGTTGCGTCGGCGCGTTAAACCCTACAATCAGACATTGGCGCTTGACGACAGCACTGGAATTTTTTTGTTGCTGTTGCTAGAGCCGCTACGCTATCCGAGGACTCGGTGGTCGCCGTGAGGCACGCGTTCACGAGCGCTCGCCGTTTTCTCGTTACTCAGGGTTTCGGAATTTTTTCTAATGCCACTGCGCGTGCCAGGGATGCTCTGCGCTCGCCGAGAGGCAAGCGCTCGCGACCGCTCGACATTTCATTGGTTATTTTTTTCTGCAACAGCAAGCTTACGGCATGTAAAATAGATCAGCTGTGAAAATGAAGAGCAAGAAAGTGACGCAAAAAACTGCCTCGAAATACCTGGGTTCTGCAAGATATGGTAAGCGAGGAAGCATGTTCTATTGATATACTTCGCGCTCCTTCGCCAAACCAGAAGTTCCCTTGTTTCAATAAATATTATCGCTGAAACAACGCTGACGATTGCTCAGATTTGCCTTCCTAGTGTATTGTGTCTCTTAAGATAGCGTAAGTGCGACAGCGGCGAAGACCGTCATGTAATGCCGCTTGTTTAGTCTCTTGCTGATTTTTTTTGAGTTGAAGAAGGCGACTGACTACGACGATCACAATGGTTATATATTGGGATATGATACCTGGAATGAATTTTTAACCAGCCTGAAAGCCACGGTCTCTCGTATAGACCTTTCCGTGTACAACAGCCACAGCCAGCGCCACCAACAAAAATTCCCCCGCATTTCCCCGAGGGGGAGAATGTGAAAGTGCAAATGCACGGTTGTCGGCCCGCTTGCGGCGCTTGCGCTCGGCCCCCACAGCCCACCGCCTCGCCGCCTTCTCTTCCATCTCCTCCATCGGGTTTGTAGTATCACGTGTACACCACGCAGTTATCAAGCCGCTATAACGCCGCTGAGTCGCCAACGCACGCCGCTGACGACGTAGTTTGAATGCGTTAAAGATATAAGGCGCGTCACTAACACTGATATCACCGTCGCGTCCGTGGCTTGGTCGGTAGAGCGTCGCGCTGCGGCCGCAAAGTCCTCGGATCGAAACCTGGCGCCGGATGCTGTTTCTTTTTCAAATATAGAGGAGCACTGCGGACGCCGCCGCCGCCGCCGGCGGTGGATGGTTTGGGGTCGCTTATAAAGTGCATTCGCACTTAAAAAAGCCTTCGAGCGTTTCTACATTGATATCACGCTGCTTCTGGGTCATCTCCACTAACGTGAAACCTGGGGAGGGGAGAAGCAAGCAGTGCATAAATGTGTTCCTGGCGACTTAGCGTTTTTGCCCACGGAGATGAAACCGTTGGAGACAGACGTGTACAGCTCTGCTGTAAAAGTCTTTTGTCTTTGAAGCACGAAGATCCCTAGTGCGAGGCGCAAACTAGTGTCCTGGTGTTTTTTAGTAGGCGTTACGAAGTGTTCAAGCGCGAGGCGCAAGCGGGTGCTTCGGTGTTTTTTAGCACGCGTTACGAAGCCTACAAGTGCGATGCGTAAGCTAGTGACCCGGTGTTCTTAAAGACGATAGTCTTTCTTGGGTTACTTTAACGGGAAAGTTTTGGTCTGTCTGTCTGTCTGTCTGTCTGTCTGTCTGTCTGTCTGTCTGTGACTCGATTCAGCCAGCCGGCCAAAGTGAAGCTAATGCTGCGCTATAGTCTTGTATACTCACAGACAAATCTAAACGTTTCAGTCCGTTCTTAATGTTCATACGTGTCAGCATTGTTGAACAAGAAGAAGACATTACGCAAATATCAGGCAGAAAATCAATACATAAGTGACATTTGCAGTGTTCCTTTATTAAAACAAATTTACGGATGCTTCCTTTTCGCGATAGGAAATAAAATACTACATCAACAATAAAGTCATGTCTCTCTCTCTCTCTCAACTGCTGAAAACCGTCACCTGCTGTTGCCCGCGCTTCCTGGCGGAATTTGACAAAATATAACCGCATCAGCAGCGAAAGGTTCCACTTGATAGGTTCCGCTTTCCGCATGGAACGCTCGTGGGGTAGGGCAACGTGGTTCTATAATTGTACTCGGGTGCCTCCATTTACGCGTGTCTCCGCCTTACGGGAGCGCTGGCATCGAGGCACCCCACTTGGAGCAGTGGAACGCGGTGAATTTAAATTGACATCAGCAAACCTCTCACGTGTTATCTTGTAAAAAACGAGACGGGAGAGGAACAGCATGAGAGTTGAGCGGCAAAGACAGGGGATACATTTCGTGCAAGGAGCGCCAGTCGACTACCGTCTTGCGTCGTCATCTGCAACGAAAGGAGCAGATACGCGGCCATTTTTCAGTACGGGTTACGCTTTAGCGCGAGGCGAGAACGAGTGTCCCGGTGTTTCAGTACCGTGACTACATGAGCCGACGCTTAAGACGACGACATGAGACGCCAACAGCCCGAGCGCCTAAGCGGCTTCGCCCCTAATAACATGGCGTGTCGTTAAACGCTGTTCTCCCTGGGCCAGCCCATGCTCGCGTGGAGGGGCGTACTGAGATTGCCGCAACAAAAGACACCAGTCAGATATTATTTGAAAGACCTAAGGGACCACATAGGAAATCCAACATCTGTATCCTTTTTCCTAGAAATTAGTGCGGAGAAATTTAGGAAGTAAGTAAGCTACACAAAACTATCTTGGGAGAGAGGGCGAATTTTACGCTGGATGTTGTTCTTCGATGCTAGCCAGCGGCCGGCCAGACAGCAGCGTGACGACGGCTGACAGCATGACGTGCGGAGCTATCTTTGTCCCTCAAAGCCTGTCATTACCATTATCCCCTCCTTGTTGTGTCGCAAGATTGGGTCGCTGAGCTCCGGGGTGGCTCTGAGGAGAAGCGCGCTGAATGGAAGTGCCATTCACGCGTGATGAAAGGTTCTCATTGTGGACTCAAACCCGCTGTAAAAGCCGCTGTCACGATGACGGCCCTGCCGGAGGCGTGGTGCCTCCTCGCCCATACTATTCTCTTATTCGGGGCTTCTGCGGAGGCTGGAATGCCTATATTTTCTGGCGGTTTCTCTTCAGGCCGGACGGTCTCCCGTGGGGCAACTTTCTTTCCGCTACTAATTGCGCCGCTCGAGGGACGGGACGCAGGCCCAGCGGGAGCCACCCGCGTCGAACTAAAATGGGTCCAGCCCATTTTTCTTCCCTTCTTGCCCTTCCCGCCGACTTCGGGGGAAACAACAGAGGCGTCCGTTTAGTGCCCCACGAGGCTGAGTGTCAGTTGTCCGTGCTCGTGGGCAGGGTGCGTGGCGTCCCGTCGTGGCTTCTCTTTGTCCGCGGCCGCCTTGGCGCGGCCTAAGTGAGGGTTCGGCCGCCGCCACAAGCTATGATTGTGTCAGCTTCATCCTAATGCACTATTCTCGTACGGCCTTAGGATTTGGACCACCCGCGGAGGCTTGTGGAAGCGCTGGGGCGTTAAGGGGATAGTTCGGATTGCAAGGCTGCCTCTGCAGATTTCAGTTACAGCCTTTTTGCTTCATCTCTCGTTTGGAAACTTGTCTTTTCTTGCGAACTTCTTCCGCTTCTGCTACGATGAAGGAGCCCTCGTCTCGTCATGGTGCCTGCCAGATCGTCAACGAAGTTTGGGCGCATCTGGAGTAGTCGGGCTTTGACTTTGTATGCCTTTTGTGTTCAAATTTTACGTCGGGGGGATGAGAATTTGCTCCACACAAATTTACTTCATTCGTAGTGATAGCTCGAAGCTTTTTAATTCGATATTTACTTACCCAGGCTTTATTTACTACTATAAAGCTTCGTTAGTGACAATTGTCCACGCCGTGTATTTATGTGGTAGGCCATGTTTTTCATTTGCTATCAACCGCGGCGATTCACCTGTAAATCAGCTTGAGCACTACCTCAATAGTATGAACCGGTTGGTCCTCCTGATTTGCACCAAGAATGAAATGCTTGTATTGCTTTAAAATAAACATTAAGGTATGCTAAACGTGGTTGTGGCGTAAACAAACGCGTTGATGGTTTTCGTTCGCAGGATGTACATTTATTTTCGCCTGAACAAAATAGCTTTGGAGCCCTGTTCACTTAACCGAAATAGGAAAATGTTAATCAGCAGCTTTTGTTTTATACATAGCGTATTTACACCCCAACATAATAAAAAAACTTGGAGAGGTATATATGTGCTGAGACCAGTTGGTCACACAGCGTTGCTTTGTGCTTGCGATAATTGAGCTGCTGAATTGTCTCCAGGCACAATTTATAATGTTGCTGTAATAACTCGATAGGTGACCAGCCGGTCCCTATGCTTTATCTAGCGGCGTACCCATCCTTAAATTTATGGGAATCTGTTTCATTGTGCATGATCCACTACAACATTTTCCCACGCCCAGCCTGTTTCAGAACAATTTTCAAGACATTAATTGGCGAGAAATTTCGCCTTCTTCTCTAAAGTCCATTGTGTGGGCTTGCCCTCAAAAATACTCCACATTAACCGCGCACATAGCCATCACTAGCAATGAGCAATGAGATGCCGTTTTGCTCAGTACCCAAATATCGCTGCAAGAACAAGTCATGAATGGAGGAAGACGCATCCAGGCCTCACGGACTCCAGGCTACCTTGTAACGGGAAATGGTTCGCAGTGCTTACCCAGGAATCTACCCTTTTAGGCAGCTAGTGACAATAAAGTTTACTAGACCTAGCATGCCTACAGGCACGAAGAAAAGAACGAAAGCGTTTATCTGATGTGTTGCAGGACACTTTTAAAGTACCACCAAAGCGTCGGTAAATTACAATGCCGTGAAAACACATATACTACTCACAGCGGAAGTAGGCGCTTATTAACGTGTTAATTGTTAAAAATAAAAAGAGGTTCGTATACATTGTCCAGCATTACAATTTACGACGTCAGATATAGTGAATGTCAAACAAAGTCGATTGAATTTGTCTGAACGTTTTTGTGAAATACGGAGAGGGGAAACCTGTGCATTAAAGATAAATGCACGCAGGAACTTCTCCGAGCACATGTTTTTATACAGAAACCTCACCTTTTCAGTTTGTTTGTCATTATCCTCCTCCTCCTTCTTATCCTCATCATCATCATCAACAACAACAACAACAACAACCTCAACATTAACACCAGCAGCAACAACAACAGCCTATTTAGGTCTACTGCCGGACGGAGGTCTCTTCCATTGACTTACAACTTCTCCGGTCCTGCGCTGCTTGAGCACATCCTTTGCCCCGAAACTTTGTATTTCACGCCTCTATCGTGTGCTCTGGAGCTGTTGAAAACAATTTTGGGCATAGGTCAGTCATTGGAGGTGGAGGCCAACTACTATACCAGGGTGGCCAGATACTTTTCTGGTGAGGGAGTGCTGTCTGTGTACCAAAGAGCCTTCCTAGCATGGTTTAATCTATCTAGTGTAATCTCTTAGGTAACCGGGATCATGGTTACTTCCGGAGCAGGCCCCCCCCACTATACCTGCATTACCTGTGCTGTTTCGCTATATTTGATGGCAAGGATTGTTTTCCTCCTGATTCTAGTCAAATGTATTGCATTTGCATACAAGTACTGTCAAAATAATAATGCCAGTGAACGTGAAAATATGGCACCTGTTACTTTCGCTGCCTCTGTTTGTATGCCAAATCCAGGGGCAGAATTGTGATGTTAGTGGCGTAATCGGCTACGCGACGTGTTCGGGCGTGTTGTGCTATGGTGGGAAGCCACTTGGATATTTTATGCTCACAATGTAAAGCGGCATCACTTGCTTTCTTCCACTTTTTAGGCAGGTCCTTCATCACGATGCATGCCGTGAGCTTTACGCCACAGAACAATGGAAAGAAAACAAAAGGAATGCATGCCAGCTTGATCTATTTCTTAACAGAGCCCCGTTTGCCAGTGCATAAAGCTGAAACACCTTTCAAATGTCAAATTTTTCTGCTCAAACATGTCACTCAGGCTTTAGTCGCCATCTAAATGATAATTTATTCAATTTGTAGAAAATTTCTTAGTCCGACCGCACTTTAGTGGCGACAAAGGTTTGCAAGCTGTGTGCAATGACAAGACAGTATTAATTTCTTTTATTTCTGAGAACTGCTACTTTGTCATTGTTACGGGTCAGTGGTCGCACTGTAAGGAATGGATCCTATTCACAGAAAATCGGCACTGATAAATCCATCGTCTGTATTAAAGACGTAAGAAAGGAAGGGGGGTCTCCGCTTTTCGCACAAGGCATCTAAAAAAGCTTGGCGGCGGCTGACGCACCCGCATTGTCGTGTTGAACATGCCTTCCAATAAAGCCCGCACGGTAAACCTCTGTGAACTCGTCACTCGTCGGCAGAACTTGGGTGGCCCGGTGATTTCACGCTCGGGTGTACTTGAGCCCATACGCTTTCGACTGGGAACTTTTGTTCGGAGACATTCTGGGAGCTCTGTGCCAAGTTTCAGGCCATTCTGGGAGCAATAAATTTACGGGACATGTGCTCGCGCGCTCCACATAGATGCCACTCGGAGCAGGCAGTCCGGGCGCTTTGAAATAACTTCGCACCGCCTCTCAAAGGAGCTTGCCGAAGGCACTTCCTGGGTTTCATCCCTGGCCTCCCACCGTGGCAAGTGCAGCTACATGCTACATGCCAGGAACCGTTTTCTTTGGGCGGATACTCGAGTGGAGCGCGGGCGCGGACCGTTGCGAGGGGTACAATGGGGAACCTCATTTAGAACGCCCCACACGCGCCAGGGGTTCACCACTCGTGTTTCTGTCTTGTAGTACTAGCTCTTCGAAATTCTCGATACCTTTTGTATCTCCTCCGCCACGCTAAGTTTACCATTTTACCGTTAGAACCTCTCTGTTCATGAAACGCGTCGCTTTGCACGCAGAAAATTGGTGTACGCCTTCATATACGTGCGGCTGAGTTCCTGCGCACAGAGCGAAGCATCTTTTCACAAGAACTTTTGTGTTTCCAGCCTAAGGTTTCGATTTTGCAAAGGTGAAAAGTTTGACAAACTGTTCAAACAATTAAGGGTCCTGCATAACGTCGACACATCGATCGCATATCGGCCACTGGTTTTGCTCTATCAAGTTGCGCTCTTCCGTCTGCTCGGTTCAAATCTTCTGCACATGAAAGAAATCCTTTGGAAGCGACTAGTCCCATTTATTGAGTGGCTTGTGGGGAAACCGTCACATGGACCTCTTGTGTGAACGAAGTGCTATTTGCAGGAAAAAGAGGTACACCACTGACTTTGACGAGATGTTTTGAAGCGGCGCGTCAAGTGGCAGCAAACGGAGAATTTAATTTCAGAGTGGGGAGGGCAGACTACACGAAAATCAGAGGAATAGAGCACGAAAAGAGGAACGAACTCGAAAATAAAACACGAAAGAAAAAAATCACATCGCAAGAAATGCATTTACATTTAAAGAAAAAACTTTGGAACCCCATGCGCGACCTCCGCATGACCATCCTATTGTTTGGTTCGCTCTTGTATTTCTTCAGGGCTGTTGCAAAACACTTCATCATGGTGGGGAGAGCAGGCCGTAAACTCACATAAGGTTGGTGAGTAACTTGCAGAAGAAGAATAAGGCTGCTTTTATTTGGTCATAAACCGAGTACGTATTTCCACCTCCGTTCTGGACAATATTGGATGGAGGGATGCAGGGGCTAGGCAGCTGAGACGTCAGCGCACGCAGAGGAGTATATTGAGTTTGCTTATACCATAACTGTTTTCACGAACGAATCACACGTGAGCCAAACGTGTCACATTGGTACTGTCGAGTCAGGGGAAGGAGAAAACAGGGATGGGCACGCAGGTATACATATTCACAGCGCCCGCAAAATGATTTCGAATTTTCTCTTAACGCGAGTTCTTATGAATACTTTTTCGTTATGGTAGACAGTTACTATGATGACGCCTGTTTCATTCTAAAGACAATAATTTTTCTTAGGCTACTCAAACAATAACACTTAATTCTGTCTGTCCCTCGATTCAGCCGCCGGGCAAAAGTTGACAATTCTTGAGCGACACGGGTGCGTAGGCAAAACATTTTCAGTTTAATAAATCTAGGAATATGCTGTGCACAAGGTCGCGGGTTCGTTTCCCGGCCGCGGAGGTTGCTTTTCTGATGGACGCGAAAAGCATAAATGCCCACGCGTACGAGATTTATGCGCACGTTAAAGATCCCCAGGTGGTCAAAATTAATCCGGAGCCCTCCACTACGGCGCGCCTCATCGCCTGCGTTGCATCGGCGCCTTGAACCCTACAATCAATCAATATGAATATAATGCATATTGTCAGAGTGATCTGCAAAAATGGTATTATTAGGCTTACCTGAGAAAGAACGGCAATGCTTAACTGGTGTTTACAGTGTTGTTTTAATTAAAAGTAGATTTGTTCACTACTTCTGCGAGGAAAATAAGTCACGAGTTAAAAATAATGTTGTAACTACAAAGTACAAACGCGCATGGCGCCGGAGCCTCGGGCTCGTGGTTCGAACAATAAGTTCCAACAGTGCCGAAAGATGGCACGTCAGCAGTGTGAACGCGGCCTCTTCGAACGTCATTTGCGATTGGCCTCTGACCTCTGATTGTGACCTTTGAACCTCCCATGGATGGGCCGAGACAGGAAAGAAATAGTGTAAGAGGTGGGCGGATGAAACAGGAGAGGCTGTTGTGTGCCTGGGGCGCTGAAGAGACGCGTCTTTCGTCGGCATTTGCCGCGCTGGGAGCAGATTAGAGGCGAATTTTTTTCCAAAAGCGTGATGGTTTGGGCCTGTTGGTGATGCATAATGGGTACTGAAAGCGCAAATTAGACACGGACAAAGAAAGGGGACAACAGGACGAGCGATCGTCCTGTTGTCCCCTTTCTTTGTCTGTGTTTAATTTGCGCTTGCAGTACCCATTAATTTTTTTCCCTCGGTCTTCGTTGTCTATGCTTCTCATGATTGTGCCATAGTATAGAGAACGCTGTCAGTGTGAGAGGCTTGATGTCACTACCTAAGGAAAGAAGAAAACGTCGTGCAAAGTAAACGTGGATGAAGAAGGCAAGGTAAGACAGATACAGGCGCCAACTTCCAATTGTTGATTTAAAGGAAACCACACGAATTCATGCATCACTTATCTAAACAGAAACAACAACAAAAAATATCATCCAAGGTAAAATAATGCAAACAAGTGTAGAACGTGGTGACAATGGCTAGAATGAATAAGTACAACACTGCTGAAGTATGACAACATATCTACTCCAGCCTCAAGAGCAATCAAGATGGTCCTAATGCGCACGAGTGCATTCCAGGCGCAGACCAAACCGAAAAGATAGAAGGACAACTGCGCGTGCTAAGCTACATGCTGTGATTTAAGAATGACATTTCTTTGTCACTTAACGCTGGCGACGGTGTGCTGACGCACTTGTCGCTTGCTCTTTTGATACAAGCCAGCACAATCACCTCCCTTTCGGTTTTGTTCCTTGCTCTTCTCAGAAAGGTCGTCTTATCGAGGAGCGGCTTATCCAGGAGCAGTTGTAGGTGAGCATTCATGGACACGTAGTTTCAGTGACATGTTTATTTACTTAGTGTGGTGATATTACCAATATTACTCGTTCTCATATACGAAGAGACAACGATGTCTTCGGTGTAATGGCTTCTTAATCTTTAATGGCTTAGAGATAATGCGGTGGGCACGGCGACCTTCCCCAAGCGGGATGTGGGCGCATGCGCACGACAGCATGAGGACGAACGAACGAAGGCCGTACGTTATCGCGTGCCTCTCTCGTTCCGAGCGAGTGTTGCCTTGATTATAGTGAACGCGGAAGTTTTGTCTTTTCTTTTTTTAAAACCACTGCACTTCCCGGGGACTCAGTGGTCGCCGCGAGGCACGCGTTCTCGAGAGCTCGGCATTTTGTCGCTTATCAGGGTTCTTGCCAATTTCTGTCCTTTTTTTTTTTGCTGACGCCACGGCACGTGCCCGCTCGGCAGTCGCCACATGGCACGCGCTCACGGGCGCTCGAAATTTGTTGGTATTTTTTTCTGCAACGGCGAACTTACGGCTTGTAAAGCAGCGCCGTTGTGAAAAAAAAATAAAAAAAAAATCGCCCGGATCACGTTTTCTGCATCAAATGCGTCATAGCTGACCCGCAACGCAACCCGCGGTCGTCTCCCTTAACTGCTAAAACGCGCTTCAGTTCGGCCACCGTAGCCTAGTGGTTAGCGGCCGTCACAAAGATCAAGAACACCTCGGAACAGATATCAAGCATGATCCGAAGGGTCTCTAACCGTAAGAGAGGCCTGAAGGAAGACGACGCAATGCGCCTAGTGCGGGCATTCGTCTCTGCCCCGTATTCGTCTCCGTATTCGTATCCGCATTCGTCTCTGCCCCGTACCTCCAGCTAACGAAGGCAAACAGAGACACCCTGAACACGATGTTGCGTAAAACAACTAAGCAGGCAGTGGGCCTGCCGATCTACTCGTCCACGCAGAAACTGCTGGACATGGGGGCCCACAACACGGTGGAGGAGCTGATCGAGGCTCACCTGTCCAACCAAAGGGTACGGCTAAGCCAAACGGAGCACGGCCGCGTCGACCTGCGGAAAATAGGATGGAAGATAGAACCACTGCCAACCAAGGCAGCCCTTGCCGAGCAGTGCAAAGAGGCCTTCAAACCAAGCCACTCCCCAGGAACATGCTACCGGAGAAGAACGAAGGGGGCCGGACCGCGCGAGCCAAGGCCCTGGCTCGACAGCTGGAGGAGAACCCTAGGGTACTCTACGCGGACGCCTCGCTCAGAAAACATGACGACCGAGCAACGGCGGTAGCCACGTCCATCGACAAGCTGATCATCAGCGCGTCGCTGAGGACGACAGACCCAGCCGTTGCGGAAGAAGCAGCCGTGGCACTCGCATTCGTGCAAGTGCAACCGAGCGTGGACACCGTGGTCACAGATTCGAATTCAGCCTACGGAAGCTGCCGAAGGGGAGTGATCTCTACCGCGGCGCGAGCCATTCTCTCCAAGCACAAGCCTCCGGGACGGGCCATCGAGCTCGTGTGGGTACCGGCTGACTCGGAGGTGGAAGGCAACGCCCTCGCCGACCACCACGCCCGAGAACTGTCCATCCGGTCCGAGGACGAGCCGGCTGAGCTACCGTATCCCGTGACGAGCTTTAAAGACGTTACTCAGATGTACAGAAACGCGAGGTGCAAACTTCCTGAACCGCACCCACAATTAACGAGGCAGCAGCAAAAGATCCTGCGGCGCACGCAGGCGGGATCGCTAGCGCATCCCGTTCTGTTACACCGAATGTACCCGGCGCAGCACGACACACTCTGCCCTTTCTGCAAAACGGAAAGAGGCACTCTGTCACACATCATAGCCGAGTGCAAAGACCTCAAGAACCCCCCACCTCCCTTTCCCCCCAACACCCCCAATCCCCAACCCCCCGAGCGATGGGAGACCTTGTTGTCCAGCCCCGCCCTGCCAACTCAGCTAGCACTGACGGCCAGGGGCCAGGAGTTGCTGGAGACCCCGTCTGGTGCCTGCGCGCACCGTCGAATTTTCGAGCTCAGTAAAGTTGATTCTCTCTTTCTCTCTCGCCGGTGCTTCCAACGCCTACATACTGGGTTCGAGCCCCAATGAGAAAGAGCAGTGTTTGGGCTTCTTTCGTAGCAAGCCTTAATACGAGGGCTACAAGAGTGTGTTAATGTGATTTTAGAATTGCAATAGGAAGGGGAGAAAGCGCGTACACAGTCTCCCCTCTATTAAAAATTACATGCCCTAAATGCCCCTGTTTGGGGAAGTGGCAGGGGTCACCACGAGCGCAGTGAAATGCTCGCGCCTCGCCCTTGGAGCTCGCTGGTGGGAGGGAAAAGAGAATGTATTATAACCCACATATCAGGGTGCAGTGACTAGTGATAACAGCGCTGCCCGAAGTACAGAAAATTGTCCGATCAGTTTCCATGTAACGTAGTCATTCTACACACTGCACAAAAATATTCGGCGTGGGCAACAAGCCACAAAAATCAAGTCACACAAAGTTCACCAGCGTTCAAAGAGAGAGTTCATAAACTATACTGGACTCAGTACGGCACTAGAGAAACGCACAGGATGCTACTCCTGACCACTATAAAGCGAGTCGACTAACGCAAAAGAAAGGCTTCTTCTCCTAGAGCTGCCTTTTCGTGTTCAAAATGAATCATAAGAGAACAGAACGAGAATTTATTAAAAACTAGTTACAGCTAGGACCCGCTGTAGTTAGCTACTACACGGGTCGACAGGGAACAGGATATACGCAATGTGCCACAGAGGAAAAGAAGTGAACATCACGCAAGTTCACAAGAAACAAGGTCCACCGCACCGAAGGTTCTTTACAATAATGCCCGTGGCACCAGGTCGACACACCATTATTCACACGTGGGAGTCACCATAAAAGCGACAACAGTTCACACACATCAGTTCTACTCAGTACTCACGTCTATGTCCGTACATAGAGGCATGCTCAGCCAGGCTGCCTAAGCTGCGTCTTGGCCTCTAACATACAACTCCCGTCAGCACGCAAGTGTTACACCTTATTAAGAAGGCGCGATACACCATTGCACGGTGTTATTGGCGACCTTGATGAAGCGAGTAGACCAACGCATGAGGAAAGATTCTTCACCCAGCGCCACCAGCTCAGGCTGCAGGTGCTCTGTGGCCATTTTCTGAACGCGCCACAAAAGGGGATACATGACACGCTGCGGTCGTGCCTGCAAGGCGGGTACAACTCGCTGGCGACACACAACAAAGACACTCACACACAGCAGAAAGCTGACGAATGGACCTTGCGGTTTCGTGTGGGCTCCCAGCCTAAGCTCAAGCATTCTTCTGAGTAAAATCCATTATGTGGCGGCCACACGACACTCAAAAAGAGCATCCTCTAGAGTCTCAGTGCGTCCGCATTGCTGGCACCGAGCAGAGCGAACCACACGAAATGCTGCAAGGCGGTCACACTTTGGCAGGGCTCTCCAGCCACGCACCCACCCGATCACGTACGTCTGCAGGAAGCACCGCTGATTTTAACTGCTGCCAGCGCGCCCCGCGAGACCTCATTTTGCCGATCATTCAATTGCCCAATATCATATTTCTCGCATATACCAGTCGCAGATAAGGGTCTAATATCCAAATCTGGGTTGCCCGACTGAAAGCCTCTAAGTGTTTTAGCAATGTACCTATAGAAAGCCGGCGGCTGCATGGCTGTATGTCCGGTCATGGGCTCATCATAAAACTACAATCGAGCGGTACCCAAGAAGTAGCGAAGTAGAGCCTGCCCCGGGTGCCCATCATCCTCTACCAGTTCCCACACACCGCGTAACGCTAGAACACTTGACATCGTGCTCAGGCATGCCAAGGTAAGGCCCCCCCCATGGGGCAGACGCAGCAGAGCGTGCGCAACCGACCCGGTCTTACCAGCCCAGAAAATACCCGAATTACGGGTGATGTCACGAGGTGGCCAAGCCACCCTCGCCACGTAAAAGAACGCCGCTGACACACACGACTTAATGATATAGCTCCTCTCAGAGAGAAACAGCTTGAAAGTTGACGCTATGCCTATGCGTTTTTCAGCCGTGTCTAAAAAACCCCTCCCCGTCTCACGAGAAACTTCTCCAGAGCCATGGAAGACTCAATTTTTTTAACCTCCTTGGGAAGACTACGCCTCGCACCCGGACTTCCCTCACCCACTGTACGTCTCCAGCAAGGTTACTGGCAAGCTACCCAAATCGTAGCGCTCTGCTTTTGCCCTTATTCAGCCGGGATCGAGACAGCTCAACATACCCCCAAAAAAGCCATATAAACGCTTGGTAGCTGCCCTCATCCCGGAGAAAAAGGGACACATCGTCCGCATATGCAGCGACCTTGATCTGGCCTTGACCGGGCAGCGGAAAAGCCGCGGACGGAAGGACACAGCACCGCGCGACGCAGAAGGGGTCCAGGCATAGGGCAAAGAGCGAGGGGGACCAGGGAAAACCCTGCCTGATCCCGCGCGTGACTGTGAAGCGCTCACTGAGGTGGCCATTAACAAGCAGCCGGGGATCACGTTCGAGTAAGCTATCCGAAGGCAAGATATATACTCTGACGGGAAACCATAGTGACCTAAGACACGAAGCATGTACCGGTGCTACACTCTATCGAAAGCTTTCGCCTGATCGACCGATATGAAGCAACCGGAAATTCCGGTTCTCGACGCGAAGTCAAATAGGCCGCGGGTCAGGGCTAAGGATGAAAAAATTGACCGGCCCGCCACGCTGCACGTTTGCGCGCTGCTTAGGATGTACGGGAGTACATGGCTGATTCGGCGGGCTAGAACGGACGCGACAATCTTACAATCAATGTTGAGGAGCGTGATTGGCCTGTAGGCATCTGGGTACGAAGGGCTCCGTCACGGATTCGCTATCAGTGCGACACGACCTTCGCGAAAGGATTCCAGCCGCTCTCCATGAAGAAGAAAGCCGCGCACCATGGCGAGAAGTGCCCCTTCAACAACGGGAAATAATGTCTTGTAGAGCCTTGTAGGGATGCCGTCAGGGCCCGCCGCTGATGCACCGTTTAGGCGTCTGACGCAATCATGCAGCTCCTCTGACGAAACCGGCGCACAAAGCCTGCTTGCCTTGTCTTGGGGTACCTGGGGCAGCGCTCCTAAAAAAGTCGCTAGGCGTTCCTCAAAGAATTAATCTCGCAACGCAACGTCTTCTCTGAGGTGAGGAGGCGAGAAAAATGTGCCGTGAACACCTCACAAATGTCGTCGCTATTAGCGCTTTTTGAGCCGTCCGGCAACATAACCTCTGGCCCTTGAGCGAATCCTGGTCCGTCAAGCGAGCCTGCTTTGAGTACCGTAACACAGATATTGTAACACAGATTTATTGTAACACAGATGTGTCTGAAGCCGGCCGGCCGAAAGAGTGGGCACGGAGCAGCGAGAGAGGACTGCCGTAACAGGTGTTAATATCACGCCCTAAATACATTGATGTAGTCACGCATGGTGAAGGTTAAAGCGCCACCCCTTTTGACGATCCGAAGCCTGCACAGTGTATCGTTGAGCGCGGCCGTGATGCGGTCTTGACGCGCTCTCCCATCCCGGACCAACACCTCGCGCCAGCTGGGTCATCCCACGGTAGTGGGTTCGTCGAGTCGTGACGCGGTGGACGCAGCGCACCCGTTAACGCGGCTACACTGACCTCATCTGTCCATCCGCCACATCTGGTGATGTGGCATACAGGGGGTGTTGGGGGGGGGGGGGGGTAAAGAGAATTTATTGTAACCCACATATCAGGGCGCAGCCACTAGTGATAACAGCGCTGCCCTAAGTATAGAAATTTATCCAATCAGCTTTTATGTAAAGTGGTCATTCTACACACTGAACAAAATGTTTGGCGTGGGCAACAAGCTACTTCAAACCAAGTCACACAAAGTTCACCACCGTTCAAAGAAAGAGTTCATAAAGTATACTGAACTCAGTACGGTACTACAGAAACGCTCAGCATGTTGTTGCTCCTGACCGCTACAAAGCGTGTAGACCAACGCAAAAGAAAGGCTTGTTCTCCTAAAACTGCCAACTCGGGGAATTGGGGGGGGGGGGGGGGAGTTAATTATTATAACCCACGTATCAGGGCGCAGCGACTAGACTAGTGACAACAGTGTGAACAGAAAATTATCCAATCGGTTTTCATGCAACATGGTCATTCTGCACACTGCACAAAAATGTTTGGCGTGCTCAACAAGAAGGAAAATTGGTTCAATAGCCGATACAAAGACCCGCTGTCCTAAATACTACACGGGTCGCCTAAACCATACACACTGCAGGTATCACTTCACAACTCTATCACACCACTCACTACACACACAGTTCGGGGTAGCGAGAATTAGGTATCACCCACATATCAGTTCAGACAGAAAGAACATTGTTAATAGCCGATACAAAGACCCGCTGTGCCATATTAAATACTAAACGGGTCGCCTAAACCATACACACTGCAGGTATCGCTTCACAACTGTATGACACCACTCACTACACACACAGTTCGGGATAAAGAGAGTATTTTCACCCCCATATCAGCTCACACAGAAAGAAAATTTATTAATAGCTGATACAAAACCCGCTGTGCTAAATACTACACGGGTCGCCTAAACCATACATACTGCAGGTATCACTTCACAACTGTATCACACCACTCACTAAACACACAGTTCACTCTGCAGTTCTCCATAGTTCACTAGTACACACACTATTAGAACCCCTATTACACCGAAAGATCACTGTAGATAACATTCTCGACAGTTCACGACACAGTGCACGTATCACTTCACAACCCTTTCAAGAAAATTTATTAATAGCCGATACAAAGACCCGATGTGCTCAATACCACACGGGTCGCCTAAACCGTACACACTACATGTATCACTTCGCTCACTACACACAGTTCACTCCACAGTTCTCCACAATTCACTAGTACTCACACTATTAGAAGCACCACTCTTCTTTCGTCATGCAATGGCTAATAAAAACATGGTAAGTATGCTTCACCTTCCCTTGATTTTGAAGCCACCAGATAGAGCAGAGGCTGATGCGACAGTGACTTCAGTGACATTGCTTGAAAATAACACTCGTTCACACCAATCTCCAGCCTCCCCTGGGTGTTCATACAAAAATACGTGTTGTTTTCCTCTGTGCTTTATTTCAAACCTGTTTAGAGATAACAGTCACTAAGACGCTGGAATGGAGCTTGGGGTGGGAGCAGATGACGCGACCTTGGCGTCACGTGCACGCCTGCTTGTGGTCGCGCTATTGTGAGAGTGCTTTTGCAGATGACACTTTTCAAGGTGGAATGGCTATACCATGTGAAGAGAAGGGCCATAAATTGATTTCCGGCTGGAGTTCCTCGATCGGTCAGCCTGACCTTGCATATAGCAGAGGTAGCAAAGCCCGTTTACGCTAATAGCGAACATGCGGGGACGAATAAAGGTGATTAGCCGAATTTTTTGCTCCTAGTAACAAAAAACATGCGAAAACGACGCAAAGGGAAAATGATCAGGACAGGACACAACGCGCCCCTGGAAGCCTACAGGAGTAATAGAGTATGTTAATAACAAGGTTATCAAAGCATGTTTACCAAATTGCTGCTATGTGTTAACGAGGGCGATTAGCAATGCTTCGCATTCATAGTAACAGCGAGAAGAAAAGAATAAATAGGGGAAAGGGGTCATGACGATGGTAGTGAGACCCGTTTCTGCATATCTGTACGGTCACCAGTGCGATAGACATTAATCGGTATACCTAAGCAGCCGCTGTGAAATTTGATCACCCACGGAAGTGTGCCTCAGAAGAAGGTGCTGTAGGGAAACAGAAAATGCTTCACGGCAAAGAAGAGGCGAGCGCTCGCCGCAGCAAACACCACCACTAGCCAATGCCACGGCAACAGTTATGACGCGAAGACTACGACAGACATACATGTATACAATGAACAGATGGCTCATAGATGTCTATAGATGTACATCTATAGATGTATAGATTTATGTAGACGTTGACAGCTGTCTGTATATGTCAATATATGTCCATAGATGTATAGACATTATAGATGTCTGTATTGAACAGATCTTTGTAAATAGATCGCTTTACAACTAGCCGTCGCTGGTCTTATAAGTCCTGCCGCTACGTAACATCTTTGGTGGAGGGTGCGGTCTTCATCCCCATACTGGTTACCCAGTTTCACCCTGTCTCGGCTCCTGAAGAGATCGTCTCAAACCTCTTCGATCACGTCGGCCGCCCCAGCCCCGCTGAGCCATGGACGCGCCCATTTCCCAGCTCCGTGTCCCCAGCCACTTCACCGCAGAAGCAAGTCAAGTGTTTGAAGGACCGGTGGAGCTCGATCTGCAGCCGCTATCACGCAACTGGGCGAACTCGGCGACATATGCCGCGGCTCAGCAACAAGCGGCTACGTACGTTGCCTCGAACGCCGCCGCTGCTACTCCCACCGCGTATGCCCCGTCCACTACTGGTACAGCAACTCGTCGCCAGCCTGGAAACCGACCAGAAAAGTTGACTGACCAGACGGCTGTATGCCAGAAAGACCTGTGGCGTGCACCTTGCCGGAGGTCACCTTTGTTATCACTGCGGTGAACCTGGTCGTCTGTACAGTTCCTGCCAGTACCGCAGTGTTGGTTTTCGAGGCTGTCCCCCAGGGTTGCCCTCCTGTCCTCGTAACAGTAGGGCAACCAGACCAGGCCGGACTAGACCAGGGACAGACCAGCCGAAATTCTAGAATACATGTCCGCGCAGAGCACTTCGCCGAAGTCTAGTCGTTCGGAAGCCAGGCCAGCATCATTTCACCGTTGCTGGTTGCTGTAAATTCGTCTCTCCTCTAGCCCATCTGGGCGCCGCTCGCCAAGCCCACGTCGCAAAACCTGAAAACACCGACCTCTGAGATGGGGTCGCTGAAAAGACAGCCAGTGAAGATACCCCATCCTGTTTACGACGATGTGCAGTGAAAACGACGCCGCGAGTAGGTTGCAGCAGAAGAGCCACATGTGACCTCGCCGTGACTATCGACGATTACGACGTGACTGCTCTGGTGGACACTAGAGATGTGAAGAGCTGAAAAAAAGAACCATTAAAGAGACTTTGAAAACTGGTATTCTTTCGCATTTTCACCCAGGACAACATTGGAAAAAGCCAAACAGAGCTTCTCCGGTGAAATTGGCTGTGATGCGACCAATATGCGGCGAAATCAATGCCTTCACGTAAAAGCGTGCAGAGAGTATGAGAGTGGAATCTCTGCTGGGACTTTTGTAATGCAGAATGTAAAAATTATATTCTTTTCAGCGTTAACAAAAAAACTCCTGGGGAACTTAAGTATCTTGGGTGATTTAAAGATAAAAGCCAGAAATTCACGAAAACGTCTTCAATGCTGCATCGTGTCTGCGGTGCCGTCATATTCAGCTGTCACGCGGAACGCATCCGGATAATTCTTGTTCCTTTACGGACTCGGGTTAGCGCTGTAGTAACCACACTCGGATGCCGTTCTCACGACCCGGAGTCAAATTCCATTCGAACCGCTATATGTTACAGTGTATATTTTATTTACTTATTTTCTTTTTGCAGCAGCCGTAATAGGGTTTCATTCATGCAGTGACCAGCAACTACTGTCACTTTTCACGCTCGATGAGGCATCTAAGGCTTTTTTCGGCTGACATGACTAATGACCTACTATTGAAAAACACGATTCCCCACAGATCTACTAAAGGAAAAACTCGAGATGCTTCTTAAGCCAAAAGCCTTAGATACCTCATCAAACGTAAAAAGTGACCGCGGTTGCTGGGGGCTACACGTAATCATAGTCATCATCATCATGGTGACAACGTCATGATGATGATGACGCCGTGTAGTCAGGAACAACTACGGCAACTTTTAACGTTTGATGAGACGTCTAAGTGCTTTGCCATATGAAGAAGTACCTCAAATTTTTTTTTGTAGATCTGTGTGGAATCGTATTTGACACTTTTTCACATTTTTCTTAAACAAACATGACGAAAACGTGTTTTTACGACCCTCAAAGTTTAATAAATAGTCAAGAGAGGACGCCGCAACCTCTGAGCAGTCCTATAAAGAGACACTGGATTGAGTGTTCATTAATCAAGGGTAGCTAATGGGCTAATACGTGAGTTCTTCATTATTTTATGTTATTGCGCACTTGTTTGCGGCCTAGAAACAGCAGCCTTCGTGGAAATGGCGCAGAGCAGAGGTCACCTCCAACACTTTGCATATGAGTAACGCGTGCCTCTGTGGCGCAACGGGATTGACATGGGCTTCGTTGACATGGGCTTTCTGAGACATTATTTGGGTGCTGAGTGTGTTTGTTGACTACGTTCTGGAAGCATTTAGTATATAAAAATCCAATCCAAGCCAATCCAATCGAATCTAATCCAATGCCCCTCGCGAGAGAGTGTTATAGCGCCGAAATCGCGCCACCACACGAACGCGTGATGTTGACGTCACGATCACGCCACAGATGTTAGCGACCGGAGCGCGCGCGAACGACAAATTGGGCCCATCTTCCCGCGAGGGGGACTCGAGTAAATGCGTAGCACAGGGGGTGGGTGTATTGCGTTAACGTTTAGTGTTTGGGGAGTTGGTGGTAGTGAATGCGTTGTATCCGCAGCTTCTTGACGTAGTTTGAATGAGTCAAGGAAATTTCGTCATTCTTGCGTGTTTCGCTTTGTTTACAAAGCAAGAAACGCAAATGCTTGCGGAGTTGTTAACTAACTAACTGACTGACTGACTGACTGTCTGCAACGGCTTACTTGCACGAATGCTTTGCTCTGTGGACAGCCAATGCACTCGCCATTTGTACAAGTGCGGCACGCACACACACAGCTGGCTGGCGCCGCATCTTTTCAAAGTGCTACGAGTTGTGCCGCGCCTCCGCCAGATGGCGCCACGGGTCCCGCGACCGAGAGAAGACGCAGTGAAACATCCCCCTCGCGAGGGGCACGATCAAATGCAGAGCATTTCCGGGGGCGCACGGCGTTAAGTAGTTTGCGTTACGTTAATGTTGTTGCACTTGTGGCAACTGCTGACGGGAGAGCGCACGTCAGCAGTAATTTGAATGAGTCAACGATATAAGGCGCGTTCGTAGCGTCCCATTCTGTGTCGGCTTTGTGGCGCAGTGGGTAGAGCACCATGTACATCGCGTTCGAGGGATCGAGGGATCGAGGGATCGAAACCGGGCGTCGGATAGTATTTTTTTTATATAGTAGGGACAACGACGGTGCGGACTACGGACGTCAACGCGGGTGACATTGTGAGTTACTGAAATGCTCTGCATTTAAAACTCCTCTCTAGTACGTAATCAGCACCAGAGCAGTGTGCTGTACAAGTCTAATTTTATCACGAATAGAGAGGACGTGTTCATACTGGTTGTGCCAACGGCACTACGCGAGAAAATTTCATACGCCTGCCGCGATAAAACTACGGCGCTTGCAATAGGTGCCAGCCGTACACTGGCGAGGATTCGTCTGAAGTACTATCGGCCGAAGCTGTTGCCAATAGTTCAGCACTACGTCAAGAGCTGCTGCGAGTGCTAAAGGAGGAAGACTCCACCGTTGAAACCGGCAGGGCTTCTTCCGCCCGTAAAACCGCCGCCGACCCCTTTCACCCTTTCCAGCAAGTAGGCATGGACCTCCTGTGCCTATACTTATCCCAACGAAGGGGAACAGATGGCTTGTGGCAGCGAACGACTACTTTACGCGGTACGCAGAGACATCTGTCTCAAGAGCAACGCGGCTGAGGTAGGTCAGTTCTTCGTCCACAACACTGTTTGACTGCACGGAGCTTCACTGACTGCAATAACAGATGGGAAAAGCCTTCGCAACTGGCATTATGCAGTCCGTCATGATTCTGGCCCACGCCTCTCACTGTCGAACAACCGCTTACCATCGGCAGACTAACGGCTTGACTGGCAGACTTAACCGGACTCTAGCCGACATGCTATTAATGTATATCCGCGTGGAGCATAAAACGTCTCGCCACACGCAACATATGCGTATAACATGGCAGTTCGAGAAATTATAGCAATGACTCAATTTCCGCTGGTTTATGATCACATTGCCACAACCACTCTTGATTGCATGCTACCTGTTCATGAGGATGAAAAGAGTGACGTGGACTATTGTGTGCAAAGTGCCGAGGAAGCACGCCAGCTAGCACGGCAGCGAATTCAATATCAGTTTCATTTTGCTGCTACTCGCTACAACAAGCACGGGCGGGCCGTGTTCTGCGAGCTCGGGAACGCGGTCTGGGTTCGCACACCATTGCAGGAGCGTGGACGTTCGGAAACAATTAGCAGTGGTTTAGCTCGGCTATGACAGGAGCTGGTAATTCTTAGGTTTCCTGGTTGTATAGGAAAAGCTGATTATCATGCATACTGCTGCTAAAATGATTTACAATCCAATCCAATCCAATCCAATCCAGTCCAGTTCAATCCAGTCCAGTTCAGTCCGGTCCAGTCCAGTCCTGTGGTTACTCCCCTCGCGCATGCGCAGCACGGCTCTCCAGGAGCCACGCAAAACGGCTATCAAGCGGCGCCGGCGCAGCGTCAGACTTTGCTACTGCGCAACGGAGGCGCACAGCTGGGCACGCGCCGGCGCCAGTGTGTCTGCCGGGGCTATGGCGTCACTCCTCTGGAATGCACAGACCGGCGAATGTGCACACCCAATTCTCTACAGACCCGTACTCCAATTGGATTGGATTTCTAATCCAATCCAATACAATACAATACAATTTAATCCCATCCAAATTCAATCCAATCCGATCCAATACAATGCTCCCCGCGCTTGCGTAGCATGGCCCTTCAAGGTCTACGCGAAACTGCTCAACCTCGGCCAGTGTAGCTTACGCTACAAAAACTGCTCCGTCGGTACTTAGGGCCATACAAATTTGTTCCCCGCATTACAGCGTCCACATTAAGTTGCCCATGATGGTAGGGCGCACTGCTCAGGGCGCAGGCCAACTTCTGAGGTTGTGAACGTGTTCCTTATGAAGCCGTACTACGACGGACAGGGGCCTTGATGATCCGCACCCCGCGAATACGAAACATGCTGATGGAGTCAACATTTTGTCTCCCATAATTACTGTGAAGGGAGCACTTTGACAGCGAAGCACTGCGTTATTTCCCTTAGGAGCCGTCATCCCTTTGTCGCCGGTGAAACAAGGAAGGAAGAAAGACTTTGTTGAATGGCTGCAACAGACACAGTGTGTACACTGCTCCCAGACGTAGCCACTCGTCAATCCCGACGTCACCCCTACTCGGACCACCCCTTCGCTACTCGCTACGGGGTTGGACGCAGCTGCCGCATAAGGGAGGGCGTCGCCCCGCAGCTTTCGCTGCGTTGCTGCTTTTCGAGGGCCACCAGGACCTGCTGAACGGCTGATAGGTGGGTGTCCTTGTCATAACCGCGCACTGCTTCTTGGATCCACGGCGGTAGGTCTGTCCTGGTTGCCGCCTCGTTCGGTCCCACAGTAAGTGGGCGGTGGAGGCCCTAGCATTGTTACAAAACACGCACGTGTCGTCCGTATAGAGTTCTGGCTGTATGTCTTTCATGACGACCGGAGTCATCAGTGAATTTGTCTGCAGCTGCCTGAACGTGGACGCTTCCTCGCTGGTGAGCTCGGGGTGTGGCGGTGCCAGCACCTTCCTGCTGTTTCAATATTATTTGGTGATACCGTGAACGGTATCGTACCTGTACTTCGTCTCGGTCCACCACTCTGCAGTCGGGTCCACTGCTGCCGCACGGCCAGCTAATCCTCGCGCGACTGCGCTCGCCTTCTCGTTGTGGTTGGTGGCGAGTTCCTATACCTCGTTCCCCGCGTGGGCGGGGAACCACTTGATTGTCATGTCGCGTCCATCGATGTTCACCCGCTCGAGCACACGCACTGATTCACAGCACAGACAACCTTTGGCGAAATTGCGCACCCTACTCTTTGAGTCGCTAAGCACCGTTGTCGTTTCTGGGTCCGCGATGGCTATGGCGATGGCCAGCTCTTCCGCTCACTGAGCGTCTCTCGTGACGATGCTCGCGGAGTTCACCGTGACTCCCGTCTTCCCGTCTATCACCACTGCCTCGAAGCACCGGTGGTTGCCGTACTCCGCGGCGTCGACGAATACGGTGCCCGGAACGTTCAGGTGCTGTTCCAACACAGCCTTCGCTCTGGTCGCTCTCCTGTCCGCGTTGTTAGTCGAATTCATGTTCTTGGGTAACGGGTACACTCCGCCGGCGTTTCGGACTGCCGCCGGGACGTGTCGCTCTTCCTGATTGCCGAGGCTTTGAGGGTCGGACGCCATCTCCATTCCGAGCCGAGCGAAAATGGTCCTCCCCGTTCGCGAACCCTTGAGCAGCTCTATCTGGCCGACCCGCTGGGCTTCCGTGATCTGCTCCAACGTGTTATGAATTTCCAGCTCAAAGAGCTTCTCCGTGCTCGCGCTGTCGAGCACGCCTATGGCTGCCTTGTAGCCTTCCTCATGGCCGCGTTCAGGCGGTTGCGCCCCTGAAGCAACCAGTTGTGGAAGGACGCCGCGTAGGCGACGTGACTTATCGCGAAGGGCTGGATCAGTCTGAGCAGGCTGTCCTCCCTCATCCCGGATCCTCTGTTCGCCACTCGCTTGATCAGCTGCGTTGCGGCCGATACCTTGCCTACCAGTCGGGTGACTGTGCCGTTGTTCCGGTGGTTGCACTTAATCTGGAGCCCCAGCACTCTGATCTTGGCTACCTTCGGGATCATCTGCCCGTTGCTCGTGCGCAGGCTGATGTCGCTCTCCTGCTTGGGTGTGGATTTCGGCGGGATTATCAGTAACTCGGACTTGTTCTGGGAACAGATCAGGCCTGTGCCACTCAGCTGGTCTTCTATGGCGTCCACCACCGTTGCCGAGAAGACTCAACGTGGCCGTCGCATCCGCCCGGCACCCACAGCGTGATGTCGTCCGCGTATATGGTGTGACGTACCTCGGGTATGGCTTTCAAGCGTCTCGCGGCTCCGATCATAACAAGGTCATAATCATAATCATAACAAGCAGCGGCGATATCACCGAGCCCCGGGGCGTGCCCACGCTTCCTATCTTCCGCTCGTCCAGAGAGTGGTGTCCCGCTTGAATCTTGGCCGTGCGTCCCGAAAGGAAGTCGCGCCCGTAGTTGTACGTGCGCTCCCCCATCCGCAGGGCGCCGATTTGGGGTAGGATGGCCGAGTGCTTCCCCTTGTCGAAAGCACTCTGCAGGTACAGTCCCACTATCGCCTGGTTGTCCTTCGTCGCGTTGTCTATGACATCTCTCTTGATCTGTAACATGGCGTATTGGGTGCTAAGCTTGCTCCTGAAGCGGATCATATCGGAGGGGTACAGATCGTTCTTCTCTACGTACGCCTGCCACCTGTTCATTAGGACGTGTTCCTGCACTTTCCCGACGCAGGACGTCAGAGAGATCAGGAGCAGATTCTCGATGCCCGCAGGCTTGTCCGGCTTGGGCATCAAGATCGTCTTCGCCGTCTTCCAGCACTTGGGTAGCTGGCCGTCCTTCCGACACCTGTTGAACAGGGCCGTCCGGCGGGCGAGCGACGGTTCATTCAGATGCTTGAGTACCTTGTTCGTCACGCGATCCGGGCCCGTTACCGACCGGCCGTTCAGCTCCTGGACCACGGCACGAACCTCTCGGAGGTTGAGGTCTCTGCCCAGCTCCTAGTTGGCTGGACCCCCGTAGTCGGGGTGGCTCTCCTCCGGGATGCCGGGTAGGAACTTCTCGCGGATTCATTTGAACGTCTCTTCCTGGCCGAGCTCTGTGATCGACTTCTTCAGGATCTTACTGAGGTTGTCGCACTGGTGGGACTTGGTCTTGGTCTCGTCAAGAAGGTTGCGTAGTAACGACCACGTTCTCCACACGTGGAGTTGACCGTCCGCCGCACTGCAAACCTCCGCCCGTTGCTCGCGGCAGAGTGCGGTGCAGTGTTTTTGGATGGCCCGATTGAGATCTGTGACCTTCTGCCATAGCTTCCTGTTGTGCCGCTGCTGCTTCCATCTCTTGTGGATGGAACGTTTCAACCCGATCATGTGAGGTAATCTGCTGTCTATCGCTTTGATCTCGGCTTCCGTCTCTATCTCCTTGGTGGCTGTTCCCGCGCATTCCACGATCTTGGTCGTCCAAGTCTCTATGTTTTGGATGTCCTCCTCATCCTCCAGTAACATGGGGCGATACTAGTCCAAGTCCGTGAGCTTGTGATCTCGTTTCTCGAACGGCTTCTCGTTCACGGGGACCCCGATTTCTAAAATGTAGTGGTCGCTGCCCATGTTAAGACTCGTGTTGGTACAAGTCGGGAGCTTCCGGCAATTTCTGACGAACGTTATATCCGTAGTGGTATCTCGATCGTTTTTCGAGCCGGTGCGCGTGTGGTGTGAGGGGTCCGTGATCAAGGTCAGATTCTCTTCTTGCGTGGCTTCGAGGAGGTCCTTTCCCTTGGCCAGATTCTCAGCGTACCCCCACCTCTTGTGGTGAGCGTTGAAATCGCCGCACACCACTAGACCCGCGTTATTACCGGCCGTCTTGCCGATTGTGCGCATAAGCGTCTTGAAACGCTTCCTGGGGTAGCTCGGCCTGCTGTAGATGTTGGGCACGTAAATGCTTTGCTTCCTTTTCTTGCCTATCACTAGTTCCATGATGGCGTGCTCGGCCATGGACTTCTTTAGGCCTTCTCTCTTCTGACATATTCCCTTCATGACGAAGGTGCAGATCCCCCTGCCCGTGCCGTTGGGTGCTTTTCTCAGGGGGGGAGGAGGGGGGGCTGGCGTGTAATTTGTAATCTGGAAAACGAGCGTTCTCGCTCAACGTTTCCTGTAAGACCATGACGTCCGGCTTCGATTTGACTTGTCGGTGAGGACTTGGAGTAGGGCCTTTTTACTGTCGTAACTCGGACAGTTGCATTGCCAGATGACAAGTGACTTGTCGTTTACTGCGCCTGCTGCGGTCCCTTCCATTGTGGTACGATCCGACTGAAGTCTTCTCTCAAATGTTGTATGGCAGCGGCTAATTGCTGCTGCAGGCTCTTTTCCTGTTGTATGGCTGGCATGACGGTCCGCTCTATAGATTCGCCACGCTCTGTTGAATGATGGTCGCGATGTCCCTGCGGATCTCGCCCTTGAAACGGTTGAACGCGTCTTCCAGTCTGTCTACCCTGTCGGCAAGCTTAAGCTCCTTGAGATTCTGGATGACCCTCCTCTTGGGCGATGGCTCGGATGTGGCCGCCCGCTGCGGCTGCGGGGGCTGGGCCTCGTTTTGCGCTATTGTCCTCTCCCATCGGCTCCGCCTGCTGCTCGTCTCTCGGTGGCTGCAGGTGTTGCTGCTGCTGTTGCACCTGACGTTCCGGCATCGTCTGCCTCGTTTGCCCGCTCGTCTGCTCTGCTTCCCGCGCATGCAGCTGTTGGAACACCACCTTCATCTGCTAGGACATGCTCTCTATTGTTTTCGGCAGCTGCGCGTTATCCCTGCGAAGCGCTTCTATCTGGCTCTGAAATTCCTTGTCGTGACTCGCCACGGCGTTACTCGGCACCGGGTAGCTCGTTACGGGCTCCTTGCTTCCCGCGCTCTCTTGTATAATCCGGGACCAACTAAATCTCTCTCTGGATTTCGATCTGCTTCTTCTCTGGTCTCTCCTGCTTCTCGCGCTGCGGCTGGGTCGCCGCCTGCTCGCTGAGCGGTGTCGTCTCCCCTGGCTGCGATCCAATCGTGCGTGCTCCAACTCCAGGAAGCTGTCGGGCCCGAGGTTGTCCTGCTCCAACCTGCGTCATTCCTGTTACGCTTCCTTCCTGGCCCACCTTCGCTTGGTCCACCACGTACGGGGTCTCATATCTGTTCCTGCAACCGTTGGCCCCGGTGGGGGGGGGGGGGGGGGGGGGAACCATTGCAGAGCTCGCATCTTGGCTTGCGGGACTCCGCGCGTCCTTCCTTCGGATTCTTCCGACTCCAGTCTGCGCACACACGCACGTTGGGCGTGGGGCACACGTCTCTTCTGTGACCGACCTCTCCTTACGTCTTGCAAAAGTCGAAGTGCTTCCTGTACAGGCTGCACTCCAGAATGCTAGAACCGTAGAACACTTGCCTGGGGACCTGCCTCTTCGAACGCCACGATGATGGTGGGGGTGTTGCCGAGCCTCCACGCCCCGATCACCGTCGGGTTCCTGCGCGTAATTAGCCCGGACATGATCGTTTCTTGTGTGTGTTCAGCCGGCGTGTTGCGAATCACGCCCTTCGCCGTTCCCTCCGGCACCATCGCGTAAGCGCCCACTTCGTGTTTCCTGCCGTTGATCTCTATCGCCTCGATCTTCGAGTACCGGCACTCCCGGGTCGCGTCGGGCGTGCTGATCACGATGATGTTCTGCTCTTTGTTGGCCACAAATGCGTCATTCGTCGCTTCGTTCAGAGGTATGCCCGCGGCCCTCGTGATGGACGCCTCGATTGCGGGTAGTGCGGTCCTCACCACGCAGTCTTTCGCGCGGCCTCACGATCACCTTACCGTACTCACATGGTAGATTGGTGTTAAGCCTCGCCGCCATGGTTGCCGCCGCTGCCGCTCGTCTCGCGAATGCCTTGGTTGCCGTAATCGCTGGGGATGAGGAGCGCTGCACCGGCTCTCCTCTCGGCTTCTTATTGCGCCCGACCATCGTCCAGCCGTCCTTCTGTTCTGGGGCTATTGACGTCGCTTGTTCTTCAACACCTTCTACTTCTACGCACATCCGGCCCATATCGTCAGTCGAGAGGACCCCTGACGCCGCGGGTTCGGTCGGCATGGTCTCTCCTTCAGCCAGCATTAGGCTTAACGGTACGCCTCTAGGCCTATCTCCGCCAATTATTTCGTTTCCAGTCGGGTAGGCTTAGCTCTGAACATGATGCCGGCAGAGAAAAATCCCCCAAAGGCTCCAAAAAATCATACTTGTTTGAAAACTCTTGTATCAGCGTGTTTTGCGAGGACCTTCCGGAAGCACTGGTAACAAAATCGTTGTGATACCACTAATTATCGCCTCGTTAATTGGAGTTAAATCCGGAGCCGACACAGACGTGTGTGCACCCTTCGTCGTTCGTCGTCGTTGCTCCGTCGCCGGTGAACTCCATTTAGAGCATCGAGACGATGCTCCTTCTAATCGGAGATGGGGGGAGGGGGGGGGGCAATGCCACAGCCCCGTCATTCCACGACAGCTGAAAAACATTCGAGCAGCGCATATCACTGTGATATTAGAAGCAATGGAGTCAATCCCTTGTTCGCGCAAGAACGGCGGGGGTGTGCGCCGGCTTGAAGAGGAAGGGGGAATTTTTCGCTCTTATGCTCAGCCGTGACTGCGTCGCCACTAGTCTGCCCTGTGAATTAGATCCTTTTAAGTGCAGAGCACTTTAGGGGCTCGGATTCTCGTCGTAGCTCGCTGTAACGGTCGATGTCAAACGACTGCCGGAAACAGGCGGTGCCGCGAGAAAATGAACCCAAGTAGAGCCCGGCATTCCGTCGTAGGGCGTCTTGCAGAAGCTTCGAAAACCAACCGGTTTAAATAGTCATAACCGTTCAAAGCTAGTGAAACGCTGGCGCTTGTCATACATATCCCCGTTGCCTAGCGTAAAAAAAAAAAACTGCAGGTACATTTGACGTAAAATATGTGTAAGTAACCGCAGCACCCGGGTTCATTTAGTTAGGAACGCTCGTTGCCAGTTGCAACAGTAAGCGAAAAAATCTGGCCGCGTATCTGCTCCTTTCGTTGCAAATGTCGTCAAAAGACCATAGTCTTTGTAGACGTTTGCCAAGGAAATGCCCCCCACTGCTTTCCTGCTCACCTCTCATGCTGTTCCTGTACCGTCGCGCTGATTCCAAGGTAAACACACTAAAGATTTCCGCAAGGCGATTTGAATTTAGCGCATTCCGCTTCTACAGGCCGGGTTCCTCCATGCCAGCGCTGCACTACGGTGGAGACGCGTGTGAATGGAGGCGGCCGACTAGAAGGTTTATAGAGCCGCGTGGCCGTGCTACACGTGCGTTCCAAGCAGAACGTGGAACCTTGCTAGTGGGACCGTTCGTTGCTGTTGCCGCGTGATTTTTCATATGCCACCAGGAGGCAGCGGTTTTCTACAGTAGTTGTAGGATATCATTTGCTATTGAAAAACCAAGCATCCATGAATTTTTTAATAAAGGAACACTGTAAATATCCCTTGTGTACTAATTTGCTGTCTTATATTTGCGTAATGTCTCGTTCAGGTTCAATGACAAGTAGGAACATATAAACCGGGCTTAGACGTTTACATGTGGCTGTGAGTATATAAGACTATTGCGCAGTATGAGTTCTACTTTGGCCGGGTGGCCGGGTGGCTGAATCGAGTCACAGATAAATAGACAGACAGACATACAGAAAGACAGGCACTGTTTCAGGCAGGGGCTCGCGAGCACTGAGGATGCGGGAAGTTTGAATTGCACTGGGTGGTAGCAGTGAGCGGATTACGCCGCTACAGCCCAGTATGGCGAATCACTTTCTCTGCACTTCCGTAAGCTTTAGGTTAAGTGGAACGGCTTTAATCGTTTACTAATTGAATTACCTTCTTACTGTTGAGGAGTCCGAACATTACGGTACTTTCTCTGCATTTCCGTCAGCTTTCACGTTGAGTGGAACGGCTTTAATTGTTTGCTAATTGAATTTGCTTCTTACTGTTGAGAAGTCTCAACATTACGGTAGAATGTATGGAGGATCGCATGGCTTCAGATATAAGGTAGTGTTTCCGCATTCCCATGGGATAGCAGGCCTAAATGTTTCTCTTGAGTTTTCCCTCCTTTTTTGGAATTCCTATTAATGTTTCGTCGTGCTAGTTTATATTATTATTGCTGATTTCTTTACTATACTTTATTAGGGCAAGAGTTCGCTGTCCTTCATTTTCGCCATTGTCACTTCTTTAAAACTTCTTCAAGAAAGTAAGACCTGTTGCAGCGGAAGTATTGTCTGCTCCAGAAGGGTGCATGTGGCGTCAAGTCGGCTTCATGAAAGCGGGCCTAAAAACAACAACAACAACAAAAAAAACCCCGCCGGTGTTGGAAAGATATGCTGAGCATGTGAAAGAAAATGAAAATGGAAGCCGTTTGGCTGCTTCCTTGGTTTTTTGAGCACTTCGCCGCAGAGCTATCTGTTCCCCCGCGTCAGCTCTGTGTGCGGGCGGTCCATTCATTCGAATTTTCGCTCGGGTAACGGCGCGCAGGAGCCTGCTCTTTGAACCGGGGGGGTTCAAATGGCAGGGCGCAGCAATTTCCGAATAACCGCCTTGCATATTTCGCCGAAGTAGGCCACGCCAATGTGAATTCCCGTCAGCCACCTTCGCGAAAAGGTCTCTTACGAATGCATAAGGCACATTTCAAGATTTGCAATAAGGTTCAACCCTTATGGGATGGGGCACCCGCCTGTTTCTGCAAACATCTCGAGCCATTCGAGTCGCTGTGCTACATGGAAACCATTTCTCCAGGTATAATGGCTGCCCTTTTTTTTAAGCCTTTGACTAGGAGCTGGTTCCTCACGCTTTCCACCCGTACGCGTTTTCCGCCCTGAGTGCTTCTCGGAACCATATTCGTAAGATTTTTCTGTTTCAAATGCAGCTCAGAAATTCGCCGAAACGGAGTATCACCAAGTCTGCGCCCTTCTGATCCGTGTACAATTGAATATTTAATAATACGGACGCCCTATTGCTTCAGCTGCCGTGTTTTTTATGAAAACAGCGAGAGTGCCTCCCGCATACCATTTAAAGAAATGAGGGCGTCTCCAAACGGTTCACTCCGTTTGGCGGAGGTCGGCCGCACAAATCTCATCCTAAAGAAACGGTGGCCGGAAGCGAAAGCGAAATAAACTATGAAGAGGCCGTAAATGTCTGACATGTACGGCAATGTCCCTGTATGGAATTCTCTGTATGTGCATGGAGGGGTCAGTGCCTACCGGGGCAGGTGAAGACAATGCAAATTGTGGGTTCTTCAACGCTCCAAAGTGCACACAGCGCATGACTCTCGGGGCCCGAGGTTATCACGACAATCCGGAAGGAAATACTGGTTCCAGTGGGTGTTTTCTGCAACTGCTGCGACCCGTCGTTGTTTGAGAACTTTGCTAATATTACCGCCGCGCTCACCACAAAACATGCTCGCAAAACAACAAAATTATATGTTGTTCAAGTATACAATTAGGTTGTTTTTTCCTGCGGGGAATTGTTAATCTTGGCCCTTCCACAAGGAGCAACTGAATGATTTATTTCAAAAAGAGGCTTTGAAGCTTTGTTCGCCAATTTATTTGATTTTGTCTATTCATTACTTTCAGAGGACGGGCGCATAACAGAAAGGAGTGCGGAAGCACGCCAAACAAATTGTGCGAATAACATTGTAGCTACGAAAGCTGGGTGAAGGGCGTTGTTAAGGTGAGTAGTATCTGTGATGGCGTCGATGGCTGTGCGCTGAAGGACTCAAACACTGCTTCTTTGAAGAAAGAAAGAACCAACCATTAGTCTTAGATTATGTCACGCCGATGTTTAGAAGATGATCCAGAAGAGATGATAAATAAGATGTCGGCGTACGAAGCTATTACTTCAGAACAGGGTTGAAGTAAAAATTTTGTGTGATAACGAAAGGCTTAAAGGCGAGCGAATTTTCTGCGAAATAAAAGATGAGGTAAGTTTATGTTGTTTTTCACTGCTGTAACGCTATAATTACGCAAATACGGTTCGAAAAAATCAGTCTAGATGAAAGGCTCTGAATTGATTTGAAGGCGAAAGTGAGAGTTACTTAATAAGCGAGACCATGTACCTCACATGCGCATTGGAGCTTTGATCGTATCAATGTTCTCAAATTACTTACTCCAAGCGACGAATAAGGAGATGCGGAATTCCGGAGGAGGTATCTGGGCAGGCACCTAGCATTTGTGAAATCAAGGCTGCGGCGTACAATCGTCAGGCTGAGGAAGATCATCGATGAAAAAACGAAGCTGCCGACCAGGAAGGAAATGTAGAGATGTTCCTCGCCCACCCATCAAGGAATAAGTTGACATGTCGGATCTGCGCTCCCATTGCTTCAAAGGTATCATTGTTACAAATGGAGGCGATGTGCATCTGTAGGGAAAGTTTATGTGTTACATGAAGACGCAATTATGTGTATTAGTCAACAGGGGTTCGCTGATTAGTGTTTTCAAGATGCACGGGCTGAAAACTACAGCCGCTGTCGGGAAAATTAGGCAACATAGTTGGGGAGGGAGGCGTCACAATTAACGTTTATGTGGTCGCTGTAGGTTCGGTAGGTATATTCCACTTTGTGAACGCCAGGACAGATGTGAGCACTTCACCACCGCTTTTCACTGAACACACGATGACGACGGCCCACACCACGCGGCTATCAATGTATAAACACGAGTGTTCAGAATAGCGTGTGCGAGGCAGAAGCGCAGCAACGTGAAAAAGTTACCATATCTTCAGGGCAGCGCAAATGCTTTATAATATCACAACTTCGTCAAAAGTGCGCCAAACATTTGCTAGAAGTGCGTCCAACCTTCGCTCAAAGTGTGCCCAATCGATCGTCAAACCTTCAATGGCGCAAATTGCCAACGAAGAACGAACCCACGCGGCAATTTTTAGGGCACTATACGAAGATCTAAATGTTGTATAACGATACCTGGTCTATGAGAGAAATGCATACTATTTTACTCATTCTTCATGACATACACGTATTGTATTATCTAGAAACCTTCCTTTTTCGCGATTTTCAAGGGACCGTTTTGGCACAATGGAATCCCGGTTTCACGCACGCGCCGTGTGTTCACTGTTCGGAGATCTTATCACAGCTTTCCAGTCGGCCAACCAGTCTATGAGGAAATGGTATAGTTTTTCGATAGGACGCCATGCGTACCACTAAGAAAGCTGTCGCTTTAAAATTCCAAATGCACCTAATGACTGTTTTGGGTTGTGAACACGGGAGCATCAATGTCCAACTGAATGCCTGCTACACTTTACATCCGCCTCGAGTTGTCGGAGAGATTCCCCATCTTGCCGCTTGAGACGCTTTGCTCTGCGGTATGCCTCCGCATTAGCGCTATCGAATGGCTTCGGTTTGTCCCCTACAAGTTGTGCCGCTGCTCGTTCCTTCCTCCTTGGAACTGAAGAGTTGATGACGATGGTGACTCTCGCTGCCTCTCTGATCGCTCGCACTCTTCCGCTCCTTTACTTCGCCTGCTGTAATCTGCTGTGAACGGGCCAATTTCGGTACTCCAGATTTCAGGCTTGTGCTATGGAACACCTTGCGGTGTGGAGCGCTTCCAAGACACGTGGGTTAGGAGACTTTGATTGATTGATTGTAGGGTTTAACGCGCCGACGCAACGCAGGCGATGAGGCGCGCCGTAGTGGAGGGCTCCGGATTAATTTGGACCACCTGGGGATCTTTATCGTGCGCCGAAAGCTCGTACACACGGGCGTTTTTGCTTTTCGCCTCCATCAGAAAAGCGGCCGCCGCGGCCGGGAATCGAACCCGCGACCTCGTGCTCAGCAGCGCAACGCCTTAGCCAGTTAGGAGACTTTTCAAGGCTTCCGACTAGAATGCCCACGCCAGCGCCAGCTTTTTTACTTAATGGGGCATTTACTGCTTTCGCATTGAAACACCACGCATTGCATCAAGCGTCTCTTTTGTGGCCACTGGGAGAAACCAAAAGAACCGAACGAGCGCCACACAATGAACACTTGCATGGTACATACAGTCCGCCCTGTCCAATAGCACCCCAGTTAACAATCGTCTCGGCAGCCGCGCAAGAGATGCTGACACTTATATTTTTGAGCATTCACAGAAGTTTGCTTTTACGTATGGGCTGAAATAACTATGACTCAAAAGTCGCGCAAACCCACATGGTGAAACCCATACAAACACCCATAAACCCAACGTGGATTTCTGGGCTAGATGATGAATAATAACGACGTTTGTTAGCAAAACAAAATAACGAGGGAAATAAAGATGGCGGACAGAGCAGTGTTCTCGTCGCCTGTCTGATTGTCCGTGAACACTCGTTGCGCAGTCAAACGACGGAATATTTCACGTCAATTTCCCCGGGAAGAAGCTACATTGCTTCCGAAAAGAAGAAATTCTCGGCATTCTGAGTAGACAGAAAGCGGCAACTTTGTACAAGCGTAATGATAGAAGTACCAGTACTTTTAAGCTGTTACCACATGTGTAATTACCTCCCGGCAAGGCGCCGCCGCTAGCGAAATATGTTTTACTGATTGTGGGGTATACAAACTGCTCGGGAATTTATTTATCGCGTATATTTTATTTATCGCGCCCTTTTCTGAGAATGGCTTCTGAAAAATCAAATTACTTTAGGATGGCGCCTTGTACATTTAGTTTTTAGTGTTGTCCTTTACTGGAGAGCTTTGTTGAGCAACAAGTGATAGCAAACAGGCTAGATTAAAGCATTGTAGGTATATATGACCGCTCAATGTGCTGTCAGGCTTTTCGGAAACAGCATGAATTAGCGAGGAGTGCCTCATGAAAAAAAATCAAGTGATCGTTGCTGCGCGACACTTTTACTATACGCGTGCCTTTTTACAAGGGACTTTCTATTTTGTGAAATTAAGCTTCAAATCTTCACGATGCCTCGCGTGTAGAAGTTCCAAGCTTGCATGTCTCGGTTTGACCGATCGTCTTTCTGCAAACTCGTTCCTAAAATATTTTCCCGTTACGATCTCCGCAGTTTAAAGGCCGCACATTTAGCAGATCTCCCCAGCGAAACAATATATCGGAAATGTATTTCCTTCAGCAAGGATGGCACCCGACTCCCTTTTCCATCCCGACCCGACGCTTGTGCGCTCATAAGACGCTTCACGACGCTATTTTGAATTTGAAAGTGATTCCGAGAAAAACGTATTTTTTTCTCGGACGGAAATGACGCGAAGCGACGGGGGGTTGGAAACAACGCTTCCGATGAAATCGCGGTGCCGTAGCTCGGTGCCATTTCACGTAACAGCCCTCATTTTTCAAGCTCTTCATTCCCTTCCTGGGTGCTCCGGTTTTGGAACGGTGTGATTGCGGATGAGATGTTTACGTGGATTTTTTTAGGGGGGATGAACGCCTTGTTTTCTTTTTTTTTCATTTTTGAATGAGAAGGGGTCCACGCTCACTTTAACCATGCCATCGTTGATGAAGACCCAAATGTTTCATTTTATTTCCCGTCTGGATACGCCTCACTACATTTCGTTGGCCAACTTTGTTTTGATAGATGTATGAAGGCAGGGGAAAGCCTTGAGTTAAGATGGGCCGCTACGGGAGCCTCGCATTCCAGAGTGCAGAATGCTATTTCCCTTTCATGATCAGCATCATAATTATCATATTCATGTTTATATCAGTTTTATAAGAATACTTCTGCCATCCTCTTCCAGAGACTCCTAGGCTGCACTGATTTAAATAATTCTTGCCCTTTCTGAGTCTTCTGAGGACGCATATTTCTTGGAAAACATATCTGACAGTTAATTATTGTGCGTCACCTTGTCTTTACTGTACTGAGTGGACGCCTGTCGTACTTATCCCACTTGCACCTCGTGTCGGTCGTACAGTTAACACACCATTACATCGTTTTCGACTTGGCGTGAGTTTCACCAAGTTTATCCATCATATTCATTACCCTTGCTGGAATTGAGAACATCGAACCGAAGATGTGCCCCATGTGTTACTCGAATATTAATATTATGCGACCAAGTGGCGAAGAATAAACGACATGCTAAAAGTGACATCTAGAACTCCCATATCGTTACAAGATATGAGTTATTAAGATTTGGTTTATAAACGTAGACGCTTTCACTGTTTCCAGGGGACCCGAGTGGGTTGTAAATTTCACCAGTGTTTACTGGTGGCACGGATATACAAACTCTCAAAATATAATGCGGCATTGCGCGCATTTAATAAGCAGGAAGCACGATAGATGGCGAGCTACTGTCCTCTGGATTTCTTCACTAACATTATTCCTTGCGCCCAATTCTACACGAGTCTTTGCCACTACTGAACGCAAAAAAATATTGCAATACGTTCAAGCTCCAGCGAACATCTCCCGACGTGTTATCAGGACATGATCAGAGTGATTTTTGTGGAATTTAAAGGGCCAATCACACGGGAATCAGCGCCATTGCTCTGAGAATCGAAGTAAAGTAAACTTAAAGAATTAATCTCTGAAACGGAAGTACTCGGGTTTGAACACCGCTTGGTGAAAACCGAACCGACCGGTCAAAGCTGTGGGTCACTTTTCGCTTCGTTGATAAGAGTTTCTGAACGCTTGTAGCTAGTCATTGAAGGTTAATCAATATGTTTATTTAACTTGGTTTTGCAAAAAAGGCTGTGTTATCATTATAAGAATCAAATCATTCATATTTCAATGCTGACAATTTCATTCCCAGGTGCTAGGTTTTCGTTCTGTATATTCTTAGGTGTTTTTCGGTTTCTACTTTTGAGACGTTCCCTTCTGGTTTTGAAGAGGAACTACTTCGTAATTACATTATCTCGGTCGTCGTAAGATGGGTGGGATTCGAATAAGAGTAAAAATAAAACCGACTTAACAGGCTGACTTGAGTAACACCTTCCGAATTGAATAAATTTCAGCAAAAAATCTTAGCTGGCAATCTGATACTTCTTCTGGAATTCAAGAAATACGAAAAAAAAAAACACGAAAACATGGGAGAACGTTTCAGCCAAGGATCAATTTTTTACGCAAGCTCAAGGCTATGAAGGGACCTAATTTTAATCCGTCCTAAACTCGACCAATTAGTTAGCTTCTGCACATAAGCCCTCTGTTCTACTTGGATTATCTGCCCCAATGGCCATCTCCACGTGTCTTTAATCCCTTAAAAGCTCATACATAATGAACGCTGTACTCTTGCTCTCTACAACTGCATTTAAACATTGGCATGAAGCTATTATTGTTCGCTACTCTGCGCTTGGCCTAAAGTGCAATAAAATGTTGTTTTGGCATAAGATGACGTTCAAAAATTATTTTTCAGGTAACCATTAGCATGCTGAGCCTATGCATATGTAGTGGTAAAGGATACACGAATGTGCTGGCGGATCTGAACGGGGACGCGTTTGTTTGTTGTCTTGTTTGGGTGGCAATAGATATAAGAGGCGTTTGGTGGTGCCTCGGCCAGCCGGTAGGATTGTTGCGACCAGTTCAGAAGTAATGATCATGTTCGTTCAATTCTGCCGAAGTATTGTGTACTCCTATTTGGAGTAGTTTGTGATTTGATATTGCGGGGGTAACCAATAAACGAATTCGTAGGCTTTTCTAATGAAGGTTTAAAAGAAAGTAGGCATTTTTGCATCTTTTAGATTCAATTGGGTCGATTTCCTTTGCAAGCCGAGTCAACTTCACAAGCGTTGTAGTCCCGCATAAGAGCCCAGCGCCAGGCCGGGGAGTCGCTTGTACCTATTGTACCGGTAGGTCCCCGGCGCCACCAAGGCACACGAATGCACATGGTGACTTCCACAGCCACCGTGAACGCTGAACTCGTAACCGGCTGGGGAAGGGCATGCCGCCAGACTCTTTCACTCCAGCAATGCGACAACGCGAGCCCATGCGGCTAAAAGGAGGAAAATATTTCCCGTTTTGATTGGCTCCTATAACCACTGTCAGCTGCGAACAAAAGTTGGGTGCATTTAGGGAATTTGTTGTTGAAGTGAGCAGGCTTGTCGTAGCATCGCACGTCGCCTCCTAGGGAATACCCTAAAAGAATCTGATTGCCGGCGTTTAGCAGCAGACGACTCAAGAAACGGCTGGAACTGAGGTTTCCTTTTGTAATTATTTCAGTTTTGACGCGTGTCTTGTTTGACATCTTTTTTTACAAATGTGGAGCGTGCCTGCCTGACCGTAGCCATGGCCCAAAGTTCGTCCTGAACTGGTTCCTTTATTCTTATTCAACATTTTTTGCCTCCGTGTGGCCCTGATACTGCTGCTGCCGCACCAACCAATCATCAGACTTGGAGGACGTTTTCTTCATTATTTCTCCAGCACTGAACTACATCCGTGTTTAAGTTTCTTGCTTCTTCCAAGAACGATGAGAAAATCAAAGAAAAATTCCGTGCAGAGCTGCGAGATTTTCTAGACGCACGAGCGTGTACTGGGGAAAATAGTACTCGCAATGGCAGTTTTGTTTGTACAGTCTGCCAGTTTTAAAGTAAAAAAAATTGCGTCCACCTCCCCTCGCGGGAACCCTGGTGTGAGGCGACGCTGAGGGGGGTTCAAGCGCAAGCGGAGAGCAACCGTCGCCCGAAAGGCCACCGGAGAGCGGCACACCGGTTATATGCGCAGCGCGCCCGAAGGACAGGAGACCGCGGAGAGAGAGAGAGTACTGCACATGCGCAGCACCGCGCGCAGCGCCGCCCACCGGCGCAGTGAGAGCGCGCTGGGCCGCACACGCTCTCACCTGGGCACGCGCCGGCGCCAGTGCGTCTGCCGCGGCTATGACGCAACACAATCCAACACAATCCACTTTTCTCCAATCCAATCCAAATCCAATCCAATCCAAGCCAAGCCAAGCCAAGCCAAGCCAATCCAATTCAATCCAATCTAATCCAATCCAATGCCCCTCGCGAGAGTGTTCGCTATCGGGAGGAGAGGGGGAGAGTGGCTGCGGACAACGGACGCACGCAGGAAGGACAGGGCCGCCGACAAGAGATGCTCTGAGCATCGCATCTAAAAAAAACGTAAGATGAGATATTGCCCCCTTCAAGACAGTTTCCAGATCTGGATATTTATTGGCGATAGGTGATAGGTAGGTGATTTATTGGTGATAGGTAGTAACCGATGTAGAACAAGCATTAGATTGCTTCCAACTTACAGGCTTCAAGAGCAGATGTGAAGGCCAGTATTAAAATATGCAAAATGTTTAGAAACTGCTGTTGTAAAAGATTTTTGCAATGTTGCGTCTCAATCTTTATCATGTCCTCTTGAGATGACCTTTGAAATGCTCCTCGGACAAATGAATTATAACTTTTCAGCCTGAGAGGTGCAACTTGAAATGGTTGTGCATGTTGACTACCTGGCAGTTGTTTAAACTGCAGCACAAATACCAGATAAGTGGCCAGGGGATGATGACATGCAAGTGCTCGTATATTGTCCTCCATATTATTTCCACATTCCTGCACTATTTTGTTTTAAAAATGCAAATCGAATATACGAAAAGAAAGAGACAGTTTTTAGCTTTATTTATTCATAGTTTCACAGCCAAAGAATATGACAGGTATCAGAGGTGCCCAGCACAAATCTAGTAGTGCATCCAGATGCTTGTTGAGACCTCTGTCACTGAAAATAAAAAAGAAATACCATTTTGAAAACTTCTCAAGCATTGCACTTATTTCCTTGGGAGCCTCTAATTCAAAATACTAATAACCAAATAACTTAAACAAAGTATAGTATTACTGTGTTTCGTGCGTGTACGTCTTTTAGTATGCCTATGAACACTGACGTTTCTGCTGTATCGTTTCCCTTTATTTTTTTCTTGTACGCACGTGGCAGATTTCTCTTATGTTATTATTCTTCGTTTAGCCTGCTCAGGTACCACACCCCTCATTAATGCCCGAGGAGCCGTAAGGGTATCTTGAATAAATATAGAACATCAAATACATGGAAAAACGGCATTTACAAATTAACGTACCTGTAGCAGTTAAAAAAATTATAAAATGTATGATAAAATGGCACATTTTAACTTAAAACCCTAATAAAAATAAAAACACAACCAGCTGCACCTAACCTCAAAATTTTGTATACCAGTAGTCTCTTTGAACCGGGCAATAAAACTGTAAACACCTTGCACACAATATTGATTGATTGATTGTGGGGTTTAACGCGCCGACGCAACGCAGGCGATGAGGCGCGCCGTAGTGGAGGGCTCCGGATTAATTTTGACCACCTGGGGATCTTTATCGTGCGCCGAAATCTCGTACACACGGGCGTTTTTGCTTTTCGCCTCCATCAGAAAAGCGGCGGCCGCGGCCGGGAATCGAACCCGCGACCTCGTGCTCAGCAGCGCAACGCCTTAGCCACTGAGCCACCGCGGCGGGTCGCACACAATATTGTTTGCACGTAAATTGCAGGCAACCCAAATTGGGTGTCGCAGAAGCTCTGATGCAACGACGACTTACTTGCCTGTCTCTTTCTCTGATTTTGCCTTTCTGCCAACCAGTCATATCCTACAGTCGCCATGAGGTTGTTCGACCTGTCAGCACGTTTCAAAAGGAAAGCTATTGTATAGTGCTTATTTCTAACACTATTTTAAAGTTGTTACTCTCACTCCTGCGACACCTAACCTAAGGCTGATTCAGCTGGACAGCGCCCTTATGTGGGCAGCAAGTTCTATAGTGGTCCGAAATGACAAAGATTCAGCAAAACAAACAACTTTCTAAAGCAAGCACGATCCTCTGCCAGGCGAGTGCAAGGGTGGAGATTGCTTGTCCTTTGCACGATAATGCAAATCACGACTAAGTTCAGTTAGGTGTCCTGAAAATTTCAGAGAAGTGCCGAGCAAAAAATGCTTTGAAGAACGACTTAGAAATACTTATGTCCAGAAATGGGCGGCAAGAATGTTACAGTCTCTCTTAACTCCAAACTCAAAACATCAGCTTAAAACAAGAAAAAAATACGTTAAGGAGTAGCACCACTATTAAATGTTCATAGCATGATGAGGCTGTACTTAAAGGAGTACTGACACGAAATATCAAAGCTTAGGTAACTATGCAAAAAGTTTCCGTTGTAGATGAAGATTTAGTAGCTACCATTCAGTATTACATATTTTAGATCAATTTTAATCTCTGCATGCATGAGAAAGCTCTGAATGCATACCCTTTCGACACTGGCATAAGTATGACACGTGCAGTGCCTCGCCATGGAGTTCGCCCTAAACTACTGACATTGGGGCTTTGCCAACACACTGGCTGCTGATGGTGCACGCTGCACTGCCTTGTGTATCATGTCAAAGTTTTGGGACTGATATCGTGTGGCCCAGATGCGTGCGAACGCAGAAAGCCTGACCGTGTTCGCTCGCTCTAGCGCGCGCATTTAATTTGATCATGAGGCAATGCGCCAGTGACATCAAGAGTGCCATTCTCTCATGGCGGCCGCCTTGGTGTTCGTTTTGTGAAACTGACACGAATAAACGAGGCTCAAAATAATTATTTACCCTGCGGTCGACCATCTAATGTTCCATTCTATGATTCCTTGCCTGGTAGGCACCGATAGCAAGGGGAAAATGCAACACGAAAATTTCATACCAGTATTTTTTAAATATTTACATAGACACATGAACTGCATGTGATAGGCCTTTCTGCCAGTTGTTGACCCCATATGTCCACCATTCCTCAGCTGAGCATGAAAGACTGGTACAATAAAGTGTCAAGATTATATTTGACGAGCTTGCAAGCTTAGTCATTCACACTGAACTTTTTTGCGATTTTTTCTTGTCAAGGATTTAACCTATAACCACTCCTCAATGGCTTGGCTTATGTACAATGCTTAAGCTTCACGCACATAGTGTACTTGGTACAGTTCATTAACTAAAGTGAAGCTTCCAGCCTTTCCCTGTTGTGTCAGTTGTCCACAGAAAATGCACTCCAGAAAAGCCAACTTTTTCAGGGGATGACAATTGTGGGGGCAGTGAAAAAACATTAAAACGCTTCCCGTGGTCTTAACTGAACCTATGTCTCTCATGTTATGAAGCTTACGTCCATCTCATTGCGCCATTCCAGAACAGTGCAAGCAATTTGGATTTTCATGGACGTGGAAAATTACACAGAAAATGCACACCTCCATCTAACGGCAATGGTTGTACGGTACGGAAGGTCATAGATTGTCTGCATCAGTAAAGCTCTAGAGAGCACAACTGCAGTGCAGCAGACCGTCCTGATAAGAAACAGGTGCTCAGTACTGGGCTGGTTAATTTGGTGTTAACCCTCATTTTGGAAAGCTTCACGTCCCCCGTTTTTGTCGTTTCAACAGAGAAGCAGTTGAATTTTCCTTAAGTCTCCCTGTCAGTAACTAGGTCACAGCTACATATTTGGTTGTCATACTACTAGGGTGGTCTTCTAGCAGACACGGTCTGTCTGCTGCTAACTTTGAGTGTACAACATAAAGAGCCACTTCTGGAGGCATTCACCTGCTTTCCATGGGTACCCAGAAAGGATGTAGACCAAGGCTTGCCCTCTAGGCCTTGCATCAACATCGTAGGGGTCAGGTCCAAGCACTTTTTTCTCCACTGAAAGCCCTCCTATGCAGATGCTGCAGGAACAGGATTAAATGCTGTGTCAGCACAACTGAAAGTAATAATACATCTTTGAAAACCAAAATGCGTAAAATATGCCGACGTGGAATAAGACCACACAGGACAACCCACTACAAGAAAAAGAAGACACAGAGCACCGTGCTGTGTGTTGTTTTCTGCAAAAGCAAGACTGGGCAATCTCTGCCGCATTGTTAATAACGAGGATCTTCCGCGGAAAGGGGGAGGAACGAGTGCGGCGTCAACCATGCGAAGCCTTTAGTTTGTCGTATGACTGGCATGGTTTACAGAATTCCATTGTCATGAGAGTCCGTGTATGTGGGCTAGACAAAACCCTGTCTAAGCGTCCATCTCAGAGAGTATTTGTTTATGATAATGAATTCAACGGGTGCAAATCTTTCTGCGCATTATAAAAAGTGTTGGTGTCACCCTTCGTTTGTTAAGACTGTGGTGTTGTACAGGCATAAGGATCAGATTGTTAGGGAACTGGTTAAGGTCTTCTTTATAAGAATTTGATGACAGGCTGGTTGGTTCATACTGAAGGCAATAAACAGCGCAAAGAAATGGCACGGAAGACGAGAAAGAGAGCAGCGCCCGTGTTTGTCTCTTTCTCGTTTTCCGTGCCGTTTCTTTGCGCTGTTTTTTGCCTTCAGTCTTCTTTATCAATGAACACACTAACAAGTGTGCCCATTCGTCTATCACTCCACACGGACCGGAGCACGCGCTAATGAGCACCATATTTCTCTATTCTATTACCGTATTTACCCGATTCTAACGCGCACTTTTTTTCCGAAAAAATAGGCCGAAAAATCGCATGCGCGTTAGAATCGGATACAAAACGGAAACAGCCGAAACAGCGGAAATTTCGTCCCACCCATCGCCATCGCCATCTCAAGATAGCGCCAAAGCTTTTAGCAACGATTTTTCGGACGCAGCAAGCCTAGGTGCCTACGCTTTTCTATCGGCATTCACACAAATCGTCAAATCTTGTGTGCTTGATAACAGCAATAATCAACACTTGTGCGCTTGATAACAGCAATGGCAGCAGCGGCTCCCACGCGTTCAAAACGAGCGGTCGGCTGAAGCGTGCACCTCTGGAGAAGCTCTCGGTATGGGCGTGCGAGGCGTGGGCCAGGATCCCATCGACCATGGATGAACGTTCGTTCAGAAGTGTGGCATCGCGAACGCGTTTGAAGGCACCGAGGACGAGATGTTGTGATCAGCGGAGAGCAAGGAGGAGTGAGATAAGTGAGATTACTTCGGGAAATAAATCGCGCGTTTCTCTCGCATTCGTTTGTCTGGGTCACAAAGTCCCGTGCGCGTTTCAATCAGAGGTACATGCTTTTTCGGATTTTTTGCCAGGAAAATCGGGTGCGCGTTAGAATCGGGGGCGCGTTAGAATCGGGTAAATACGGTATTTGTTTTTGTGTATACATTTCGTGTTTTTCAATAAACGGCAGTTGCCAGTAAGTGCTTGTGCGTGTCCCTCCTGCCTGTACACATTATTTGTGCGCTTTCAAATTTTCAATGGCTTTATGTTCTGCCACATACTATTTGTTCATACGCACCTTCTTCCATTCACCTTCAATGTACACTTTACTGAGAGTTGCTCCTGGTGCCTCCTCATAAATGGCCCAAAATGCCGCGTAACCTTGAGAGCCCCTCGGACGATCTGATTCGACCGCCATCATTTGGTGTATTTTTTCTATCTCCCTCTTCCGTCTTTTTGGCTCACGGTTTCATGCTTTTTTTCCTTTGGCCGTGATCTCCTTACGTTGCACACGACATACTCGCGAGATTAAAGCTATCAAACACATGCATACTTACGTTCGAGGCACTGCACCTCACATATCCAGGACTGCGCTTCGGGGAGTACATGTCACCGGTTAGATCAAACTTGAGCAATGTTATGGGCTCCTACAAAAAATTAACAACAGTGAAACGCTTGAAACTGGGGCCGGAGTGTGTGGGGGCATAGCATTGTAATTTGAATTTAGCTTAGCCTGTGCTGCATACTTGGACGAGAAACAGGGACTGGGAAAAGACAAACCACAGGCCCGTTGGCTACAATGCAGCGCACGCTAAATTTGAATTCAACATTATACAATAATTTTTAATGTCACAATACTATCGGGAACAAGAATGACAGCTAGGAGGCCGAGGCGGCCACGCAAACAAGAATTCACGCAGATTGAGGTACAAATACAACATACAAAAACTACAACAAACATAAAATAAGGATGTTACTTACCTTGCTTGGAAAATTAGCGCATAGATGCCCTCTTTTCCGCTCTTCCGTGTCTGTGACAGCAAACGCCGTAGACCGGCATGGCTGATATACTCTGATCTCAGGCTGCAATTCTCTCTTGAAATGTCGCAGTAGGCATATAAGACACCTAATCGGATAGGGAGATCGCACCAATACTAGCATTTACGGTATATTCATGCATCTGCAGCTTCATTTGGTAGCAATCAACACAAACTGACACGCTGGGTGCTGACAGCGCAAATCGTTCATTCGGGGGGGTCAGGGAATTGCTGCGCTTATTTCGGCGTTGTCTCTAGGCGCTCAAAAACAAGTCAAGTGACGTCGCGTTTTGATCACGTGACACAAGGATTTCTTTCCTCCTTTTACCCACTAGAACGCAGGCAAGGGTAAGGGGCGCCTCGCAAGGGAAAATGTACCTTTCCAGGCGTGAATTCCCCTTTCAAGGGTCCGCACTCGACCAAGGACGCCTGTACGCATTACAGGGACCGGTGGGTTGCCGGCGGTACGCGGATTTCAACTCGGTACCATCCGAATACGAGACGAAATGCTGTACCTCTGAGCCATCGCCGCGTTCAGCCTGTTTCGGCGTAGTTGGCAGCCGCAGTTTAAGCAAGTAGGGATTATGCTCGAGGGATTCGGAGATTGTCGTTCTGTAGGGGGCAGTAGCAGCGATGGGTAATTACATTGTGTAAGGTGTGGGAGTTTCGCGAGGGGGTTTGAGAACCAGCGCTGTTTTTTTGGATTGATAAGGGCGAGTATGCGGAGGTGGCATGCGTTGAAAACGTATGGTTGTTGATTGTTAACTTCTGATCGGAGATTGGTTCTTAATTTTTGGTTAGTGCTGGCACAAAGCGGAGGGCGTATGTGTCGTGGGGCATAGTAACCCTCCCTCGATCATAGAGGTACGTTCGAGTGACGTATATGACTTGCTGAGTTGCAATCTATAGGCCGTGCAAGCAATATAGCGTTGGTATTTGCGTGTATTATAAACGTTCGCTTTCAGTTGACCTTTATGGGGCTAATGCAGTATGCTCAGTTGTTTTGCATAGAATTCAATTGTTGTCGCTTATTACTTGGTGTAGCGCCTAATCATCGTAGTATCGCTCGTATATCTATGTAAAACGAATCAACAATGCTGTATCAAAGCCGGGATCATGGGAAATGAGATCCGGAACAGATATCGAGATCCAGTGCCGGTATTTAGCCGGTGCAATGTGACTTGAATATAATGGCAAATTGTGAGCCATGGAGCCCTGTGAAGGGTACTTCTGGCCGCACGGTACATGTGGCGCCAACGTGTCATGGTGGCGCAGAGAGCATGCGGGCTCTATATCTCCAGAACGTCATGTTCTTTTCATCGATGCAGAGTAAAGCTTGGTGTCGGGCTAGTTGGTGTAGCATGCTTGTGAAGGTAAGTTGCGCTTGTTTTGACCACAGAGAGGGAAAAAAAAGCGTACACTTTCACTTTTACGCGCCGTCTTCTCGTAAAAGTGTACGTTTTTTCTTGCGTCTGTCTCTGCGACCACAACAAGCGCAACTTACCTTCAAAATCATCGACGGAGTTAAGGTAGGGGAGGGACTGTGGGCTTTGATCCCGATCCGGATTCACCTACCTGAACGCTCTGTAGCTTACCACGATTGGGCTTCGGTGTGAGGCTATCCCCCCCCTCTGTCTTTTTGGGCGTGTGCTGGTTGAAGTAATTCACTCCTCCCCCCAATGTGCCTCTGATGGCCTTTTGAATTAGTTCTTGGTGGGTGTTTGTCGTCGGCGATGAACAATTATAAGGAGGAGGAGGAGGAGAAAAGCGAAAGGAAAGGCCGAGAGGTTATCCAGGCTGAGAGCCCGGATTGCTACTCGGCACTGGGGAAGGGGTGTTCAGGGGATAAAAGAGATGGCAGGCGAAAAAGGGGGGATAGGAGCGGGGTCGCGCACACACTTTAGTCCCTTCGTGGGCACTAGAGCCTCTCAGCTAAACCTGTGTCCTTCATAAAACGTAGAAGGGCTTTTGTTGCCTTCTGCGAAGTCGATTGTAGGGATCTTTGTCCTAGAATAGTCTCTAGCTTGAACTCTTGAGATCAGTTGCTGATAAGCTTCTCTCCTAGAGGGGCCATGAAGGCAAAACACAACTTTTTTCAAGTTGAAAGAAGCAAGTGAGTCACTCAGCGTCAAGACGTTTGTAACAAAAAAAAAATTAGCAGTGGCTTCGCTCGGCTATGCCAGGATATACGTAGCGTGAGTTAAGGTTCAGCTGGCTATTCTTAGCTTTCCTGGTTGTCTAGGATAATTTTGATTATCATGCTCACTGCTGCTTCAATGACACGCACACACGGTATACGCATTAAGTGACAGATGTAAATTTATCTATAGGCTCCGGTGCAGCGTCGCCAATCGCCCCAGAGCTAAGCTGGTTCCACAGGCGCACGCCGGTGTTGCTGCGAAGCATGAGCCGTTGGTTCCACACCCGGCCACTCCTCGCATGATCATCAAGTGGACCGGGCCGCCACGTGCCGCGCTTGCGCAGCATGGTGTCGCTGCGGCGCACGAGCCATCGGTTCCACACCCGGCCACCCCTCGCATGATCGTAAAGTGGACCAGGCCGCCACGGGCCGCGCTTGCGCAGCACGGCTCTCCAGGAGCCACGCGCAACTGCTCAATTTCGGCCAGTGTAGCTCACGCTACGGAAACGGAAAAATGTTGAAACACTTTCAAATTTCGCGTTAAAAGTGGCGTAATATGGGCCGGAGGGAAGTAATGTGGGCCGGCACGAAAACGTAGTTATGTGTTAACTCGCTATTTCCTGGCTGCATGTGTTAACTCGCTATTTCCTGGCTGCATGGTGATGTATTGTAGATGCAGCCTTGCATTCAGCACCTTAAAATTGAAAGCTGCGCCTCAGTAGCCGCATTGTCATCATGAAGGTTGATCTCAGAACTGTTCCTTGAGCTAAAGCATTAGGAACATTTTAAAATGTTTCCACGACGTCTTCCTCCGAATTAACGATTCAATGGCCGCAGAACCAAGTCCATGCCGCTCCTGAAAACACACAGTTTCAGGGAAAGAATCATCATAGCATGCGCTGTTCCGAAATTACATTCTCGAATAAGGCGCTTGGTAAAACTTAATTCACGATTGTTCTGTACCAAACTCCGACCTGTCTTAACTCGAAACAAACATCTGGGTAAAACAAATGTCATTGGTTCTTTAACTAATGTCCCGCTCAATGGGTGTCCTTCCGTGCTTCGCTTCCTCCCCATTTCCTCCCAACCGTTTATACTTTCCTCCTTCTATACCATGGTGACATCGCCCCGATCCACTTCCGCTTCCGGTCACGCTTAGGGTTTCCTTGGCTCTCCGCGTTCCTCGGGTTCCAAGGCTACGACAGCATGCGCTGGCCTCGCAACCATGAACCGAGTCCGCGTGCTTCGGTGGCCAGCTTCCGTTCGCCCCCGTTTCCGCTCCGCGGCATGTTCTGCAAGAGGCCGCCTGATTTCCGTGACCAAAACCGGCAACTTTGGCGCAAACATTATTAAGCACAGCAGATTCAATAACAAGGGCCTGAAGCAGTTAGTTATGGCCCCGTAGAGTCTAAGCCCACGAGTATGAGCTCCATTTCCTTCATGCATTTGCGCTGCACCAAACATATATGTTGCTTGTTCGCAACTTACACTCGCTTTCAGGGGCTGTTACAACCTTAGGGACAATGGCTTAAAAACTTGCTTTTATTCTGTCATGTTCACCATGCGCATCTGGCAATCATTAATATTGTTTTATAACGTAATGTAATGCATTCCCGCTCCGCTTCATCATGCAAATTTGCCAACTCGATCACTCGCTCGTCAGTGCGACAATACTTACACGATTTTCCGTCGCTAAATTACTCTAATAACCTCTTATTTTTCTGATGAGACTTACGTGAACTTACATCTGAACGTGAACTTACATCTGAACGTGCAACGTAATGACTAGAGTGCCGAGAGATTGAAAGCCTTCAGGAACTGGAATAAACTAACAGCACTAACGGCATGACTTGAGAACGCATAACCTGTAATGCCCGAGATGCGCAAAGCCAAGTTTATTTAATTAAAAGTAGCTTCTTTAGCGGTTGTAAGCTCTAAAAGCCACTGCATGTAAGTGAATTCCGCAGAGAGACAAGGAGTGAGCCACGGCCGTTGGCGCCATCGACTGCGCGCCGCCCGCACAGCGAATTGTGGAATCTGGCACAACCTGTGTTTTTCATGTATTGGGGGGCGCACAATTTGTCCTGCGCTGTAGGCTGCTGGGGAGAAATGGGATTTGGACACGGTAAAAAGCCATGCAGGAACAGGTATACGAGGAAAAACCGTTAGACAGGATGAAATGAGAGGGCTGAAATATTCAGAAGTTCATGGTTGGACAGTGATGGAACCTTACAAAGCCCAATCCTAAAGCTCCTTTTCTCAGTTTTTCTCCCTTGTGTGATAGCGCAGCGTAGTATACATCTTTGTCCTAACACATCAAAAACAAAAAAGAAAAAGCACGCTACATATCTGTGAAGATGGATGACCAGCGAAGCTGTGGTGCATAATGTTGAAGTCGTGTGAGCAGCTATTTTTTGTATAAATTGTTTAGGGGATATTTCCAGCAAAACAAAAGTGGCACCCGTTTTCGGTAACCATACTCATTCCATGGATGGCAATGTACTGACAGCTAACTAATTATTTATTGTTTGCAACTCTAATGTGTACTAACTAATTGAGACAACTAAATGAAACTCGGCGCAATAGTGAGGTCGTCTTAGCTGCTACTTCTCACATAATTTTTTTAGAGATACGTTTCATAACACAAGAGCAACAGCCATTTTCAGCAATCATAGTCCCTCGTAGGTGGCCATGTTTTCCTGTGCCACACACAATGTGGAAAAGCCAGCGTGTGAAGACCCAGCTTACACAGGTCCCCTTAAAATAGGCTCCAACCCTAAAGGGAGAAAAAGTGTTGAGAAGACAATAATTTCTGGGACAACATTAGCGGTCTTACATCAAAATAATATAGACCCTTGGGCCTTTAATTTAACGCGAAAGTGTTTTATTCCGGCATCCACGAGGGTGTGACTGACATCATATCCGTCACAGAAATGACCCCATTACAACAAAGCAAGCGGCCTGTAAAGGGTGCACCTCTGCAAACCGGGTATTCTTGCGGGGAAGCAACCTTTAGTACTAAAGTGTACGTTATACTTCGGGTTGTTCGTTTTCGGGTTTTATATTTTAACACGAAAGTGTTTTATGCCGGGACACACCAAGATTTCACTCACGTCATATCCGTCAAGGAAATGACGTCAGTACACACCTTTGCCGAAGCGACCCACCGGCAGGACGTCGCTCGCCAAGAGCACCCACAAGACAGCCGCCTACCCAAAAATCATGCTCAGCTGCAAATTTCGCTGCACATTTCCCTTTTGTGTCTTACCGATTCCTATGACAGAGGAATCAACCAGTTTTTTTCTTAAATCGGAGCCACAGACGTAGTTAGACGTGCAGCATACGAAAGCTATACCGACGCTGTTTTATTCATTGGCGAAAAAAGGCACCCAAGCATGACGGTTAAGCCTTGCACGCAGCTCGAGAGAGACAACTGGCAAAAGCCAAGACACGCGCGAGTCGAGAATTTTTTCAGCCATCCATCTCGTTCGCGTTTTAGTTGTGTGTAGCATCATAAAAAAATTTGCTGTATGAGGATTCACTGACATAATGGGTTTTGGCAGGCAAGACTTTAAATGTATCCGAGTTATATTTTTCTTTTTTATGATTTTTAATACTGTGTACCGGTTTCTGTGCGGCGGGGAAACCTGCTACACAGATAGCGTGACACGATACCAGCACAGACTGTCTTCACGGCCAGCGCTAGAGCAGCTCCCTTTTTAGAAACGGAGAAAAGAAAGGGCGATTATATAAATCCTGAACGGAGGAGCAAACATTTTTAAGTAACAAAACGTGACAAAATGATGCCAGTCTTCCGAAATCTGGAAGCTGTGAAATAGTACCAATATGCCGAGGAAAGTAAATAACGAAACGTTTAATCAAAATGTGGCACCATGGTTCGGACCAAAAAGCGAAGTCGAAACTTGGTATGCAGCATAGGGAAAACGTTTTGTTCGGCGAGTTAAGCAATTTTCATCAAGATGTTATACACAGTTTTAGATTCAGCTTCGTATCTGAGTAAGCAAAGAACGCCGAATGTACTCAAAGAAAACGAAATTCGCAGTACAAGGAATTCCTCCAAGCAAATATTCCCTTTTTATCTAAAAATAAGAAAAACGCTGTTCGCTAAACTTTTTTTAGTCGCATTCGTTGCCGTTTTCTCGACAATACTCCAGGCACTATATTAAAAAATTAGTTGGATCAGGCCTTCAGCGACTCCACAAACTTGTACCTGGCGAACTTATTTTGTCTCTCAGTTTAATCTAGTTGGTTGCTGCATGCTTTACATAAACAGAGTGTGGCTATCGCATTCTGTGTCTTGTCGAATGTTCAGCCATGCTAAAATGGACGCAGCAAAAGAGTCTGCAAGATTCATCCTAAGCGGCGAAACAAAAGTATGTGAACACAACGCCTTCATAGAGCTCTGGTAAACGCTCTGTAGGCGTAACAGCGAAAAGGTGTGTCATTCACCGTCTCCCCTGGTTCGCCATCAGCGTCTTCATCGCTTCCAGTTCAGGCGTGATTCCGGGCCCAACGTCGACCACGGTCGCTCCTTCCATCAGGTTGGGCAGAGCGCAGAGCTCGTTTGTCACTGTCAGACCCGCCGAACACCGGTGATTTTCCGGGCTTAACGCTGCGGAGATGGGCGCCGAAGTGAAATGCGTACACAATGCTGCTCCCTCACGTGCGCTCATCAAGCGAGCCTTGTTACCGTTTTACATCGCATTTTTCCTGACTCTGCACATTTGTGTGGCCGTTTCTGACGTTTTCTTTCCTTGCTGGCTTCGTCGATATTCTGTTACGAGAACATGGCAGATAGTCATCAGCTACGAGCCAGGAAGTTCCCCCCGTTGTTCTACTAGTTGAAACCGATCAATCTTCCATTCTGAAACTCTTGGCGACGCCCTAAAAAGTGCGCTGGCTCCGTTCACTTTACCTTTTTAAAGATACAAAAGATTGCGTAATACTTTTCGCATAGCTGACAGCAAACGTAAAAATGGTTACTTTCTTCTACTTGATTTTGTTAGGCCTGAGGTTTGGAAGACTTGAATTAGAGGCGGATGTAGACTGAACTATTGTACCGGCAAAATGGGGAGAGGGGCGAATACCTTGGAGCAAGCACTGCTGGAGGGGTGGGGGCAGTTTTGAGTGCCTTGTAGGTTTGGTAATCACTCTTTTCCAGACGCTCTAAAAGGCGGGTGGCAAGTGAGATCCAAACGCAGCCACCCACTCTTCATTTCCATGACCACTTTAAGGACGTCGAAATATCATGTGCAGGACCAGAGCAGGTCGCCTTGTTGCTTTTGTCGACAATGCATCGACCCGGCACTTGCTGCACTATGACACACTTGGCTAGGGGAATTTTTCCAGTCCGGACACTTCAGTCCGGCTTTTCCAGGGCAAAGTTCCCTTTGAAAGACCTTGTGCCGATGTATCCCTTTTCTCTGCGCTTTGCCATAAGGTTGTAGTGAAATCGGTTTTTGCTGTGGCTTTTCAAATGAAGTTTTGGAGATATTTGTTTCGCACTGAGAGTAGGCAACAATTGTGACAACGCTGCCGATAACATGAATGTTTGAGAGCGTATCAAAGAGAAGTAATTAGCTGAAAAGCTAGAATTGCTATCAAAGACGTCCCAAATTTGGTTTACTTGCACTAGGGGCAATAGTCTAAATAGTGTTGCATCATGGCGGCCATGAAAGCAGTCATAGTTGATTTCACCCAACCTGAAAACCGATTCTGTTCACTGACTAGCCACAATCACTATTAATTACTGATAGTGACTCTGGCTAGTCAGTAAGCGGAAGCGGTTTGGCCCGATTGGGTAAAAATCATGACCGACTGCTGCAATCGAGTACGGCAATCCTCGCTTGTGTCGTTCCACATGTGCAAGTGATCAGACTGTCTTGTTTTTTATCCAACCGGCGAAACCGCTTTCGCTCGCTAGTCACTATCAATAATTAACAGTGACTCTGGCTAGTCAGTTAACGAAAGCGGTTTTCCGGTTGGATGAAATCAACCATGACTGGTCCCTTGACGCAACAACATTTATACCATTGTGGGCAGTAGTTTCAGATGAATCAGTGTTATTGTTATCGACATTTCACTTTTTAAAACTTCCCGCCTGTGAAAACTTTGAAAAATGTTACTTACATTAAAACTTCCACGTTTGGTAAACATTTTCCCACGCTCTGATTTTCATTCTTACTTTTCATAGTTCGGGTTAAAATGAGCTAAATCTAAGACAAGATATGCTTATTACACGGCGACATTTTAAATTATTTTGGTTTTTAACGTCGCAATCGCGTCAAGGGTCGGAAGAAGTTCGCACTAAATCATGTATATCGTGGTAGCATCCTTTCCATCATACATTTCAGGAAAAGTGCGTACGCAGTTTCTTTCCTTATTAAGCTGGCCAGCAGTATTGGTATTTTACACAAATCTGACCTTGATTAAATTAAACACTGACAGCAAGGTCCACGAACAGTAATACGTGCAGCGTTCGCAATTTCATTTTTCGGCAATAGCAACGTTGATCCTTAACATAAACTGATATGTCAAACAACGCATTGTAGCAGAAGTTGGCACTGTTTTAAAAAATATCGGCGGCCATGGTAATTTTTTCCCCTTCTAAAGATATATCAGGAGTAAAAGGCGTTGCAACCCGGCCATGCGTACTCTCGAGAATTGAAGGATTGGATCTTGCACGAATTATGGACAGTGAAAATTGGACCACCAGTACAGCCCGTTGCGACGGCTGATGAGACAGCAGAGCTGTTTGCGCTCCTTTCGCCTACCTATATCTACCTCTAGTGTCACTAGTTAAGGTGGCATACTACCGCCACTGAGGCATGTAAGTCAGCAACGGCAGACATTTGGCTGTTTATCAATGTTGCGAGATTGCCACATCAATGGCCTCGCCGCTAACTTCGACCGCGTCGTTGGTTAACAACACTGCCGAACATACAGCAAAACGACATCTTCGGACACACATTTGCTGCTAAAATGCTACTACGCCCGTTTCTTCGATTGGCATTCGGATCGACGCGCAGCAGCAGAGCAGGAAGCACAAGCTCCCCGGCCTCCGTACAATCACGCTTGAACATAGTAGTCAGAAGTATACATTCGCCCTTTTTGGCTACTTCAATCCTAGTCACATTACCACAATTAGAGTGAAACAGTTAAATTTCCGAACTGAATGGTGTTGAAACTATCTTCTGGGCAGTCATTTGCCCGTTACTTGCAATGACGATACCAGCGGAATTTATATCTTGTAACCTTCCCAGTTTGGAATAAAAATTCTGGTATTTCGAGAATACCCACCATGAGTCAACACATTATTGGTTGTTTTCTACCCACCCCTGTTGCGACACTGAGACGAGGACCACAAGCGCATTCGTGTTTTTGAAGAGGGAATTTGTAAGGAAGACCTACGCACAGGCAGGTTTGTTGAGGCTTGCATGCATCGCGTTCAATAACAAAGCTCTTTTAAACTTAAGTATGTAAGCACAGAACGCATTTGGGTTGTTTTGTTTTCGTTGCAGAGCAAAGATGTTATCATCACTACAGCAAGTTATCTTAAGTGATGTACATATCTAAGATTGAAACGCGACACAAAGATTTATGTTGCAGAAAGCTTGAATGCTTTGCACTGACCCTCTATAATCAAACTGTCGACAGAGGGCGCATTTTTTCCGCGCGAGTGCAAAACATTTCTTGTGGCACTGTAAACTTCTCCAATATGCACTGAAAAAAACGGCTGTAGCTCGTTTTATTGAAGTTTTTCCTAAAACAATTATGTTACGTTTACCGAGTAGACGACTGTATCGTTTAGTAAATTTTATTCATTTTACATAACTATTTCGCACTAAAGTTTCAAATTATCGTCTACTGTCAGTACATATCTACAGCCGACATGGTTAAGAAAAACAGTTGCATTGGTTGTTTTATCAAAATTATGCATCAAAGAAGTATGCGAAAATTAGCTGCCACGGCGACTCTTTTATTACGGTGAGTTTCATTTTCTTCTCATAATAGTTAATTCACAGTAAAGAGTTTCGCAGGTCTTGCACCTTGACAAAGTGTAATGGCTTTTAATTTCTTTCCTAATTCCTTTTTCAGTCTTGCTTTCTACGACACAACTAGTTTCTACCACCTCGTGGCTTATAATGGTAGGTTTCCGCCCTCTTTTTTGCTGATGACCCGAACAAACACGTCTAGCGTGGTTCTTTCTGCCCAACTAAGTGTGCAGGCCAAATCCACCTTATCTCAATATATCATACAAGAGGGGAAAAAGCTTAGAAACAGTCGTCTTAGTGAACTATTCTGAGTTCGAAGTGTGCACAATTCACAGGAAGTTTTCCTGCACAGGTGCCTGGTAACACCGTTTATGTTACAACATAGTCGTCGTGTTTCCTCTAAACGTAAGTTTCGCAAACTATCCCTTTTAATAAGTTATAAGCCTGCATATGAAGTCTCGCAGCCCCTTTGCGTTGCTAGTGCGTAGGGGGATCTTTCGGGAGGGAAATTACGAAAGAGTACAGAACAAAACTGCATCAAAAAAAAATGAGCAAAGAATATCACAAAGCTGATATATTTTGATAAACTGCCGTAAGTTCTGCTGTGAAGAACGAGTGTAATGCATCTACCCTTCTTTGACTTCCCGTAGTTTATATCTTATTAGGCAGGGCATAAGTTTTCCACTTCGGCAACAAAACACAGTACTGCAACAGAATTAAGATTAAGTGGCGCCGAAAACCTTACTCTAAGAAAGTTAGGGCAGACAATGTTGTTAGCTACAAGGCTTCAGGTTCATTTGCATGCAACATGCCCGGTTAGAAAAAAAAAAGGATCGCGGAAACTCGCGTCTGTGATGGTTGCGTAAGGGTGTTCTCAGTAACTACATTAACCGCGTTGTAGTTTGGGTGCACCGTGCTACAAAATTTACTGGGCTTTAGCCGGAACGAAGACAAGATTAAAGACAGGAGCTTCCTACTATTTCAGCGACAGCGCCAACCGAAAGACATCTTTCGAGACTCACCTTTTTGGTATTTCACAACAGAAAAAGTATGTTAAAACTACAAAACAGAGGACATTTTGTATGCATGCGTGGAACGGAGTCTTCGTTTACGGCTGATTATATATTAAAATTAGGAATGTTAAGATTCGAGGTTGTGACTACTCGGTTTCAATGCAGGAATATTACACTTTGCACCACTGGCTTGTTCTTATGCACGGCGCAAAAGAGGTCCGTATCTTCCGCGTTGGTCGGAAAATGGAGTCCTGCGGGGTTTAACATTCAGCCGAATTCGCCAGAAACGAGTACGGTGGCACCATAGTTCACCACGTTGGCAAGCCACATAGTCGTGCCAGACAGGCCTTGCGCCGCCACAATGCTCCACCATGTTACATATCCTGGTCCGCGCGGCGCACTATTCCCAAACCTTTTCTTGTTAACCCCACTAGTGTGGAGTGGTGCTAGTTGCCGCTAAAGAGTGGTGCGAAGGGCCCCCGCGTAGCTGTTCGCCCCACACTAACCGCTCAATCATTAACGAAGACACAGGCACACTTAGAAAAAGTCAGAGTGTATCGGTGACTACCGGTATCGGTAGTTACCGATACCGGTACCAGTGAAATTATCAAGGACTACCAACAATGCTGCAGCGAAATGTCGGGGAAAAAATGTTCTAAAGCAGCCACACGGCGGCGACACAGATAAATGCTGGACAAATGCAAGCGCGTTGTGGCGAAGGTGATATCGAATGAAGTCTACACTTGGGCGAGAACCGAGCAGGAGACCCAAGGGAGGAGCATCGAACCTCACCAGAAATACGCACTCGCATGCGCACGCGCACACGCAAACGCGTCTGCACACACTAATTCAAACGTATTAGCCAATACTGCCGGGCTACGTGAGTCGTTGATCCTTGCCTTCGGCCATTTCTTTATGCGAAAACAACGTTATCGCGTGACATGCAGGATATCCGAGCTTGAAAAACATGAGAGAGAGAGAGAGAGAGAGAGAGAGAGAGAGAGAGAGAGAGAGAGAGAGAGAGAGAGAGAGAGAGAGCAACTATTGTTAATGGAAGACTTTACGTGAAATGGGCGAAATGGCCGTGGAACGTAGATGACTTGAAACACGAATGGGATCAGACGCACATATACCAGACTGCACGAAACGATGAAAGTTTTGCCCTCTAACTTCATGTGAACCTTACCTTTATTGTGTCTGTGTTTTACGTACACAATAAATGAAAACCAAGAGAAAAGGACGTTGACCAACCCCCTAGAACAGTTTGTGAAATAACCGCAACCTATACACTTTTATGTCTACCTAATCTATCTTTAGTTTTGAGAAGCTATACGTTGTTCTTTTGTTTAGTTTTTTTTTTTTGGCAGTTTACTTTTTGCTGTGGTTAGAGAAACTTGTATTCAAGCAACGTCGCTCTAATGAAACACTATGCATACCTCTTGCTCGGCTCCTATTTTCTCTGCTCACCTCCTTTTCCGGACTTCGAAAGCGAGAAGTTGCTTCCAGCTTTGAACATAGTTTGCAAACTATTGCGTCATTTTGGTCGGATTTATTCGCACACACGCTCGCCAGAACGTTAAGCCGACAATGATGAACGAACATCGCATTGTTCTAACTCCCTGCGGTTCCTTCTTTTCTTTATACGAACACACGAAAAGTAATGCATGTCGAGAGTTGCCTTAACTAAGTCTGATGATATCAAAAAGCAATCAATATTACGCAAGGTCTTTGCTAGGCAGCTCCACGAATAGAACTTTGAAACTTCAGAGAACATTTTTGGCCCTACGTAATTGTCGTTCCGCCCGTGCCTGTGATGGATGGGCCAAGAGTCTTAGCACGGTGCTTCTTGTATCGGTGATTGCTCGTGTACGCAAAATATATTTCGTTGTTTCCGGTACCTGTGCGCTTGATAAGCTGTTCGGTAAGCATGTGTTTCATTTTCGTAACCTCCTGCGTTGCCACGACGTATACACTCGTGCTCTTCGGGACGGAAGAATGGCTACAGTTTCCTAGCAACAAAAAAAAAGGATCGTAACGACAGAAAGTCGGTGCCTTACTGCTTCTTCCTGCCACACTATTTCAGCCCACGGGGAACTTGTATAATTACCTGAACGCTGATGCAAGAAAGAGTGATCGCTCATGCTCTCTTGGCAAGTTTAAAGAAAAAGAAACCTTTCCCAAAGGTTGCTTGGCTGTGTAAGGCAGAGAAATGGGGTGTTTGTCGAAGAACTTTTTGGCATAGTTTGAATAACAGCGAGCAATAACAAGGTATGAAGAACATGGCAGTACAAGACGCCATTAGCTTCACCCAGTCACAGCTGTCACTTTTGTATGGGGAACTACGGTGCAACACGTGCATGGCTCGTAACAGGGACCTAGGAGTTTGTTGCCGCAATAACGGCCGCAGTAGCAAGGGCTTTTAATTCAGTTCTCTCTCGAAACGCCGAAATCTTACTCATTCACGCCAAGAAGCTCGTAGCTTCATATTATACCCTTTGATAAGCCGTTTATGATTGCAAAAGCCAGCTTTTGGCGTAAGCTCCTTGTTTGCATTAAGGCGACACTTTAGTTATCTCGGCCTAAATGAAGGACTGCAAAAAATTGCTGGTGAAATGTCTTTAACTTCGAATACCGATAACCTTTTCTTTTCATTGTTTTCATTGTGGATACTAGCTTTTTGAATGAAATAATTTCAGTTATTGAATTCATTGAGGCGTGCCCCCCCAATCTTCTTATTTGCGTGCGTACATGTATGCCCACTTTTAGCCCAAGCATGTAAAATAAGGTCTTGTTGAATGTTTTCAAATTCTACAACTCTATGCCACACCCAGTTGCATCAAGAAGGGAAATCATAATCACAGTAATCCTTATATTCGTTTCATTGCATAAAAATCGAGACATAATCAGAAAAACACATTGTGCTCATGCAGACTTTTGTTTACAAGTTCCGTATACTCTTGTATAAGGCTCAGAAGTCGGAAGAAAGTTCGCTATTGGTTAGAGATTTTACTGATACCGCAATCAAGTACAGCCATAACTACAACAGCGACGACGACAACAACAACAACAACACCAACAACAAGAAATGCACTGTTGCACCCAGCCACATGCGCGTAGGTCTACACTGGACGTACGTATTTGGGCGGCCACTTTTCTGATCGAGGCGAACAGCAAAAACGCCCGTGTTTACGAGATTTCAGCGCACGTTAAAGATTCCCAGGTGGTCAAATATAATCCGGAACCCTCCACTACGGTGCGCCTCATTGCCTACGTTGCGTCGGCGCGTTAAACCCAACAATCAATCGACATACGTATTGGCGTCATTGGGGTGTCTGCTTGTAGGGGTAAATGGCATTAAAGGACGAGAAAATGAAACCGAAGAAACAAGTGCAAACGCAATGGATCATTCGAGAAGTATTTGATTGTCGGTGGTTTCGCCTTGAAATCACGCAGCAGACTGAAGTGCCCGAGGATTTTTTTTCAGTTGACATTTTTTTGCGGAGTGTGAGTTCCATCGCTACCGTGCGAAATGACACAAAACATTAACAGAATAATCTTTCAGCGGCGTGGAAGACTTTCTTAATGAGGCGAGATTGACTTCTCAACCTACGGTTCTTTTGGTACTTGGCTAGCTAATCTTGATTATGTTCATTTCATCTTCATGAGCACCTATATGGCATAGGTGGGTGCATGAAAACGGCGCTTTAAATCTAATATGATTCAAGCGTAACTCATTTCTTTACTTGGAAGATTAGCACGTTGGGCAAAATGACCTCCGCTTCAGGCAAAGTACTGAATGCACTTTAATTTAATGCTCTTACCTCACACTTCGTTTATCACGTTAAAGCAAACAATCTACGAGTTACTTTATCCGCACTCCCCACCCTCTGGATACAGATTGCAAAATATCTAAAATTCACCTAACAGAAACGTCAACCTCTTTACAAGTGCAAAATCACCCGCAGGAGGAAATTTTCATGTAAATTGTAGGCGCCCTGAGACACCCAAAACTATAGCCCTTAGAATAGTAAATTCTGTAAGAGTTCACCAACGAAAGAACAATTTTAGAGTGCTATTATTTTGCGTCGCAGTGCTTTCGAGAAACAAATCGTTCATTTTTTTCGGTCATTCGTCAGTGCATTATGCTTTTGTTTTTGTTTTATAACTGAAGTTTCTAGGTCAATGCAAGCTGGATAAATTGAAGGTATAATTATTGTCACGTAAGCGGGAACGTCACTACGTTTTACGTACTTCGATCAAGTGTATTTGATGAAAGTTGCACTCCGCCACCAGCTATATGGTACAAAACACGTCCAAGGATCAGACAAACGGGGATACGTACTAAGCCTACAGTCGGTGAATCTGATGCACCAGGGTTTGGTCTGACTGTATTTATCGTGAACAGCAGTCTTTTTCAGAAGCATTTAATCAAATTGTAGAGAACATTGCCGGTCAAGCCACAACGATCAAGGTGATTAAATGGTCGGTACGCTCTACGAATATGAAACAAAATAGCCGCGCGTTGCTTTAAGTAAAAAGCGAAATGCCGGCGATCGCTTTCAGTTCACGACGAGATATCGATATTCGCGTGCAGCTGGCGCTGTAAAAAAAAACACAAAGAAACACAGGGTGTTTTAGGACAGTATTGCGTATTGAATGTATCCTGCAACCCTTCCGATAAACCTGCATACCAAGGACGGCTATAAATCAGCTGGACATGTAGCATGCAGCTTCCTGTGTATTGTATCAGATCGGGATATCGCGCATGTGCGCCGATAGCCATTTTCACTTCATTTCCCAACTTTCCCTTCCCCTCGCTGCCCACGCAGCTATATAACCGACTGAATAAACGACCGGTTGGTCATCCCTTCCTCAGCCACTGGTAGCCTCGGACGTTAGTACGAACACTATACACATATGAGCACCCTTAAGCGTACCTCCACTACCGCTGTAGATGGAGAAAGGGAGACCCCATCAGTTTTCTAATGCGCATCCACGCGAACACAAGGAGCTTTTGTTGTGTCACTCACTTTCGCCTTACGCTTTGACGGTTAAGTGTGGGCGTCGCTCGGATAGCGAGCATTTTGTCTTGAACATAGAATAGCACCGTCAGTGCTCGCTCGGACTTGAGGAAACTTCCGCTCGCTCCGTCCATCTTCTTTCATGGGCACTGAAACAAAGTAGGCTGAAATATAAGAAATATAAGTGCCATATTTTATTTGAATTCGCTTCAATTAGCCCCCTTTTGATTGTCGAGTAATGAAAGTAGCCTTGACGATCGAACGAAAGCTCTGCGTTTCCCGAACGTTGTATCTTGCGCAGAAGGTCCCTTACAAGGTTTCTTGTTGTCCAGTACGTAACTAAGTGGCGTCACACCCTGTTATAAAGCAAGCTTAAACGGTACCTTGCACAATCACAGGCCACACAACCACCAGAAGTATGCTGCGTGCCGTGAGCCATGTTAAAGCTTACTAGAAATTGTGGCTGAGTGTAAGTTAAAGGACAGCTGTAACGTGGCGCATGCGCAATACAGATATGTACTTTTCTGCGCTCCCTAAACCGAAATCTTTCTTTGCTAGAAGCTGTTAATCAATCGTTACGCTATCAATTTTGGATGTAACTCAAGAAGCACACCGTAATTTTAGAACAAACAGAGGTGTTATCAACGCATCAAAAATCTTAGGGTAAAGCTGTCACCATCCCATTTGTTCTATTTTATTGTACGTAATTTCTTGCGAGAAACGTTAGTGTAACGTGCACAGTGCGGATGCGTCGCCTCAAACGTCGATAAATTGGTGTGAAATGCTTTCCGTAATTCATTATCCGCCTGTTTTTGGTATTCTGTAAGCTTTCCAGCCCGTTGCGTGTTTATTTTTTCTGAAACATATCATGGGATGAAAAGCCAATACGACAAAATAAATGTCACAAGAGGAGCATGGTAGCCTGAAAGTTGTTGCGTTTTTATAGAAAGAACAGGGTAATGGAATTGACAATTGAGGTGCTTGCTTCCCAAGGCCTTTTCACTTGCACACGCAAAGTAGCATACAGAAATAGCAAGCCAGAGGCTGTAAACCCTCAAGTGTAAGCTAGATAGAATTGGTTCTGCTGAAATAGTGGACCCCGCCCTCTTTGTCCCAGCACGTTTTTTTTTCTTAATTTGTCATGGCTGTCTAAAACACCAAACTATCAATTCGTCCCGCTGCACCCGACTCCCTTTATTCTGCCTGTAAAGCGTGCACCGCCTTGCTAGCCCCAATCGTGTGGAGAAGCCGAACGCCCGCATTCTGACAGACGCCAATCTGTAGCCACCGCTCTAAAAAAACATAAAAGTGGACGGATGATATTGCTAAAGTTTACGTTTTTTCTATAAAATAAGAAGGCATGGAATCACCACAAGAGTTGAAGGGGGACATTTCAGTTCCCTCCAAGTCGGAGAATTTTCTTTATTTATTTAAGAAGAATCCAGCCCAAGATTTTATTTAGGCTGAAAGCGAATAAGGGTTGCTAAGGTGCACATAAATATCTGCGTATTTAAGTGCACCTTATCCACTCAATCACCATTCAATCAACCAGTCTTCGGTGACTGTGAGGTCCTCACATGGTATACCCACGTAAGGAAGCGTGAAGTTTATGAAGCTTTTGCAATCAACAAAAAGGGAAAAGTGTGCGTTAGTGAGCTGTCACTACCACTTCTTAAAATGCAGACTGTGTTATTGTCCTTTTGGTCGACAACTTATTTACATGGGGTTAATGACAATGCTATCCCAAATGTTTAAGAAAAACTCAGCTCATCAAATGTCGTCATAATCAAACAAGCGCTGTCACAGCGCTTGAAAAGTACAAATATGTCGAAATGTCGCAGCAACCGGCACATATATCGTCTATAATAATGTTCACAGATTCGAAAGGATCACCTTTCACCTTCCTCTATCAGGTGAGGTAAAAGATGAAATTATGTGTTACAGAAAAAGTGCATTTGCTGCTGTAAAAATTCGGTATTATTATAAACTGAGAAACAAACACCCTACCTATATGTATCGAATCGAATGTTTTGTCGTGACATCCCGTAAATAAGAAATACCTTTTAAGTAGGAAATCTGGGTTGTCCGTAGAGGAACAAAAGTGGCTAGCAGAGCATCGTATACGGATAAAAAGAACTGCTTCCTGTACGACAACTAAAGAGCATAGTGATTTGGGGCTGAGGTAACTGACATCTATGTTCACAGAGGATGGTAAACGAAGGAGGCCCGCATAAGTGATTGACAAGGCGCGTCCTAGCCTTCAGACAGGGGGAGTTCAGCTTGTTTTGTCCTGCATTAAAAATGTCAGCAGATTATCTTCGGAAAGATGAACCTGTACTGAGAATTTGTTCATAACTAGCAGCTGTGCGATGAATTCGGATATTTTCGTTCATGAAAAAATAAAATCTTCATGACTACGTAGATAACCACACTGCTGAGGAGTAACTCGAGAAGCTTTCCTTCAACGGGTGTCCCTCGTTTTAGCAACAGACTTGGGCGACAGGCGCTGACGCGATAAACCCAGCCAAACTAACTCTATGGCGGCTGCAAACCATTAACTGGGCATCAGGACCACTCCAGTTGAAACAGAGAAGAAAAACCGTCTAGGCCAGCCCCCAAAGCTTTGGAGCCACAGAAACGATGCTTTTCTTTCTCTGTGAAACGAACATGTGTGCGGGACCGTGTAGACGCCGCTAGCAGCCATTCCTCCTTCTCTGCTCCCTATGCGTCGTATGTCTCGACCTCAATCTCGTCGTTACAATTTGTTTTCCCTTCCTACCCGAAGGCTGGGACCTCGTGAAGAAACGAAGTATATACTTTGTTTCTTGTAGCAGTCCCCGCTTGCAATAAGGAGTAAATGGGGAAAAGCTTAGCCGACTGATTTATGAAAGTAGTTAGCGTAAAATAAACACAGAGCCTCACATAGCCTCTAGTGAGAGCACAGACGTGGAGTCCAGAAGACTCGGACTTTGCATTCGCTGAACAGAAGAGTATGCCGTATAAACGGAAATTTTACCCGCATGCACATTCAAACAATTGATGAGAGAATAAACATTATTTCGCGACCCTTGTCGGAGCTATATGCTTAGGACTCACTGCGAGGGGTGTCTTAAGTTTTCACTGTATTTATATTTTTTATTTATTTGTTCATTCAAATACCTACATTTCCCGCAGAGGGCGTTAGAGTAGGGGGGTAAAAACACATTCGAGCAAACTTGACTGATGCTTTCGCATTAATTGTCCAAAAACCGACACCTGATTGCATCTCTCCCATCGTTTACCGTATCTCCCCCAAGCGCTCCATTTATCGCTGCCCCGACTGTCAAAGCCCTGCCACCGCTCCAATGAGGACTCCCTACGTCCTCAACGCACGGATACTTTCCCTTCATCCGCCACTGAGGAGAAAGGACTGACAAGTAAGGATTGCGCACTGACCAACGGGAGCAGAGAAACGTAACCCAGCGGGCCACCCAAGAAGCGGCAGAACGGGGCCTTTTGTACTGAGAACGCGTCTTAACTTCTATTTCGCTTGATGTCTTTATTTTCGGTTCAATAAACATTTTACTTACCGACCTAACGGGATTTAGGGGTTCCACGCTCCATTCACCTATCTCATTTTCGTCCATCGGCATTCTAATCTACTGTTAGGCGCCTACACAGCGTTCTAGTTTACTTCGTGAGTGCTAAGGTTAAACGTTTGGGCTTCGGGAAGGCGAACTGAAGCTTTCGCGTGGACTTGTGTGGATCAGTGTTGCGGAGTTACCATTCCGGAATTGGAATGACTCCGGATTCATTCCACCTTTTCGAGATGCCGGAATGGAATGGGAATGGAATGAGGACAACGCTTGGAGGAATGGAATGGGAATGGAATTAGGCTCCTTTTTCCCGGAATGGAATGGGAATGGAATGGTGATTTTCAGACGACGGTGTTACCATCGGTGGAGCCTTCTGGCTACTTAAGTAGTCTGTGGCGACGACTAGCTGTGTTGGTATATCTCAAAGGGAGCAGCGGCGACGAAAACGAGAACGCATACCAGGCATCTAATGAAACTGAATCCGCGCAGCCTGCCTCAGCGCGTTTGAAAATGAACTTGTGAGTCGCGCAAGTATAGTGCCTAGAAGTATATTTTAGGCACTATAGCGCAAGCGCGCATGGCCGGTGGCTCCGCTAGGTCTGCTCTTCGTGCTTCGGAAGGCTTTTTGAGGCATAGCTTTCTCTTTACAACACTCCGTGGCGCCAATGGCAGACCAGCGTCTCAATGGCAGGCGCACTGTGGCCAGGCCAGTGCGCCTGGCCACTGTGGCCAGGGAGAGGGAGATCTTCGAGGCCTTCCAAATCAAGAGGAAAGGGAGCGACTGTATCAGCGAACCATCCGTGGCACTGTTGGATAAGGAAATCGCGTACCTACGTGACTAGTTGTCTTCAAATTGTCACGCGGCGAAAGATAGTCGTTGTCATACTTACTAATCAGTAGCTATCACCTTTTTCTGTCAAAATTTTATTTCGTATTTTTTTCCTTCTCTTCCCCTAGTTTTTCATGTATATATTTTCTTGCGAATTAAATCGCTCAGTTGTTCGTCAGCGCTTGTGTCGTCTATTACTTGCTCCGTCCCGTCTTCCGCGCTGTTTTCAAACGTTATGGTGTAAATATTGCCCGTCAATGTTCATTGTGTGCCGACAGTAACAGTAAAATTACACGCATTCGCAATTTTCTGAACGTTCTCACAAACCTGTGCTTTTCCATGTGTGTCAATATATACGGCATCTTAAAACATCATGGGCGGAGATTTACCATAGGTTGTATTCACTGGCGAAGCACGCATGCAGGCAACCATGTTAGTGAGCCGTGACTGGTTACGTGCTGCTCCGCGGGATGGCGGTAATTGTCCGTGCTAAGCACATGATATGTGTTGGATGTTCCAAAATCTACCCCACCGAATGCAATCTAATGCCCCGACTCCAATGTCAGTGCGATTGATAACATCTCTGTTGGCCTCACCGCTGAGAATCTGGTTGAAACGGAGCAGACCACCCGCGCCTGCATTTTTTTTCTGCGGGGTGCAGGTGAAGCGGGAGTAGCTGCGCCATGCTCGTTGCCATTTCCAGTGTTGCCAAGCGCAGACATTGGCAGCTAAACTTTTCAGTAAATACCATCTATAACCAATAGAATAACTTCAGGCTTCGCGTTACGGAGAGCTTCCGGTGGTTGCGGCAATTTCGTTTTTTGAAACGTTTATTTTAAAAGCAGTTCTCGTCTTACGCCATTCGGTGAAAACTGTTCAGGGGGAGGCGAGGATAAGAGAACACGTTGGGGGTAGAGCGGGGTCCACGGACAACAGGGTTCGGTCCGTCAGGACAGAGAGCGAAGGCGACGAATGCGCGCAGTGTCTGTCCCGCCTCGCGACGCGTGCGATCAGTGAGGTGAAACCAGTCACGGTAGGATTGAGACCTGGGAGGCCTCACAGTTTGAGAGCTAAGCGATTCTCCACCAAGGAAATTCAAACAGTGGACCTAGATGTTATGTATGCTTTCCCAGGCGATAGAGAAGTTCGAGGTTTAATATTTATTCGAGAGTAGTAAAAAACACATAAAGACAACGAAGTGAGCATTAACTTTCGCCTTCATTCAAGGTAGGACTGTGTCACTTGCATCTTTTCTAGGCGGATGCAACGGTGTTATTCAGGTTAGTAAGCTTGACAGAAACGTTCTCAATACTGTTGCTAAGACGAAATCGAACTCTGGAGGCGACGTTTGGTACTTCATATGCATTAAGTGGCGAGGCATATACAATGCGAGAAATAAAAATCATCAACATCTGAATAACATCTGCTGGCTCATTTAAGACCACAGGATTTTTTAATACCTATGATTTTTTTTTCTGTGCAGTATAGTCGCCTCAGAATTTTACGAGCTTCCTTCCTTTTTAGAGTATTTCGCAGCCTGAAGATCTACTTTTTATAGCCTGTCTGCGTTTACACCCCTTGTGGCATGCGCAGGTTCAGTCTCGCATAGAGTTATATGTGCTTGCACGGTTCTTTTTTGTCGCGACTGTATCATGTCCGTGTGCTGACGCGCCAAATATGAACACCGCTCGCTCCGCAGCAACGCTTTACTTTACTCTTTCGAGATTGCAAGAAAACCAGCTGCGTACTGCTGTACGAGTCGTTGCTGCCTATCTAAGCTTCATATTTTGGAGTGACAAGTTTATGACCGAAAACTCCGTGGTCACGCAATAAATTATTTTTTTGTTTGTAATCCTCTCATCGTGGACCTCGTTTTTCTCTTACCTAGGGGCACGGGGTGCGCAGAGGCAATCTTTATTGCGTGGCTGTGTACGAGATACGCATATTTTCTGAAAGCGCGCGCAAAATAGTTTACATGGTGAATACAACTTTTTGACCAAGCCCGGGAGAAATGCCTCGGTTCTGGTGCAGAAGTCTTTACGACTGGCGCTACTCTATCTCGAGGCCATGAACGAAATTTACGACCACCCCTTGCATGTGCATCACACAATTCATGGCTTGCTGTATCGCGCTTCACCCCGAATGAGGAGTTTAAGAAGCGAAGTTTTCTCGGAGAATTCACGCCTTTGGAAGACGCCTTGAAGTATATCAAACGGCCCGTTCAACTTTCCTGGGTTGCGGGCATGGTTAGCCAAGCGCGGTAGTTGAAATTCAAATATTATTTTGGTCAGGTCACCGGAAAATGCTCGGTGTAGATAAGAGCGATACTTCACCGTTGCTTATCACTGGTGTATTCAATGTATGGAAAGGCAAGCAGCAAGAACTATACACCACCAGGGAAATCAGGCAAAATGGAATGCTAAAGCTGGAAAGCAAAACAGCATTTTAACTGAGCACAGTCTGCTACCGACATTGTTAAATTTCCTTCGGACTCACGCCACGCCACCAGTGAATTTGAACGGCGAAGCTGGTACAGGCTGCGTTATGGATGTCGTCGCCAGCCTTTATTAGTTTTAAAGAAACCCAACCATTGCCATTTTTGGTGCCGTCTTCTTCGAGCGTGATAAGACCCAAGAAGCTCAAAGGTCGTCTTACCACAGGTCGCCACGTGGCCCCATAATAAGAGGCACGTACAGTAATAAGGTGGCGGTTTTAGGTTTTCGTCTACGCTGACCACCATGCACGTACAGTAAGCATTCGCTATAAAGAAGTCGCTTTATTTAAAATATTGCTTTATTCGAAGTTCATCCGCTGCAGTGTTTCGAGAGCACGTCAGATCCGTTTTCAAGGGAGTATCACTTATGACGAAGTCACTTTCCTGTCTCAAAGACTTTGTTATAACGAGGGTTGACTGCATAAATAGGTCATGTTAAGGACACTATGAGGAGACGCAAGGCCTCTTGCTCTCTTAGAGGCCACCGGGCAACAAAAATCTGCAATGGCAAACGTGTCGCCGTAGCAAGAATCTACGGCACAACCACACAAGTGACGGCACGTGCACTACGACACGGGGGCGGTCACTTCATTTGTGACGTCAAGACCTATTCAGATGACGCTGCACCAATGCATGCTGTGGAGTCGAAGCCCGCAACGGCCGATTTGAAAATGGTGATCTCGACGGAGACTTACCGAAAAGAGCAGTGTTGAAAAACTTGCTCAGCACTGGTAATGCGTAGAGCGTTGCTCCCCGAGTGAACGGGTTTCCTGTAACCTGAGCAGCGGCAAGAATTCAAAACGGATGCGAAGTAATCTTTTTCTGCATTTTGGTAGCCTCAGGAATACTTTTTGGCCTGCAACACCAAGCGGTATTAAACTTAGCATAAAAATTGTATTTTCTGTTAAGATGTTGCAGTAAGACGACAGACACCAGCCAACAACATGTTACTGCGACTTGTGTGATATGCATCAGACTTGTTTTTGTCAAACTTTCGAGTGTACTAAAGCGAAAGCTTTCGTAGTTGGATCGAGGGCGTTCTGTCAAAAAACTAATGCATTTCTCTATAGACCGGTTGGTGGACCGGAAAGCTCTGATAAGATCTTTGGCCACACGGCGCGTGCGTGAAACCAGGCTTCCTTTGCGTCAAAAAGTTTAACTTGAAAATCCCGAAGAAGGAACAGTTCTAGGTAAGATAATACTAGAAACGATCATGAAGGAGTACAGAAGTATTCCTTTATTTCATAAACCACGTATCTGTATACATTTACGTAGTTCGTATGTATGTCTACATAACTGCGCGAAAAATCGTGGCATGGGTTCGTTGTTCGTTTGCGATTTGGGTCTTTGATAGTTTAACGTTCGATTGGACGCACTTCCAGCGAAGGCTGGACACACTTTCAGCTTACGCGCTTCTGTCAACTTTCTTTAAAAAAGATTGATAAGTTACTTTGTGCTAAGTACAATTTTATCATCACCGCTGTCAGTTACAAAGGAGGAGGCGGTGCTCTGGATACGTTAGCCTCCAAACACAAATGCGATTTCGCCAAATGTGCGGCCCATACCATGCACCAATTGGGTGTCGACAATGAACACAGACGCCCACGAGGCAACGCACGCACACTGGTCGTCCGCAATCGTCGGTGCATAAAAGCTCTGCAGGAGTGAACAGGCATTGGAATGTAAGCGGGTAAAGAGTGGAGAGAGGTCCTAAACGGTTTCAGGGACAGAGTCTTCTCAGTGGGCAATACGGGGAGAAGTGAGGCGAACAGAACCGCGGCCACGGTCTCCGAGATTAATTGAACGTTCAGGCAAGGCAGCTCGGAGTTTCCAGCTAGAATGAACTAAGTGCTGCTCTCCCTTAGAGAGAAAGCGGAAGACCAAGGGAGAAGCGAACACTGCATCAAGGACCGCTTCAACTCCTCCGACCTCTTTCACAAGTCGCGCGTGGTCGAGAAGCGTACGGGACGCTCCACTTTCCGCCTCTTAGCGCCCCTCCCGCTCCAAACCACTTGCTTCCCGCAAAGTTCTGACCAGCCGCAACCGTTGCAGCAATTAATTATCAATGGCCCAACTAACTTCGTGAATCCGGTGAGTGTCTTGCCGCTCTCATTTCCAGCAGTGCATTGAACAAACCCCTCCCCATCTTCCAGCGAGCTACCATCCTCTACCTCCTTCCTGTTTCTGTGCACACTGTGCCACACACCTTCCCGTTATCTGGATTCCGCTGCGGTAGTCAGTTCGATTTTCTTGCTGTTTTCCGACATTCTTGCAACTTCGGCGAAGCTGACCATACTCTCATTTAGACTTGTGTTTACGTCTGTTCCTTGGGCAGGCAGATTCTCAAACACTGCTTGCGTGAGTACAGAATGAATTCGTTTAGCTTTTCTGCTTCATCTCTGTCTTTGAACATCCGTTATAACTACGGTTGCGGGATTTCGGAGTTGGTTTTTTTAGGAAATTCAGAGGGTATTTTTAGGAGTTTATTTCTTGGCAGGGACTCGGCATTGTTGTAGTTTATCTCTCGTACATCTCCAATGCCCCGAAATCCGGTGTTAATTATCCTGTGGTCTCCATACTTTAAATTTTTGCAATAAACTGTACCTGTACACGAACACACCCAAGCACATGAGTATATTGTAGTTAAATAGAAGGTTTGAATACCCCCCAGTGTATAGACAAACATCATGACTCGAATTCAAAACATACGTTTGTACGTATTGCAGCTTTGTACACCATTTTCTGCCATACCATGTACGTTTATGGAAATAAGCAAAACAATCTTACAACATGTCATGACAGACGCGCAGTTGTAATCACTGCCCTTTGGATCGATGATTCTCAGCATTGAAACTTCTTGCTCCACTTTTGCTACGACTGTAGAAACAGGGATAGCGAAAAGCGTCAGTGGGTGGAAACTTAACGGTGGAAACTCCCCGAGATGTCAAGAGGTGAAGAATGCTAGTGATTCATAGCTCTGATATTTTGCAGTATCACTCGTCAGTGTGTTCATGTCATCAGTTTCAAGATACGATAACTTGAAAAAATAGCGCATAGGTCTCGAAACGATCAAGGTTCCCATTTAAATTCACAATATTAACACTGTTTCAAGACAGGACGGATGAGGAAATCCTTCTTTTATCAGCAGTCTTGACCGCTTGCCGCTATTATCTATGGGAGATAAATGCAAGCGGTCAGCGGACAGCATAATGCTGTCGGGCAGTCTAAAAGTACAAACTTCGACCACCAATTTTTAAACCGTGCCCTCTAAGTTCAGTACATATCAGATAACCTCGAATTGTCGAACGTATTACCGAGGTGTATTTTTCCGATTTATCTGAAAACAAGGAGCTCTGGCAATGCATTCTCGTAACCAACAGTTGTTTATTAATTGGTTTACTTTGTAGGAGCTTGCTCCGGCCATAGGTTCCAATTTGCATGGATTCTTTTCGATTTGCTCGAAGCTCTTCCGCCTTCCACAAGTCTGAACAAGTCGCTATTCGGTATTTAATGATCAGGGAAGTGTGGTGACCTGATATAGGATATCTCGCAATTTTATGCTAAGCATAACATCCCAAGCCGCCGTTGTGCAAGTCATTCCAAGGGACCGTGCAATGCTTCCAAGAAATGCTTTCACTCTTTCCTTCGCGTCTGGAAGCATTGTCAAAGCTATAGTTATCAGCAACACGGCATGGCACTGCGTGATTTGCTCGCCTCAGCAGAAGCATCAGCCTTTCGTTTCGACTTTCCTTAATGACTTCTTTTCTAAAGTGGCTATCCACTACGTCTATTGCTGCAATCGGAAGGAAGCAGCCAATAGCCACTACATGGCTGTATTGACGTAATTCGAGCTCCGAAAGAACGTCAAGACTCGGCAAAGAGAGAAAAAGCTTTTGATCAGGTTTCCATAATATCTGATGGGTATAGAGCACTAGTTTTTGGCTGAGGTACTTCATGACCCCCCTATTCGAAGTACAGGATATGTTTGTTCACTGCATTCTGAAAGCATTTATGATGGAGAAACAAATCGAAAAAAGTGGTGCATGGTTCCTTTAACAACGTTTTACTCCGTGTCACCGGCCAGTTTAGTGAAGAACGCGGCTGAAAGGACCCACTCCATCTGATTACGAACGTGCATACTGTAAGTGCATACTACAGTATACCACTCAACGCATGAATTTCCTAAGCTTACGAACGCGGTAATTGCAATAATAATTAACTGCTCTTAGAAGCACTGTGATAACCCGGACAACTATGACAACTTTATTCGAAAAATGACTGACACAGGATTATTTTCCGCGCCATAATGCGGGTTTCTTTGATGGGTTGTCGTCTCACTGTGTGTCCAAGTCGGTGCGCCGAGATGCCGTTGAAACGTAGTGCGGATATGCAAGAATTCATCACGCAGAAGTCACGTGGTACCACTTGACTGCAATTTACGGAAAGCTGCATTCCTAGTGTGCATGAAAATTATCTGCGGTGACACGTCCAATATGAGTCATCCGAACAGCCAATGAAAGGAAGGTGATACACTAAAGACTTCAAGGTGTAATGGGGTATTCACTGGCGCAGACTGTACTGCCGCAAAATTTGGAAGGGAAATGCAGGGTTAATGGCAAAAATAAGCCAAATACGTGTATTATTTGGTGCAGCGATATTTCATAGAAGAGTGTCGGTTTTGAAGGGTCTCGTTTTAAAGGTAAAAATGTCCATACCATACCTCCTCCTCCAACAACCTTACCGACAGACCTTCTCATGGGTGACCACCCTCCTCAAATAAACTCCACCACGGTAAAGCGGTTAAACGGGTGCCAACAGACCAAATTGGCTAAAAGATCCGCTAGACCAAACGGTAAGATAGATACCACGAGAACAGAAACGAGTTAAAGAGCGAGAAAATATTACTATCATTGAAAACCTGCGCCCTTCCCCGCAAGCTTACAAGCCCCACTTCGATGCCAGGAACTCGTCGCTTGACTCTGTATCTAGCACCTGGACATCCGCAAAGCGCGGCCTACCTTGGAGCATGCGCCCTTTTATTGCGACTGGTTGTATACATGTGGGCCTTAACATTGCTTGTGCGTGCGTGCGTGTGTGCGCGCTGAAGGGATTGTGCGGGCGGGCAAGCCTGTGGGAGCCTGGAAGGCGCCGACAAAAATGAGGACATGCGTGCTTATAAAGCTGCCCCGGGGTTAATCTTCCGCAACGGAAATGTTGGTGCGACGGAGGATGGTGTCATAAAAAATTAAACTTCAGCGTTCCGTGTGGGCTCTACAAAGCTTATCTTGCTTGCTCCACTCCATTAGGGGGTGGAGCTGGACGGAAGGTGAAAATGAAAGAATGCTGGGCGTTGGCTGAACGACAGTTCAAACAAGAACACTAAGCAGCGGTTTCAGCGATAAGAGCCTTCACGGAAGTGACTGTCGGCGAACGTGAGCTCCATAATGTCTTTATAAAACCGTTTACCCTCGAGCACCGCCATTAGGAAACTTCAAAACAGGTAAGAAAGTTTTTTCTGTTTGATATCAGGTAAGTGAAGGTGTGACAGGCTGCTTCTTGCGTGTCAGCCCTTCTTCTGCGACACTTCAATTAGTTTTCTTTTTAGGAAAGGCGTGTGATATATGAATTCATTCGGGCAAAGCACTGCAAGGTATTTATAGTAACTCCGTGCCGATGAGTGGAAAGGCAGCATAAAAAGTTTTGCCTGCTAAAAACCATTGCCGGAAATCTACGCTACGGACGTGGTTGGACTGCGAAGAAAAACTATTTCGTGACGCAAAGCGATGGACCTCGGCGCTACAGGAGCAAGGTAAGGAACAAAACAACAGTGTAATTTTCGACACAGTTGTTTGTAACTGCGTTGGTAGTTGTTGTAACAGACTGACTTTAACTACAGCTTGAATATACGCATTTGAAATAAAGGTGCAGAAGGTATAAATGGACCAAAATAAACGAAATAATCGTCAGTTTACCTTTCTAAAAGGTTAGGAAGGAAAATTGTCTGGGCATTGAGGCATGTTGGCGTGATTTGAATGCGAAAGCAATCGATCATAAAATACTTCCCTCTGCTGCATTGTGTTGGTGTCTTTTTGATTTATTTCCCTTTGTCTTTTGGTGCGAAATAATTCCGCAGGCAGACTGTACGCTGTTCCCGCGACAACGTCTACTGATTACAGTTATCCTCGGCTGGAACAATAGGATTGTAGGGTTTAACGCGCCGACGCAACGCTGGCGATGAGGCGCGCCGTAGTGGAGGGCTCCGGATTAATTTTGACCACCTGGGGATCTTTAACGGGCGCCGAAATCTCGAACACACGGGCGTTTTTGCTTTTCGCCTCCATCAGAAAAGCGGCCGCCGCGGCCGGGAATCGAACCCGCGACCTCGTGCTCAGCAGCGCAACGCCTTAGCCACTGAGCCACCGCGGCGGGTTCGGCTGGAACAAACCTGTTCTACGAAAATGCCGCCACATGCACCGGACCCGGTCACGGGCACGCATCAGACTTATTCGTGTTCCTTTTGGCACGACACGACACCGATGGTGACTATGGTCCCTTTTCGCGCTTGACGGGACAGCTGAGACTTTTGCCTTAAAAGGACACAGCAATACTTTTTGAAAATGTTATTGAAATCTTGAATTATTGCAGAACGTTGTCACCCAACACACCCTGATTATAGGATCGCAAGGCACTTTAGCCGAAACTTACTGCTCTAGGCCAATCAGATAACTTGTAAACTCGGCCAAAAGATTTTTCTGTCTTTCCTGTCTCGTGACATTTTTTGACGGCTCGAATTACGTCACTAAGGCCATGTAGCGACTGTTGGCCGGCTTTCCTTCAGTTGCAGCAAGGAACGCTTTTTGATAGCAAGTAAAAAAAAGCCAAAAGAACAAAGCAAAATGGAAGGCGTGTCTGGTGCGACGAGCAAATCGCGCAGCGCCGCTCAGTGCTGGCGATAACTATAGATTTCGCAGTGGTTCCAGGCGCCAAGGAAAGAGTGAAAGCGCTTATCGAAAGTGTTGCAGGATCCCTTTAACATATATGATTCAAGGTAGTAGGCGAATTGGTCCCTCATGCTCGCACGCCAGCGCCAACACACGTGGCGCACATACACAGATACGACGGTAATTTTTCGTTCGCGTTTCTTGCTTTCGAGCTTTTGTTGAGTTTTCCCGCCGACGAAAACAAATCACGTGCACGTCTGTCTATACGTTTATTGGTCGATACGGGCGTTTTCATGCGGGAATAAAGTGGGTGGGAGAAAGGGACACGGGGGCCCAAAGGCCGAAGTTGCCCGATTTCATTCCCCCACCCTGGTGTCACCAGTGTTCTTTATTGCTCTAGGCACGGCTTGAGTTGGAAAGGCACACCACTCGTGACCATGCCCGGCACTTTGTCTTGAGAGGAGGAAGAAGAAACACTACAGAAAGGACAATGGAGAAAGGCGAAGTGCAGCGAAAGGGGGAAAACGCTTTGGCTGCTTCGCGACTTGGGGGTATGTCGTGGAAAAATATTATTCTCGGCTGAAGCGGAAACGTATTTGTGCGTGTGCGTATACATCGACAAGTTGAGACCGGGTGTGAAACTGCGTAAAATTGAAACTGCGTGAAACCGGGATTTCATTTTGTTAAATCGGTTGCTTGAAAATCGCTAAAAATGGAAATCGCTAAAGTGCATGCATCGATCAGGAATGAGTACACTAGTATACCTTTATCTGATAAACCACGTATCGGTATATTTTTAGATCGTTCGTAGATGCGTTTGCTTAGTGCGCGAAAAATCGTCGCATGGGTTTGTTCTTCGTTTTGCATTTGGGCGTTTGAAGGTTTGGCGATCGATTGGATGGACTTTCCAGCGAAGGTTGCACGAAGGTGGCATTTTGCCCTCCGCTGTCCTGAGAAGAGAATGCGGCAAATAGAAGAAATAACACGGCGAAAACACCAAGATAGGTGTTCAAGAAAGCAGGCTGCATGTGGGGAGGCGTATTTCGATGTTCGGAAAATGGAAGAAGTTGCGCGGCGGGCGTTCGCAGCTTTACGTTTGCAATTGCATGCCCGCTGTTTGCTGACAGGATCGGGGGAAGCTGATTTAGTGAGGTCCCTGAATAAAAAATACCCCATCCGTACGTGGGACTACCGAAATTGACGGAGCCCAAGGGAAACAAGAAATAAAAGCTGGAAAGAGAAATAACTTTAAATTTGTGTCGGGTAAGAGAAGCAAAAAAGAGAAAAGCGTGGGGAAAACAAGTGTGGAATGTATGGTGTCGACGCTGGCTCCGCTATCAAACGACAACGTCCAAAGTCGTTCTCATCCTACTACCCCGGTTTTTGTGACGCCGGTCGCCTTTTGCTTCCCCCGACCCCAGCTGTCTTCGTCACACCACGCCAGGGTTCTCGAAAGCAAGAGAATGGGGGACACCGTCGAGACGAAAAGGTTGCTTCGCATGAATCACCGCTGGAATCGCGAAGGAAACATGCGTTTCTTTTCTCTAAAGTTTTGTTACAAAGTTATGCTTGGAGCTTTCACTTGAAGATCGTTCCAAATAACCCCTCGTCTTCCTCCTCTCCCCTGTCCGAGCATCCTCTGATTTCATTTTTTCTCTAAACTGTTAAACTTTTAGTCTTTTTTGTTGCCTTTTGGTCTTTTGTTCTTCTTTATTCGGTCATTTTGCTTAAATAAGGAAACACGACCCATTTTTTCATACTGATTACTTCCAACTTACTATACTCTCGATCAGCGTATAACTTTGTTACGACCGACTGGAAGGGGAGAGGAGAAGGGTGGGTCGATTTCACGAGTGGAAACATTTTGCTGCAAGAATTCCCAGGAGGACTTATTACAAGAGTCGACGGTGAGCTAATTGGCTCGAACTTGCGTTCCCGTGCGATGGAGCGAACGACGTAGGCCGAGAGCGAGGGGAAAATGTTATTCAAACAAAAAGAGACGCTGATTTTGTGGTATGAGTGAATAGCTTTAATGGTGTCGCATTCGCGAAGATACAGCTCAGCTACTTCAAGCTAAATATTTGTAGCTGGGACCGGAGCTGGTGGACATTTTGGTGAGGAGATGATTTTTTAATCAAAGCACTGTTGGAAGGTAGTGTTCGATTTGCGGTCACACGTGCCATGTTCCTTGCTTGAGGGTATCAGAAGTAACAAGAAAGCATGTCTGATCGTACACCAGACACGTGCGGTGTTTAGGGCTCTCCATTATATACGAATACACCTGATTCGATGATATTTCGGCTGGCTCTGCGTCAACAGGCAACCGATAATGTCAACCAATATGCCCAGGGGTAGGTACTTTCCTGTGCACTGAAAAAGCCAAACCTCTTACCAGTCACAAGGAAAGGCATACAGCCAATGGCATCAAGACATTGAAATTAATCTGGACGGCCACACGTTCTTGACATGCAAGCACATCGAAACCCTTCGGCTGACAACCTATTTGTATGCCAAGAATACCACCCTCGCGAACCACGTGAAGCGCTGAGAGGAAAAAGTTCCGGATATGATTCACCGCATCAGCAATAAAGAAGGCGCCTTCGACAAGCAGGATACAATCTAACTCGTGCAGACGTTTGTCCTCTCCCTGATAACATACAGAACCAATTTCACAGTACTTTCAGAGGCTGAAGTGGAAATAGTAGACGTTATCCTGCGAAAAGCCGACAAGCAGGTACTGGGATTACCCATTGTTACGAATGGGCCAGCACCGCAGTACTTCCCCGCATCACTCCTCGGTTGTGCGGCGAAGCCACTCGTGCGCCTTCGAAAACAGGCGCAATCATGTCGCCAACAAGTTGCGACAAAGCCTCGTCAGACGCTTCGCTCTCTGCGCATTCGGCGGCTGCCTACGGCGGCTGAACTTCGGCGGCTGCCTGCATGGCTGTCTCCACGCTCTTCAAGGACAGAGGCCCCGGTGATCGCAACGGAGTCCTCCTCTCTCCCCTCTCTCGGACTCAACGTGCCCGAGGCTATGAACAGCTTACGAACTCTGGAAAGAGTGTAGTGCGTGTTCCAGCGTGTTGGCGTTTGACCGTTACCGCTTTTGGGTATAAATAGAGCTCCCAAGCGTTGTAAACCATTCCTGTTAGAGCAGCGAATCGATGTTGTCGCTCTGCTCGAGTCCTGTATTGTAACCTCGCCCGTCGGGGCATTGTTCTTTGGCTTCGGCTCACCTCTCGCTATGAAGTAAACAGTTTACGTTAGCCTACGGCTTCTGGACTTCTTCACAGCTGCAACAGCGGCTGGCCGCTCGCATCATACACGCTACCACTCGTATGTCGGAGGCCACGGAGCTCGGATCGGGTGCCCCCGCCCGGTCGCAACAACTGGTTGGCAGCGGTCGGATAGCAACTTCGTAACACCTGAAGCCAGCGGTGCGAGACCATACACAACGGACGTCAAGGCGGCTTCGGACTTCGCAGAATTCACGGCGGTCAAGGGTGAGTGCGGGACTTTTCTTCACTGAGTTTTACCAGGCTTCTGAGGATAGCTGGTAGGGCGTGTGTTTTTGTCGCGTGGGTTATTCGCGCAAAACATTTTTGGAGCAGTGGTAAAGCAGTACTCTAGACCGGCCATGAATTTGAAGGCGTTGAAAAAACCGCAGTTGTTGGATCTTGCAACAGAGTTGCGCTTGGATGTTACGGACGCGCTGAGAAAGCCAGAGCTGATACAGGCTATACTCGCTGTCGGGGCTGACGATGAGGAGCTGTCGGAATGCATTGAGCTGATCAATGGCAGGGAGACCGCGAAACGTCAGGCCACCGAGGCAGAGGCTAACCGTCAGGCCACCGAGGCAGAGGCTAAACGTCAGGCTGCAGAGGCTGAGCGCCAGCGTGAGGAAAGCCAGGAGAAAAAGCGAGAACATGAGAAATTCCTACGGGAACACGAGGAAAGAATGCGAGAGCAGAAACTCAAACACGAGGAAAGAGAGCGAGTAGAGGAGCTCGAGAGGCAGAAACGACAGCAGGAACGCGAGGAAAAAGAACGACAGCACCAGGAAAAGATGCGATGGTACGACCTCGAGCTCGAGCGCCTTGAACAGGAAAGAAGGGAGCTCGAGGGAGAGAGACTGCAACGAGAGAACAAGCACCTAGGGCATGAAATTCAACTCGATCAGGATGAAGTGAAGCCCGAGTTAGAATTGTTGCTGGAGAAAGACCTCGTTGTCGAGGAAAGCACCGTGCCAGCGCTGCCAGTAGCAGACGCTCGGGAGCGCGAGTCGGAGGTGACGGTTGCAGCCGAGCAGAGCGGCAGGGTTGCTGAGAGAGATAACGACGGCGCATTAGCTCAGACTGTCGGCAGAGGCGGCAGAGGGCAGTGCGTGTCCACTGAGTGCGATAATGTGTCGGCGTTTGTTTTGGAGATCTCGGCGGAGTGTTCGGACGGTTCAAATTCGCGGGAGGCCTTAGGAACGGCTACCGGTCTGAACATGAACATTTCGCGAGATAGTGAGGTTTCGCTGGAGTGCGTAAGCCATGAGGCTACCGAAAGGCAACACGAGTCCGCTGAAACGGAAGTTGTTCCTTCGGACGGTAGTGCGGAAACGAGCGACGTGGTGGGAAAGCCTGCAGTCGAGGCAGAAAACGGTTTGCACGGTTCAGCTGGGAGTCATGACGATCTCGCCACTGAGCAAGCCGATTCCGTCCTGCCACCAGCTCAGGTAGCTGATCTCGAGCAACGGCCAGCCGAGCTCGTAGAGATTCAGGCGTCTGGGGCGGCTGGGCCGTCCTTTGAGACAGGGCAGCTTGGATCTAGTGTAGCCTTGACAGCCGCAACACAGAACGAAAACACCCTTCGGTGTTTGCTTGCTGAGGCTGTCGCCGAAAGCGCTAGGGACGACGAGGTAGTCACTGTTCGGAACTACCAGGTGTCTAATGAGCACGTCGTGCCCTTGCCACTCCCAGCTGATGCTCCCGAAGATAGGCCAGCATCGGCGGAGTTAGTTGAGGTTCCGGTGTCGCCTGTGGCTGAGCCGAAGTCGGGAACCGATCAGCCTAGAGGAGAGAACGTAAACACGTTTCGATGTTCGCTTGCCGAACGCGTTGGTAAAAAGGCGAGCAAGAAGGATAGTGGGAAAATTTCCGCACGTACTTGTGGCGCGTGTTTCAGTGCGGGCACGCCCAGAGGCAAGGCCATGAGCTCGCATCGCGCCAAGGGAACGCCGCCTCCTAGAAGGAGTGCGCGCCTTACGTTCGAACGCTGGAACATCTCGCTCGCTCCTCCGCGCGCTCGGCCTTTGTCGAAAACAACGGCCGGTGTCATTTCACGCGGTCGCAGCAGCGTTGAGGGAACGGCTGCTGACGTGAACGTGAACACTTCGCGAGATAGCGACGTTTCGCAGGAATGTGTAAACGATGAGCTTTCCGAGACGCTGCACGAATCCGCTGAAACGGAGGTTGTTCCTTCGGACGGTAGTGCGGAAACGAGCGATGTGGTGGCAAAGCCTGCAGCCGAGGCAGCGAACGGTTTCCACGGTTCATTTGGGAGAAATGACAATCTCGCCACTGAGCAAGCCGATTCCGTTGTGCCACCAGCTCAAGTAGCTGACCTCGAGCGTCGGCCAGCCGAGCTCGTAGAGATTCAGGTGTCGCGGGCGGCTGAGCCGTCTTTTGAGAATCAGACAGAGCAGCCTGGTTGTAGTGTAGTTCTGGCAGTGAGGAAGCAGAACGGGAACACGCTTCGGGCTTCGCGTGCTGAGGCTGCCGCCGTAAGCGCGAGGGACGACGAGGTAGTGACTGTACGAAGCTACCCGGTGTCTAAAGAGCTCGTCGTGCCCGTGTCACTCCCGGCTGATGCTCCCGATGATAGGCCAACATCGGCTGAGCTAGTTGAGGTTGCGGTGTCGACTGCGGCTGAGCCGAAGTCGGGAACCGACCAGCCTAGAGAAGAGAACGTAAACGCGTTCCGGCGTTTGCTTGCCGAACGCGTTCGTAAGAAGGCGAGCAACGAGGAGATAGCGAAAACTTCCGCGGGTACTTGCTGCGCGTGTTTCAGTGCAGGCACGCGAAGGGGCAAAGCCGTGAGCTCGCATCGCGCCAGAGGGACGCCGCCTCCAAAAAGGAGTGCGCGCCTCTCGTTTGAACGTTGGAAAATCTCGTTCGCTCCTCCGCGCGCTCGGCCTTTGTCGGACAAGACGACAGGTGTGATTTCACGCGGTCGCAGCAGTCTCTTTCAGAGAACTGGCGCACCTAAAGTGCGATACAAATTGTGGAAAGCTCGGAGCAATGATGAGAGCTCGAATCGCAGCTCTCAACGCGAGAAGTGGCTTGTAGACGCCTGACTTTCTCAAGTTCATTGTTTTTCCTGGAACAGGTTTCGCCCTTTACGATTGCAATTTTTTTGTGTGGGACATTTCCAATCACGCGAAATGTCAACTTTCAGGTTTGTTCACGTGTCTAAAGTACTGCTGGGCAAAAATATAACTAGAGTAGTTAGTTATTAGCGTATTTTATCGCAACTAAAAGCCTGGTAGATCTTCAGTGTTGATTTGTCTTCGCACTTGCCGGCGATGCGGTTGTGTCTTCATGTGTTGTTCTGTTGCTTGCCTGACCAAGCCAGAGACGTTCTTGGGGAGCCACTACTCGTCCAGTGACCCGCCGGTGAAGCTCCAGCACGGTGTCGTACAGCCAAGGCCTGGAGTCGAGCGTCTGCCGAACACTTCACTTCGACAGCATCCCTCCGGACAACGGTTGCAGACCCTTATCCATCGGGATCTCGGACCCCCGGCGGAGAAGCTGTTACGAATGGGCCAGCACCGCAGTACTTCCCCGCATCACTCCTCGGTTGTGCGGCGAAGCCACTCGTGCGCCTTCGAAAACAGGCGCAATCATGTCGGCAACAAGTTGCGACAAAGCCTCGTCAGACGCTTCGCTCTCTGCGCATTCGGCGGCTGCCTACGGCGGCTGAACTTCGGCGGCTGCCTGCATGGCTCGTCTCCACGCTCTTCAAGGACAGAGGCCCCGGTGATCGCAACGGAGTCCTCCTCTCTCCCCTCTCTCGGACTCAACGTGCCCGAGGCTATGAACAGCTTACGAACTCTGGAAAGAGTGTAGTGCGTGTTCCAGCGTGTTGGCGTTTGACCGTTACCGCTTTTGGGTATAAATAGAGCTCCCAAGCGTTGTAAACCATTCCTGTTAGAGCAGCGAATCGATGTTGTCGCTCTGCTCGAGTCCTGTATTGTAACCTCGCCCGTCGGGGCATTGTTCTTTGGCTTCGGCTCACCTCTCGCTATGAAGTAAACAGTTTACGTTAGCCTACGGCTTCTGGACTTCTTCACGGCTGCAACAGCGGCTGGCCGCTCGCATCATACACGCTACCACTCGTATGTCGGAGGCCACGGAGCTCGGATCGGGTGCCCCCGCCCGGTCGCAACACCATGAATACTGCCACGAACAGCGTGCTAAACCTCAGCCTTTACAACAGGGGCGAGGGAATGGTTGAGGTCCACCATGCCGGGTGTGAACTAATACTCGTCTTTTCGCCCGTGGTGGTTGCTCCTAGCTGGCCCTGGGCGCGAGAAAGCACAGATACTCTTTTTGACGTCAGGGAATGCATCGGCGTTCAAGCGTTTCCAAACATATGCAGCCAGACTATCATGAACTAAGCAGGCAAAATCAGTCAAGGATTTCGCAAAACTTTATTTCAATGACACCATGTCACCCTAAACTATTAAGGCCTCATAACCCCGACACTAGGGAACTGGAGCCACGCTCGTCACATCTCACCGGTATCGCAATGCAGAAGAAGTTTAAATCACCCAGGTCACACCCCACACGACCGCCTTACGAGCTTTGCCGACTCCCGAGCCGGCGTCCAGAAACTACCCCGGAGAAACTAAGGCCTCATAATCACAATCACGTGACCACCAGCCTAATCCGCACACCAGAGCAACAACAGCCTCCATGCCCCTGCTGGTGCCCTCAGCTGCCATGCCTCGGGGGGAAATCACTACCCAATTATATTGCCGGTTTAAACCTACAGGCAATAACTCATTATCATAGACGAGGTACGAGGACCTTCTCCCTTTCCACACCCAACTAAAGCGAAAGCTTTGTTAGTGGAACTGATTGCGTCCTGTCAAAAAACTAACAATAGGCAACCCCACAAACGGGGTTGTCTATCGAAAATCTCGGATGAGATCTCCGGACACAAGGCGCGTGCGTGAATCCGGGCTTCCATTGTGTTCAAACGGACACTTTAAAGTCGCGATGAAGAAACACTTCTAGATAAGACAGTACACGCATCGATCATGAAAGAGTACACTAGTATACTTTTATCACATTAACCAGGTATCGGTACACATTGAAATCGTTTGTACATTGAGCAACACCCTTGTCTATGACACTGAGTTCAAATTCAACAGGTTACCTCTCAAAACTGCGGACTCAAACTTGTCACAAAAAACGTTGAGGTCAAAATATCTGATCAAAACTTCAGAATGACAAAATAGTTTTCTTCTAATGTTTTTTGGCTGAGGCAATATAAGGCTATAAGAACGAAACCTGTGTTATAGACAAGGGTGTTGCCCTGTGTACATGCGTTTACTTAGGGCGGGAAAAACCGTCGCATGTGTTTGTTCTTCGTTTACGATTTGGGTGTTTCGAGGTTTGACGATTGAATGGACGCCCTTTCAGCGAAGGTTCGGACTCACTTTTGGCGCAGTTTTGATTTTAGCAAGGGTTAACGCTTCCATCACTTTTCGTTAAGAAGGGATGGTAAGTTTATTTTTTTTTTCGTAACAACAGGAAAATATTTTACGCAGACCTCAAACTAAGCTTTTCCGTCCCGTTCAATAAAATGTTTTCTTTCGTGCCCAATAATCTCCAGAGTGTATATTCTGCATCAAATAAGTCACACTCTAATGCATTTTTGGGAGGGTGGTTAGACCCCATGTCCAATCATTCCTACCGACATTGGGCGAAGGTCAACGCACTCCTCGCAGACCAGACCAGTTAATTGGAGGCCTTGGCCCAAACCAACAATAGACTAACATTCCAAGATGCCTTTTCTTGGTCAATAAAGTGTATTCTGTCTCTATGTTTTGAAACTTGAAGTGAGACTGGAGTATAGAACTTTTATTATTACCGGGTGAACGTGTGAACGACAATGCGGCGTATTCCGCTGTGTGTATTTGATGACAAAATAACATCGAAGAAGGTTTCATGAAATGGAACTACACCTGACGTACGAGGCGACCTAGAGGGATAGGCAAATTTGCGTGCATTACCGGCTTTATGAACTTGCAGCGCGTCAGTGTGAGCCGGTGGTGCTCGTTTTTGTTAGTGCGTGTGCGTATAACTCAATGCTTTGCGTCTGCGTTTCACGACATTGCTCTGTCCTGGGCCATCAAATCTTGTACGACAAAATAGAAAAAAAATCCGGAAGGTTTTGTGATGAAGAACTAGTTAAAAATAGTAAGATACGTTCACTGACATGAAAAAAATATGGCCAGGTTATTATACAACCATATAGTGCCGAGCAGAGCAGCTGCTTATCTGCTATACAGGGTATCGGCAGCTGTTTCAGTTCGTCCTGGAACCAGGCACCCGAGTATATCGAATACGGCATATCAATGGATTGTTGCGAAACAGCTTTTGAAATGCCTTCGGAGATCCATCCAAATCTTCCACCTTATTTGCTTTCCACGACCGTCTTTACGAATACCGGTGTAACATGCGACACTTCGGGCTTCTCGTCGAGTTTATTTGTGCATTCACAGTCGTTTTTATTTTGGCGCCCCCACGCCGCCCCGGCGCAGTGGCTACGGAGATGTGCAACTAATACCATGGACGGGGGTTCACTCCCGGCCAGGGCAGCAGCTTTTCAGATTGAGGTAAAACACAAAAACGTTCTTGTTTCAAAATTTCGATGCATGTTGAACATCCCCAAGTGGCATGGATGAATCCACCACTACGTCCTGCCTTCTAGCCAACGTAAGTGCAAATTCGGCGCGTTATGCGTTCGAAATGGCTTCTATTTTCCCATTCTATCACGGGCCCGCCTGCGCCCATATTTATGTGTTAATTTCGCGGATACATTGTTAATTTTCTCACAATGCTGCAGCCGCATAAGGCTTGAGGGGCAGTTCCCGGCAGTTGGCAGAATCAGAGCCTATCGCTTTGCCATTAATCCAAAACAGAAATGAAGAGGGTAGAAAAGCGGAAAAGTGAGGAAAAACGAATTGTCAGTCAGTCGAAAAGTTCAAACAGACATTTCTTAACTAGTCTTCGGCTGCCGAGGGAGAAAATATTACCGGGTAATTGATTAATTGTATGCGGAACACGCACACACAAAAAACCGAACGCGTTCCTCGTATCTTGTTCGGGTCGTAGGCAAAACAAAACGATCACGTTGACGTAGTTCCCTCACAGTAATGTATCGAATACAAACCTTTTTCATCCAGACATATTTTTAAGCTACAGTTTGTGTATAGAGCATTAAAAATTTTGGCATCCGAGATCAATTCTTGCCATTCTTTTGCCATGTTCCTCCCCTCCTAATAATAAAAAGAATAACCTGCGGAACAACACCCGCCGCAGCAACGCTATGGCAGGTTTGTCGCGAGTTAGAATAAATGAACAGGGTTTATAACATAAACATACTTTTTGTTTAAAAAACCAACTCGTTGAATGCAAAATTAAATACACCCACATATTGGTCCGCTTGAGGCCATTTGAAGGCTTGAAGATAGCACTTCGGCCAGTTCGTACCCCAGTGGTATCGCACGTCCACACGCGTGCAGAACGGAGCCATGAGCATACACCTTACGAAAATACTGTACAGCATGCCACTAGAACACGAGAGGGGCCACCGATCCTGCCATGCCCACCCCTAAAGCACAGGAACACCCCTTTGAAATCGCGAGTGGCTCACACTGCTTGACCACATGGCAGCAGGAGCAGAACACTAAGGAGCAGAGCCCACAAGAACCCCGCAGCGGATGACGGTATGGTCACAGCAGCAGCTCGAACTTCACTAAGTTGTTGATGAACACGATTTAAAGGGGTCCTGAAATGCCTTCCGCCGATGCATGGATGTACATGTAACCAAATAAAGCAATGTATTAGCAATCTCCTCCTGCAAGAATTTTGTTAAAGCGATGAGTATTAGCTGAGAAATCGTAAATCAAAAACCGCGAATTATCGTCGCGCCGTATTTCCTCCTCCTTTCAACTGTTTCTTCGCTGTTGGCCTCCCCTCCCATGATGCTCCGCTCCTCAGCGGTGACGTACTTCCGCTATTGCGCTCCCACAGACTGCCGTCTGCTACGGGCCAGCTCTTTCGGCTTTTTCATCTCTGTAGACACCATGGACACAGGCTGGAAAAGCGAACGAATGACCTGGCCGCATGTGTGCGGCCTGGCCTTGCCCTTTGGCGGTGTATACGTAGCTGCAGGGCTGCAGTTGGTATCGGCGGCGAACTCGCAGCCGCGTGGGGAGAATCGTGCGCTCGTTCCCTTTGGTGCACCGCGCACTGTTTATCCAAAAAGCGCGGTCTCAGATGTGGCCCCGTTGGTGCCGGGTGTTATTTTGCGGTGGTTGTAATTCCTACTACCGGCGGCATGTGAAAAAAGACATTTTCAACCGACACAGAACCCGTGCACAAAACGCGCCGGATCGGATCGCTTTATCAGCGGCGATGAACGTGAAGGCGAAGAGCAAACCAACGCTGCACTCGATCAGCGAGAACCCGTGTTCTGACAAGCTGCACCCATGTGTTGCATTCAACACTGACGGGAAAGCGTTTGTTTGCACTTGTTTGGATAGTCGTAAAATGTCCAAACACTCCGGCACTCCGCTAGCAGATCAGCCGGCGAGACATTTCGGAAAACATTTGACAGATGGCGCCGTATGCATTAGTGTGTCGCTACGCAAAACTGATGAGACGCTCTACTAAAACTCCCATCGCGGTGTCACGTAGCGGGACGCAAAAATTTAGCGTTTAGCGTATGCAAAGGCCACTACAGCGTGTACTAAAACTCTATTAGCAGCAAAATAGCGTGCGTATGTGAAACCGCTTGCGTTTACAAAGCTGCACGCCGAGCGCGTACGTTTCAAACCTAGTGACATCGTTTAAATACACTGGCAAGCACAGTGTAACGTAGTCAGATATCAACCGTATGCTCAGGCGACAAGCAAGAGCTTGTTTTATGTGGGGCGGAGATTGCGCATAAAGGCCCGTTCGCACTTGCGACGAAAGCGAGTGAGAGCGGCAGGAATTCCGTCGCTTTGTCGCGCGACGATCGTTTTTGTCGAATGGTCGGGACAAATTTTGGTTGCGCGACAGAATTCCCGTCGCTTTCGCTCGCTTTCGTCGCAAGCGGGAATGGAAAGTTCTGCCGCTGCCGTCTGCTACGCAGCTCGGAGGTAACCGCGCGATCTGCTCGGGCCGGATGAACGCGCACACTCCCGCACGGCAGCGCCCCAAGCGGCAGACGGCCGCGTACATCGCTCCCGGCGCCCGGCTGGAGCCCGCCCTCGGCACACTAGCCAGTGTATTTCAGGCACTATAATGGAGGAAAGATTTTTTGCTTCCGATGAACCTAGTTCTTTGCCCCTGTGTTTTTAAATACGTGAAGTGGCTAGACGTCGTCCTCACGCAGCTCTGTATCGTCGTAGCATCGCTGATTGTCCGAACGAAGCTTGCAGCTAAGCCAATGCAGCGACCGAAGCTGTGTGTGTGTGTGTGCATCGCCTCCTGTGTGTTGTGGACGCGTTCGTTTCGCGATGAAATGCGACATTGTACTTCTGCGGGTGGATAGTGCTTCCCATGGTCTGGATTATCTTTCTCGAACGACGTACCACTCAACCTCGCATGGGGTATGTGCAGTGTGCCTGGCTAAAAGCCTTCTCGCTTGCGCGCCAGAGTTGTGACTTGCGCTCGTCCCCGCAAACCGGGTGTGAGGTGAGTGCCCTATTTACGACGGGCAGGAGGAGGCAACTCATCGTCTGTCAATCGCGGTTCAGACTTGCAACACATGTTGTGACGTTGCGTTCGTTCGAAACGCATCTCTGGATTGTTTTGAAGTTGAATAAAATGTACGCGTCAAACCCGGGCATTCGGCTCAGGTCGTTCTCTGCGGTTGCACCAAAGAAGTGCCACGGGACTTTCTTTATGGTACGTACTCACGTAAGATAAAATCCACGTCGTGTTATGGCCGTGTTGCATTCAATACAAACGGTTAAGCGTTTGTTTACACTTGTTTCGTTTGTCGTAAAATGTCAAAGCACTCCGGCACTCCGCTGGCAGATCAGCCGGCGAGCCGACGCTGAGCAGACGACTCATCTCTTTGCCGGAAGTGCGTGAAAAAGCCGCCCAATAGCAGGATGTCTAGCTCATGACGAACATCTGGGAATCGATGATGTAGACATGTGAAGATGGCGGCGTCCAAAAACACGAAGGAAAGGGTGAGAAAAAAGCGACAAACTTTGCAACAAAAGTGTGAGCTTTCCGCTGCGCGTAAAAGAGTAATACTTGGCACAGGTGACGTTGGCGACCCAATCTAGCGATTGCGCTAGTTCATTTAGTGTGCTCAAAATGCCTTTCAGGGCCCCTTTAAACACGAACCAGCACAGGCTTTGCCTACAGGCTTCGCTCAAAGTTCGTAGGCGATGGCAGATATCTTGTGCAGAGCATACAGGCACCGGCTGCTTGAAGACCAGATTCACGGCCGCGACATGTCCGGCATGCTATTGCCCACAAACTACACCGATCCTACTTATTTTTCACCGCGTCAGCGTTGTCCAGTGCTTGACGCAAATGAGGAGGTTCCAGTGGGAGGGGAATGGCGCATCTTAATTGGGACGTAAGGGGAACTGTTTTTGCACAATCCAAGAGATAGTGGCTGACGGAAGAAGCGCTGTGGCCACATAAGCACGTGTTATTGGGCAGCAATTCAGCCCGATGGAAAGAATGGGGCAACTACGTCTAAAAGTTGGGCAGTCTTGCTTAATAATTGATTGTAGGGTTTAACGCGCCGACGCGACGAGGGTGATGAGGAGCGCCGGAGTGGGGTGCTTCCGGATTAATTTTGACCACCTGGGGATCTTAACGTGCGCCGAAATCTCGTACACACGGGCGTTTTCGTTTTTCGCCTCCGTCAGAAAAGCAGCTGCTGCGGTCGGGAATCGAGCCCGTGTCCTCGGGCTCAGCAGCACAACGTCTTAGCCACCGAACCACCGGGGCAAGGCAAGTGTTTGCGATGGAGGAAAGTAAGAAAGTGTGACTACAACATTTTGTACCCATCAAAACAAATCGGTGACTGCGTTGTCGGAGCTCCAGCTACACTGCCACTCCAGCCGACCTGCCCTCAAGAGCCGTGCTCTTACAATTCGCTACGAAGTACGCCCCTTTGCTTCTTCGCCGCTGGTTGCCGCACTTGTAGTTACGAAATCGGCGAAGTCGTTGCCCCACACCCTGGAGTGGTTGGGAACGTGAAAGAGGCAGACGCGAACAGATGGAGCCAGGGATCGATAGCTGGCTTTAATTTCATGAACACTTCCAGAGGGGTTGAAGGGATCTCCTAAAGGAAAAAGTAGGGAAGAAAATAGTCGTTCCTTGGTTATTCATTAGAGACATTAACGTGAAAATTTGTGCTACACAACATTAATTTCAATAAATTTTTCTATTTTGTTTCGCGAAAAGCCCTAGTAAAAAAAAAAGCAACAGATAACATAGCGTAGTTTGGTGCAAAATAGAGCGTATACGATCTGTTTCCGGACTGAAACTGGACATACTGAATGCATTCAAAACTACAAGTAGGCCATTTTGCGAAGATGGGCACAAATATAGACCAACTGTTTGTCCTATGACATGTCGGAATCAAAAAATAATCCCAAGTATTATTTTACTGCCGATGCTTAACAAACCGGAGAAAAAGCGCAATTGTTATAAGATGATTTGTGTAGAAATATTTATATCAGTAGCCGTAGCAACGGCGCTTACTGTCGCGGAGCAGCTTTATGCTCCCAGTTTAACCATAAAAATGGTGCTCAATAAAGCTGAAACTCGCACGACCTCGTGAGCAGCCTCGGGAATAATAGCATGCTCGTCTAAAAAGAACCATCGGTGCACATGAAAGCCTTTTTCAATCACTTAACAAATGACAGCCAAATGGTGTCAAATGACTTTCCAGGTTGCCGAAAAATGTCATTCCAACAAAACTTCTCCCATTGTTTTTCCAAACATCGGCAGTAAACCTGTGAACAAAGAGGAGTGGCAGAATAAAAAGTGGTTCATGCGTCTGTAATAAATATTGCGGGGCTCAAGTATCCGTAAACAGCAGTCTTCAAGACGTGGTGGTTTAATTTTATTATTACTTTCTTCTCGTGAAACATCAGGGTTACTACGTGGACCAAAAAGTCTACATATGCCATGGCCCTTAAAACAAACCGCAGTGCGAAGCTCCGAGTGTGAAAACAAGAGTAATGGGAAAAGGCACGCTTGAAGGCATCGCCGCTTGCAGTTCCGCGGAAGCTGCTGTGCCGAAGCACTGCGAATTCTGGGAATTCGGGTCAATACATGGCCTCAGTTTCCTCGAAATTCTCCAGCGAGGCCATGACAGAACCGAGTTTCCCTCATGCCCCGGTGAATCATATCTTTCTACTTTCGGACCGGGGTGCAGCACTGCGGTTTTTCTGCCTCCTACCTGAGGTTGCTTCGAAATAGGAAATATTTTGGCATGGGCTTACGAAGGCTTTTCGAAGGACTAAAATATTCGAAAACGGTTGCCACTGGATTATGGGTGTATTTTTATGCATAAAACTGTCAGTTTAATCAGAGGTAAAGGTGAAACGCAAGTTTCAAAGTGTGTATTCAAAGGGGAAAGACGCAAAATGGCTGACCAAACTAAAGGAACAAATTTATGAGATCGATGTATCGGTCAGATGCTGATTCGTTCAAATTGCGTGCAACGAAGGGTACAGGCATAGAATAGTGTGTTTGCTTGCATGGTTCGTTTGCCTGGTGCTTTGCGCTGTACGGTTTTCATAAAGTCACCGGTAAAATGCAATTACGGTAAATGAAGAATGCCAAACTCTAAAAAGTGCCTGAAAGATACGTGAAAATTCTACGTGGGAAGGGATATCAGTAACACACGTAAAATTCATACGATGTATATTAGAACATGATGCGTAATGCTTGCCTAAAAGACGTCCTTAAATTTTCGGTGAGTAGAAGGACAGTGCTAACTCTTTTACCTGTGTGACGATCCGCGCTAAAGAGAACGGCCAATGGTCAACATTACACTAACCTGGCCCCTCAGCGCACGCTGAGGGTCGACTGTACGTCGACTGTCGCATAGTCCTACAGTGTCGCACAGTTCCACTGTGTCGCACTGAATCGCACTGTCGATGAACGTGGACTGTGCAATTTTGTCACATAAAGAGCAGCACCTTTTAAGCCGAGTATACTACCGATCCCTGTTTGAGAGAAAGGTTTTTATGAATTATTCAGCGGTGGCCAACTTCGGTGTGCGTCCTATGCAGGTCAGTTTTTTGGTGGCTTTAGACTCAAGGGTTTTCTATCATGAAATATGATGCATACGTAGGTCCAAAAGACTAAGGAGTCAATACGTACGCACGTGCGATCGTTATAATGCATTGTCATTGTCATAACCTGCTGACCGCGTAAAGATTGGATTGTGGAAGCGTGAGTCCGCTCCCCAATGCAGATAGTAGAGAAATAAAATAGAACATAAGGAGAAACCACTGTTGTGGTATGGAGAGACAGCAGGATACCGTTCTTCGTGACGGCAGCCATATGTTACCCATCAGAATGGTAAGCCGGAGGAACCCGCCGGGGTGGCTCAATGCTTAAGGCGTTGCTCTGCGGAGCCTAAGGACTCGGGTTTGATTACTTGAAGCGGTGGCTGCTTTCCTGATGAAGGCGGAAAGCGAAAACGCCTATGTGAGGAGATTAGGACACACGGTCAAGATCCCCGGGTGGTCGAAATTAACACAGAGTCCTCCACTACGGCGCATGTCATAGCCCTGCAGGACTAGCTTCGGCGCGTCGAATCCCTTAATATGAATGGAAAGTAAAATCGTGGGGAATGACCACATGTAGCACGATGCTTACATAACTAGGCATCTGTTGCGTGCGCGTGTTTTGTGGTGTATGGGACACCAGCTCTCACCGTATTACTACGAAGATGATTACTTTTAGCCTCGTATGCATCCCCAGCATGTGTTCCCAGGGGTGCATTATGGGCGGCTTACGTCCGTATCGGGGACACGGCACTTGGGCAAGAATGGCTTCGGATGGTAGAGCAAGCGGGGAAAGCGTGTGGCGTAGGTGCTACAGTGGTCTGGGATGCTTCATAGCCACGCCACGACCCCGTGCACAGAGAATACACTTTGCTATACAGCCATTCGCCGATCACGCAAGACGCAATCGGTGTTGCCCAAAGAAGGAACCGAAGGGTATAGAAAGAGCAGCCCGGCACATCAAAGACAGCTTCGCTGGCATTCCACCTGCGCGTACAGAGTTGACCCTAATGTTTCTCAATGCTTTTGTTCTTTGTTCTAGGAATGTCTTCTGATGAACACCATTAAATTTTGGAGTCAATTGTGCGTGTGGTGCGTCTTAGGCGTTGAGCAAACTGCCCGAAACAATATCTGTTTTCTGTTCCTCTTTTGAGCCCCAAATAGCGTGACAAAGCGAGTGTTGTGGTGTGAACGGTCGAAGCGGAACCTCAAAACTCTGAGTCAGGAAAGGACTGTTACGATGTATCAGTATCACTTGATTAGCGCTCATACTCCTGTTGCCGTCCTCTACCTTAGTCTAGCAGTTTCTTTAGTATGTCTTATTTGTTCGAGATGGTGCAGAACAAACCCACAAGAGGAATCTTTCTTCTTAGAGCTGGCAGAGTAAATCTTACGCCAATGCACCTAGACGCAATTTCTGGACTCGGTGTAACAGAGGCTGAATCCGCGAGTATAGCGCCCACTGTTTCTTTTGTCCATTCGGGTCACTGCTCCTGGCGTCTTAAAAGCAAAGTTTCTCGCTGAATGCTTGCAAGTTAGGTGCGTCAAGACGCTGCTAAATACGATTAATACTGTCTCTGATCGCAAGCCTCCTAAAATGCAGCTTGAGCGCAGAAGAACGGAGTGTGCTCATCAATAAAATTATCAAACCAACCAACCAACCAACCAACCAACCAACCAACCAACCAACCAACCAACCAACCAACCAACCAACCAACCAACAAACAAACAAACAAACAAACAAACAAACAAACAAACAAACAAACAAACAAACAAACAAACAAACAAACAAACAAACAAACAAACAAACAAACAAACAAACAAACAAACAAACAAACAAACAAACAAACAAACAAACAAACAAACAAACAAACAAACAAACAAACAAACAAACAAACAAACAAACAAACAAACAAACAAACAAACAAACAAACAAACAAACAAACAAACAAACACACGTACGCACACACGCGCACACGCACACGCTCGCAAGCACACGAACACACACGCGCACACGCACGCACGAACTCACATCCGTCCGTGGAATATACCACGAGGAATCAAATTCTTTCCGTATGATACCCATGCTCGTCGTTTTTATCGTAAGGGTAGCATGCAAAAGTTTAAAGAACACTGCGTTCATTGAGCTATGGACGGGGACAATTCGTAATTACATTTGAGTCGTTTGCGAAGTTGAAAACGAGCATCGCAGGTTTTATTTATTTTAATTTATTTCAGTGCCTTCAATTTCAACTTTCAACTTTATTTTCACATTTTGTCCTGTTACAAGACAAAGTAGAAAAATGCTTGGACAGGAACAAAAAGCTACAGCAAAGTACCTTGACGGCGTTCCTGCTCATTTCTTGGCACCGAGGAAAACAAGCAAAGATTAAAAAGAGCATAAAATACACGTGGGCCACGTGTTGAACTGTCATATACATTCATAAAAACAGAAGAAACAAATTAGTTTAAAAATGTAGAGGAGCACATGTATGATAGAATAATCTTACCTAGTTCACATTTCCCATATGCCGAGAAGGTGTACATACTAGGAATGAGAAATAAAATTTTGTCACTAAATAAACACGTATTAACAACAAGGCATCAACGAAATTCTTTCACTAACATAGCTGGGGTAATTGAAGTCATGAACATTGAACAGGAGATACTACATACACATGCAATTTAAAAAAAAAGGCGTAATAATTGCCTGGAAGTCGTTACAGAAGGGAGTGGTTAGGTTGCAAATACAAAAACAATTGTACATGGAGAGATTATTTAATTTACACAAGGAATGCGGTTTAGATAAAGCCAACGATAATGCTTCCAGAAGTTATAGACCATTCCAACGAGGGCGCCGCCATCTTGCGTGCGCGGCGCCATCTCGTAGCTGGCCGATTCGCTGGCTCTGGCGTTAGCTCCGCGGCGCATGGGCGCCAGCGGCGGCTTGGTGAATTTTTCGTTGTAGCGCGTTGTACATTCTTTTCAGTAATATACTTTGAATTAGAAAGTTGTTGCATAGGACCAGTTTAAGCGATCTGGCTTAAATTGTTGGCTTTTTGGGCCGCGATGGAGCTGAAATTCGCCTCGAGGTAGCGTGGTCCGCGGTATGTAAACGATGCCGTGTCGAACATATGTTTGCAATACTTCGTCACAACTTGTTGTTTGCGTATCTGTGTCCGGAATCGCGTAAAGCGGGTATTTTTATCACTTTACTGCAAAAACGATGTTTATTAAGAGGATCTAACCGTGATACGCCTGGCGCCCATGGGCAACAAGCAGACGCGCGTGTCGACATCGGGGTAACGTACTTCTGGCTTCATATCCCTGCAGGGTTTAATACAGGTAGTTTTGGGTGGACTTAGTAAGTATTTAGCATATTACATAGTTTGTATTAAATATTATCGATATATCAACACCTCACCCTCTCTAGAATTTCAAGCTGCTCTGGAGTACAACACAAATAAAATGAACAACACAGCTCCTGGAGAGCGTCCGCCGTTGGGCAACTTATTATTAAGCGTCTTATTAAGCGTCCGCCGTTAGGCGACCAGACAAGCTTTCGCTTTTGCGTTGCTTTTATCTAGGTTTGATGTTGCCGACAAAGAGACATCATATTTGAGTAATTGACTGAAGTCTTGGCTGAAGTGAGCGAGTGAACAACTTTATTTTGCCCGAGTCGGAGATGGGGGAAGAATGGAGGTGGAATCCCCTTCAGCAGTCCCCTCCCCCTTTCGCTCAGATTGGCTGGGGAAAGGGACAACGTAGGGAGGTACTAGTAGTCACTTGAAAATAGCCAACGCCAGCCCACGTTTGGAGCCGGGTATGCCGCAATGTGATCGCAGCAGCAGTGGAGATGGAACTAATACCATCTGCGGCACAGGCAAGTTTCAGTTACCCATTTTAGTTTACAAAAAAGGTAGAATTTTCTGGAAATTACTCCAAGGTAGGAGTGTACAGAAAGAGCTCAGAAGGACAAAATTGCGAAAAATCTTGTGTGCTCTTAGGTGCGCAACTCACAAGATGCTAGTCTGGCTCATTTATTAGCAACATTTTATTAAAATAATGCGTAAATTAGTGGTAAACCCGCACGCGCGATGCCTACAAAGCGTAGTTAAGGCAAAGGGGCAGCCGCGCCAGGCCCGCCGTGATCGGCGCGCACACTCCAGAGAGGGGGAAAGGCGGTCCGCGCGCCGCGGCCGTTGAGTCCGAGAGTACGTTTCCCCCTCGCCCGATGCAACGGCGTATACACTGCTAGTGGCAATTTACAGTTTTCAGTATAGATTACGTAGTTCACTGATAAAGTAGAAGTGGTTGTTTGGGCCATGTAAGAAAAATTCCTAACACTCCATTTATAATAAGAAAGGCGCACTAGCTGTTTCCTTGTAAGGTGAATAATTTTGTATCCTTGCTATCACCATTGTCTGCGTTAGAATGGTTAAACGGAGAACGCAACCATTGCGCAGCGGTGTGGTTAGGAAAGCCTCGCAACGTACGGCGCTGCCCTATGCCGAAACCAATTCTTTTCTGCCTAGCTACGTTCGTTCGTGCATATGTTACAGTCACCCGTAGATTTTGGAGGCTGAAGCAGCACGCAATTTTTCACTGCGGGCGTCTGAACCACCTGCTGGTGCTCCCACCGTTCGCATCGTCGCTTTCTGGCGTCAGGTGTACACACGTAATATTTGTTCCCACCACTGCGTAAACTTCTAGAACGTGGTTTCTCTGGCTAAGTACCAAGGTTTCTCCGCGCGTTCCATCTATGCGAGAGACACAGATGGAAGACCGAGGAGACTCCCAGGTGGCTCAGGGTATAAACACAATGAGTTACATGTGCGGCTGGGGATCATTAGTTTGTACACTTTGGTAAAGGTGTTCAGAATCTTGGGGAGTGTTCCTGAAGTAGTACTCGGACTAGCTCTCTGGCAGCTATGTTCGTAATGTCGAAACAAGGGCCGAAACCAAGGCGATAAGACATGGTAAATGTCGATTAAGGGTGCGTTGCCACATGGTTTTGACAATTAAAGCGGATAGTTGGGCGAGTTGGTTGCTGCTGAGTCGGTGAAGATCGGTGAACGTGTCGGTGAAGATCATGTCCTGTAATGTGACCAGGCATTGTTTGTGCATCAATGGAAAAGTGCTAAGAGCAAGCGAAAACTTTGCGCAGTTTCATTTCGGCGGAATCATGTGCTTGTATTTTTTTTTCGAATCATGTATACCCAGGCAGCATGAGCATGTGCGGCCAATATTTGCCCAAAGAACATTGGCCAGCCCTTTTCCTTCCGGCCAAAGTGTTCGGCCCTTAGTCCAAAATGGTCCTTGGCCGTGTAAGGCCCGACCTTGGCTGTCATTCATTGGCAAATCTACTATGGCCGCTAATACCATTGGCTGACCGACCATTGGCCGAAGAAGTATGGCCTACTATTGGCCAAGCATATATGGCCTACCATTGGCCGAGCATGTATGGCCTACCATTGGCCGAGCATGTATGGCCTACCATTGGCCGAGCATGTATGGCCTACCATCGGCCAATGATGTATGGCCTACCATTGGCCTGATTCAGATTATTCTCTGCAGGCCAGAGGAAGCCCGCCCAAGGCTGCTGACATGCATGCCCTACAGCAGGCTGTTAACCGTGGATTAATATCGCAAATATATATTTAATGAATTTTAATTGCATCAAAAATGCTCAGAAAATGTAACTTTAAATACGTCCAAAATGCATTAGTAATGCACAGAAAATACTGCTTCAAATATACTGAAAATGTGTTACTAGTGTATAGAAAATAAAATCATGAATAGATTGAGAGATGCCTTGCAATGTGTCTTTGGGGGAATTGTTAACGTTCAACTAGAAAAGTTCATGTTGTGGTTTCGAAAAGTTTAATAGGCTGTAGTCTCAAGATATGCTTCATTGTGAAAATGTAAACCGGCCATGCTCTGATTGCGGGCCAGCAAATGACTGAAAAGAACAGCATGTATGAGCAAGATTGGCAGTTTGAAAGTTGTTTATTGTACACCTCAGCAAAGTGGGCAATTTCGCCATTACTAAGCAGCAGGAATGAATGCCTTTCAGCCACCTCTGCAGCCAGCGCAGATGCAGCGTTGTGCATCAGAGTCCTCGTAATTCGGATTCTCCACGCGGGAAATTTCACCAGCACCTGCAATGAAAAGAAAAGAAAACAGGGGAAAATATTAGAGAAACACTTCTTTTTCAGAGGCAAATAAATGTCAAATCAATCAGGCCTTTTCCCAAGCCGTACCAACGCTCCTCGTGAGCAAGGATTTTTTAGTTTCCCCTTCAAAGAAAAAAAACCGTCATGAAAACAATGCCCATTTGAAGGACGTAAGGCAATTTATGTAATGTTAAGCATAGTTTATATCGTCATGCGGCAGCGACATTGGATCTTCAATACCATTATAAAAAAATGGTGGTTGGGGGGGAGGCTTATGTATGGAGATTGTCTAAGGATGAAAATTAGCAAAAATTAGTACAAAAATGACACAGCTAACAACGTTACCAAACATGCAACAGAGTTCTTAGCGTTACGCTGCTTCTCTTTCCTAGGCGCTTGAGTTAACTTGAAATGGTGGCCATTCTAGTTTTTTAATAACCTTGGACAAAACTTGTCTGTCACCTCACAAGACGCTAATAAAATAAGATAAATAGTAATCTTATTAACGGTAATTATTGTTATGTGTTCCGTATTTCGGCGTCAACTTCTTCGGAGATTACGTGCTAAAAAATAGTGCGCAGCGAAACAGTTTAAAAATGCATGGGCAGGATTGTAGTAGAAAGCTTACATAAAAGTCATTAGATTGGCATAAGCACTCAACAATGCCTTCAAAAGAACGGCAAAGTAAGTTTATTTCGAAAAAGAAAGAAAACTTTCAAGCCGTCCTTAAAATTACAAGCTCTGATATGGTAGGCACCTAACCAAAGCGATTAAAACAAGCAAAGCAAGAAAAAGTGTATTTTTGCTTACACACATATCTAATTTTCTTGCTCTCCGTCGCACATAACCGGTAATTTTATAGGGAGCGACGCGGAAAATAATTGTAAATTCTCGCATCGTTTACATACAAAAAACAGATAAACACCTGTTAGCGTCAGAGACTATCAAGTAAAAAAGTAGTGGCTTCATAAATACTCGAGACACCTAAAAGGAACTCGTTTAAGTACACCCTTTAGACGCAAATGAGCAATTGCAGCTGCTAAACACACATAACTGCCAAGCAGCCCACGCGCATCCGCTCTAGACTTGCTGTTTTGCGGTGCCTTTGGCACATTTTTGAAATTCTCACTCGACCACGAGCGGCCTAAGGGCTCCTCGAAACGCGCACACGTGTTCGTGAATGCGCGTCACAATGAATACAACAAGGAGGGGAAAAGTTGCTACGAAACACAAAAGGGGAAGGGTGGAACGTCCTGAAGTTTCACGAAGTTTTGGGGGAGCGATCAAAGGAACAAAAAGAGACGAACCCGGACGGGGGACCCGTTCTGGGAACCGAGGGGTCTCGTGCGGGGAACTGGTGCCCCCCTCTCATCCCCCCTTCCTTCTCCATCCTTCCTTGGCTGGTTCTTGGTTCTGGGAACGGAAACTGATTGTAACTTAGCGGCGACTTTCATACAGTTTGTCTTAGATGTACAAATCATTTTAAATCCCTGGGCATGAAGCACTTCGTGTCGCTTACAGCCACTTGCACCGAAGATTACGTGTGTGGCTTTTAACACTTTTGGTCACTTCCAAACAGACGGCACAAACTCTTTCATGGCTTTAGTTGACAGAATGGCGACATGCGACGGACAAAAATCGCGAAGGCTACCCGGCTTCTCGCCGTGTGGCCCGGGCATGCGCATTAATCGAATGCATGTGTGCCACAAACCGGGTTCCTTCCCCGTACGGCGGCTGCTGTCAACATGCGCAGCTGTGAGCGGCTGCTGCGAACATAAAAAAAAAGTTGCGTCCCTGAATATCTGATTTGATTGTTTGTAGGGTGCGATACTTATGTTGTGCAGGCGGGGAACTTCTTCCTCTTTCACACTCTGTTAGTAGGGTTTAACGCGCCGACGGAAGGCTCCGGATTAATTTCGACCACCTGGGGGTCTTCAACATGCGTCGAAATCTCGTACACACGGGCGTTTTTGCTTTTGGTCTCCATCAGAAAAGCGGCCACCGCGGCCGGGAATCGAACCCGTGACCTCGTGCTCAGCATGAATACACTTCGCAAATTTCTCAAACGCGTAAACATGGACGGCGGACTTTCTGTGAACCGGCTGTGTTTAAAACGTTCCTGGCTGTTATGTGTTTACTGGAAGTGTTATTCCTAAATAAGCTCACAAAGGAATAACTCTATCTACAGAAAAACTCGTAGCAACAGTCCCCCGGCCACTCAGCAAGACCCGAGCTAAAAATTAGGCGCAAAAAGGGTAGCATTAAAATCCTTTTTTTACGTCTTCTTGCTGTCGTTAATTTTTGAGTACATTCCCTTGCGCGGAGTAGTTACGGTAGGAAATCGGTCTCGCAGGTAAAGGTAAGCTTAACAACCACGTGCGGATTTCAAAAAAGGCGTTAACACACTTTGATTGCAAGGCTGACATACATAGATTAATTGTTGTGCGACACCGTACGCGCAAATAGCTGGTGAATCGTCCTTACCTTGGCTAGACGGCAATCCTGATAAAAACGCCGCTGCAACGCGCCGTCCAAGCAGAGGCTTCGTCCGCACTAGAGTCCGTATATAGTGACACTAGTCCGCACGACGACCGCGCGTTGAGGAGTCCGAAAACTTGTAACACCACAAGACAGGCAATAGAAACGCAGCGAGGGCAGACAAAACGTGAAAGAGGGGTGCGCCGCTCCCCGCAGGTACCGGGCACAAAGGAGGAGGTAGTGAGCGGCAGTGAGAGGCGCCGAGCTGCTCGCCCTCGCAAGCATAGCCAGCGTTGTCCATCTAAGGCCGATATTTTTCAGGAAAAGAACATTTTCAAATCCTCCACAGAGATACCGTCGTAACAACGCTGGCAAAGTGCAAGTGTTTTAATACATATATATACTCGTTAAATTAGATGTTTTTGCTTTGCCGATTACGTTGGAACACCGCCGCTTACGTATTTGTACGCCGAGTTTCTCTCTAATACAGAGAGCTTATATGTATGCCTGCCTTCGACAACGCAGTAAGTGAAAGTATCTCCCTCAGTTTCTTTTATTATAAGTAAACATCGAGGAGAAATTCTCAGTGCGTTTATTCATTTGAGATGTATTTTATCCGGCACTTAAGATATGCTTTACGTGAATCTAACGCTTCAGCAACTGAAGCAGCGCCTCTAGTGTACTCGAAATGTATTTCGGCAAAGCTTTTATAATACATTTAAAATGTACTTTCAATGAATATTTTTCCTGCATTGAGAGTGTATCTCTACCATGTTCGTTCCACAAACGTACAATGCATTTGAAATATATTTCGAATATATTCGGAGTATATTTCTATGCTTCAGCACACTTTTAAAGTATACTCAGAGTGCTGCTCTAAATGTAGTTAGGTAAGCGTATTTTTTAAATATTTAAAGTGCATTTGGACCTAGATCGTTTGGCGGGAAGAAATACATTTTCAATATATTCTGAATGCCTTAAGCGCGCAGTCATGAGGTTCAGTACATACCTAATCTATTTGTAGGGTACTTAAAAGCACTGTGTTTTTTCCGCTTTTTTAATAATGTATTTTCAATATTTACTAAAAATTAAGAAAATGCAATTTTTAATGCACTTGAAATACATGTACAAATACAAGGCATATTTGAAGCGCACTTCAAGCATACTCGTAGGTATTTCAAACGTATTACTTTTCGCTAAGAGCCCTTATCCTCCCTCTCCTACACCTCCTCTTTCCTGAGTTACACTCAGCCTGACTTTTGAGCCGACAGTAGACTTTCGATTGATTGATTGTAGGGTATTTAACGCGCCGACGCAACGCAGGCGGTGAGGCGCGCCGTAGTGGAGGGCTCCGGATTAAATTTGACCACCTGGGGATCTTTAACGTGCGCCGAAATCTCGTACACACGGGCATTTTTGCTTTTCGCCCCATCAGAAAAGCGGCCGCCGTGGCCAGGAATCGAACCCATGACCTCGTGCTCAGCAGCGCAACGCCTTAGCCACTGAGCCATCGCAGCGGGTGACAGTAGACTGGCTGACCTCACTTGTTCATTAAAGATGTTTCTCTCTAAGTTTTTAAACAAGCATATAGTCCCGCACAGAACCTGCGCTTCTTTTTTCTATCTTTCGAGTGAGGGAAAATCCATAGAAGTAGCTCAAAAGCGTTTTAGTAACCACGAAGGTCCGCTAGGCCGGAAATGTTCGTGAAAAAATAGCAAGCGACCGGTGCAAGAGTAGAGCGCATGTGGGAGAAACCTGATGGGGGGGACGGAGGCGTAGGGGCAAACATTTTTGTGTTTAGTCAAGACGCGACCTCATGCCGGATCTTCCTTCAGCAGTGTCACCAGTAACCTCCACTGGTGTGTTGTTCAGTTTATACATGGCTTGTCGTTGACGATATTGAATATACTATTGAAGTACTTGGCCAACTGTTCGCCTCACAAGGAAATTGTACGGAAGTAATTCTTCGTAATGCTCTCGTAATAATTCATTTTGGAGACAGACTCATCACCTCGGCTGCGTAAAAGTGGCGGCACTCAAAATCCTGAAGAAAGCTTTCAAATGCGCTAGATTCGCTACTTTGAAAAAAAAAAGCTGTGATACATACGTTGCCTGTGTGAGAATATGTTTGTGGTAACGACATGGACAGGATTATTAAAGCGATAATTGAAAGCATGCTATGACGTTGTAGGGAAACAGCGGGTAACGTTCCTTTAAACCTCCATGTTATAACACGCATACGCGTTTCATCACACCCACGGAATACATTATTTCCAAATTCAGGACGCGCCCAGCACGTGATTTCGTACTATTAAGGTATTCACAATCGTCGTATGCATAGCTTGGATTCAACAACCTGCGTGCAACCTCGTAACGCTTGTATTATTCTTTGTGCATGTCAAGAGAGTTCTTATGCCCTGGGTGCCAGAAATATAGGGCTTCGCAACTTCCGTGGTTCCCACAACTTTTGATGAATAACTCACGTCGTTTCAGAGCATACGCGTTTCATATAAATATACATTAGAGCGTAAAACCTCAGCATAGCCTGTAGCTATCGTAAAATATATATTTCAAATCCTCGAAGGGTTCTTTTTTTGTCCAAATACTGAACTCTATAGGAAATATAACCGAAATGAAGCGTCAAGGATGTTCCACTCACCAATGACGAAACATCGTGTTTTTGGCAAAGTAGCTGGGTCACAAGACATTGTGGCACAGGGAAGTATGTAGTCATGCATAGCAAAGCTAAGGGGTATGTTGGTATTACGACGAAAATTTAATAATATTTATTAACACACCACATGTCTCAAATGAATCAGTAGCGACACGTGTATCACGGGCACTTAGCTGTATGCTAGGAGCATATGCATGTGCTTGGTAGGCTGGGAAAAAGAAAATTATTGACTTGTCTACATGCTCATTGCCTGTTTTTGGTTTTATTCACGGGTAACACCCCTAATGTAACCAGAGTGGCACGGTGCTTCCAAACACTACACGAATGCTACTTAGATCAATTGCAACAGCTGCCGTTTTTTTTTCGTTTAGTTTAAAAGAATGCCCTGACGTCGCCTTTGCGGCGCTAACTTAATATCCTCGTGTGATGTAAATGTAGCATTTAGGTATACCCTTTTGTTTAAGCCAGCTTCGGCGCGAAAAAAATGTTTGAAGTGTATTTTGCATCCCACACACTAACGTTTAAGTTAAAGCAAGTCTCATGTCAGCAGCCCTACCTGCTTTATCAGAGCTTATAAACTAAAGGAGAGATTTTTCTGCCTAAATGGCCTTCGTTAGCTGACTCACAGAAAGGGAGATTCGCCGTAGAGGACTTCCACCGCCAGGCCCTCGCAAAGCTACATACCATGCTACTGCATGCCATTGAGTCTCCGCGGACAAGCGGCTCGTTCTCCCGCACCATTGTATTTCCCGTCCACCGCGACCCCTCCTTCCAGAGGTCGTCACGTACATGCGTGTTTCCTTGTTCCTTTTGCATAAACCAAGTTGAAGTCTAGCGTGTGTTTCGTCTTTTCTTTCTTTCTTCGTCCCGTGCTTAGTTCGCTAGAAGTATGAGTTTGTTAGTCGCATGGTTTTGGTTTTAATCTTTGCGCTGCAGTACCTTTCTGGGGGATTGCCAGCCTCGCCGAGGCATGTCACTGTGGCTGCTTACACCTCCCAGGGTATCTTCTACTTCCTGGGTATGTGCTAGCTTGAGAGTCCGCACACAGTCTTCAGATTACGGGCGCGTATTTCTTGGGGTAGACCCTCCTGTTTTCTTAGCGCTATTTTATTTATTGATTACGTGAACATGTAAAAATTACGAAAATGACTGATTGGATCATTCGTTTTATAGAGCAATTGACAATATACCTTTTCTGGTTTGTTATATAGTGGGTATATACTGCTATATACTTGTTTGCTGGTCATACACCTTTGCACTGTACCAGACACTTGAGAGTAAACCTACAAGGTTGAAATCACCCGCGCATATTTTGGGGGGCTAACCCGATGATAGCTTGCGTAATAGAAAAAAATAGGGGTTGCTCCCAGGTTTTCTCAAGGGATCAGAACAATGTAATTGTTCAGACGGGCAAGGACCCTTGCATAGAGTGGTCGTTTCGCTTGTGATGATATCACTAGGCGTTCAATTTTACGAGCGTCATCTTAAACTGAGGTGTTGAGCCAAACAAATGACGACGCATAAAATAAATACACCCTCAAAGGCAGGGAAAACAGTCGCTACCGAAACGTCTTAACGAAACCATAATAGAATGAGAGGGAGAGGGAGAGTGCTGTCTGTAATGAATGTGGCAACTGTAACCTGGAAAATAGCCTGGTTTGCTATTCCAGATAGTTAAGGACCACGACAATCAAAATATTATGGCGGCGGGGATTACAATGATCCTCATGATTCCCTAGAGTCATTTATAGGTACCGGTACTCTCTTCCCCTCTTGCCTGAAACATGCCTATAGTGCTTTTTGGCTAGAACAATTTGTCCTCTTAGGAGCCATACCCGGAATACCTGTAGGTTGGACATGTCTTGCCTACATGCACTTCCTGCTCAGGCCCTTAGATAAGGTGAAGCCACGTTTTGCAACAACATATTGCCTCCCCTACCCCTCGGTTCTGAGAATGGCTTCAAAAAATAGAGACAGCCAAATAACCATACGGGTTCGCCGAGCAATATGGTTCGCATATAGAATTCTCCGGCCAGAACAGCCTTTGTCCAACTAAGAAACAAGTCCGATGACAAAATATTTCCCTGACCCCTACCGAAAAGAGATCACGAGTTTATTGAGGCCTATTTATTTTCTTGAACAAATCTTCGAAAGCCGAGAAAATTACAATCCGTTCAGCCAACGCACGCAGCACAGACGCCGCTTCTCGTGGTTCCGTGGGCGTCGTGATTCGATCGCGTAGAGCAATGTCCGGAACACATTGTGCGCGCGAGAAAGAGTAGCTCTGGACAGCTCTCCGCCACGTTTGACGCCGCTCATCGTTTTCCGATAAGAGCTGTGCTCTGTTCGGCTTAGCTCCACGGCGGAGTGCTTCACTATACGCGCGGAGTAGCCGTGAATGTTTAATGATCGCCAACTTCCGGCCTTCTATGTGCTCCGTTCCTCGCTCGGGACCAGGGAAAGTGCAGGGCGTACGTGCCCTCTTCTGTCAGTAAACAGGACAGAACAAGAAGCTTGCTGTTAATATTGTTCTGATCGAATTGTGTTTCGCTGATCTGTACACAAGTGGCCGTATCCTTTTGTGGCGCAGTTGTGAAACAGTGAACGAAATGGGGACTTTAAGTGCGCCGCTTGATGGTTTCTGGAACGTTCTTGATGCGCGCACGCTAAGCTATCATCGATTGTTCTTTTCTACATTCTGCGTGGAAGCTTTGTTCGCAACAGAAATAAAGGACTGTCGATAAAAGCAACGCGATCGAAATAAAAAACAAAGATCTCTATGGTGCTCCCTGGTGCGGTCCTTAGTCCCCTGTGATAGGTTAAGAGGCACTCCAAGAATGATTGAAGATTGTGATGCCAAGCTTCTGGGAACTGCTCAGGCAATAAAGAATGGAAGAACGACGAAAATGCTGGTGAAGTTGGGAACTTTGAAGCGTGTCAAGCATGTGAGTTGTAATTATTGCACTGCCTTTGTTGGAGGAGGACGCTGGAACGTGAAACAGAAGAAACGTTTTTGTTGAAGAGAATCTCCTGGAACAAAGGTGTGCACCCATAACACGTTTCAAAAAAAAAAAGAAAGAAAAGAAAACATAGCATCTGACATACCACATCACTCAGATGCGTGGTCGATTTCCTTGGTGTTTACAGAGAAGATATGAAGATATGTTTTGATAGCCGTACAGATCCCACCTTAATGCTTTCGGGAGTGCAGTTTCGAGCTCAGTTGGCGTTTAACACCCTTCCTTCTGATGTTTCGTGATCAAAACCTAAAACGGGATTAAAATCCCGAGGAAGTCAGGTACAGAATTCATATCTGCCACAGAGATTAGTAAATGTTAAAAGATATGCTATTTTAATGTTAGGCACTGGCTCCCCGTTAAAAGCCGTTATGACATGTACCAAGGCCCGTTTATGGTCTTAAGGAGGAAAAAAATTGCAGAACAGCTTTCACACAAGTTAAAGGGGGATCACAGACAGTGAGAAAGTCACATATGTTGTGCCATGTATTTGTTTGGTCCCCGCTCTTTGCTTTCAAATTAAGCTAGCACTGGGTGTTCCCCAAGTATACAAGTAATAGGGCTGTTCACCTGTCGTCTCCGCACCGACCGACAATAAGCAACTCACGCTAACGGTTTCACATTTTTTTCCGGCGGAAAAAATGGACTCTGAATGCGACCTGAACAGATAGCCCCCGGTGTCGGTGTCATGTTTAACCGAAAGTTGTTCTCCTCGCTTCATCTCGCTCGATGAAATCAGCAAGGGGCGGAAAGGATGACGTGGACGTAGCACTGTAAAGGATAGGGGGCGGTCCCCATTTGTCGAGGCGGTGAAGTGTGACAAAGAGGAGCCACTGGTGCCGCCTGACGGCGAGTGTGATAAGGAACGATTCGCAGAAGAGATAAAAGGCCTTCACCTTCGCCGCTGCGAATGACAGGTAGTCATCCGACGGATGTTCCATCGTCATTAACTGTTTGAGAACGGCTTTAGCGCGACCGTTAGGGTCCGGTGGCTAGCGGCTCTTCCGCTGCTCTAAGCCCTTCCAATCCCGCCCGCTCACGAGGACTCCTCCCTCTCAGTCGCCTCTCCTTTTCGTTCTCGCCTCACCTTTCTCCAATCGCAGTGGGGCGGAAATCGTGCCCCGGTCATTATGGAAACGACTCATGCGTCCCGCCGTGCCTTCGGGCAGAACGCGGCGCGGAGTCGTGTTTGCTGTGGGCCCTGATCAAAATCGCGTCTCGCTCTGAGCGGGAGCTGGCTTCATCGTTGTACACCCCTTGTTTGGAGCCACGAGGGAAGCGAGTGCAACTTTTGCCTAAGGTGGCTGGCTGCAACTGTTTCCAAGGGACAAACAATGGAGTGTTTTCACAGAACACTTGCGATGGCGTACGCGTGATGCCTTAATGGCCTGGTGTTTATAGCGCTCCTTGGAAAGCGTGGCAGGATACAGTGAAATTTTAGCAGGTAGAACGCGTTATGCTTCTTCCCCGAGTTGTTCGGGGAATGGTTTTGCACAGGGGCCACTCTTTTTTTGTAACAAGCAGTACTTGAACGATTTGTTGCTGTTTGTAACACACGTGTCTGATTCTGTGAGCGATAGAATATTCTGCGTGTACTCTCGTGTTTTCCTTTCTGCTTCCTCGGGAGTTGATCACTGCTAATTACTAGCCCGAAAGAGAGCACCCCTTACCAGTTATGGGATTACATTTTGAAAAATAAAGCAGATAAATTTGGTGCCCATGATGCGCTGTTTATGGGGCTCCAGTTTTTACAGACGTTGATTTTTACTGGGCAAGGTACAAGAGCCGTCTAAACATTGTTTGAAAGCGGCAACTGAATCGTAGTTTTATTCCGAATAAAGCAGACCTATTGTCTGTAAGCAATTAAAAAATTCTGAAAACTTCCGTATACTGACTCGATTGATGACGAATTTGACACCCCCTATATCAATATCCACAGAAGGAACAGTTTAAACGAATAAACATTGGTGTGCTGGTGTTCCCGAACCAATGTACAAGACGTGAATCCTCTAGCAGAACAGCAATAAAAAACGTAACCGAGAATATATGTTACAGAACAAGCGTAAATGAAATGAGAAAACAAGGCTTACTTCTATTCCTTTTCCGGAATCAGAAACAAAAAAACTGCCTCAGCCGGCCAACAAAGCTGCACGAAACGACTGTTACTGTTTTTTTTTGTATGTAGATTATAAACCCCGCAACTTGTTCGTTCATGTGCGCCATGCCTTACGCCCTAGTCGCTGCTTTTCTGACTGTCCGTTTTAGCGCCAGTTCGCTTTCTCTGGTTACCCCCGTAAAGTGGATAATTGAGCTACCTTCTTCAAAATAAAGCTCCTATTGATTGTTTCGATATATGTCTCTGTATTAAAGATTTGCTCACTTGTTCGCTTGTGTTCGGCATCCGCTGTGCAGTGCTTTTTTGCGGGTGGCATAGTTCCCTAGAAAAAAAAGAAATCTGGGGCCCAATCAAGTAAAAATTCTCGAGCCAGTCAACCCTATGAAATGAGATGACCATCAAAGCTTTTTAGCAGACTGCCTTGAGGCGACGCAGAATTTAGATGAAAGGTGCGAGCAAATTTTATTTCTCTTCAACATTGATGGCGGTCGTCTCCAAAAAGACACATATATACAGGCACGAACTTTTCATTTCGATTCTTGTCAACTTGAAAATGGTGCCAGTTTGAAATTACTTTACTCAAGATGCTCATCCAAGTGATGAGACGCGTAAGCTTCATGTTTAATTAATGTTTATGTCTTGCAAATGGTCCCTATTGCTAGCTAATCTATTAAAGATACTTGTATAAGTGGTGATACGTATTAGCTTGAGGTGCAAAAAATGTTTTGTACGATGTGTGGGCTTCGTGGGGAACGTGTGCTAATACCACTCATGCGTTATCCAGTGGGACGTTCGTTTGTCAATGCCTTATGCCACAGAACACCTTACTCTACAGACAGGTGACTTTTTTTCGCAGACAAGAAAAATACGCGGAACCCTAGCAATATAATTTTAGCTTAGAATATATATTATAGCGTGTCGATTACCGGAACTAACCTCACACCACCCGAGTAGAAATGGGGGAATGTATTGACCTAGGAAGCTTACAAGTTGAACACAGTGTGCTGGTGGTGAGTAGTGCGGGTGCGTCAAACAAATAGCTGCCGACTCTTTTCTTTGCGGGAGCATAATATGTCTAATGACCTCCGGGTCAACGCACTTCTTCACGACGACACCTAAGTCATAACGACGCGCCCATCATCATTACGCTGCGAGCCTGTGAACACTCCTTCGTGCTAGATAAACAATCGTACACGATGGGGAATCAGGTAGCTCTGGCTGTGTACATTCTTTTGTGCAATCGCCGTGAAGCTGTTGTGTCTATCTCTTGGAATAGATTGCATAAGCTATATATGTTGAAAGGGCAATGCGACTGACTACTTTTCCTTTTCTCCGCAGAGTGGACAAAATTGTGAGCAAGCACTGGATAATTGCCTACATCCTTCTTCACCTTCATCGCTACGGTCAGGATATTCGCATATTTTAAGTATATTTATTTACCTTCCATCCCGTTTCCCACCTGTTACTCCTTTTTTTCGTCTTTTTTGCTTCCCTATCAGCTGACACCATTGTTTAGCTACAAGGAAAGGGCCGCCCCTGAGGTACAGCGTTAACCAGCGGGTCTCGATCTTAACAGTATTACGCGCCCGAAAGTCTTCAATCTAATGTCACAAAGAAAGTGAAGAGACACTCGAGAAGAAAGTGAGGGAGTTGTACTTTCTCAGGGTAGTCGCAGGACTACAAGAGCTGCTATAAAGTAAACACGCAGAATCAGCAATGCAGCAGTGATCAATAACCTGCCCCATTAACCACGCAGATAACCATCACTAGCAACGAGCAATTGGACGCCGTTTTGCTCAGCAAACAAGCCCCACTACAAAACCAAGTACTAAACCAAGGACATCGCCATGGCCTACTGAGTCTTGGCCGCTGTCTAACTGGAATAGGTTGACATCTCTACTATGAATCATACCTTCTGTGCAGTAAATGGAAATAAAGTTTATCTGAGCTTATGTGCACCTCGAGACGCCCTTCTGCCTCCAATAGCTTCAATACAGATAAAACACCTCAACACATTTTGTGATTTTTAGTCGTCCAGCCAAAATAGATAAAACAGGAAAAGTTTAACAAATGAACTTGCTGACAGAAACCTTTTGCCTAACTTTGAACTGCCCCCTTACGAAACGGTAACTGATAATTGAAAAACTAAAGAAGACACCGATCGCAAGAGACAAAAAAACAATACACGTTGTGGACCACCGACCACGCCGACGCCCCATTCACAATTTTGAAGCCTTCTTCGGGAGTAATTTAAAAAGGATAATTACAGAAGCAGGAGTTACGGGAGTAGAAGTGTTCCCCTAACTGTCCTCTTTGCAGAACTATGCGAAGGCTGTTATGTGCCAAGTGAGAGTAAGTGAGAGAAGACAGAAAGGACGTTTAGGGAAATGAGGTATTACGCTATAGTGGTGTGTTGCTCTCGCTTTAGACTGGCAAAAGGGAATTGCATGCCAAGTTGGTTTGCAATGCCAAATTTGCATGCAAATTGCATACGAAAAATTTGGATGCTCCATCTGACACTATTTGTGGTTGTGGCTGGGGTCAACACGAGCGCATTGCAATGCTGGCGCCTCACCCTGTGAAAAGAGAATTTATTATAAACCACATATAAGGGTGCAGGGACTAGTCGTAACAGAGCTGCTTGGGTCAGAAATATTTGTTAGGTACTCATATAACACAGGAGGAGTATGTCCCGAAACGAGCGGCGTTTGCGCCTCCTTAAGCGCTCATGTTGCTCCAAAACGGCTGGATTACTCCGTTAAAGGGACATTGCAGTGAATTTGTCAAGCTCCCGTTTTTGCTTGGACTGCGTAGACTGTCTCAAATTAGCACACTTTTCATCGTTTATCCGGTTGACAAATCGGTAATTATTTTACAAAGCGCGAAAGAAGAAAAACTACCATGCGCGGTTTGCGGCGGCCGCACCAACTAAAGCTGTGACGTTAGGAGGAGCGGGCACCGTGATTGGACGATGCCCAAGGTGAGCAACCAAACAAGTTTCGGTTTCGGTTCTGTAAAACACAACTGGTGGCGTTGTTCGATGGGCATTCTCAATAACTCAGTAATCATCGTACCGCGCTTCTGCCATGCTGTCAGCTGTGAAAATGCATAAAGATAAGCCTCCCCGGACGGCTTGGAATCGTAGCATTCACTAGCCGAGGCCTACGCAGTGCATGGACGCCCTCCGCGTACCCGCAGACGCCCAAATGTCATGCGCTTTTCCCCCATATTTGGAGCTTGCCTCACTCATGCCTGTACCGTAAAAAGCATGTTCGCACCAGGCCAAGGGTCTGTTCATTCTGGCCTGTGCCCACTGCCCGCAAGCAGTCGGTGCTTATGGCAACAGCACGCCAACGAGAACTCGCTAGCGCGCCAGTGCCAGCCTGCGCGCGTTCTGTGAACTAGTTCGTGGAGCCATGAACATTGCGGCCCAAACAAAAGGTGAACTCAATGTAGAAAACATCGGCAAAAAACGAAAAAGTTAACTTAAAAAAAAAAAGCACGTACCCGCGGGGACTCGAACTCGTGACTTGCAAAACACTTGCGACAACACACATAGCGCCCCAGACAACTAGGCCACGAGACCTTTTTTTTTTTCTTTAATGCCGGTCTTCGACACAACACAGAAACACAAAACAAACTTATTGACATGAGCAACTCGAGCGACAAGCCACCAACCTATATGAAGGCTGATGTCTCTCTAAAATTCCCTAAGCATAGTCAAGGGTTCTATCCTTGACAGCCACTCAGGAGTGTATGCCTTGCGCTTCTGGACTTCTACGTACTGGGATATAGACTCACGAAAACATTGCCGCGTAGGGCGGGCGTCCACATCACCGTGGAGCCAGGCCATGCGCGAGCGCCATATGCTATGCAAGGCCACCAACATAACGAGGTCCAAGGGCGCCCCCTCCTCGTTTTCCACAGCTAGATAGCGTATGCCATGGGGGCTCAGCGGGAAATCTTTATGAAGGGTCCTCTGGAGGACATCCCACAAAAATACCGCAGCCCAACAATGCAGAAAAACGTGCACTATCGTTTCTGGTTGTTTACAAATTGAACACTGAGTTCCCCATGGCACAGATATCCCTCTATCCTGCATCCAGGTTTTAACAGACAAGGTGCCTGTGTGTAATTTGAAGAAAAAGGTTTTCCCACCAGAGTGAACCTCCCTTCTTTTGACGCGCTTTAGCACATTTTGGCCTGGCCCAGCACGGTAATTATACCTATACATAGGGACGGGGCTAGGCCACGAGACCGGCTCTGCCGACCTTGCTAATAAAAGGTATATATTGTACAACCCGTTTACACTTTTATTTAGTTTTGGCATTTCAAGCAGCTTAGGTGACTATTTGTTGTATTGCGCTCGTGCAGTAAGCGTACCCCGAGTTTCCACAATAGCTCACGTCTAGCAATTGCATTTCGTAGACGGAATAGCGTTCGCAGATGCGTAGTCGTGCTGCTGACGCTGTGGTTGTTCGCCCAGCGCAAAAAAAGTGCTTCCCGCACCCTAGTTTTACGTTGTACGGTAAAAATATCAGTTGATTTTATTTCCTTAGTACCTATATTGACTTCGCTCACTCCTCTCCCGCCTTCAAGAGGCCTTATATTTTCCTACTGGCGTACCAGTCAGCGAAGCGCCACATATGCGCTTGTGCAGCGCTTGTGTGAAGCGACCTTGACTTGGAGCTAGATACAGTGTACAAACTAACCAAGTAAAGAAAGGCACATTCTTCCATTCACAAACGTGTCCTGGCTTCGTTTCAACTGAGCGAACGAATTGCGACGACCCGTCGGCGGCCGGCGGACGAAACGCTGGGCCGACTGACTCTGTCTGAAGGCCGGGGAGCCGTGCAGTAGCGCAGCCAATTGCGAGCTCGGCACCTCCTGACGTCACACGAAAACGCCACAGAAAATGGGCGAGCGTAGAGAGAGGAGGACAGCATTTTCGAATTAATTTTTCTACTAAATAAAATCCCGTAAACGCGCCCAGAGTGGTCGAAACATGGCCTGGGGACTCCGGGCTACAATTTGCGCTAGTAATCCCGCAATGTTTACATATCACTTCAGTGTCCCTTTAAATGAAATGACAAAGTTTATATATATATGCCTGGTGATTTCGCGCGACAGCGAGTAGGTACATATTTGTTAGGGACTCATATAATACAGGAGGAGTATGTCACCAAACGAGCGGCGTTTGCGCCTCCTTAAGCGCTCATGATGCTCCGAGATGGCTGGATTGCTCCGCTAAATTATTGACAAAGCTTATATATATATCTATATATATATATATATATATATATGCCTGGTGATTTGGCGCGACAGCGAGTAGGTACTCTTGGTGCACAAAAGCGTCCCAACTTTTCCTGATCCCATGGCGTCCTTCGCGCACGCGCACAATTCCATTTTTTTTTTGTTCGGGGTAGTGTTTCGCGCACTTTCGCGACAGGTACAGTATTCGTTGAGTTGAGTCGTACACCGTTGCTGATCCATACGCATGCCACGCACAATAAGATGCTTTACCCGCAAGCCCACAACACCGCTGATCTCATGCACTACGGCTCGTGAAGGACTTTCTGATTCGTGAGGTTAAATTGGCCTTGGCACAAAGGTTTTGATTTCCTACACATATTGTTTACCATTCGCACGATCGGCGGGCGCTTTCAAACGGAACGAGTCGACGAAGCATCTGTTCCGCCAAAAATCTTGCCGACACAGTGGTGTGTGCAATAGCTGCAGTTTCAAGCGTGGTCGTACATTTGTGTCTTTGTCGTACTTTGAGCTCAGTCGGACATGCAGACTTGTGATTCATGACAGGCGCCGCCAGATGCCTTTGGGAACTCTGCACGGGGCGAACACGTGGTCGGCCGTCTCTGGCTGTCCGCAGAAAGTGCTGCACCAGCCGCGCGTGATGCGCCACTACGCTAGCCGGTCGCGGGTCGCCATAGCGCCTGCCTCTACCTTCCACTGTAGCCCCCGCAAGTTCGCTGGCGCGGAGGTTCCCGTTTGAACCCATGCCCATTTCACCCTTCCCGCTTGTTCCGTCCCGTTTCAACGCGGCGCAAAACGACCTTCCCGTTTCGCCCTTTCCCTCTTGGCCCGTTCCCGTTTGAACCCGTTCCCATTTCAACCTTCCCGTTTGTTCCTTCCCATTTCAACCCGGGGCGAAAGAACCTTCCCGTTTCGTGTTTTCCTATTTAGCCCGTTCCCGGAATAACGTACCCAGTTTATGAAACGTTATAAAAAAAACATTTTCACATTGTTTTTCATTTATTTTCGTTTGTTCACAGCCGCTGCGATAGCATGCTCAGTATATGCAGAGCCCTTTACTGCTTTTCAAACCTGGGCTTCACTTTTTGAATCTAGAGACGACGACATTTGGTTACAATTAGTCATACCAATTAACAAATCTTTTAAATATAACAAAGCCTAACAAATAAATTAACAATCACAAATTAATAAACAAGTCTTTTAAATTAAGAAACCGAAAAATGATAAAATAAAAAAGCCCAGAAAAGCGCCGCGGAAGCACAAATAAAAAATCGCAAAAACTTTGAAAGAAATCGTATTTGCCGGACTAACACATTTAATCGTTATAATAGCGCAAGTGTACATCAATGTCGAAAAGAAACAGATGAGAACTACTAAAGATAAAAGACGTATAAAAATAAAGTAACCCTATGTATCTGGATACATATGCCACATCTCGCTGTAAAAAATCGCAGTAATGAGAAGCGGCGAAAATTATAAACTTAGCTTTGCGTTTTATTGATTCTGTTTATTCCCGTAACTCTAGCGTACTCAATTTGCATAATAGGGCAAACCTTCAAAAACTCAAGCAGCGCAGGGTTGTCTCTAGCCTAAATTTTCTTTACTACAGAAACTTAAAATTGTCGCGGGAATACTACAAAGGCCCTTGGAATACTCCAAGGGCCTTTCACACGTTCAGCGAGAAGACATCATAGTAAGACTATTAGGCAGCCCATCAGCTGAATTACTATTCGAAAGTTCTCTTTGTTTCCTCGTGCAATTTCTTACTGGAATAAGTTAACTGAACGAACAGTGAACTCGGTATCGTTAGAAGAATTTCCCTTACGTATTGTAAATATGTGTTCTGGTTGAATCGTCGTATTTTAAATTGGAATACATTACGAATGCATATCCTTGTTCGGACCCCTTTGCGTGTATTACATAATTATGTCTTTTACTTATTTGTGTGGGGTGTTTTTAAACTACGCCAACCAATACTGATGTGTTTTTATGTTCACTCCTGCATGAGCCCGACCAGGCCGTGAAGTATCAGTAAATAAATAAAAATATCTGCCCATTACTCACGTAGGAAAGGCATTTGTAGCCAATTCTGAGATTTCTGCACATGTTTTTGCTTTTTTTTAAAGTCTCTCTTACGGACATTTTTGATCTGTAGATCTCTCGAACCCGAAGGCAAAGCTACGCTCCAAACAATGAGCATAAGAGCGGCTGATAAATAAATTTCAGGCGCACGTAAGAACACCAACTGCAGAAAAATCCAATGCGTGCATTCCTCAAGATATTGGGTATCTTTATGGTACACTTTCGCCACTACAAATTTTGTGTCAAGAGGGCAGTATCAGCCTAAGGCATTCGGAAACTTTTATCGGCCGGAAATATCGGTCGATTCCGGAAAATTTGGTGCATACAAGCTTTTAGTGCATGACCCGTTGCTTGTAAACACATTTTGGGGAACATTTTCGAAGAGGGTGACGCATATTTTCAGAAATTCAAATGGGTTGCAACGATGCAGGTTCAAATGACAAGGGCGCTTTGGGAGCGGGTTGAAACGGGAAGGGCGTTTTGGGAACGGGCTGAAACAGGAAGCGCCCAAACGGGAAGGTCGTTTCGGGAACGGGCGCACACGGGACGGGTCAAGCGGGAAGGGCGTTTCGGGAATGGGTTCAAACGGGAAGGGGTCAAACGGGAATGGGTTCTTTCGGGCTACACCCCGCTGGCGACCACCGGGGACATTCTCTTCTCCACCTATTCTTGTGTCGGCTGTGAGTTGTCAGTGCGAGCATGACGCCGAATGGTGCGGTGGGGAGCTTCTCCGATACCTCGATGGCAGACAGCTCGCGTATAGGTCCGCGTCTCGCAAACGTTGTCTGGTTTGTTTCAGGTAGATTACCAGGGCCGCATGGTGGCAGCCTGGGGTCTCGCTTTTTGCAATCAGGTCCCAGTTTCTGCCCTTCAGGTGCTGTCCTAGAGGACCAAGCCAGCAGCGCAGGAGTGTGGCGGTTGGTTGGTCGACCGCTTCTATAGGATGCGCAACGCCGTTCTTCAACCGAGCTGCCGGCTGGCAATGAACAGGCTTGGGACTGACAGTCCCCCAGTGCTTGTAGTGCTGTTCTCAGGCAGCGCGTCCAGTAGAGCTTGCCCAAACGAACCGGAAGAAACGTCTGTGGATTATCCTGATATGTTGTGAGTGAGGTAGTGGTACGCGGGATATGTGCTCCGCTTTCACACAATTTGCTACTATAACTACGTATACACGTTCGGGCATGAGCATGTTAGTTGTCGGAGCTTGTTTTACAGCTTTCTTAATCCTGTCCCTTATAGTATTTATGATAGCAAGAAAGACAGGTTGTGTCGTGAAATTTCTGGCTCATTCTTTCTGTCTCAATAGCAAGGTAAACACGTATTTTGTTATAGTTGTGGGTTTTAAATGTTCGGCAAGACCAAGAAATTCATTACAAACATTGTGCGTCCAAGTCGCTAACTACTCGTTGGCGAATACTTTGGAATTGCGGAGAGGGCTTTACGCCCACACTTTCTGGATGTTTATACACAATGGCGGAGATACAGACGTAAGAAGGCTTAGCGTAGAGTATTGTATCCGCCACGGAATTGGTTTATATCTTGTTCTTTTCCCCAAAAAATGTATATTACCGGAACTGCACACCTTCAGCATGATTTATGGCCTCGCTAGGCACGAAAAAATTAATGAGGCCGAGCTTGTAAACTTGCTACACAGGTACAAAGTTGAGGTTAGGTTGTTAGGAGCGAATCACAGTCTACAACAATGATCATTTACTATGCAGTCGGCAACAATAAATCTAATTAGTTATTGTATAATACTACTCGAACGCGCAGAACCACAATACTATTTGGTTCTTTTAAAGAACCTCAGGGTCAGCCTTCCTAACTAGAACGGGCGTAGTTCCTCTTCATTTCCATACGTCCGCGGTGAAGCCTTTGTGTTCTGTGCTCCAATACAATATGAACTCACGCTCACAAAGTCTCCATTCAGAAGGTTCTATGCTGTCTGCTTCCAAAGTTGCTCGTTCGCCATGCAGATCCAATTTACTATCGATGGGTAATTAAATCTCGGAGCCGAGACGCGTTTTTTTGGCTTCGCTCGTCTGTTTCCGATCGATCGATACACCGTTAGCCGGGCTCTGCGTTTTCTCAGCAGCTAGTAACCTCCAGTCATTTTCTCCATACTGTAGAGTGCCTGCATGTTACGCCCAGTGTGCATAACCGGCGAACCGAAAGAAGCGACTAGCGCTGTTGCTTGCCCAACATGGTAGTATATAACGATCCGCTATCAGTGAGCGGAATTTGCGTTTGCAGTAAATACATCACGGGTAATTGCATTATGCACAGAAGGAGAATAATCGAGTATTTTTTTCATCATAATCCCTGTTTCCAAAGCTGGCGCACCTCACTTGAACATCAATAAGATTCGTTGCGCTTCATTTGCAGAGCCAGGAGTGATTTTTGTTGTGGATGTTTTAACAGGCAAGGAGCGCGGGCATAATAAGAGGAAAGGAACGGAAAAAAGATCATTGCCCCTCAAGCACGTCCATCTCTTTGGCGACAGCCGGAGCGGCTCCAGCTTGACCTTGTCCAAGACTCCACGTACGTTAAGCAGACTTGTCGCAGGTTGGATGCAGTTTCTGTAAGACCACGGTTGTAGCTTTGGGGGCAATTTTACTGGTAAGAAGCATGGACCTGAGAGTCGCCGAAAGGATGTGCCATGGTCCGGCGTGTAGCCAGGCTGAAGTCCATGTACTTGAACGATTCGTCAGGAGGGCCTGTGTAAACACATCCGGGGCCTTGAGAATGCAGTGCGGTAGCTATTGAGTGAAGAAGAAGAGCTGGTCATTACTCCTGTCGTCTCTCTGAACATAAACGTTCAATCACGCCGTGAGTGAGGGCGAAGCCTGAATGAAAAAAAAGAGGAATGCTTCGAACTTTCTAAAAATGCGAAGGCGAACACCACTTCGACCTTCTGTTGATCTGCTGTTGAACTTTGTGTTACACTTTACAGCCGAACACGTAACCACTTTACCGGCCCCCTGGACAGCACCACCTGAAGCTCAATTCAATCACTCGCCATTGCCAAGAACCTTTTTTTCTCCCAGAGTTCTCCTCCAAACGTATTCCGGTACTGCTGTTACGCTTTCCCGCACGTGCCTCGGCTCGCGCCCCAATTTAGTGTGCCAGCGATTTTCTTTAGCGCACAATGCATTCAAAGAAACAGAAAGACGTAAGACCGTCGCCTTGAAATAGGACAATAAATTGAACCCTTCATAACCCATGTGCTGCAGTACCGGTGAATCTAAGCAAAGGTTCACTTTGGTTTGCCTTAGCGCGGCGTGGGCTCACGCGTGTGATATCTAAAGGGAACAGGGCCCTTGTCCATTCGTTCAGTTTCACTCAGCCGACTGAATAACTTGCGTGAGTGCTCAAGACGAGTGCTCGAAAAATAGATAGAAGTTTTAGAACAATATAAGAATTGAGTATCTTCGTTTTGCACCTTTCCCAAGAAGGGGAACGAGTAGCAATGTCTGGGTCCTTAGCCCTTGACTAATTCTAACCAATTCCAAACGTATCAATTTGTGGTTTGGGTAAATATTCGCCGAGACTTTTGGCCACGGGGTATAATAAATGCTTTGCTCGAAAGCGAGAAGTTGTAAGACGCTAGTTACGTGTTGGAATGAGCATTTTGTTTGAGCAATGCAATTTAGGCAATGTACGGACGCTTGGCCACTGAGGTCGATTAAGAGGACCGTTGCTTTGTGGTTACTGAAGCACATTGAGAACTAGTTCAAGTCTTTCATTGCATTTTTGTTGCTTAATGCGAGGTCAATGCATGCGCGCGATGTGGTGAGTGGCAGGACCCATAGCGTCCGTGAAAGTATCGTAACTTTAAAGAGTCGTGACGTGGCGGCAAAGTACATTACAGTAGACACAGCACCCATGAAAGTGTTTTGTTCTCCCGCATAGCATCGTTATGGTCCTTTTACATTTGCGCCGTTCCCTTTTTTAGCCCTGCGTATATACTGAGAGCGTCAGCATGGTTTCCTACTTCTGTAATTACAAAGCATAATTTACTCCTGCAGGCTCTCAAATTTCCTTTTAGGTAGAAGGTCACAACGCATTAACTAGGCCCACCTTCTGGCAGCTGCAGCTAAGGATAAGTGTGGTCTGGTGTTGCGAGATAGACTCGCAGTCCGTAGACACAGGGTTTCAATCATAAAAGTCATCGTTTTCATTTATTGAATTATTGACGCTGTCTGTCGGCTCTTTCTAGACCAACCTTTCGGTCCCACAGGCGCGGGAGGCTGGTTTTCACACATTGTGGCGTTTAAAGGGAAAGACAACCAATGTTTTGTGGAATATACCCTTTCCATGCCAATATAAGGGGCATCAGTTCAAACACTTTAAATCAAACGGTTTTACTGATACACCCCTAGAAAGTTTAAGGCAGGGGTAGTAAAACATTGAGATTAAGGCAGGGGTAGTAAAAATGAACACCGATGGTAAGTGACAAACAAGAAAGCAAGAGCAAGGTACAAACATGTATAACTGCGATTACTGCAGTAAATATTCAACAGAACACAATGTACGTTGCGTACAAGCGTTATTTAGGTTATTCCATTCCACAATTGTCCTAGGAAAAAGTAATATTTGAAAAAAAAAATTCCTGTGTTGCACCAGTGGGGGTATAGTCGGATATTCTGGGTCTGCGCAACCTCACAGTTCAGGCGAGCGGAAGCAATGCCATCATTGAAATATTCAGTTCGCGAGGTGGTGATCGGGGACAAGGTGTGGAGCAGCAATGGCGACTTGCTACACAACAGAAATGAAAATGGCGAGAATTCAACAGTATGATGGTGTTTTGAATTGTACGCAAATTGTTCTTATATGTAGTATAAGGTGAGACGCCAATGGCGACGGCAGTGTGGCACATGCATAGCCCGCGTGTCCGAAAGCATGGTGTTAATGCGCTCGGTGCAGAAGAACAAACACACTTATTTGCGTGTGCAGTTATTTGACGAGTGGCCGCTGTTTTTCCGGCAACCGCCGCCACCGGGGCGACCAGTGAAGCTGGGTAGCGCAAAGACTTCCTCCCACTGCTCACACGTGGTTATTTTTGGTTAGCGATCTCTCGGGCATCCCCACATAAGGTTCTAAAAGGTGCTGACAGGCAGTACAGTTAGGTGAAGCGTATAGGCCGGGGAGAATGAGGTGTAATTCAGCGGGATCGGGACATGTAAAAGACGCCATGTGTGTTCTTGACAGATGGTGAGTTGTGTGTGCGCAGGGAAGACACGGCGAGAGAGGCAGTAACGGGTGGTAATTTCATTGTACGTTGTTGTCCAGTGCCCAGTTGATCTGGCACCGTGGTAGGGGAACGATTGATTGATTGATTGTAGGGTTTAACGCGCCGACGCAACGCAGGTGATGAGGCACGCCGTAGTGGAGGTCTCCGGAGTAATTTTGACCACCTGGGGACCTTAACGTGTGCTGAAATCTCGTACACCCGAGCGTTTTTGCTTTTTGCCTCCATCAGAAAAGCGGCCGCCGCGGCAGGGAATCTAACCCACGTCCTCGTGCTCAGCAGTGCAACGCCTTAGCCACTGAGCCACAACGGCAGGCGGTAGGGGAACGAGATGGCCCCTGCTCGGATGGTGAATTTTCGAGCCATACTGTTGGCAACTTCATTCATCGCCAGGCCAGCGAGCGGCGGAGCCCAGATGATTTCTACAGGGGATGTTCATTGTTATAATTACAGAATTTTGAGTTTCAGATGGGAAATAAAGCCGGTAGCAAAATTTTGGACTGCCATTTTAGAATCTGTGATGCTTGTGCAGGGTGTCGGCTTTTGCGTTAGCACTAATGACACTGCTGTCTCTTCCACCTAGGCTGGGTTGGTGGTGCGGGTGGTACGCAACTTGCGCTGGACTTGACTGGAATGGCTATGGGAGGTGATTGGGGAATGGTTAACCTGGTTAGATTGAACAGTAAGGGGGAACGGACGGCGCCTTGAGGCCAGCCTTTTGAAGGGAGAGTAAGGGGGCTGGAAGGGGTATTGGCGATTTGTATAATAGCTATTCCGTTAGCAAAAAAGCCTCGGATTTAATTACATGTGCGTGATGCGGAGCCTTCGAGAATAGCCGTGTGTGAAACATTGTCAGAAGCTTTGATTAAATCTAATGCTAGTATAGCAGCCGCGTCATATTTATGCTGTGAAGTGATGACGTCGTGGGACAGTTGAAGAATCATCTCCTTTGGGGTTAGTTTAGGTCGGACACCAATCATTACGTGAAAAAGTGTGTTTGCATTGTAAATGCCTAATGAATCTGTTGTACATACCTTGAACTGTGAGCTGACAGAGGCATCGGGTATGGGCGATCGGTCGGAGGTGTTAAAGCGTGGGTGGTTTTCCTGGTTTGGGGACAAATGTGGTTTTTGCGCCTTGCCAGAAGTGCGATAAAGTGCTTTGAGTCCAATTTGGATAAAAGAAGTTCGTGGTGGCTGTATTAGAGTAAATATTGTTTGACGTGAAAGCAGATAACATTTCATGCCCTATTCTCGCCTGTTTCAGTCTTAGCTTTACGGTTGTCACCGGGTTAAAAAAAAAATTCGAGGGGGAACTTTTCTATGTCAGCGGTAGTAACAAATGCTGAAAAAAGTCCTCTAAGCACCTAAGTCTACTTCCGTGCTTGGAATGCAAAATCAGTACGGCTTAAACTGACGACACTAAGCGGACTTTTATGACCCAACAATTTTATATTTTTTATATATAACACGTGAACGCAGTCGCCTGAACTTAACGCCATAACATTAAGAATAAAGTTCTTTGTGATGGGAAGGTGGTTAAGTGGTAAAGTGCTTCTTTTAATCCCACGTACCAAGTTCTCACCACGTAGACAATGTTCTCTTTAAAACATTTTTCGTAGTATCCGCTGTGGACAATCAACTATGCCAGAGTTTTGGGAGTATAGAGAATGTGAGGCTTTCGAATTGAAAATGCGCCCTATCCGCAATAACAAATGGATCTTGAAAAGTTTTAGAGGGGAAGGGGGAATTCCGTCTGGGCTCATTGGTATGAACTGTACATAAATCAGAACTAGGTTAGACATATAGTTGTAGGAGTAGTCCTAAACTTTCACATACACAGGGAAGCCTTCCTTTCTATGTGTGTCTTGTTCCCGCTACGCAGGAAATTTATAAAGCAACTTCCTCTCCGTTGCTAAAAACAGGAATTGTGGAAATTTCAAAGTGCGTTGTGTTAAAGGCCACGCAATGAACACTTTCTGCAGGCTTGTTCAAACTCGGGTGAACTAGACATTTTTCGTTCACGAGTTGACGTATTTGAGAACACTCACCACTTTTGTTCGCAGGCACAGTGCGAGCTCCGGGCCAAGCTGCAGATTAGTCTGGGAACAATAAGTCTACAGGACACCTCCACCTATGTTGTGCAGAATTACCAGCGGAACCGCTGTTAGGAAGACCTCACGGTTTGAAATAACTTCGCACAGCGTCTAAGAAGCGCTCGACGCAAATACTTCCCCAGTTCGCCCCTGGTATGTCTTTGAACAAGGGTGCGGAACATCGCGAGAACAACAATGGCCCATTTCATTTAAAATATATTTACTCCTCTCATACGACTGTTTTGCATCGTGAGCTTTGTAAGTATGCGTTGTACAGAAAGCAAAAACTTTTCTCCCCCAACGTCTTACCTATTCCTGAAGTGCCGCGCTTTATAAGGAGAAAGGGGACAGATCCGCATGAGCGCTTGTAACACGCCTTTAGAATGGAAATATTCCAAAGGGAGAAATAAAACAAAATTCATGCATCTCCACGAAGTTAATCATGATGAGTGGGCGAAGCACTGGGGATTGTTCTTACAGTAAATCACCCGTGAGAGTGCTTACTGCTGCTAAAACGATTATCCAATCCAATCCAATCCAATGCAATCCAATCCAATCCAATCCAATGTCATTCCGGTCGGCATGCCTCACTTACAGGGGATCCCAGAGGTGACGAAGCTAGGTCAAACCGCATCTCCGCTGTTTGTGCAGGTTTGCACCACTTGTGTTTGCTGCGGCAAGTTATTTTTTTTTGAGCGCACGGCTTCCCGCCGCCTGAGCTCCACAATCTCTGTTCTTGCTCAAGTAGACCTTGTTATATGCCGCGCGTTCCCGAGTAGAGTTGAGCTCGGCTGTGAGTCTTCCTTTGACGCTGCTGGAAGCTGGTCCCGACTAGACTTGAGCCCTGGTGGGAGGCTACGCGGTGTTGATAGCCCGTGCCCTCTGCTGTTTACTGATGCGCACGGCTTTCGTGCTCACCCTCCTTGCCGTGAAGCAGCGCGTGTGTCTTTTTTCTTGCTATTTTTTTTTTTTGCTTACGCTGCCGGACCAAGCTCCAGCTTTAAACAGCGCCTCTGTTAAAACAAATAGCACAAAAGAAGCACCAGTATTTGGTGGCTCCACGAGATCGCGTGACGTATGACTTCATAGCGCTTTAGCTGAAACCGTTAGCTTGCTTTGTGTTCTTTCGATCCTACAGGGAATCGGGCGATTGAAGGTTCAATAGTCCACCGGTAGAAGCCGCCAGTTTGCCTGCTGCTCGTCATGTATTGGGGGAGCGCGCGAATCATCATCATCATCATCATCATCATGTATAGCGTTTCAGGCGAAGTTTTTCTGGTGTTCATCGGAGCTATCGGGTATCACGCGACTGGTGATTCCAGACTCGATAACATGCCAGGTGAAGAGCTCCATTAACACTGTGCTTGTTATAGCTCTCGAGGAATTGTGCGACTCTTGGCTCTATAGAAGGTGCTTCGCTGTCTGTTGTTGCGCCAGTGGCTGCGTCGGCTAAGCGTGGCTGACCTCGCAAATACGCCGACAGGGTTGTGCAACTGGTCGCGTACAATGCCACCAGATGAAATATTACTTGCGCGTTCAAGCCACGTAAGCGGGCCTAAAGGTGTCGGAAATTGTTTCATGTGTTTTCTTGGTGCATTCACGTAATGGTGCTGGTGAAGCAGACCTTTTCGATTTTCTTACTTCATTCTTACTTCTTTTATTGTGATTTCTTTGCTTTTTTGAATTTCTTTCGGTATACCTTTGTTACCGGATTTGGATATTTATTGGCGACCTTTCGGTTCGGCTGGCTGTACATTTTCTTTTCGAGCTATGATCCTCAACATTCACGCATTTTCTGCAAATGCAACGCATTGCGCGGTTCCCTTCGAATTCCCGGCGAAGTGTATTTGCTTATAAAAAAAGGCCCGGCCCGCACGTCAAGCAGCCCTTCTCAAGACCCACTATTCATCAGCGTCATCTCAGTGCTCGCTGTTCATTCGTTCAAATATTCGCTTAGGGCAAGACGGAAGGGAGCCTTCACTGCGAACCCCCCAAGTCTCAATGGCAAGTCGAATCAATTGTTTTTATTGCACATCCTACCACAGCACAGGCGGAGTTCCGACCAATGTGGGTTCAAGTGAGACACGCCTTCGCGGAAACCCGCGTTACGAATGCATAAGGTTCATTTCAAGATTCGGAATAGAGGTTCAGCTTCGCGCAACGGGGTGCCAGCCAGTTTCCGGAAACGTTAAGGCGATTCAAGTCCTCCATCCACTCGGGGGCAATTGCTCTTTGTGTAAAGGCTACTCTTTTCTTCATTTTAGCCTTTGCACCGGTGTCCTGCGCCCTCTCATCACCAAAACGCGTTCGGCGGACCGCCTGCGTCACGGAGCAATATTCTTATGATGTGACCGAGCTCCGAACGCTGATCCGAAATTCCGCGCAACGCAGCGTCGACCGGTCCGCGCTCGTGATCCTCGTCCAATTGAATATTCAATAATACATACGCGCGGTTTTCTCAGTCGACGCGTGTTAACCAAAGCAGAAAAAGTACTGCCCGCTTCCCATCTAAAAGAATGAGGGCGTCGGCACCCGGTTCCGTACGGCTGCAAGGCACGTACGCGCCAACCTCTTCATAAAGGAAGGTTGGCCATAAAGGAAAGGAAAATGAAGGACGGACCGGCTCTAAATTTCTTACACGCACGCCAATTTTGGCGCCTAGAATGGGAAACTATGCACACAAGCGGTCTGTATCTCCAACGGCAGGTGTAGGAAATGCAAATTTTGGGCTCATCAATGTTGCACATGCCGTGCAGTACACTGCAGGCAGTGTCATCCCCACATTCCATACGGGAATAGCCAGGTTTAACGGTTATGGGGAAGGGACGCGGGTGCAACTATTGTGACCTCTCGTTCTTCTCATGCGAAGAGGGGCGCTAATCTGCAGGAGGTGGTACACAACCCGTGCGAAGGGGTTCGAGCTTTAAACGAAACAGACAAGAAAGGTATACAGGACCTGACAGTTACGAATAAATTTTTACTCAAGAGAGCAGCGAACATTGCCGCGCATGCCGGAGCCTCATAGAAAACTAATATATCGCGCAAACACAGACAGACAAACAGACAGACAGACTGCACGCAGACATAGGTACATACATACATACATACATACATACATACATACATACATACATACATACATACATACATACATACATGCATACATACATACATACATACATACATTAATACATACACACATACATACATACATACATACATACATACCCTGATGAAAGCAAGTCTCTTTGCTGAAACGTTGGCAACAATCGTGCTTTTACCTTGTTCAAAGTTTTCTTTTCTTGTGTTTTTTACCATCTTCAAACGTTCAACTGCTCCCTAGATACATACTTACATACATACAGACAGGCAGACAGGACCAGACCGCACGCACGCAGGCAGGTAGGCCGGCAGGTACACAGACAGAACTATTTTGTCAGGGGCGGGGCAGCAGGGCCCCTTTTGGACGAAGGTCCGGTGCCGTCGGGCAAGCCGGTCAATTCTTGTACTTGGGGGTCCGTTAACGCAGGGAGGCTTCCCAGCGCTCCTCGCTGGTGACGGTGATGAGGAGGGATGGGGCCGGATCCTGAAGAATGGGATGCTATCGCATGCCCACATGTTGTGGAATAGCGATGCTTGCGGTTTTGTGGGGAGGCAGACCAAAGCGGGCATGTGACCATGTCAGCAAGGTCAAAAGTGGGGCTAGTTGGTTGTGAATACTTCTGAATCAAAACCAATTGTTTAGGTAGTTTCATTTTAACCTAAGGATTGTGTTTGGGCTAGTTGGCTATACATCATTTGAAGAAACACCGCTGTATCAGCTCGCTAGGCGCATTTTTGGTAACGCTACACCCAAAAATAGAAATTTCGACAAAACAGTCACTGCAGCCCTATTTGCAGTAACCGCCTGTGAAAAATCGCAGAATGAGCAAGTAATTTACCGGGGAGGACATTAAAGAGCTTAAATGGGTTGAAAACACTTCTGATGCATTGCGCAGGCTCTTAGAAACAAGGAAAGGCTCTACAATATTCGCTAGTCGAAACGCGATATAAATATCCCGAAGTAACCGCAAGCCTAACCGGCCCAGCCAGCGGGAGAAAATTTGGAAGAAAAGCACATTATTCACTAGACAGGAGTCAAAGATTATTGGCATAGCTAAGGAGGACCTTCCGCAGGATCGGACGTAAGTTTACGAAGTGGAAAAACTCAAGTGCAGCGCTACAGCAGAAATGCCGGTTCCATACCGGGCTAGGAATAGGACTACGGGCCGGATGACACCGGTAGCATCATAAAATTTTAATAACTCGCCAATTCTGGCGCAGAGAAAAGTATTACCACTTGCCCCCCCTGCCCGATCAAGGGATAACTAGTTATGTAATCGGTTTTTATGTAGAAAATAGGGAAATATAGTCTTTGCACCGCTGTAGTGGTCCTAATGTGTATCGGGCTTTAAAGCACAGGGTTGCCTAACTTTTCGCACCCTTGCTTTCGGGTCAACGTTGTTGGCGGTGCGCACGATAAACAGTTTTTCGGCTTATAATCGCGTTTAAAAGGCGAAGAAGGACTCTTATACAACTTAAGCGGCCTTTGTGCCCAGGTGAGCTTGAAGCTAGCCATTTTTTCGTAGCTTTACACTTTAGCATGGCAGTGGCTTACCTTTCTAACGGCGAGACGTCAGCGAATTTCATCAGTAAGCCAGCTTGTCAGCTTATTCGTTCACAACTGCGCGTATAAAAAGCAAAAATAACAAATGCTTCTTCAGGAGTGCGAGGCAACGTCGTCCGCGGGAAGCTTCTCTCGCTCGTTCACTGTTTTTTGTCTGGCTCTCTACGCCGAACGCATGCAGGTATGAAGTGCTGCCTGCTGAGGAGGTAACCATCATCGCGGATACCTTAAGGGCTATACTAGAATTATTCAACCATATTAGGAAGGCTCTTAGGGATATAAACAGCACTCCTCCACCAGAGAAGGATCTGGCCACCCTGGTGTAGTAGTTGGCCGCCACCTCCCATGACTAACCAACTCAACTCTCGGCCCCCAGTTCTCAGCAGCTGTAGAGTACCTGTCCACGGCGGCGGTCAGGACAGCGACACAGCTGTGGGTGCTAAGAAGCTCTGGGTCTGGACAGGGCGCCTTTGGAAATTGACCCTGGGAACGCTCAATGGACACACCTTTTCTAGTGAGGGAAGCTTAGGTGTACTACTAGAGGAGCTCTAGGGCATTAAATGGGATATGATAGGGCTAAGCGAAGTTTGAAGGACCGCAGAAGGCTTCATGGCGCTCACTAGCCGGCATATTCGGTGCTACAGTGGACCCCAAGAGAAGAAAGAACACGGGGTGGGATTTTTAATCCACGGAGAAATACCACAAAACGAGGAAGAGTTTTTCAGCATCAGCGAAATATACGCGGCTGTTGTGATCAAGCTAAACAAGCGGTACAGGTTAAAGGTAGTACAGTCCTATGCGCCAAAAACCAGCTGTGATGATGAGGCTGTAGATAGCTTCTACGAGGACGTCGAATCAGCAATGAAGAAGGCCACAACGCAGTTAACGATTGTGATGGGAGCCTTTAATGCAAAGGCCGGTAAGGAGCAAATGGGGAAGGTCAATGGGAAACTTCGGAATACAGAATCGAAACAGTCCACGCGATACCCTGGTAGGATTTCCAGAGAGAAATGACCTCAGGTTGATGAACCCATTCTTCTACACACGAAAGAATAGGAAATAGGTTAGGAAACTGAAAACGAAATGAAGTTTATTTTACGTGACAACCCGAGTATTCTGCAAAATGTAGAGGTGCGAAGTAAGATTCGGAGCAATGATCATAGGACGGTGAGTTGCGAGCTAAGTCTGAATATCAGAAAGAAGAAAACTCATGAAAACAAAGAAACCCCGCATGGAATCAGTCAGAGCCAGATTACAGGAGTTTAAAATAACTCTTTAAATAAATTCTCGCTTCTGAAGGAGCAGAACGAGCTCAGTGTAGACCACCTAACATTGTAGACCACAGTGTAGACCACCTAACTCCGGCACTGAGTGAATCAGCAGCAGCTGTGGGAGAGGCAACATCTAGGGAAAAAACTGGAAAACGAACTAAGAAAAAGAAGGAACTACTTCCCACACCTAACAACTTGAAAACATCAAGTACGGCTCATCGGATGGAATTAGCCGAGCTGTCTGAACTGATTACCAGGAGTAAAACAAACTGCATTCCTTCATATAACATGGCAGTGATCGCGGAAACGCTGCAAACAGGGGGAAAGATGAAAGCAACTAAGGGAAAGCTAGCCATCGGCAAAGATAGGATGTACGCCCTCAGAGATTACCAGGGTACCGTTACACACAGCTTGGAAGTGATAATAAATGTAGGAGAACAATTTTACACCAGGCTGCATGCCAGTGACGTTAGACCTGGGGAAACCTCTTATAGTACACTGTCAAATCGCGATGTCCCACTAGTAACTAAAGAGGAAGTTGGAAAGGCTCTCAGAGGGAGGAAAATAGAAGAAAGCTGCAGGTAATGACGGCATAATCGTAGATGGTTTGAAGGAGGGAGAGATATTGTACTGGAAAAAGTTGCGGTACTATTTTCGGTATCTATTTGAAGGCTCAAAAGTGCCCATAGCTTGGATAAACGCCAAAGTTATTCTGATTCATAAGAAAGGAGATCTCAAGGACCTCACGAAATACACACCTCTCAGCCTATCCTCGGTTGTTTACAAGCTTTTTACCAAAGTTATAGCTGGCCGCAGAGGTAACAGCCTGGATTACCAACAGCCCACAGAGCAGGCTTGGTTGTCGTCTGTCGACTGATATAAATATTCGCAGAGTACACTAAACCCCTTTACATTACATTTATATATTACGAGAAAGAGTTTGATTCCGTACTCACCGCAGCCGTTTTAGCAGCGCTAAAAGACCCGCCGCGGTGCCTCAGTGGCTGAGGCGTTGTGCTGCTGTGCACGAGGACGCGGGTTGGATTCATGGCCGTGGTGGCCAGTTATCTGATGTACGCGAAAATTTAAAACCCCCGTGTGTACGAGATTTTGGCGCACATTAATTATCACCAGGTGGTGAAAATTAATACGGAGCCCTCCACTAGGGCATCGCTCATTAGGTCATCGCCCTGGGTTGCGCCGGCGGGTTAAAACCTATAATCAATCAGGAGCACTAAAAAACCAGGGAATGGAGAAAACCTGCATGGGACTTATAGAAGACGTATATAAGGAATTCAGGGGCAGCATAAGCCTCCGCCAGCAAGGTGATAAATTTCAGATCGGAAAGGGAGTAAGACAGTGAGATACCATCTCTCCAAAAGCATTCACATCATGTCTTGAACGGGCATTTGGAAAAGTTGACTGGGAAAACATCATACTTAGAATAAATGGGGAATAGTCGAGCTATTTGAGGTTTGCGGACGACATAGTATTGCTGAGTCAGGATGCAGAACACATAAACAATGCATGAGGAACTACAATCAGAAAGCATGGCTATGGGGCTAAAAATAAATATGAATAAATCTAAAGTAATGATAAATAAGTATGCGAAAAAGGTCCTCTTCAGCATAGAAAACGAAACGCTAGAAAAAGTAAAATAATACAACTACCTTAAACCTTTTCTGATTTCTGATTTCTCTGATTACCTCGGAGAGATGGTTAGTGCTGACCCCAAGCACGACAGAGAAATCCGGTGCAGAATAGGCGTTGGATGGGGAGCACTCGGCAAGCACTCCCAATTAAGGAAAAGTAAGCTACCCCTGTCACTCGAAAGAAAAATCTACAACCAGTGCATACTGCCGCCGATGACATATGGAGCTGAAACTTCGCACTTTAATAAGCAACTAGAAAGCAAAATTCGGTCTGCTCAACGGGCCATGGAAGGATTAGCGTTGGGAATAACACTCAGTGACAGGAAACGAGCTATCTGGACCAGGAAACAAACTCAAGTTGACGATATCATAGTTGAAATAAAGAAAACTAAGTGGTTTGGGCTGGTGGTGTACAGAGACGAACCGAGAACCAGTGGACAATTAGGGTAACAGAGTTTATACCAACGCATGGGTTTAGAAGGAGGGTAACGACAATAACACGGGTATGCTTTGCTTGACAAACGCGCGCTGGGGACGCCGGGCGTCGTCGCGAGGCATGCACACACGAGCGCTAGGCATTTTCTTGGTTTTGTTAACGGCCAGGCGGTCACCACGGGGCCTGCGCTCACGTGCTCACCCTGGGGAGTTTCTTGGTATTTTTAACTGCGGGCACTAAAAATAAATGTCTGTTACACAGCTTCGCTCTTAAAAAACACCATAATTTGGCATAGGACCTTCATGGAATGCACCCGTAACTGTAAGCTGGCGCTCTTTCTTCGAGACATTTGGCACAGAACATTTACGCCAAGCAAAATGCGTGAAACTCTGGGATTCCTATTTGACGGTTCCTCTCCTGGGGATACTCATCCTCAAATCTTTTTGCATTGCGATGACTCCCGTTTCAGAAACGCCTATTTGCTACATGTTATCAGCAATGTGAACTATGGGAACTGTTATATGTTCAGTAAGGAAGGCGCCGGACCCCTTTCTCTTCCGTATAGCGAAACTGGTGGGCTCCAAGCTGCCTGAGGGCGGCTGTTTTGAATTTGAACATCTCGTGTCACTTCTTTGAAGGAAGTGACACGAGATGACGGGGGCGGAAACAACGCTTCGTTTGAAATGGGGGGCCCACTTCCCGACGCGATTCGAGTTAACTGTCCTCATTTTTCAAGCTCTTCAGTGCCATCCGGGACGCCCCAGTTAGGAACAGTGGGATTGCGGGTGGGGTGTCTAAATTGACATTAGTTTTTTGTGACGGCTCCTCCTTTTCTTCATAATAATAGGGAGTGCTCTAAGGGACTATTAAGTAGATTTGCCGACGATTCTCTTGATATTTTATTTCATTTCACCTCTGGGTATACCTCACAGTCAGTTGGTCAAGCATGTAGTCATCAATTTGTGCCGGTTGACGCGAAGAGCCATACATTGGAGTTGGTCGCCGAAAGAGCAGATTTAAAAATACGCCGATTCCCGTGGTTAGACTGGCATGGTGCCATTTAGTTGGTGCATGTCTTGGAAAGCAAAAACAACCACTGTAAATATTCATGCATAAACGGTGGCAATACGAAACACATACGCTGAAACAGGACAGATTATTGTCTCCATAAATGTGTTTCAAGCTGCAGGGGTGGCGTTGTGTCCTTCATCGGCTGGTATATGCGTGGCTGTGCAGCTGGTTTAGATGTGCCGAGCATATGTAGCGCCACTCCAAAGCACATCTTTATGACCACTAGGGAGGGGCGTCGTTATTTCAGGGCGTATCTTGTTTAATCCAGTCAATGTTTATGGTTACATACCTCGGTTGGTACGTGCAGATTAAGGTGGGTGAGGGCGGCAAAAGCAGTGGGTAAAGTTAACCGCCACCTGTGATCCACAATCATAGCTGTGAAAACCACAATGTGGAATTTGAAAAGGTAATATGAAATAGATTACCGTTTTGCGTTTTTAACTGCTGTTTCTTTTCAATAAAATAAACTTTTACCCTATTCTCTAGACGTACATTTGTCGTACCTTTAATCCCCGAGTGTTCCTACTTCATGTAGATTAAACAGAGAAGATTAGCAACATCGCAAGCCTACAGAATACCCAAACATGGGAAACTAAGTTGGTGTAGAGAAACACATAAGAGGCAAAAAACCTTTGTTAAGACTAACCTTTTTATTTCTACAAAAGCGTCTTCTTGTCCGTGTTCAAAGACAACGACATCACTTGCGTCCTCTTTCTGAGATAGTACTTCTGTGCTGGTAGTTGGGTCAACTCGTGTATTCTACGTTTAGACTATTTGCTTTGACATTCATGCTAGCACGCGACATTGTGCCCGTTAGTGAATTGCCCTGAATGACGTCAGCATGCGTTGTGGACAAGTGAAGTGAATGGAAAATGTATTACCAGCTATAAAAAGCACAGGAAGCAAAGGCCTGTACTTCTATAGCATGAAGATGAAGAGGACGCGGTGCTGTTCAAACCAAAAGGCGAACGACGTATTTTCCAACACTGACGTTTCTGCTCAAGTATGCGCAGGATTTTCACACTAAGTGTGCACTGCATACAACAGTTTCAGACTGTTTTGAGGGGTGGATATAAACTACTTGACACTTTCTTAGCATTACTACGAAGTGCACCCAGGCCTGTATCGATTCTTCTTCATAATAAATTCTCTTCTCACAAGTATTCGCACCAGACCTTGCGTGTGGCTCCAGTTAGCAATCTGTAACTGCCCAATACAGTTTGTGTTGGTGGTTCTGTCCGCGATCATCTTGCAAACTGCTTAGTGAACTGCAAAGTTCGTGTTCCATATTTGCCCATACTTGGCGAGTGCTCCATTCTCGGCCACTATGAGTGATGTGAATATTGTTTGCGCACAATATTTGAGTGTTTTGCACATCCATTTGGCCAATCGAATTTTTCGGATATCTTCCTTGTTGTCTTGGTTTGCAACCGATCCCTGCAGTTTTCCTAAACTACGTGCTGCACTTTTACATTACCAGCACATGAGCGTTATCCTGCTCTACTGAGTAAAAATGCGCTGGGGATTTTCCTGTACTGCCTGTTCACCCTACTGCGAAGGTTGTATGTTGTGAATCTGGAATCATATTTTTAAGTGCGAATGCACTTCTTAAGCGAGCCTGAATCGTCCGCCGCCGTCGTCCGCATAGCAACAGCTGCGGGTGCGCGCGCTCCTCGTCTTCCTCCTCGTCTTCCCTAGCAACGGGGGGAGATGGGCGCGCGCTACTCTCCTCCTCCTCTCTCCGCTCAGTGACTGCGGGTGTTGGGCGCCTCCTCTCCACTTCGGGCGGGAGAGCTCTCGCTCGCGTAGCGGGCGCTCCGCATTCCGACGCGTGAGGGCGCTCGTGTAGCCCTCGCCGTAACGGCGGGCGCTACTCTCCTCCTCTTCTCTCCGCTCAGTGACTGCGGGTGTTGGGCGCCTCCTCTCCACTCCAAGATCACGATATCCACCGTAATCGCGCAATCAACAACCGTGCATTCGCACTTACACACTCTCCCCCTCGGGGAAGTGCGAGGGAATTTTTTTACCAGTATTAGTCATAAACTTCACCTTTGTGTAGTGTTAGGCTCCAAAACCATCTTTTTGTGTATTTGTCAGTCTCATAAACACTCGTGTTCGCTGTTTTTCATGTCTACAATTATTTTCCCGACGTTCAACGGTCTTTGTTATGCACAAACAATGCAAGTGGCCAGATTTCTTATATTGCACAGAATTAGCCTGAAATATTTGCTTGATAAGAACCGTCGTTGATCATCGAGTAATTCTTTCTCGCATCCACTACGAAAACCAAAATGTATTTGATGTGGTAATGTAGTTTAATTAAAAGGCGTAGCTTTTCCAAAAAGAACGAAAGCATTAGATGGACTTGGCTGGGAAACGCCTAAAGAGCAGCTTAGGAGTACAGCTATGGGAGTATTTTATTTTAGAGAGCACACAAAAGGTGATAACAAGCAGTACAATCACCTTCTAATCGTGAAGCGCGTAGCGCAATCTGTCCTGCATGACCTAGTAGGGATTAAAACGGCTTTTAGTCCGCACAGAAAGCGCTGTGAATGGGCCACTTGCCAGACTACCCTTTCCTGGCTGATAACAGCGCCCATACATCGGCAGCCCCCGTCGACTGAACGAAACTATACTGTCGTCATTTGCTGTCCGGGTAAATCGGAGTTCCTCGTAAAATGCAACGCAAACATAACTATAACTCCCTTGGTATTTGCAGAACCAACCAGGGGACATCGGAACTTGTTACCATCACAAAAAAACAAAAACAACTGGAACATGACCAGCTAAATTTTGCGGAGAGTTTGCTCTTAAACAGGCGCGTGGTGCCATCCGAACGGATCTGACGTGAACTATCCGAGGTATTTGCTTTTGGAGCTGAACGTTTGGGAGAGCTCCCATTCAATCACTGAAGCCTAATGAAGATTAATGAAACTCGGCTTCATCAGGCATGCTGGGTTGTCACCAAGAATGCGTGGTGATGCCGGTCCGCCTAGTGTCGAGCAGCTTCTGTTTACTGTTACTTTTGATCTTGAACACTCTTTGCCTGTATTTTTATGCCCCTTTGCAGTGATTCCGAGCATTCTTTCGTTAATGTTAGGGTTGCGCCTGCGATAGCCGGGGTGTTAATTGAAAGTATCATTACGCTGTTTTAACAATTGGATTTTATTGCTTACCTTCGGCTGAAGAGACAGCTCCCAACTTTTTTTATGCACAATGTTTTTAGAAGAGCGCGTACTTTTACTGAAAGTAAAAAAAATAGCTAAGGCATGTAATCTCTTCCGTGAACCGAAAAGGGCAAAAGTTTTATGCTGAGGTACGCAGCATTGATTGCAAAACTTCGTCTCCAGAGAAGAAAACACACAAAAAGCAAGAAGCTTCAAATATAGGGTAAACGGCTTGCTCAAACTATTGGACCGGGGTGATCTCCCTTTACTCCTTCTAAAAGTCCAGCCGTTGGTGTAAGTTTGCAATAAATGTATATTGAGGTAGTTTGCAAAAACGCTCCATAGGGTCCGCTTTATGTGCGAGCGCCGGGACAAGCTGCAAAAAAAAAAAAAAGACAGCTACCACTCCAGCAAGCGCAGATGATGATGATAGCTCGTGAGTAAGGAAGCTGAATTGAGATGATGATAAACGCGCGCAATGTAGAAACAAAAACGAAGCATAAACGGGATATTGGCCGCTAACGTTGCTAAGCCTGTCGTTTTAAGAGGGCGCATGATAGGTTGCCGTACACAATATGATAAAACTGTGAATCCAAGTTCGCCTTTTCAGTTTAGGTACCGTAAACCCACTCAACACGGCATTTTCACACGCATCGTTTATTCCTTGAAGCATTTTATGTGACTTGAATTGTACTAATTGCGCTTCACAGAGTGGTTTATTTATATGCATAAAGATAGAAATGGTTGGCTCACTGCATTGTGTTTGATTTATTAATACAATGAAGAACGTTCAACGCCTTTGTGGATATAGGTTGGCCGTTACTCCGTCGCTGTTGTGTTAACACTCGGAATTCAGGGGTTGTAGAAACTGAACCGACGACTGAGGTGGAGCGTATTGTTCCCCACTCACTACGAAGTGCAACATAAAGTGTCTGCTGGCACGAGCTAATGCGTCGCTTTGACCAAACGAATCTTTTTTGTATGCATGGGAGCAACATAAGATTGAGCCGATAGGGTACCGCGTTGGGCTAGTCGGTGACAAGATATAGCCCCGAACAGCGCATATTTCTGCAGTAGGTAAAGGGATGCACGCAACATAAGTAGGGGTGTTCTTGGTTGACTTGTAACTAATACTTTTTATGGCACGTTGAGTAATAACTGACAGACATTCGCATAGAAAGAAACACATTAACAGCATGTGCAAAGCCAACGAGGCGAAGGTTGCTCGTAGGGCCAAAGCAGTATTTCGTTGGCGTAACTATCACTACATCTGCATTATCCTTCCTGACCTCCAAAGACGCGATTTTCCATTGAGAAATCATTATCGGTGGAATTTTAATACAATTATTCCTAACTATTTTTGTCCTCGCAGCTTCAACAATTCTCTCATTCTGTGGCTTCCGTTCCAAAGACTACGTCTGTTTTATTGAATTGAGGCCTAGGGATACCACAGAGCAGACACCACGGATATGCAGACCGTACACGTGGCTTCGACACAGTCGAATGACGTTAAAGGCATGTCCCTTGAACCTTTGGTTTGGGCATCAGAATCGCTGATTGATGTATCCTTTACCCCAAGTATCCTTTATCCGGTAAACGATAACTTTTTGAGAATCAGCTTATCTTTGCTTATGCTTTGTGGTACACTTGATATTTTCAAATCATTGCGTTCTTTACCTAGTTGCGGCAATGGGTTGGCGCCGAAAATATACGCTACAACAGCTCACTTGCAAATATTCTTAACATTGCGGAAGACATCATGGAAGTGGTGTGTAACCTCTGTCTTCGTCGTGGGTTGCGCTTTTCCCACGTTGCACTTAGTTTGGCTGTTGCAGGTTTAACAGCATAGCTGTTTAAGCTTATCGTTTGGCAATGGAGCGTCAGCAGAAAACTTTCATCATGGGCAAAGTGAGAGGGTGAAACTGCTAAGCTAGGGAGCGTGAAGGTGTGTGAAAGTAAAAAAGTGGCGAGGAGCAAGGAGTCCACGAGCAGGTGTTGGGAGTGCTTCGCCTCAATAGAGAAACGTGGTTAGGGAGGTCCCGGGAATCGAGCCCAGGACCTTTACGCCACGAAGCGGGCAGCCTAACCACTGGGCCACCCCAAAGAGCCGAGGGTAGGGGACTAAATGCGGCAGGGAAAAATAACACGTGCAGCCAAGCGAACAAAAAAATGATGCAGCTTGCGCTAGTGGAGCAAGGCTGGCGAAACAGCTGAGCTGGGGTTCTTGCTAGCCTCTTCTCCCATTGACAGCGGATCCCTAGAGAAAAGGAGCAGCCAGAATCAAGCAGCGAAAAGCCGTTTTGGACGGCACTGTGAAGCAAAGACCAATCAAGTATGTACAGAGTTTTATTCAGTAGAAATCGTCATCATTCATTTCGGCGCCGTCTTCCGACGGCACAGCCACGTAAGGTAAAAATCCTCTTGTAGCGCGTCCTGGCCTCGATAGACCTCCACTTTTTCGTCAGCTGGTTCAGTAGCCATCTGCACGTGTGGATTGTGAAGGGACCTTTACAGATTCGTCGCCATCATCTTCGGCGCGGTGGACCCGTGGCGCGCCGGTAGCTACACGACGGCAAGGACGAAGGTGCGAGGTCTTCACGCGGCGTAAGCCCACGCACAATCTGGATGACGCCGTGCGGTCGCCGCGAGGTACGCACTGACATGCGGTCGGTATTTTTTGCAAAAGTCACTTCACAAAGGTCGTGGCCCGCGCTTCGCACCCCGCACACCGGGCAGACGCCGTTGGCACGCTGGCGGAACGCTTACAAAGAAAAAAGGCCAGATAGGAATTTTCACAACTATTACAACCAAATGGGTTTATGTCTAGGCAAAAATAAATACATAAACCTAGCAGCGGAATTAGACGCCTATAGCATGCAAAACCCATTCCATCTCTTTTTCCCGGTCTGCCTAATCATGAGACCGGAAGGAAAATGCACACTTGGGTTTGGGAGATTCAACATATAATAATAAAAGAAAGAAAAAAGAATAACTTTAACCCCCAAATTAAGCACAACCGAGAACAATGAAAAGACCGGCGCCGTACGAAACAGAGAAGGGCAAACCACGGGAACAACGTGTCCCGTGCTCGGAATCTAAACTTGGTCCCTCGCGTTATTAAACTAGATTCTATGCGATTGCATTAGTGGCGTGACCTCTCGCGTACTGTTCTCCTCGCCAGTTTACGTGCGGTACGTTGTTCCAAAAGCGGAGAGCACACGTAGACACCGAGTTCGCGCTACAGGCGCTGAGTTCGCGTACGCGGTTTCCGCGGGATCTAGCGCGTGATAACGCGATCCACCCTTCGGAGAAATGCGAAAGCCTGCGGACAAACGATCTGTGCCTGCCAGTTACGGAGAACTTCCAGCGGCAATTTCTGAGGTCCCCGTGAGCTGCAACAGCCGGGTCTCCGACGAAGAAAGAAGGGCCGCCAGCTCAGTGTTTCAGTCTTGCAACATTAGTGCAAGCTAAGGAGGAGGAGGTAAAACGTTTATAGAGAAAGAAAAAAAAAACGGTGGGTGGCCTCCACAGTCGAGGGGGCCGCACGCCGCTGCTGCTGCTCGTGTAATCGGTTGGATGAGGCTGTTACTGCGGGTCCTAGCTGGTTAACGCGCGTTACCACTGATCTTGGATTAGGAAGGGAGTTGAACGGGATGTTGAGGGAGCAGAAAGGTGAGGTGTGCAGTGGTAGCAGGAACTGGACAGTCCGGACACTTATTCTCGAAGCTGCGCATTTTTTTCATTTAGCAACCAGACCTTAAAGGGGCAATGCACACAAAATACAAGTTTGTTTTATTCGAAAGAGCTAGTGCTTTATAGTGACCTTAACGCTTGTGCAGCAGCAAGCGATGCTTTATTCACTGAGAAATTAGACATTTTAAGACAGAACCTTCCATTCTCCCGCTACATCGTGCGTTTTCGTGACGTCGACAATGGCGTAGACAGAGCAGAGCCTTAAACCTAAAGGTAGCATGCTGACGAGGACTGCAACCATCTCACAGACGGCCGTTTGGTTATCTTGTTTGTCGCAAACTTTCTTAAAGTTACAGCGTTCGAACTTTACTTCTAGCGGACTTTTATACCTGCCGTGTTTTAAAGAAAGTTCAAACTCGTCGTTAACCTAAAACGTAAGCTGTGGCTCGACAAACATGGTCATGTCAGGGACCGTGCTGCTTATGTCAGTTGGTAAGTGTTTTTTCAGACAAGTCCAGCGAGTCAGACGGCCGTGCAAGGCACTGTCATCAGGCAAAGTGCCGCAATAACTGCGGTGGTGTTTACATGTTCATTCGTAACTTCAATTGCTCATCCCCAATCATTGTTATCTTAAAATCTAAAATACATGAGATTGTTGCTATTGATGCTCATCCCATATCATTGCTGCTATGAAAATAATGTGCACTAAATATAAGTGGCCTGCAAGCTTATAAGCCCTGCCTAATTTGCTTTTGTTTTTGCCGGCCTCAACCAATCGCACAGCCGGGCATATGATCTCATAAGTTCTGTTGCGGGAAGTGCACTAGTGGGTCGCATGGCCATTCTCTTTTTTTACTAATTTTATAGCTTATTTGAGCGAAGTTTACGTTAAAAGTGCGGTCAGTATGATTCTAATGGGGCAATCTTTCGAATGAACGAAGCGTGTTTTGTCTGCATGACCCCTTTAAGCGATACATACAGGCCGCGATCGGCGGTGCCCCGCACGGATAAGCGGATCAATTCAGCTACAGAAATTTTCTTTGGTCAGATGCCCACGCGGGTTTACAAGCGAATGTGTGAGATATGAGTGTATTATGTTTTTTTTTTGACGAGTGAGGCTTTTTGGCCCAAGGCTTATGAAGCCCGCACACATAATCACTGTGCGAATGAACGCAGTAGTCTACGAACCGGAAACCTTTATTCTCCGGCTCTTGATGGATTCGGGTTAATAGGCTGGAAATATTCTCTAAGCCTCTACAAGAACCTCAACACTGCAGTGTTGTTTAGTACATTCACACACACTTAAAAATGTTCAAATTTTTACAATTTTAAAAGCAATTTCAGCCCGAGCCTTGCTTTGTGATCCAGTTTCGTTTTTCTGAGGAGTTTTTGCAATTACCTGCATCGTAAGGATATTCATGGGTAGATAATACAGCCCCCAACACGAACAATTCAATGTCTTCCGTGTTCAGGAAAACGAATAAATCTGTCTTATTCATGCTACAAGTTATACGTATTTTAAAGCAAGATTTCACACGAAGTTTTAATCTTCGGTTTAATCACAAGACACCAAACAGCAGGAAAGAACAAGCAATCCGCAATGCAATATATCCTCCACAACAAAATGTATCTTGTTTTGAATAACAGCTCATTCCCTATGCCGCAGTGATCGGCAAAACATATGCATCAGCTAAATCAGAGTACCTCTATGACGAACTCTGGCTATATCCAATGCGGCAGATAAAGCTGTGTGGTCAGGTCTTCATCCTAACTTCCCTTCGCTCAACTTGTCCAGTTTATTCTTGTGTTTTCCATGCTCTCAGAGGAACTGCACGTTCATCTTACATTGTACGCTTTGTACTTGCCGAGTTCTGTCTAATGCTGAGTTCACCAAAAGTTCGGTGAATTAGGCGCTAGAGTACGAAACAAAAATATCAATGAGTAAGCCCTCCAATGCAGCACCTTTACACTGCTCCCGTAAGCGTTCAGGCGTAACAGCGAAGAGGTGTGTCATTCACTGTCTCCTGTCGTTCGCCATCAGCGTCTTCATCGGTTGCAGTTCAAGCGTGATCCCCCGCACACCGGCCCTCGTTGCCTCCTACGGGCCGCGCAGAGTGCACCGCTCATTTGTCAATGTCAGCCTCTCCAAACACCGGCGATTTTCCGGGCTGAATGCGGAGATGGCCGTGGAGGCGAACTCTTCGCACAATGCTGCTTCCTTGCGGGCTCTCACCGGGCGAGCATTGGAATTGTTTAGCTTGTAGATTACGTGATTTTGCAACGTGCACTCTAAGAGTTGTGCTTTGTTTCCAGGCAGCGTTGTTGCTTTAAGGGCGCAGGAGAGATAGCCATCAGCCTCGAGCCATCAAGCGTGCGCTGTTCTTCTGTTCAATGAGGCAGATCAATCTTTGATACTGAAACTTGCAGAACCGTGATAAACAGCGAACAACAAGCTCTTTTCCCGAAGTACTTCCGGGTGGTGCAAAAGGTAACAGCGTTTTAGTACTTTCTGTGGCAGTTGCGGTCGACTTTAACGCAAGCCTTCCAATTCAATGGGATTCAATCGCTTGCCCTGCACAGGCACAGAAGGCACCATTTTTATCACCTTCGCATTGCAGGCTAACAATGAGGGAAATATGGATGATCATAACGAAACGCAATTGTCCACGTTTTAAAAGTAATTGCTGCCAATCTAAAAAAATCTTTGGCTCTATCATTGTACTTTCCTCGTCCGCATGTTGGGCGCCAACAGAGTTTGGTGCATTTACAGTCAACTGTGGGTTTTGGCAGGAAGTTTAAAATAAATGGTAAGTTACTTTCAAATTTCCTTTGACGTGCAGTGATTTACGAAAAAATGGTAGTGTTTCGTAGCTAGGTTTCGTAGCTAGGTGTTTCGATATTTTTACTAGGTAAAAATATCGACCATTCCACTATGCAAAGTGGGACGTCCAGCAAAGCTGTATGAAAATATTAATCGAAGACATCATTAGAGAATGCAGACGCATTTACTTTTGTCTTCATTTGATAATGATAGTGACTACGGTTTTCCGATTACTTACTTAAATTTGACAGTACAGAATCTTCCCGCCCCCCCCCCCCCCAAAAAAAAACAGCGGCTGTCTGTTTCTCTCCTGCAGAAGCCCATGTAATGGCACCGGTTACGTATTCTGTGACACTTAAAAATTTACTGTAAGTAAAGTAATAGCTACAAGTCACTAAATGAAACCCGCCGTATTGTTGGAGTTGTCATACTGGCCGAGTGTCGAATACCTTGCTTTGTGATTTTTTTTCGATAAGCTAAAGGTTACAGCTATTTTGTGTTAAAATACACGTCCGGTAGATGCCCATGTACTGACAGTGGACAGAGATTTTGTAAGATTTAAAACTTCAGTGTGAACTAACTATTCAGGACAAGTATATGAAACCCGAAGTAATGACGGCGTCATTGTAGCTTACAATTGTCGTTTTCGAAATTTTTGCATAAAGCTAGAGCTGCAGAAGTTTTGTACTGATCATTCCCGATAAAGTTGGCTTTGCCGTGAGGCGTCTTTGCTCCTGCATACCAAAAATATACAAAACCCTGCCCATCTAAAGTTTAACTGTAAAAGTAATAGTGGGTCCCCATTGTCGAAAACAGCAAAAATTAGCTATCCTTCGGAGCATGAATTCCGCTAAACTTTTAACAGCTGCTGTTTCGCACAAGCTTCACCTAAACAAGTTTACTTACAGCAGGGATAGATATTAGATGCAGAGCACCTGATTCACTCGCCTTGTCCCTCCGGCGTCGTCGTCGTTGTTGTCGTCGGCGTTGTCCACCCCTCTGCCATTCTCCTCGCCGCGCGAGCTGCGCTCTCCGCCGCTCTCCGCCGCTCACCCCCTCTCCTCTCCGATAACGAACACTCTCTCGCGAGGGGCATTGGATTGGATTTGATTTGATTGGATTGGATTGGATTGGATTGGATTGGATTGGATTGGATTGGCTTGGCTTGGGTTGGGTTGGCTTGGCTTGGCTTGGCTTGGATTCGGTTGGATTGGATTTGGATTGGATTGAATTAAAGTGGATTGTGTTGGATTGCGTTGCGTCATAGCCGCGGCAGACGCGCTGGGGCCGGCGCATGTGCAGTACTCTCTCTTCCGCGGTTTCCTCTCCTTCGGGCGCGCTGCGCATATAACCGGTGTGCCGTTCTCCGGCGAAGCAACATCCACGCTTGGCTCAAACACCTAGAGTCCACACCGCTTTACAACTACGCCAACGTCGTCATCGACTGGGACCAGCTTACGCAGTCCCCTCAACGTTATGAGCGCTATAAAACGCGTTCCCTTCGCCGCTCCGCCTATGCGTCGCATCTACACAGGGGTTCCCGCGAGGGGAGGTGGGAGTTTTTTTCACTGTTTCTAAGTTACAAATAGCTGAGAAAAAATCTTTATGCTTGGTGTTGAGGATACGCAACAAATTTTCAGTTAGTGGTTAGGTGTAACTCCACCACAAGAACACTGCACCTTCCCTACCTTGTATTACGTGTGAGCCCTAATGCTGTCTAAAATAGTTGCAGAGAAAACTTGCAGATATCGTTCAGCTGTCAGCCTGGTTGAACATATTCATGAACCCGCCCATCGCTGTTCAGCGTGGTTCAGTGGAATTTCGGCACATTTCAGAAAAAACAGCATTGTTCGCTCTATGAACCATTTCGAGGGAACAACCGACAAGCGGCAAGGGCGCAGTATTCAAAATTAACTCTGAATTTCGTTCCTTTGAAAGTGCATGACCAGGGAAGCTTTTTAGCGCAAGAACCGAAGAAGGCATATAAGTTACGCGAAAGGCACGAGAAAATTTCAGTACTCTGAAGCGTTGAGGGTGTTCTTCCCAAAGAAGACATATACGTACGCGCACAAACGTTTATTTCGACTTTACTTATCTTTCAAAATGGTGAATTTAAAAAAACCTTCAGAGCCTGCACAGGAAGGCGATCACTCAGGTCATGCACCAACAAATACTTTTGAAGCTTGTTCATATGGAATTCTGGGATGACATGCCTCCTTATTCTTTATTTTTTGCCGGGGCGTGCGGTTTTAGAGAGGGAAAACGTAGCAAAACAATTTCTGTATCCTTCCCATGCTTACAGTGGTATTTCGCGACGAGTATCCCGAAAATAGCAACAAACCTCCACTTGACACAGCTGCAAACTATAAGCCGCTATTACGCGCAGCAAGAAAATGGTACACAGGGCGTCTCAGACAAGGACAGGTGCGGTCCTTTGGTGTAACGTGCCTCGTCCGCTTTTTTTTTGCTGCACTGACCATGACTTATGCATAGAGTAACAATCAGCTTGTGCCAATACATTGCTAAAATGGAAACAGTTTATGACATTGTGAGTAAAACGTTTGGGTAATCTTTACGAGATATGAAGGCTATTAGGGCCTGGTATCTCCTGGAAAAGAAGAAACAAGAAACTGTATTGCATGGTTCGCTGGATATCTACCAACCAATTTGCAACAATCTCCGTTGTGGCGCAGGCCAACAAGCCTACTGCAGCGAACAGGACAGAAATAACCTAGTCATAAACAAATATTGCACTCGTTGGATCCTTGTTATTGGCAAAAAGAATGCGGTGAATAGTACTCATGCCGCATTGCTGAGAACGGAGAAGAAAAACAAGCTCTAGCTCTGTGCAGAAAAGACATAACTTTAACTTGTTTAAAAGCTCCTGATTACTGACAACTTCAAAATGTGGTTCCGCGGTTGTCAAGTTTTCATGGTACATACTCGCCGCTAAAAGAAGAAATGATTTAGTTTTCGTAGAAGCCTGGGAACGATTTCGATTGTTTATTGTCGCGCAACCGGGGACGTTTCTCAGAATCTGTAAAAACTGGACTTACGGGGTTATTTATTTCCTGTGCCAGCTCCCGTTCCGGAAAATTAAGCGCAATTCGTAGAAAACACATCTTCCAGTAAAATATATTTGCATTTCCAGAGAAACTAGCTTTCATGTTTCAATAAACTCGCCACAGGTTTTGATTCCATGAACGAGACGACTGTCGCTAGGACATAGCTAAGAACTTTACATATATACATACATACATACATACATACATACATACATACATACATACATACATACATACATACATACATACATACATACATACATACATACATACATACATACATACATACATACATACATACATTATTCTTTATTTCGTAGACACTTTACCTGTACATTTCGGGCCCGCAGAAGAGCGAATCCCTTGTCGGCGCACCAGGGAAAACTAAGCATGCTCGCTCAGGGATAACAATACACGAGGCGACTCTTTTGCCACAAAGAAAACAAGAAATGCACACCATATGCATATTTCTACACAATGATACACATGCATTCATGACATTCACAAAACCCCGCCTTCGTAGTTCACACACAATTTGGTTGAGTTATGAACTATAGACTCAATGAGGCAATGATTTTAAGCTTGATCTCTTTCAGAAAGAAGCTAATAAAAAGAAACACACGCATAATACCGTAGTCGCCAACTCTATAAAGCCTGTGAAAGAGTTTAATAACGGTGTACTGAATGCTTTGTCTTTTCAGAAAGCATTTGCGCGAAATCAAAGGCAATAAAAGACTTTGATTCATTACGTTCAAATCTCCAGCCCACCACAGGGTGTTTTTATTCTCGGAAGGCGTAATATTACTGGCTTAGCACGCGCTACTTGCCCAGGTGGAGTCGCCATCGCTTCAGTACTGGGCTTGCGCTCATTATAGATGTTATTTCACAATGATCTTTCGACCATGAGTTCGCGCTTCAAAAGTGTTCTCTGACACCGGAAGTTTTATTTCGGAGGAACATTTCACGTCCTGGGAGCTGCCTATTAAGCTTACAATGTGGACCTGAATGCTCATTCCTGCTTTGCGTTGTTCTTCGCGGATTAGCTAGCTCTTGCGAAGAAATTGGCTTTTTCCTTCCCCTGTTAGCTTGATAAATTTTCTAATTTTGTTTCCTGATTGCCAAACGTAATTCGATAAAATAAGTACTACTTAGCTCAGTTCGAGAAAACACTGATGATGAGAAAAACACTGAAGAACTAGAGAGCTAAATTCCCATTGGTTTCGAACGCAGGCAAATCACCAAGACCATTTTTTGCTGTGACGCGTCATGTGCTCGGGAAACCATCAGCTTTGAACCAAAGGATGCGCAATCCGGGCATCCATGTTGGTGAAGCTACGTCATGTGGCTTCGAACATGCGGCAACCTCCAAAGTGCTGGTACATAACATGCTGTTACCTTTTGACGTTACCCTTTGAGAGCTAACGTCATTAACTGGCACACGCAGCCTGATCCGCCATGAGGTTGACGTTGCATGACACGTCGTTCTACGCTATACGTTACCTATCGTTTGGGCTGAGTATATAACTTACTTGGACAATCGACTCGGCGACATAACTAACCGAAAGTGTTGAGGCCTGGCCAGTGTGATAAGAACACGCGATTGTTGTTATTATTGTAGGTCACGTTTTGCGCACCATCTCTGTGTCTTTCAGGCTATTCATGTTTAGGTTAACTGCTCGCCTTAGATTAACGCATTTCATCTTAATGTGAAGTCTTACAACATCTACGCAATGTTAAGGTTAAGGCATCAGCTTTCGACAATTCCCTCCCTTCTGGATACATACGAAAATCCTTAATGTGTGTGCATTAAACTGATCTCTGGCATCCGCCGTGAAAGTTGTGGTCAAGACAAAGAAACCAGAAACCAAGGTGCGAATAATGCGCCGAATTTCGAAATTCGAGAGTTTCGAAATTTCGAAATTTCCGCATCACCAGTCGCGAAACTGCGACTGATAATAACAATATTAAACGAAAGAGATTATGCCGCATGGAATGAAGCTGCATTGGATGCAGACCATGGCATCTACACAAAATTAGAAAAGTTACGTTTAAGCCTTGCATACATCACATCCGGGTCCTTAGGCAAACTCGGGGAAGGGGGGGCGGGGGGCAACGCCTTTCGCTCGCATCGCCCTCGCCAATGCAGCCTTCGAGTTCGCGAGAAAGGCGGATCAATACACTGCGCCTCGTTCCACGAAATCCCGGGCCAGAAACAGAACAGGGCACAGTTTGTGTGCACAAGCCCCGGGGAAGTCAATTTTTCTCCTGTCAAATTAGCATCCTTCTCTTGAATTTCCCGCAGATAATTTTGTTGCGAACTTTCGAGCGAGTTTTGGGAAAAAGCGACTTCTTTTGAAGCATCGGGTCAGGACTCGGTGCACCACACAAACAAAAACATTGTACCCAATTCCGCCTCCTTTTGTGCCAGTTTTTCTTGTAATGAACATATGAAAAAAAAAAACGTGCGCAGTTCCAGCTTTGGGCGGCAGAAAAATATGTAAGCCATGTCTGTCAATCAGTCGCAGGGCTGTAAAAAATATAAGAGGATGGGTGCTTCAGAATAAAACTATTCTCAGTGACTTTTGCGTCAATACGTTGTAGCCATCGAATTACGGGGATTGAAACTCTTTTAGCGCTTCCACCGTTGACACAATCAAATTTGAATTTTTAGCGACAGTTTTCCCGCGACACTAAACTGATTCGTTCTCACGACGGCTGAGAGCACAGAAAGATGCCGGGAAAGAATGATACAGCAGGCTGAAAAAGCTGCATCAAAAAAGAGCGACAAATGTAACTGTGTCGCTTATTTCAATGCCAAAATCCGGATTTTTAAAAGCACGCCCAAGAAAACTTTTTTTACTCCAAAAACGAAGATTTGACTGAAAGTTGCTTGCGGTGAAAAACATTACTCTGTTTGGGGGTAAGTACACCTTCAACTACCTGCAAGGAAGATTGGTGATACTCCTTCGGTTGCATACAATAGTATTTTGGTTTCAGAATGGGCTGGTGATACGCATGGCATCATGTTTTTGCACCTAGTCATAATGAGATATCTTTGTTCTCGGATACGGCAGTTGAAGAAAATCGTTAGCTCGTCGAAATAGCTAATAGGTCTGCCAATTTTTTTATGTGGATGGCGTAAAGACACAAAGTAGCCGTTGGTATTTGAGCCCAGACCGCTGCCTGGTCGAGGATTAAACCAGACTGCAGGCCCGCATTGGTCTGACGGGTAACTGTCTTCCTTTTTGGGGGGCTCGGTCGGCGAGCGCACAGTAACAAGGAAATTGACTCCACGTCTGGCCAAGGAGGGTTCAGTCATTCGGCGAAAAATCAATCTCCGCAATTCGCTTCCAACACCTGAGCCTCTCTGGTTACCTATACGGAGGAATTGTAACTTCTTCACAGGGATGAAGAGGCTGCAGCGTGACATAATTACGAAATAAAAAAGGTGACCCGCAAGCACAAGGAGCTTTATAGCAAATAAAAACAGTCTGATGAAACCGACAGCGCATTTGATACTTGCGATACCGCAGAACCTTGACGATTTCCCCGCCGAAGTGAACAGGAACCATGTTAGCAAAATAGAGGGGTAACCACATGCAGCGACAACGACGAGCGACGAGCGACGCGAGAAATGTTACTAAATGGGAACAGCAAACAGGTAGTGTAGCCGACAGCGGCAAGCAAAAAAATGAGCAGTGGCTTAGCTCGGCTATGCCAGGATATAAGTAGCGTGAGCTAATGTTCAGCTAGTTATTCTTAGGTTTCCGGGTTGTATAGGATTAGCTGATTATCATGCCGAATAATTTGAGGCACTAAACAATGGGGACCAGAAAAAACACGTAGACACAAACAAGGCGCCTTGTCTGTGTCGCCGTGTTTCTTCTGGTCCTCGTTGTTTAGCGCCTCAAATTATTCAGTTTGTTCAACCAACTAGCCCTGGTCAGGCTTTTGTTGATTATCATGCTTACTGCGGCTCAAACGATTTCCAATGCAATCGAATGCAATCCAATCCAATCCAATCCAATCCACTTCAGTCCAGTCCGGTCAAGTCCAATCTACTCCAGTCACTGCTCCTCGCGCATGCGCAGCACGGCTCTCCAGGAGCCACGCGAAACGGCTATCAAGCGGCTCCGGCGCACTGTCAGACTTGGCTACTGCGCAACGGAGGCGCACCGCCGGTGCCAGTGCGTCTGTCGCAGCTATGACGTCACCCTTCTGGAATGCACAGAACTGCGAATATACAGACCCGATTCTCTACACACCGTACTCAAATTGGATTGGATTACCAATCGAATCCGATCCAATCCAATGCTCCTCGGGCTTGCGCAGCACGGCCCTTCAAGGTCTACGCGAAACTGCTCAACCTCGGCCAGTGTAACTTACGCTACAAAATTTGTACACAGGCCACCGGGAGCGGAGAGAGCGGCACGCGCCGTGCCGATACCATCGCTGGCTTTTTGCCGGCAAAAAGCAGCCCACAAGTGAGCGGCAGCGACGACCGACGACGACGGAGGGCATTGGCGGCAGTGTATTAAATTTTTCCCCTTGTCACTGTCACCCACACTACCTTTTTAGATGCAAACCATCTCTTAGTCGACCCTCCATCGTGCGTCGGCGTCCGGCGTCCGCACCTCTCCTCCTCGATCCCTCCGATAGCGAACACGCACCTCTCCTCCGATAGCGAATACGCCAGCTGTGATAACGCCGCTCTTCTCCTCGTTGCTTGGCTCGTCTCGTGCCGGATCAGGAAGACACCAGCAACACTGTCGCTCCAGGAGCCCAAACCAGCTGTGATAACGCCTATCTCCTCCTCGCCGCCGGGCTCATCGCGTGACGGCTTAGGAAGACACCGGCAACACTGTCACTCCAGGAGCCCTTAAAGGGGAAGCGTGCTCGTCTCGTGCCGGCCCAGGATGTCACCAGCGACACTGTCGCTCCAGGAGCCATCTCATGGTCGGAGCTATGTCCCTCCCTTGTTGTAGCGCCATCCACACCCCCACTGCGCATGCGCGTCTCTCCTCCATTCTCCTCTCCTCCAGCTGTATAAAAGCTGGTTCGTGCGCTGCGCGGTGTTCTATCGGCTCCTAGACACCGCCTGCGCCGGTTCTGCTCCTGTGTGGAACCTACGCGGAACCCCCATGCTTTGCATAACCACATAGTTCCCTTCGGGGAGATGGTGTAATTTTTTAGGGGCGAAGCTCCTTAAGGCGTGGGTGTGTCCATCCTCGACGTATGTATGTAGCCACCTCTAGTTTAGTTCTTGGATTGTTTACTAGATGGCGTGGCTACCTCTAGTTTAGTTCTTGGATTGTTTACTAGATGGCGGTACTTGTATATGATGAAAAGATGCGCTTGGATTGTTTACTAGATGGCGTGGCTACCTCTAGTTTAGTTCTTGGATTATTTACTAGATGGCGGGGAGCGTTGTAATAAAATCCGTTCGGTTCGCTGTTGGCGCGCGCTCGGAGTCGCCCGATGGATAAAGGCCGACCTCCATGCAGCGAAATGTAGGCGAAAAGGCGGCGAACGTCGCCCGGCGGCGGCCGCTCCGCCGCCGGCGTCGAAAATACGGCTGTTTGTCGGCGATCTACGCGAGCTAGATGTCGAACGCACGGCGGCGAACGTGACCGGAAGCGGCAAACTGCATTTTGAGGCCGCAGCCAATCACAGCCTCGTACTTCGTTGTACTTCCTGTCCTGTCTTCCATCGGCGGTGTTCGCCGGGTCACGTTGCATGGAGGTTGGGGTGGACGAAAACTGAGCGGCGCGTCAAACCACGGCGTCCGCCGCGAACAAATAAAAGTTGATTTGTATATATACACACACAGTGTTTCTCACGTCTTTCTTGATGATGTAGTGGGCGAACGTTCACTGAAGAGTCACGGTTCTACCGATGATTTCCCCTCAGGAGCTTCGCCCACTCATCATCATTCACCCCGTGGATATGCTGTGAATTTTTTTGTTGTGCCCATTGGGTTGCGTTTTTCGCGTCGCTTGTCGCCATCTTTTCATATGGTAACCCCTTAAAAAAGGTCGGTATACGGACACCCGCGAGATGAAATATGCCAGCCACATTGCAAGGAACGCTCGGTAAGAAAATCTCAACAGGTCTTCCAACATGGTCACCACTGGTGATATCCATAAATGAAGTGGAGAAATGAAAACATATTTATGAAAATATGATGCCGAGAAGAGGAAATGTAGCGCCACTACAATATCTTAAATGTAGCTCGCCGAAGTCACAGAAAAACGCAGTGTGTTTATGAGAAAATATTTCGTGACACCGTACAAAAACAGGATCAGGAGGCACGACGAAAAAGATACGAGAAAAAACAATCCGAAAACCCCGACGGAACCTTATTAATTTAAATATTGTTAGTTCATTAGCACCGAATTGCCGAACATGTTCTCTGAATAACATCATTATCCATTTTCGCTACCTTTTCGTCTTCTCTCTGTTAGTATTACTTTGAACAAATCGGAGTTCTTAAGGCCAAGCAAACACGGCATTTAGCGTGGAGACGTTTGGTTACTGCCTTAATTGGGACTGCTGCAATGGACGAGCTCACGTTACACAATTGAGCTCACTGCGTCTCTAACACACATCTCATAGTGAAAGGCCGTAACTCATTTACAAAGTCACCCGTCATCCTTCTTTCTTTGCATCTGTTCCTGCATGCGTTCGTTACTATTACTTGTGAAATACCCGTGATGGCATCGCCAAGCAAGCAGGACATTTAGAGCTTACAGGAGCGGTCATGCAGACAATATACAAGTTTTTTTATCCGAAATATTTAGTTTTATAGTGCCCAGGCACTTGCCCAGCAGCAAACGATGCTGTATTACCTGCAAAATAATTCAATATAGGTTACAACTTTGATTCTCTCGCCAAATTGTATGTTTTCATTACGTGAGCAATGAAGTAAAAGTGCCCGCATTCGAACGAACTTCCACTGCGTCATGATTGAAAATAGAGCACGACTTGGACAACGGCAGCAAAGAAGGACGACGCTTGTCTAGTCGTCCCGTCGTTTTTCTTTACTGTCGTTGTTGAAGTCGTGCTCTATTTTTCAATCTATTTTCCAAATTGCCCAACAGCTTTGTTTAATTGTTGGATTTACACAGCGTCATTCGGCTCTGCAGCCTTGCTTGCCGTCAGTCCTCTCAGATGGCGCTGCTATATTAATCCACGGACCGTTGTACGCCGTTGCTTTGTTTTTGACCGTATTTGCACCTGGCTTGTTTTTTGCTACTGTAAATAGTAATCGTTTCTTGAAACATGGGGTATGCTCGACAAACAGGGTCACGTAAGAGAACGTCGCGTACACCAATCTCAGTGCCGTGCAAAGCAGCGGAGTGCTGTGCAGCTAACATAAGCATAGTTGGCCCAATACCAACAGCTGTGCATCGATACTTCTATGCTTACGTGTATTCTCGCAAATTTCATTGTTTAGTGCAGCATTCTTACTTCTGTAAAATGAGTATGCATCGCATTTCAGCCCAAATAGTTTGTTCGGAAAGCTTATAAATCCCGCCTAATTTGCGTTTGCCTTTGCCGGCCTCAGCCAATCGCACAACAGGGCACATATGACATCATAGGTTCTGTAGCGGGAAGTGAGAGTGGGTCGCATGGTCACTCCATTTTTTTTTCAGAATTATATAGCTTATTAGAGCGAATTGTACGTTGAAAGTACTGTGAGTATGGTTCTAAAGAGGCAATCTTCCGAATGAACCTAACGTGTTTTGTCAGCATGGCCCCTTTAATGTTCCTCCGCAGGTATTTTTCATTCAGAATGCTATCATTCAGAATTCTTATAAACGAAGTGTAATATAAACACACCCGGAAAACAGCATCGAGAATACGCCTTAAAAATAGCAAACATGAGCAAACCGTGTAACGCCCCTCATTTACACGAAAATGCACAATTGACGGAAGTAGGAAATTTAATCGTTACAATAGCGGAAAGGAGGATATTTGGTCGAACAGAATCTTGAGAACCAAGAAGTACAAAAAATACAGAATGTAAAAATTACAAACATGAACTGGCCAAATCTGAAATATGCATCTTATACGCCTCCTCCAAAAAATGAAGACTCAATAAACGACATTCGCAAGAGGACGCTGGAAATGCGAAAAAATGATAACAGTAACGGGTCAACCCTGCAGAACGACTAGCGTGTGCGGAAGAATACATCATTTGCGAAGTAAAAGAACTTAATCACGCTATAATGGTGTAAAATTACATAGTTGGTGAGAAGAAACAAGAGAAAATTTTCAAAAATACAGGGAAGCTTTCACTCACGCGCAAGACTTGGAAGGCTAAGCTGTTCGAGGTGAGCATTGCCGGGCACCTAGTGAAGTTTCAGTATTATTGTTTACTCGCATAGTTGCGGTGCTAGTAATCGGAGTCATATGCATCGAAGAGGTCGTTGTCTCCTTCGCGGCGGGTGGTGGATGCAAAGTCAACCTCAGCATTGTAGACTTCCATCCGCTCTTCGTAATCGACTCGAGTCAGCGGTGGCAGGATGTGCCAGTCGTCTCGGGGAGGATGGGCATACTCGTAGCCATGTCTGCGATTATACATAATGGCTCCTAGAGAATGCTGCTGCCGCGGTGACCTCCCCCAAGTGGGGTGTTCTTTCATAGATAGCATTGACGCTGGAGTTTCGTTTTATTTTCCGGCGCCTGGTTTCGATCCCATGACCCTGCGGGCGGAACGCAAGGTACATGGTGCTCTACCCACTGCGCCACAAAACGACACAGAATCAAAGGCTACGAACGCGCCTTATATCCTTGACTCATTCAAACTACGTCGTCAGCGGCGTGCGTTGGCGACTCAGCGGCGTGCTAGCGGCGTGATAGCTGCGTGGTGTACACGTGATAGCACCAACCCCCCAAACACTAAACGTTACCATACAACCACCCCCTATAAAGCGGGTTGGCGCGGGCTCCACTCCAGTCAATTCCTGCGCTCTCTTCTCTTGCGTTCGTCGGCGGTCGCAGTTGATAAGCGATGGAAGCAAGACCTTCAACTAGTACCGCGACGCAATCCAACATCAGCGTCGCGGAACCACTACAAGACATCGTACCATCATCTTCGTCGACGTCGGCAGAAGACAAGGCGGCGAGGCGGCGCGCTGCCGACGCCGAACGCAAGCGTCGTAAGCGTGCCGCCGACGCCGACCTTCGTGAACGAGAAGCCGCGGCCAAGCGTCAACGTCGAGCAGCGGATCCAGGCCTTCGTCAGGAAGAAGCAGCGTCTGCTCGTCAGCGTGGGGCCACGGACCCTTCGATTCGTGCGCAACACGCGGCTGCGACACGTCAGCGTCGGGCCGCCAACTACCATCAACAACTACCACCACCACCACCACCAACTCTACGCCACGTAAACGACCCCAATGCTCTGCATTTACTCGTGTCTCTCGCTCGGGGGCATGCGACGGAGGATTTTTTTTTCTATATGCGAGTAGCACTTGACGACAGCAGCCGGGGACTCGGCGGTCGCCGCGAGGCAAGCGCTCACGATCGGTCGCCAGTTTCTGGCTTCTGGGGGTTTTTACGTGCTTTTTTTTTTTTTTGCTAAAGCCACCGCGCGTGCCGAGCACACTCGGAGGTTGTTGCGAGGCACGAGCTTGCGAACACTCGGCCTTTTATTGGTGTTTTTTCCTCCAGCCGCGCACTTGCGGCCAGTAACAACAGCTCCGTTGCTAACACAATAAAACAATCAAACGTATTTGGCTACTCATCCCCAAATATGACTAAACAGATCAGAATTTATACCACTGGCGTTAAAATACTACAAATTAGTAGAACGCTCTCTGAATTCACGCATTTTTTGTTGTACCATCCCCATTTTTGACGAATGCTTGTCTTCCTTTTAGTACTCCAGCTTTACGTTCAGGAAATTTCTTTTCTGGGAATTTCTTTTTATAGGCCCCAGGACACTCCCGCCTTTACTCCGAATCCTTAGTTTTTCTCTGCATTATTACGCCAACTCGCGATGGCGGAAAACTATCTAGGATTGCGTAGTTGCCTTACCTTGACCACGCTGCTGTCAGTGCTAGTCGCCGGATTTATTATCGTACTGACGTGATTTTCTTATCTCCTGTGAGCGAATATAAAAGTCTTTATTAGTCATTAGTCATCAAAAGCGTCGTTTGCCCAAGGTCGCGTTTTTTTTATTCCGTGCAGTTTCTGTGCCATATTCTATTCTCTTGAGTCTTTTTATTCGTCGCTTGCTGAACATGATATAAGGTATAATGCCTTATATCTTGTTATAAGATATAACAAGATATAATGCCGCCAGATAGGCAATCAAGAGGCAGGTGCTGGAATCAAATTGCGGAGATCGATATGTCCGCTTCCTTTCTCCTAATGATTTAGGCTCTTGTGCGGCAGACGGGGCTCTGATTTCAGCGGCTGTGTAGAAGTCGCATTACGGCAGAAACACGGCAAGAAATCCCCATCAATGATTTGGTTTGATCCGAGAAAAGTCAGTAACAACTGGTGGAATAAAACTGATACTTTGTGCTTTTATGCGTAACGCAAGAAATTCTCATAGAATGGGCTTTGCACTGGAGACTGCGCACCTTCCTATATTCAAACTTCTAGGAGAAAAAATAGCGGTTTGGGAACTTCGGCTCAGAGGCCTGCTCAGCATTCACCAAGAAGTTCAAAAAATGCGTGAAAGATAAGCTTGTCATTCTACGCTACATTTAGCTACTTGTTGATTGTACTCGACAGTCGCAATAACTAGAATAACGCACTTGCAAGCGCTGCATGCCGGTTTGCTTTGCTCCTTGGTATAGACGATCTCGTTGATTGAATTAGACTGGCATATCTGCGCATTTATTTCGAGCTACACTATTACACATTTTGGTAAGGGTGTCTACGCTTGATCAAATTTTGTTGAAAATGCAATCTGTATATTCTAGAGTGCTTGCACAGTTCAGAATTCAGCTGACCTCCGTGTGCTCGGTATATGTGATGCCTTTTAAAAGGACGTGTATTGCCTTGATCGAAGATAGTTCTGCATCATTGAGATGGCTAGTGGGCTGGATTTAGTTCCTGTTGTGAGCCCTACTGTTTCTGATTCCGTAGGTAATATCCCGATGTTACCTAAAGCCGGGCTCGTTGACAGTTCGTAGGCCGTACTTGAATAGCTCAGAAGCAAGCGACACCGTGCAAATATATTTTTTCGATACCGGTGGCTTGTGCTTAGTTACTTAGGCCGTGGTTGCTTTATGGACGGGCTGTGTGTGTCGCCAAGCAGGATCTTGGGTTAAGCAGAGTCTGCTGGTCATCTGAAGGCGAGAACTCAATTTTTAGCGTAAATAGATAACGGGTCTGAGTGGTACGTTGACCACCGCCATATTTGTTATCACGCATGATGTCAAGCGGTGATTGGGTTGGTGCTAAAAAGGCAAAAATAATTTGATTGATTGATTGTAGGGTTTAACACGCCGACGCAACGCAGGCGATGAGTCGCGCCGTAGTGGAGGGCTCCGGATTAATTTTGACCACCTGGGGATCTTAACGTGCGCCGAAATCGCATACACACGAGCGTTTTTGCGTTTCGCCTCCATCAGAAAAGCGGGCGCCGCAACCGTGTCTGAGGTTGTACGACAAGGATTCGGACAAGTTTGTAATCTAGAGTATGAACTTTTTTATGGTGTTTGAGTCATCTTGAAGCAAGCCTCGCTACATCTCAGTAGGAAAGTCAAGACAGCACTGTTGACGTTTCGTATGAGTAAATGGCTGCGCCGCTGATGTTTGGAATAATTCTGTTAAATATGTGGGTTGTGGCATTTAACTCTAGCCGGAACGGCCTAGCGATTGTAGCGATGCGTTTGCGGCTGATAGAGATGCCCACTAGGCGCATCCCACCTTTGGAAGATAGGTGTCCTGATATTGTCCTTTGGATAGGTGTCTTTTGATAGGTGACCTTTGATAGGTGTCCTTTGGAAGATTGGTGTCCTGAAGATACGTGTCCTGAAGTTCATAGTTGTCCTGACATGAACTTCTGTCATACTGTTGCTTGCCTCTTAACAGCAGCACAGCGTTTTGCACATTGCCGATTTTGCACTGACAATAGAATAGCCGAGCTGCTGCAGCTTTGCCGCGAAGCTGCACTAGGTAGCATCGCATGTTTATGGCGTTTTGTGGCCGTGTTTAAAACTAACCATGCTGACAAGAATGCCGGAGCGGGAAATCTAGGGCAGCCATCTTTGTCTTCCTGCGGAAGGATAAGGTGCTACACGGATGTCATAAGAATTACCCATTTTATGTACGGAATGAGAAGTGTGGGCAAGTTAAAGACAATGTGGAGACGCAGGATGGAAAAGCAAAACTAACATAATTTTTGGAGGCTGAGAGCGATTCAGCCCCTACGTACGGTGAGCATCAAGAGGCTCAATAAAATTAAGCATAAATATATTTTTACAATAGTAACATCCACATAGGGCGGTATTGTTTTTACAAGTACATATCAAGGGTTTGCCAACTTTTTCTTTTGAATGGCGCTCCGTGTGAGATGCTCAATAAGTACGTTTTTGGGGGTGTTTTGTAGCACGCGGTGAGTTTTTCAAAAATTTGGAACAAACCCGAAACGGAAGCGTTTCACTCTGGCACATTTACAAATTGGTCCGCCTTATGTTGAACCAGTCCTGGTTTTAGACTCCTGTAGGATTTTAATGATATTAAAATATTTTGAAAATAGCGTCTCGAAAATGCGAACACCATAGCACTTCATTGCTGCTATGCGTCCAACGTGATCACCAAATTATTGCAAATATCAAGACTTTTTTCACACTACTCTAGTTACCTACCTATCTATTAAAGTTCAAGCGTTAGCTCACACTAACTATACATTCGGTACGCTCATGGTGTCAAAGCGCCGTCAATGTAGTAGGTGTGTTTATAGATGAACTTATATTCTGGCGCCAAAAGCAGTCAAGGCCACGTATCCTATATTTATTCTGGCAAGAGGCAAGCAGCCCAAGGACGAGGACTATAAAGGGTGGGGGGAGAGGCACAGAACCATCAGCTTGCATCCTGAGCTTGCACCCAGCAGCGAAACCCTAGTTGTCAGCACTTCAGCTTGGATAAGGAACAGTGCATGCGCTACTCGCCAGCCTTCCAAAATGGTGACAGCTCGGCAAAAATTGTCATCGTGGCAATAAAGATAGCGACAGCACCAACGCAACGAGCGTCACTCCTCTGAACAAAAGCACAAGCTCGGTATTTGCTATCGATGTTAAGCGGACGTACAAACAATCGCTCCCGGACGACGACTTCGACGGTGAGGCCCAGTTGGAGCCCTTGCCGAGAGGACCGTCGAATGGTGTAATAAAATATTCGCAGCGTTAGCTCCCACCGCTATTGGCTGTTTTGAATCTTGTACGCAGGGTTTTCACCGTACCCCATAGGGATAGACACGACGCTGCGAGGAAATGATTTTCGCTGACGCGCATGCCTCAGACATTGTTGTCACCCGGTGCCGAATTTCTCCGCCCTTGCCGTAGACATCCTTTGCAGGCTGCGCACGCTAAAAGCCCGCTCTTCCGCCAAAAAACATCGCTACCGCTTCAAGCGGGACGTGACAAATACATTTTCTGCAACAGCGGCAGTAGTGGGAACCTGCATGGTTTTCGCTTCTTTTCCTTCTGCCTTTTCTTCCGTTCAGCGCTTGTTCTCTCGAAGCGCGTCGGAGAGCAAACAATGCGATTTGTTCTGAAAGGCTTCCGAGCGAAAACCGAATCACGCTGTGCTACAAATGCGGGAACGCATTTACGAATAGGCTCCTCCAGGTCGGTAGTCAAACTAGTTTCCAGCGTTTTCACAACGAGACATTGGGCTTGGTCGCTGGGTATGTCACGTTGGGGCTGACGCAAAATCTTAGCCGTGCAGAAAATGTTTCCGTTCGAGGCAATGCAGTGGAGAAAATGGGATGAGGGCGCTTTGCGTTGCTGTTGTACGTGTAAGGCTTGTAGGTGCACAGACGGATGATAAGAGAGGAACGTTTTGCCGGAGAGGCACAAAATATCGGTGGGCATTGGTAGGCTAACACTGAATGCGCGTATGAAAAAGGATCAGCCGGATTATTTTCGAAATGCTCTTTAAAGTGTTCGTTTTTCGTCTGTCGAAAGCTAGAAATCGTCGCATCATCACCTTCGCGTTCCAGGCAAAATTGATCCACAATGTACAAGTTTCTACCCAGGAAACCTGCAAGGTGGTGCGCAGTGAAAACGAAATGGCATCACCATTATTACAAATTTCACGTGTCAAGCGTCCCGCTTGGCTGGTGCACCAATAATAAAAGCGAGTGTGGTCGTGGTACATATAGAAGCAAGCATGCTACACCACATATGAGGGGCAAAAAGTGTTTGATTTCAAAATGCTTAAAATTGAAAAATCTGGGGCAATTCATGCTCCGAAGGTTGGCGGACCCCATCAGCGTGTTGCATGATTTATTACAGTGAAACTACACTAAGTGCTATGTGGCAGACAGTGTGTGGGTTTTGACGCTCGTTCTAAATGAAAATCGCGGGAAGGCTTTGGCCGATACACCTCTGCTGGTATGTGGACTATTTTAGTCGGACTATTGCGCAATACTCCACGGGCTATTGTAGTTGAGGTATAAGTTTAGTTGCGGAGGGTGCAGAAATAGAGAATTAGATGAATGGGAATTCGCGTCGTCAGGCATAACGATAAAATTTAACTAATTTTCCTCGGGCATCATAACCATATGCGAGGAGCTCGATTGAAGTGGCACCCCTGCCTGCAGTGCGCAGGGGCAGGGAAAAAAATAAAATTGCGTGAACAGACCTGCTGCAAAGACGAATGCAGGAACATGAGCCATGCGTGGATATCAGTAGTACGTGCTGCGCGCCACATGGTTCAATCATCCGCATTCGTTTTCGCACAGGTGTCCTGTATGCCCTCGCCGCCAAAATTATAAGTGCCAGCAAATTGAAGCACTAATTTGACTCGATTTAAACTATGCGCCTACATTTAATCTTGTTTTTTTTTTAGCTCTAGACTTTGTGATTTTCTTTTTTTTTTTTAATGAGAGTATGTTCTGAACGTGGCATTCGTGTCACCGAGCAGCCACATATTATATTTAGGCAAATTTTTTTGCTGATGACGCAGTTGCTGTATTGAATATCAGCATAAGAATTTACTCCACTACTCGCAACAATCCTCAATTTGGACCTAAATATATTGACGTAGTCCCTTCCCGTTAACTAGTAGCAAGAACTGTCGCACAAAGCGCGAAAATATGTCCTGGAGGACGTCTATGACTTTGCGAAAAGAGGCATTTAAGGAAAATGTTTCCGTTCAAATGTAGTTTTCAATTTGAGATATATTCTATGCATATAGACGAATGCTAGTGAGTCCTTATATCTCCATGTACACCTTTAAGTAAAATTTTTAAATAACAACGAGGCATACCTTTGCAGAAACATGGGAATAAAGGCTCTCACGCGCACGTAATAACGCACAGTGTGCGCTATTTCCTCTAGGCAAAGTAGTAGCCAAGGCAGCCAACGCACCATCGAGGCTCAAGCCCACCACGATGGGACATGCCTTGTTACGAAAACAGCGACGCACTAACCCCGACGAACAGCTTTTGATTAGGTAGCCGCAATCTCGTGTAAACAACGTCGCTCCTTTTGGGCAGAGCACGACGTTGATCCAGAAGAAAGCGCAGTTAACCGTCCGCTTCCCCCCTCTTTTGTGACGTCGTAATCTGTATGATGGTCTGCTTGAAGAACTAGAATATACAGAGCTAAGAAAAAAGATGCATGCAACAAAAATAAGAAGGTTTTTCCATCTCGAAGATAAAAAAACTTAACAAAGCAGTAACGATGTGAACGTAATGATGGATATCAAGCGTGAGGTCGGTGCCCTTTTTCAAAACAAACTTATCATGATGGCTTTGTCTTATCTTCTTTTTTCCTGTTTGCATTTACTTTCTGCTGAAACGCTCCGTTACATCGATGAATCAACGCCGCAAAAAAGCTCCAGCTGCAATTCCAATATTCGATTTTAAAGGACGCCCCACAGCAGGTATTCAATTAAAAAATGGCAGCGGTCAAAAATCCAAGCTCCAATCTTTTTATGAGGTCCATGTGCAATTGCGCCAGCGCATACGAGACCTTTCTGAAAAGACAACTGTAAAAGCGGGCATAGTAGTGGCCGTGGCTAGGTGCCACTTGGCCGCACTAAACCGATGAAGGGCTGCCACCGATATACAACAGATAAGGTCTTCAGCAGCTGCGATATACTTCGCAGAAACAAAGAAAGCGTTGAATAAGAGAGCAAAGAAAACTGTCGGAGAAGTTCGGCAGCATATCAACAGATGTAGTCAGGGAAGCGTCTAGCAGAGAAAAGAAAAAAAAAGCTCTCCCACGTACGCATGCAGCCTCGTTAGGCGCCGATACGAAAGCACGACAGGATAACTCCTCGTTAATGTCGAGTCGATGAACGCCAGTAACGTCAAGCACTATTTTTTCTTTTGATGGTTGTTATCAAGCAGCACGCAAACACACGGTTTCAATCCCTTCTTGTGAACTTGGGCAGGGGATGCTATCTTATGTTCTTTTCTCAGTGGGGTCGTTACCCTGTTTGGCCTTGAGGTGCTTGGATTTTGTTTTATTTTTAGGAAAAGTACAAGAAGAATTGATCGGAGGTCAGTGAATTGCACGCACGAATACCTGTTGATGGCAGTGACCGTGGTACGATTTTGAAGCGAATCAATATTTCAAGCACACGCACCTACAGTTCAGTTTTTTTGGGGGGCAAGCGCGCACAGCCCGCTGATTTTCGTCTTGTGGAGAGGCTACCGTTTTATGTCAAGTTTCCTGTGAGTGTTAACAAGTATAGCTTTTCCCGGTATATATGACTGCAGTCAACCCGTTTAGGGGAAGCCCCCAAGGAAGAGAAAGCTTCAACTAAAAAAATTCACATCCAGATAAAATGCAGGTCTTACAACTACAGTAGAACCTCGTTATAACGAAGCACTATCGAGACAGCGAATTAGTTCGTTATAACCGATATTTGTTATAACCGGATAGGTAGAAATTGCGTATAACAAATCGGCAATATTTGATACAAAATACGGCAATACTTGACACAAAAATACTCGATACAAAAAACTGCATTTTCTGAGGCTTTGAACACACTATAGTTAAGGTAACCCTTACCTTTCTCCTTGTTGCTTTTCGAGCTGAATGAATCAGAACACGAGTACGTGAAATTACAACAGAGCAGAGTTTACTTGACAAAACAGGACTTCGTCCTTAATTATTTGATGGAGGATGTGATCTTCTTCTGGTAGATACTCACAGCAATGAGCAGGATCAAGTTTTCCACAGTGTGGACGAACAAAACGGCTTTTACGATTCTGCAGTTTAGGACTACGGGGGTTTTTTCAAATTAGCATCTCAGCCTCCTGGTGAAATATTTCTTCGTTATATCCGACATCGCGCGGCTTTCACGCTTTCGGTTTCGTTATAACAGAATAAGTGTCATTGAAATAAACCGTGACCAACCAAAGCCTGTATTTAGTTCGCTATAGCCGATAATTCCCTACATGAGAGTTCGTTATAGCGAGGTCGGCGAGGTGGGCGTAATTTTCCATTTTCACCATGCAATGCACATGCATTACACGTATGCTCAGGTACGGTCTTTATTGCAGACGAGAATGAGAGTTCGTTATAACGAGGCTAAACTCTACAAAAAAACCACGCCGCAGTGGCGCTGCGGCCAAGGCTTTGTGCTGGTGAGTCCAAGAACCCCACTTCGATGGCGGTCGCGTTGGCCGAATTTAAGATAAAGTCGAAAAGCAAAAACGCCCGTGTGTCAAGATTTAGGTGGACGTTAAAAATCCCCAGGCAGTCTAAATCAATCTGGAGTCCTCCACTACGGTGCGCATCACAGCCCAGGCGTAGCTTCATCACGTTACACCCCCTTCCCCAATTCGGACTACAAAATAAAGCTATTAGTCTGATCAAATACTTTTCAGTGGAACAAAATTTTGCTCTGGGCAAAAATTCAGCTAAGAATGAGTTTATTTCGACTGCAATGTTTTGAGATACCTCTATAGCATTTTTGTAACCATACGTCTGAACTGCAGGTAGATGTCACATATCCCCTTCGCACATACAGTAATCCTTCGTTAACTCGAAGTGGTAAAATCCGCTGAAAATTTTGAGATAAGTGAAATGCCTAAAATTAGTGGCGACGTCCCTGAGTTAAGAGGTACTGCTGTTAGAAAAGCTCCACTGCACGGGGAAGCTGTCGTGCCAAAGGCGAAAAAATTCGCAGGAAAACGAAATTCATTATTTCGGAAGAAAGAACTACGTCACTCTCGCCCATTTCGCGTTCGCCTCTAGTTCCAGAAAATCGTTCTCGAGGTGCTCAATTTTTTGCCGCCATCGCTACGTTCTACCTTGTTGCAAGCAAGAGTAGCATGTTTGTTGTTTCTGCGGCTTTAGGCACTTCTCGGAGCCCCTCGTCGTCCGCATCATCATCTGCGTCGTCCACATCTATGTGAAGGATGCTGACGTCAGATAGAAATCCAGAAACGGGGACGTCAGCCTCGTAGAGCGCGCACTTCGCGTAAATTTGCTGTTCATGATCGCATTAGGCGAGTAGTGGGAACTGAGCGCTCGAACGGAGGCCTTATCAGCTGCCTGCACCGGACTTTACTTTGTGTTCTCTCTGTCAGCACTTCGAGATATCCGTGGTCTTCCGAAAAAACTCTCGGAAATAAAGCAGAGCAATTAAATTGCGCTTATGGGAGGTAAATGTATGGCGAGAAAAATTTTCCACTTAACTGGTATTACGAGGTATCCGAGCTCGAGCTAACGAGGGATTACTGTATCACTATATCCCTGCAGAACAACAGAACACTGCCCGTATTTTAGATGAAACGCATCTGATCCTCGCCCCTCTGCACTTCCTGCGTCTGTCCGGCGTTGTCCGCACAGCTGCGCCTCTCCTCCTCTCCTCTTTCCGATAGCGAACACTCTCTCCCAAACAGCTGCGGGTTGGCGCAGCGCGCTCTCACTCCGTTGCTAGGCGCCGGTGGGTGGCGCTGCGCTCGGCGCTAGGCGCGCTGCGCATGTGCAGTACTCTCTCTCTCTCCGCGCTCTCCTCGCCTTCGGGCGCTGGGAATATAAAGCGGCATGCTGCGCTCCGACGGTCTCAGTCGACGGTTGTCCGCGTTACGCTTGCACTCTCTCGCAGTACTCGACGTCGAGCCCCTAACTGTGCACTTTACGGGCCACAAGGCACTCATTCTCGCCAGCAATAAAGACCGTACCTTAGCATACGTGTACTGCATGGGCATTGCATGGTGAAAATGGAAAATTACGCCCACCTCCCCTTCGCGTAAAAATCCTTGTTATAAGCGTAATAATACGATGGAAAACGCCAATGGAACCCCCCATGATATGCGTTGCATCACACCAGGGTTCCCGCAAGGGGAGGTGGGTGTAATTTTTTTTCGAATTGCCAACGTTCTTGGCGATTGTAGGACGTTCTCATGCGGCAGGGGAAGCTCTGAGAGACTCGTGAGACCCACAAAACCGCTTCCAACTTCAGCGGTGTTCTTTTTCCCCTCTCGGATTGCAATAACTGCTTCTTTAACGGAGCTTCTACGGTTGGGTGCTTACCAGCATGCCCTGCTCCTTTCAGCGCCTAACGGTCACTGATTGTCGCCTGGAAGGTGTCATTAAATAAGACTGCCAGTCACGTGCACAAGCATTAATAATTGGCAAGCTGTGTTTTATGGAAGCAACATCAGTCAGTGGTCACCTGAAACACTCAAGGATCACGCTACTTCTATACTTAACTCCGTTGAGGGAAAAAGACATCAACCATCGTGCAACCCCTCAGATCCGAAATGTCACTTCCAGTAATTCCCACGTAACGGTCTCCGGGCTGCATCCTAAAGCGGCGTTTTAGTGTACTGGTCAAACCATTGCGAAACTATGAGGTTCAGGGGGCACCCCTCAGCTTTCATCAGTGACATCCCTAAAAAAAGGCACGCTTTTTAAATGCAGATCATTTCTTTAACTCACATGTAGCGTCCGCCATCCGTCCGCAACAGCTCAGCGCGCAGGTGCGCCCTCTCCCCCACTCCTCCTCTCCCGCATCACGCTACCCTCCTCGCTCTCAACAACAGGTCCGCACCCCTCCCCCTACACTATATAAAAAAATAATACTTACCGGCGCCTGGTTTCGATCCCACGACCCTGCGGGCGGAACGCAAGGTACATGGTGCTCTACCCACTGCGCCACAAAGCCGACACAGAATAAAAGGCTACAAACGCGCCTTATATCCTGGACTCATTCAAACTACGTCAAGAAGCTGCTGATACAACGCATTCACTACCTGTGGGCGGAACGCGAGGTACATGGTGCTCTTCCCACTGCGCCACAAAACCGACACAGAATGAAATGCTACGAACGCGCCTTATGTCCTTCACTCATTCAAACTACGTCAAGAAGCTGCTGATACAACGCATTCACTACCACCAACTCCCCAAACACTAAACGTTAACGCAATACACCCACCCCCTATGCGACGCATTTACTCGAGTCCCCCTGGCGGGGAGATGGGCCTTTTTCCATAGCTGAACTTCGCTGCACTGTGGTCACTGAACGTCTCCCCACCTTGCGAGTTGTTGGATACAGAACCTCCTCTACGAGGTCCGTGCACGTGCGCAGTGATGATATACGTTGAAGTCGTTGTATTTGAAAAATCGCCTATATATATATATATATATATATATATATATATATATATATATATATATATATTTACATGTGAGAAATAAGGGCACGGTTTGATATCCGAATAAATGACACTCCAGAGCGTTGTTAGGTTGCCATCAGTTAACACAACACGTGTTACACATCTTGCTTTAATAATAGCTCTGGCGCTTTCATAGCCTGATGTCACTTCTGCTGCAATGTTCCCTTCTCCAAATTTTTACTATTTTGTTGTGCGGGCTACTCGTATAATGAATAGGTAAATAAATCATGACACAGCTTGGTTAGTAAACACGTTTTGGAGGCCCAGTTTTACAATCTCCTTTCGCTGTATTGTGACTGTTGGCGCTATATTTGCGGTTTCTGCATGCTTTGCGCTGTTCCATACAATATGCAAAATGATAAACTAAAGAGCTTGGTACGGTAACACGTCGATATCGATATCCAAGAATGTCGATCGATATCGATAACCAGGATATATCGATAACCAGGAATGTCTTCAAAACGCATTCCAACTCTTCTGATGATTTTTCTCTCTTACTACAGCGATAATTTTGCGCATTTTTGTGAATGGCTGTTCTGACACGTCCCTACTTGTTAGTCCGGTGGTGCGCACTTCCTAGGGCACCAAGGGCGAGATTGGCAATGACCTACTTCCATATGCGGCCTCTTGTTCTGGCGCCAGCTTTAAGCTCCGTTCATTAAATTGTCTTTTACGTTGTACTTCTCCACAAGTGCTTGCGCCTCTAAAGCGGCGCTCGGTATACAGCGAAAGGATTAGAAAAATTTGACGGGAAGAACGAATCTTCAGAGCGCAGGCATCCTAAGCCGGCTACGTCAACACGAATAGTGTAGAACTGCGAGTTGGGCATAGGTGTATTCTTTCCTTTGTTTTCTTTCTTTCCTTTCATGTGTCCTTTCTTGTCCGAGTTTCGTTTCCGCTGTACCCCTCATGAACGAATAGTGTACCTCCATTCCTTTTGTTAGCCTACAAATGCGGAATTGGCGAAGGTAAAGCACTTATCCTTTCTATTAGTGTGGCGTTAGGACAGCTAATAGTGTTAGCATTGCTGATAGTGTTTGCCAAAAAGCAACAAAAAACAAAAAAAAAAAAAAGCAAACAACCAAACGCACCAAGACGTCACAGAGTTCGGCTATTAATGCAAAATCTGGAAATTCAGGTATTGATGGACAAATCTTGAAACCATCATTCATGGAAAGAAACTCGAAAACCAAAATATAAAATATTAAAAACGGAAGTAACAAATATTAAACAAGAACAAAACCTAAGAAAAAGGAAGTAATGCAATTGCACATCTACCTTATTCAGTGCCTTCACGTGATGGTTTAAAAACGTAAATAACTGAAAACGAATTCCCAAATGACAAAGGTGTTAAATGTCACCGCCCCAATGAGCAAAAACAGGTCAAACAGAAAAACTGAATGTAGGTTCACTCAACGTGAAACCTGTCGTCATTGCGAGGTAGTGGTTCGCCAGTGTTTGCTTGATCTTTCTGAAGTTTAACCGCGGGACTCGCTTTCCTTCGCTGTTGTTGAGCCTTGACTGCTTCCTGGCTACCCTGAGGATTTCCTCTTCGTTGACGCTTGTCTTCTGCTTTACGTATCCGCAAAGACAAATCGGCCCTCCAGCGTCGCCGTCTTTCGCGACCAAGCGCCCGCTGTCGCTCGAGCCTGGCCAACTCTTCTGAGTACATGGAGGCAAAGACTGGCTTTTTGTTCGGAGAGTCTACTAGGCGAGGCTTGGATGCGTGACGCCCACCGGCATTGGACGGACGACACAGAGGGCACATAAAGTTCCCTGCATTTAAAATCTCTGCGTATGTTGACATGTTCCTTCAAGGTGACCAAGGAAACATAGAATTGACGCGGTATAAGAATACTTATTTGCTAGCAGAAAGTTTCCAGAATTTTTGTAGCTTTTTATTCCCCAAACAGTGACCTCCTAGTGTAAATCGGGGTAGGATGCGCTGCATTGGTACACGTTGTAATCCTATGGGGTGGTATACGTTACGTGTACAGAAGTGGCAACTTGGGCGTGTTGGATTGACAATATAGCACTCGCGTGTGTCTCGCTTTACTTGTGTCTCGTCTTTGCTGCGCTGTATTTTCTGTTAATAATGGGCCCTGAGTTACTGTTATGATTCGGCGAAGAGTTATGACTAAGTAATTGCTACACTCTTTCATTGCGACTACGATCTACGACATGTGGCTCGATGCGCGCACACAGGGCCTCATGATGCGCTCACGATGCCCCTTCTGTTGCGTAACGTTGTCTACGTTACATGAAAGAGACTTGAAATATGTTTGCCCAGTTCGCGCGTACCGAAAGTAATGAAATTTAAATTTTTAATAAGCTATATTACAGGATTTTCTATTTCAATCTGCTTTATGGTAAGGACTAGTTTCACATCAACAGAGGGAAATTGTTGATACGCATGAATGTTTCTAGCGAAGTAATTTGCCGTAGCCGGATTTACTTTACATAGAACCCGCCAATATAATAGCGGAATCGAAAATTGGGCGAGTTGGTGATACATTCTGGGAATAAGCGCGAGAACGACGACACGTAAAAGCGCGCCGCCCTGTGTGTCCCTTTCTACGTGTCGTATTTTTAACGCTTATTTTCAGAATAATAGCTGCTAACCTCTGCTTGTCCAATGTCGAATCTCATTCGGAATAAGCGTGAACGTAAAAACTGTATTGTCTCACTCAAAAGCAATTTGCGTGTTCCGCACTGAAAAAAAAGAACTGAATTGTACAAAAAATTACACCAGAACAGGTACTTACAAAAATACAACAATGAAAAGAAAACCTTTAAGAGACCTCGTTTGCTGAGCCCTCAGACACAAGAACCGTAACGGATTTAAATTGCGGAAGGCTACCTGAAACCGCACTCTCCCGGCGTGATAAAATGCGGTGCGTCTGAACGGGAGAAACTACAAAACATTCCTATTATCTGCGGACTGCTCGCCTGAAAGGCCGAAATTCAGTAACAAATGACAGCGTAAAAAACTTCAATAATCTTAGTGCAGAACAAAGAGCGAACTGGGGCGTCAGTGTACTGCAGAAAATAGCAACTGCAGAAACCAGGTTTAGACATTTTATTTGCTTCTGTGTGAGAGAATATCGGCACAAACTATACGGTGAATCTTAGAGGCATGCACGTTTTATCTGCTTAGTATAAACAAGTCAGGATCAGCCACCGAAGAGAAAGTTCTGGTGCTGACACGAGCAGCGTCCCAATGTGTCACATTCTTGCCGTCGTGGCATTGAGTGGTGCTATTCAAACCCGCAACGAAACTGATTGCTCTACCTTAGGGTTCTAAGCGTAGTACTCTTGGCCTCTTGCTCCTCGCCAAGACGACGTGCACCATCGGTCTCTGTTGCACGGCTGAACAGATAAGTGTAGAGATGCAGTGAGGGCTGGATTACGGTAGTAAAAAGAAGCAAAAACATTAACTTTCTGTAGCTAACCCCCTTTTTCGCAGTAGCAACTTTCAATGCTTCTCGTTTTGAAAAGGCACAAAATATTCTGGGTAGAAAGCTCTGGCCGAGAGCATATTAGAGAAATTTGGAGCATACTTAGCAAGCAACGTCATTAGGGTACGCGGTCAGGAAGCACAAAAATGCTGGCGGCGTACTTGTGCAAACACTGACGCAGGAACCCCAGGATGCGAATATCTTGTCGGATTAATCAATGATGTAGAATAAAGTTTCCAGATTTGAAGGGGAAAGTATGATCTTATGTCCGGAAGTTACGCCGATAAAATCGCCTATGATGCAGAGCTTCCAAAATGTTTGTTGCTCTTTATACCTTAAAGTATGACTTGCGCTGAACCTTAAATTTGAGTGGCGCTGCATGTAGTTTATTTTTCACCTTGAAAAGGAAACAAATTAGGTCTTCACACCAATGCATTTTTTATCAGTGTCCAGTTATTGGGCAGTCATGGGTATTTAAAAAAAAACTGACCTGCTTGATGGCTGTGAAACAAAGTTTGTTGAGCGATAGCCCCGTTTCACGCCGAGAGCACGCAGTGAATGCGCGCACAAATGCATTGCAAGTCAAAACACAGACGCTGCTCGGAGCAGTAGGCTCAGTATGGGTCAACGCCCAGTGCACTTGATGCAGTCAGCGCGTCCTCGTACCGTTTCCTGATGACACGCTCTCTTGCTCCCACTAACCCCTACTAACTTCACACTCACTGCACTTTAAGCTGCAGGTACCGGCCATCATCTTTAAACCTCAAAGCGCAAAGTTAAGTCTGCATACCCGCATCCGAGAATCCCTCAGTAGCGCAAGCACGTAACCAAAAATATCTGGGGTAAAAGTTTGCCAACATGCCTTTGATGGTATATCGCGTTCTTAGCCTCGATGATGACTCTTTGCGATCCACATTGACAACAACAAGAAAGGTTTGGTCCCTTCTCCGCTAAGGCAGAAGAATTGACGAATTACTTCCACTAAGGCCGCTCTGGTGGTCTTACTCGCGGTTTTCTTTATGTGTACAATTAACGAGCTAGTCATTCCTTATTCAAGGTAAATAGTTGAAAAGCCGAGGTTTCGGTTCAGACAGTCTTGGTGCCACAGGTAGCCCAAGATGTTTACCCGCTTGTCAAGTGCTCCTAACAAGTCCTGGGCACTGAAGTCACTGCCCTGCGGTTAAAGTGTGGGCTTCTTCGCCTGAGGTCTCGGACGACAAGGCGTACGACCGGCTTGCTGGCAATCTTGTTGAGTGCATGGCGTCTAACTTGAACATACGGGATGACCGAGGTTTCCTGGGTTGTCTTGTGAGGACACTTCTCCGCAGCCTTCGAGCAAAATTCTCTCTGTAACTTTGTCGGTAAGTTTTTAGTTTTGACGCACAAGTGTATTATTTGAAGTCAGTGGCGTAGCCAATGGCTCCCCTGTAAGCCTTTCAAGGAGTTTCTACGAGAACTTTCCTAAGAACTCCGGAGAAGTATCCTCAGCAGGCAAGGGAGAAAACTGGGGTCATACCGTACGTTTGGCGCGTAGGACTCGCACTCAAGAAGATTGCTAGCAAGTGGGGGGGGGGGGTGTAGCCTGTTTTCTGCTCTGAGCCATCTCAACCGCGGGCGCACGCTTGTGAACTCCGAGGATCCAAAACCATGGGCATGCGTCAAGAAGCACAATACATCCTACTGCGACTGCGTTGACGGCGTCGTTTACATGATTCCACTGTCCGGCGGACGCTCTTACACAGTGAAATCGACAGTTGGGCTAGTTAATCTTAATACATTATTAAGCAGTGCTAGAGACAGGAAGCCAGAGGCACGATGTATGCTAAAGACAGGACGTAGCGCCGTCGTGTCTGTCTCCTCATGTTACGTCCTCTATCTAGCACTACTCAGTCATGCTCCTACACAGAGCAGGTAGGTTGCGGTCTGAATGATCGCCCTAGGGAGCAGGCGTGCAATGTCAGGCCGTCGACATGTAGCACGCTGTAATCGCATTGCGCTTCCCGTGGCTGCACGCAACTATTCTATGACTTCGCTGCCCTCGCGTGGTATATTGGAGGGAGGGAACGTGAAATGTACGAAGCTTTCGAACTCAACAAGACCGGAAATGCTTGCATCAGAAAACCACCTGTAATTCCTCTTGAGAGGGAAATTGTGTGCATATCGTGTTTTTTGGCGCTGTGTTGCCACACGGTGGACGACAAATTGTTTCTACAGTGCTCGTTTACTTGTGCTTATAGTGTTTTGAACCTATTCCTTCCTGTCCTTACCTGCAAGCGCACCTTTCCAGCTCCTCTTAATGCTGTAAGAAATGGTTACGCTTCTGTTATTAAATGAAATGCTAAGTATTTTAGCACGGTAAATATACAGGCCGAGAGATTTCTTTGTGTGTAGTTAGACATCGAAGTGTAACGAGGGGCTTAAGGAAAATTGAGGGGAAACGCCTTAATACACTGAATACACCTTTTCAGGTATGTGCGATTTGTTTTGCTGCTACAGACAGCGATATTCCGTTCTCAGGTAGCCACAAGCCCTGCACTTCTGGTGTGCTACAGGATACTCAATAAACGTGTTGATGTGTTGCGCACCACCCCTCAACCAACATAAAAGGTTGCAAACCACTTTTAATAATGAAACGAATCAGTCGAGTTAAAAAACATTTTACAGCAAAGAAAAAAATCACGGCTCTTGCAAAACATCAGCATGGCTGACGTCGAACCAAGGCAGTTCGTGCTAAAACCAGCGGTTTTACACCTACGTTACTGACGCAGAACAATGGAGTTGTTTTAGTACTTGCCCAAAATAACAGAAGGAGGATTTTAAGCGACCCCGCAGTTGGCGCAAGGTGCGCACAGGAAATGACGAGCTTGTACCTATCTAAACACGAAATGTCGCCGAGACGCTCGCTCACTGGGCTATTTAATGCATCGCATTTAGCAGTGAGCCGTGAAAGTATTAAAAAAATTATGGTTGATTTCTGTGTCATAGGAATCGGTAAAACACGAAAGTGAAATGTTCAGCGAAATCTCCAGCTGAGCATAATTTGCGGGTCGGCTGCTGTTTTTTGGGTGTGCTTGGCGAGCGACGTCCTGCTGGCGGGTTGCTTCTGCTAAAGTGTACTGGCGTCATTTCCGCACTGGATATGACGTCAGTGAAGGTTTGCCGTATCCCGGCATAAAACACTTTCGTGTTAAAATATAAAACCCGAAAACGTACAACCCTAAGTTGGTTCTAAAGGTTGCTTCTCCGCAAGAAGAGGCTGTGTGCAGGGATGCATCGTTTACAGGATATGAAGTCATTCAATTATTTGTGTACACCGAAATAAAACACTCTCGTGTTAAAAAATTGCTCAAGCGCAAACAAGAGCAAGGCTTCTGAGTTCAGCCATAAATTTGTTTCAGCCAAACGGGTGCAAAAGGAGGCAGCCGCTTGCCGTAACTCGATCATCACGGCAATGTATTTCAACAAGAACGACTACAATTCTGTTGCCCCTAGCGTCAGTTTGGAATTCATTGGAAGCGGTTGGATCAAGATGGCATAGAACGAGCAAAGTTATGAGCATAAACAAAACAATCTCCTTTCAAATTGGCGTCCACAGCCGGAGTCCCTGAGAAATTATCAGAAAGTCGAGGAGGCAAGTCTTGGTGGAGAGGAGGGTACTTGGCTGCAGACATGAAATGGGAGAAATTGTTCGCGGTTGGCAAAGAGCTCGGTCTGGCTGAAAAGAAGCCGAGGGAGTTGGTCTAGAAAGAGGCGAATGCCGCGAGACAGAAAAGGGCCTTAGCGAGAGATGCCGAGCGTCGGATGCTCGAGCTCGAATATGACGTTCTCAACCGCATGATATGGCGCGCGGAGAAGAAAATGTCCAAGCAGGCATTTGCAGAGCTACATCTAGAAATCACAGAACTAGAGTGTCACCTCGCCGAAAAAAATTCCGCAGAGGAGAGCCGACGCACGTGAGGGATAGGGCACGCTGGTCGCAGCCGGCAAGGAAAGCCCGTGAAAAATAGAAGAAAAAGATTTTCAGCCGCCGCACGCGGAGGTTAAAGCCTAGTAAGAAGTTCAAGATCGTGAACGAGATGAGCGTTACACGGAGTTAAATAAGCCCCGTGCTGACCAGCCGCCTGGAGAGGAGCGTATTAGGAAAATGCCAGCCGAGAGCAAGGTGCCGCTAATAGGTACATTGTACAAGTTTCATAGTCACACAGGGATCTGTGATGCACCAGTGACTGAAGATGAGGGGCCTGCTCCCCCGTGTACGCGTAGAGAAAAGACCAAATGGCGAACGGCTAAAATAGATGGCCAGGGGTAAGGCCGCGATCAAGGCGCGACAGGTGGCAACGCTGCTGACGCGTGCCTCTTTGGAAAGCTCGGAAAAGTTCTAGAACACTCGGTCACGAGAGAAAGGGCTCAGGTAACATTCAGAGGTTGTTGGCTGTGAAAAATCTATTAGACGACGTTTCCCGCCGTAAGCCCTGCAGAAATAAAACAAAGAGCTGTTCGCAGATACAAACAGATCCCGAAGCGAAAGGTGCCGAATGGAAACTCAGTAGGAAGGTTAAAATGAATGCTATCCCATCTCTATGAAAACACGGGATTGACTTTGCCAGGAACATGACCAAAACAGACAAATTACATGGTAGATCGAATAATTGCAGAAAATTATTTCCTGTGGTAGTATTTTGCAAAGTTGTACAATGTTAAGGGCAAATGCAGTAGTATAGTGAAATAGTGGCGCATTCTGGGAAACTATGAATGAAAAGATGGCTGAGAAAGTTAGAAGCTTAGACCTCACTCTTTGAAAATACGAAATTGTAAACGTTCACATTGGTTGGGCATTGTAATGCGTTATTTTTGTAATGGCCTGGTGGTTTGTTTGTTACACGCTGTTTCAAACACTCAGCGAGCTTTTGGCATTGCTAAGTAGTTGAATTTTACTTTCGGTTTCTGTGCCTCTTGTGCTACCTAGTGTTTGCGAAGTACTACGCCAGGTTTAGCTATTAATTTGTCATTTACTGTTTGTGAGTATTGGCTTCGGGTTTATGTCTTGAGGGCTGTGTTGGTGATATAAATGAAGCCGAAGCATCGGAAACATTATGAGGATGCGGGGCCATTCATTTATTAAAACGAAAGTGTTTTACTTCCAGATACACCAAGATTTCCCTGACGTCAAATCCGTCACGAAAACGACGCCAGTACAATGAAGCAAGTGGCCTGTAAAGGGTGAACCCCTGCACAGAGGGTCTTCTGGCGGGGAAGCAACGTTTAGCACTAAAGAGTGCGTTATACTTACAGTTGTTCGTTTTCGGGTTCTTTTATTTGAATCCGAAAGTGTTTTATGCCGGGATACACCAAGATTTCACTGACGTCATATCCGTCATGGAAATGACGCCAGTAAACCTTTGCCGAAGCGCCCCGTCAGCAGGACGTCCTCTCCAAGCACACCCACAAGACAGTCGCCTACCCGCAAATCAAGCTCAGCTGCAGACTTCCCTGCACATTTCCCTTTCGTGTTTTAGGAATTCCTATGATAGAGTAATCAACCACAGCCTTTTTTATAAAGTGCCGGTAATTCTGATACATCACCACAAAAAGAGTGCGGCGATTTTTACCCGCAATTCGCTACCCATAAATAGGCTCTATCGTAAGAGGTTCAATCATTAGGGTAACCTAGAAACTGTACCATCCCTTTTTAAGGAAAGTTGAGGGAAGCGAGAAAGCTTTATCCAATCCAAGGGAAGTGCGTCCGATCGATCTTCAAACCATCTAAGATCCAAACCGGAAACAAAGAGGGAACCCACGCCACGATCTTTCGCGCACCAAGTAAACGCATCTACGAATGGTCCAAATGTATAGCGATACGTGGTTTATGAGATAAAGGTTTCTATCTAGAACCGTTATTTTTTCGCGATTATCAAGTACCGTTTTGATACCTTGAAAGCCTGGTACCACACGCACGCCATGTGGCGAGAGATCTTATCAGAGCTTTTCCGTAGACCAATCGGTCTACGCGGAATGATTTGATTGATTGTAGGGTTTAACGCGCCGACGCAACGCAGGCGATGAGGCGCGCCGTAGTGGAGGGCTCCGGATTAATTTAGACCACCTGGGGATCTTTAACGTGCGCCGAAATCTCGTACACACGGGCGTTTTTGCTTTTCGCCTCCATCAGAGAAGCGGCCGCCGCGGCCGGGAATCGAACCCGCGACCTCGTGCTCAGCAGCGCAACGCCTTAGCCACTGAGCCACCGCGGCGGGTCTACGCGGAATGAATCAGCTTTTTGAGAGGGCGCCATCAGTCACACTTAGAAAGCTTTCGCTTTAGAAACACGCACCGATACTGCTGTAACCGTGATAATGTCGATATAAAGCCTTTATGGTGCTCTAACTGTGGTTGTTTTTCGCAATGAATTCACGCAGCCTCCAGTTATCTGAGTAGAAAACGCGTATATTGAGCCCACCTTTGAAGTGGCAGCAGTAGGGGTAAGGAGCTCACCTGCGTGAGTATTGTGACATGTCAGGGCAAGCACAACGCATCTGACTTGAAAAAAAATCCCTACTTACGTAATACCATTTCAAGTGTTCGTAACAGGATCAAAAGTTTACCTGCGAAGCCTTGATCTAATCCTCGGGACACCACATTAGATACAAGAATATTACCTGAGAAGGCCTTAAAAAAGCTTTTGAAGTTCAGAACGGACGGTTATTTCAACGGTTCAAAGGTGCGGCATTTTTATAGCTACCAGGATTTTCCCTGCCAGATGTCATCCTATGAAAGTTACATCTTACTCAAGAGTCAAGCTGGTGTGCAATAACGGAGTGGTCACAAGCTTTTGCCAACTAAGGCTGTTTTGTTCACGGTGAAAGTGCCTGGAATGTTACAGCAGTATGTAATGCCTGTGCTCAAACTACCATAGGATTAGCGCTTTTACCTAGACAAACCTTACGCAAGCCTCACCGACGCGGCGTCTGGTAATTTGTCCCCTAACTCGTTCAAGCACACTAACCCAAAGAAACTTCCGGCCAAGTAGCTAACAACATTTCCCTAGTTTAGTTAGATTAGGGTCCTCTCTGCGACTTAGCCGTAAGAATGCGCTGCTGCGTTCTCTTTACACAGACCGAGGGCGGGTACTCTGCCTAATAAAATCAAAGCTATAAAATGCCCGGGCGACATAGTTGCGTTAAGATGTTGCTTGAATGAAGCCCATGAAGTTTTCGCTGTGTTTAGCGACTGCTAAGGTCATTTTTAGACAATTTCTTTTTCTTTTCGCCGCATGCTGTTTCTGTCTTTTCATTATTTCGAGTGAAGAGATTTATTGTAAGCACGGGGAATTTAAACGAACCTTCCTCGGAATCTTCTGTGGGGATCTTCTTTTCGAGGCGCATTACATAATAAAGAGGCTTGTTCAGGAGGCCCGGATTATGTGGGGCAATAAAAGGACTGAACTCGCAACTCGTGCTGGAGAACTTTCTCGGGATCTTCGCAAGTTTCAGCTCTTGGTGGTTATTACACAGAAAGATGTCCCCAAAGTTGCACGCACTTCTTTAGAACATTGTGATGAGTGCCTTTGGTGTAAGCACTCAGTCGAGAATCAGAAATCCCCTCGGACCAAGTCAGGAGGTCCTCAAAAGTGACAAAAAATTCTTTCAACAGCGAAGCTGTTTAGCAAATCGTAATTTTTCGTTTCTCCAGCAAAAAATACTAAGAAATTGCCGAGTACGAGCACGTGAGCGCTGGCCTCGCGGCAATCGCCCGGAAGTTCACAAAACTAAGAAAGTGCCTAGCGCTCTTGTGTGCGTTCCTTTCGACAACCGTCCGGCGTTCATTGCGGACGTTTGCAAGCTAAGCATACCAACGTAGGGAGTTTGGCCAAGATTGCGGCGATCACCCGGCAGTTAAAAAAACCAAGGAAATACCGAGCACTCGTGTATGCCTGCCTCGTGGCGACCGCGTAGCGTCCCCGGCGCACGGTTGTCAAGCCAAGCATATCCATTTAGGGAGATTGGCCAAGATTGCCTAGTAAAAAACCTTTAAGGTTCGCTGTAATCGTGGCAGAAATTACTCGGAACGAGAAAGACACGTGCTAGCGTATGACCGTCCAAGGGGATTTCAATGATTATCACTTCCAAAAAAAAAAAAGGAATAAGCTGACACTTAAAGCAATCATGATGGAGTTTATGTAGTTTCGGCAGCGAAGGAGAAGCAAACCGGCTGCAATCGTGGGCTGAAATCTTCGTGATGGTTGTGAAGATGGGACACAGCTTCGCTACTTTCAAGTCTTCCGCGTTAGTGTTAACTTCCTTCATTTTTTACGTTCGCAAAGGAGTCAAATGATATTTCTTTCTCCTGGGTGCCTACAGTTGAGTGTTTGTCTAGCAAATATCAGTACAAGTATTATCAGCCAGGCGTCCCAATGTAATTTCGTTGTCGGCGACCAGCGATAAAATTTCGTCACAATAATTTTTTTTTTAAATTCTGCCACCGCAAAATGCCACCCTACGCCCAACTCGTTATTTTTCTAACCGAGCAACATCTGTCGTCTCCACCATCATACGACTAAAATGCCGAATTTTTAACCCTAAATACCAATGTACAAATATGTTATGCAGACTAGGACAACATAACGAAAGTATTTTAATAAAAATTCCCCCGCATTTCCCCGAGGGGGAGAATGTGAAAGTGCGAATGCACGGTTGTCGGCCCGCTTGCGGCGCTTGCGCTCGGCCCCCGCAGCCCACCGCCTCGCCGCCTTCTCTTCCATCTCTTCCATCGGGTTTGTAGTATCACGTGTACACCACGCAGTTATCAAGCCGCTATAACGCCGCTGAGTCGCCAACGCACGCCGCTGACGACGTAGTTTGAATGCGTTAAAGATATAAGGCGCGTTACTGACAATATCAGCGTCGCGTCCGTGGCTTATTCGGTAGAGCGTCGGGCTGCGGCCCGCAAAGTCCTCGGATCGAAACCTGGCGCCGGACGCTGTTTCTTCTTTAAAGAGCGCTGCGGACGCCGCCGACGCCGGCGGTGGATGGTTTGGGGTCGCTTATAAAGTGATTCACACTTAAAAAACATTCGTTATCTCAATGGGCTAGAAATTTGGCTTCATCGCGGCCGAGACATGACTCACGAAGCGACCCAGGCATTGCCTGACAAATTGCCGACGGACGCCCCTTTCGTCGCCGGATGGCCCACTAAGTGGCAACGCATGGCACATGAAATTGCCGACGGATCCGCCTTAAAACATAGGTGAGGTAATATTAAAATTAATGCCACGTTTTTGAAGAAAACTCCTAGTGAACAAAGTAAAGTTCTTAGTTGAAAAAAAAAATTGTGTAAATTTGGTTTCGGGTCAAAATCGAACGAGGGGTTTAATAACTGTAGGGTTAGCACGCTTCTTCAACAGCGCAGGGGATCCACTACTCCAGCCGACTGAACGGAAACATAAAGATGAAGTTGTGACCTTCAACATAAAAACGCCAATTCATGTACGAAAGCCTACTGTAGTACCGTAAGCACTGTAAACATAACAGCAGTAACTAAACGAATAAGAAAGTACGTTTGCCCAAAATGTTCGCATTGCTTGGCACCCACAGCGGCATTCACTGAAACTTTTGATCATTCATCGCTGTTCCATCCGGTGGCAAACAAGCACTGCGAACGCGGGAAAAGAAAAATGTGCAAACGGAAAAGGATGATGATAATGTTTAGGACCCGTTCGAAATTGGGCACTAAAGATTGCATTCGCTATACTGTAGGGAGGGAAAGATGTCCTCGTTATGTTTATTAACGTGACCAGTGCGTGGTTCGAGCTAGAGTCTCAACGGGTGTACGTATGGACATTACAATATGCGGTCTCCAAAACGTACATAAATCCGAATATTCCCTGCGGTGGTGTAATAAATGAGGCCGCTCAATATAGATTAAGCGTTCGGGATTTTACGAATGAGGCACGAGTCGGTACCCCGCTGTAGCGAAGGCACTTTTAATGAAAAGCGCTTATGTCATTGTTAAGAATTCAACCAATAAATAACCGTGGTTTTCTGGGTAGCAGTAGTGACGAAATATATATCATTTCTCTTTACTCTATTAGGATAGAAGGGAATGAAGACAACGGGACCGCCAACGGTTTTGTGACCGAGCTGACTTCCTGCTCATTCCCGACTGCACGTCCTGCTTAACCGGGTACTGAAGACTGCGTTGCACTTTATATGGTGCCCGTTTCCCGTACCACAACTCGACCCCTCATTAAGTGCGTTACAACTACAATCTAAGAAAGCCTTCCGGTTTGTTTTAAACAGGCGAAAGTAACAGACTTGTGTGCTAAAGGTTCAGGTGAGGTCGGACCTACTGCTAATTTATTGGTGAGGTGTGGAAGAAGTGAGGTCAGTGGTGCTGAACACATGGTCAGGTGAGTTTTCTAACTTGATCTTAACCATAATGCTCAGAGTGCGGTCGAGCCGAGCTTTAGAAAAAATGAACACGAAGTCATAGCTGCGGAGGCGTTTTACGTCCGGTTAGGAAACTAGCTTTCTAACCCAGCACTCCCACAAATTCTTATCAGAGAAGCTGTATTCCAATGCGACTTTATCGCAGTAGGTAGGTTAGCAAAATGAAAATGAAGATATGAGCTAGATTTCTGCTTCAGATCTCTGCTTCTGTGATCAACGTGACCTTGTCCGTTCCCTGATGTTCCGTAGTTATATCGATAAACACGTTGTATCTCAGGATACCACAAGGACTTTGCAACGCCACTGGAAGAGACGGGGATCATTTTGAGTTGCTGTGTGTGTTTCGGGGGGGGGGGGGGGTGCAAATATATGATGCTTTATCTGGTGTCACCCTTGGAGTGGCGTAACAGGAAGTTATAGTACCGGGAAATAACGACCGGAAGGAATGCCACTTTTTCTCATGGCATCCATCACACTTACGCTTAAGTTGCAACCACGACCGGTAAATCACCGCAGAGACGTGGAGTGCGGTAAACGGTCGTGTGGAAATAGTGGATCCTCCTTCGTCGATCAAAATTAACCAGCAGATAATTTGTTATGAGCGTGGTCTCTTCCCCTGGGCACCTATTGAGGCAAACGGCCCATGGCTTCTGTACTCAGTGCCTTGGCAGCCGCCTTTTGGATGCCGTCAGGAAATTGAGACACTATTTTGCTTAAAACAATTTTCTGCAAAATGGTCCAGAGTATCCCCACCTTGTTATTTTTTGCTTCCCGAAAGAGTTACCTGTGTTCCATATTCACCCCTTCCCAAAAGTATAGTACATTACTGGTCGAGATATGGTTGCAGGAAAGTTATATTTACATCGGAAACCTCCGCACAAGTGTGTTACCCACGGGCATGCATGTTCACAGACCAAAAAAGCTACGAAAGGAGCGCAAACTTTAGAAAGTGCTTTCACAATTCCAGTTATCCTTCAATCAGCCGTAAAAGAAAGTCGCTTTTCTCCTCGCCTAGGTAAAGCTCATTTTCCTTCCTTAAAAAGCAATTTCGCCAACTGGATGCAAGAAGGCAATCATGTTTTCGTTTGTTGTGATCTTTTTAATAAGTTTCAGAACGGAGCAAAATTTTGCCTCCCAAGAAGGTATTGCGAACGCCGTCCGGGCAATTTGTAGCGCTGCAATAGAAGTTTCAGAGCGCAAGATTGATCGGCTTCGACGAGGAGAACAACGACGCAAACTTGCTGGCTCGTAGCTGATGACTATCTGCCGTGCTCTCACACCAGCAAATCTAGCGGGGAAAGAATATAAAGCAGCACTAGCACAAATTGCAGAATCACGTAGTCTACTAGGTGAAACGGTAACAAGGCTCGCCCTATGAGCACGGGCGTGGAAGCAGCATTGTGTGCGAAGTTCGCCTCCGCGGCCATCTCCGCATTCAGCAGGGAAAATCACCGGTGTTCGGCGAGGCTGACATTGACAAACGAGCCCTGCGCCCTGCCCAGCCTGAAGGAAGCAACCGCGGCCGGTGTGTACGCGGGATCACGCCTGAACTGGAACCGATGAAGACAGCGATGTCGAGCGAAAGGAGACAGTGAATGACACACCTCTTCGCTGTTCCGCTGATACAGCCCTTACCGGAGCTGCGTGGGGCCGTTGTATTCCCCGTGCTTTTGTTTTGAGGCTTAGTATGTATCATTTACTTGCTGTCTACGCAGAACCCTTATCACTGGATGAACTTGGGGTAGAGCACGGAAGAATGAGATGTGGAAGCAGTTTCCACGGCCAGCACAAAGTAACCTTTAAAATAAAAATTCAATATGAGAGAACTCGCCGGAGGAAATTTGAACAATTATAGTTGAAGTCGGGTTTCTTTCCATTAGGGAAACCTTATGGTCCAAAAGACAAGCAGGCCCTTCTTGTAGACCATTCAGGGGAGGCCATAAACTCGACGGAGGGATATATGACGAAAATCACGTGTTAAGACTGCATTTGGACATCCGTGGGTAAACGCGTTCAAAGTGTATGGGTGTGGCCTTCGTCGTACAGTGGAAAATTGACAGATGAGGAGTGCAGCTGTCCAAAATATCTGTAGGTCCAACGAAACATAGCGAGTGATTTATTGCCCTTACACTCTGTGGTGGATGAGGAGCAAATCTGGTTGGAGTCGAAGGAGTGCAAGAACCGTAATTTGCGATTGAGCGTACTTTCTAGCCCATAATCAGAACGAAATTTGGGAGGACTAGAGTTTTATTCTAGCCGACAAACATGAGGCTGTTCGTCTAGCTCTTCCGCCGTAGGCATCTCACTGTATGTGTATATGTGTAGCATACTAATCCAACTAGTTCGAACGAGCAGTTTTGTTGCAATCCTTTATTATTAGGGAAAGGCCATGCGAGCCAATTACGTGAAGTGGGTGGCGAGGCAGGGAGTGCTAGCCGAGTTGCAGAAATGGTGGGTCCATGAAGGGCGTAGAAGATATAACTGAAATCAGTAAAACCAGGTCAGGGTTGGGATCACATGTGTAAATCAACTACTGTGACCGGACCCGACCCCGGTTTACACCAATCTTGAGAGAACACTGTCTACGCCGAACATTCCACGGGCTCTGAAAAAAATTGGGGTATTCGAAGGGCAAGTCGTCTTGAGAGGCATTGGCAGAATTGGGTCGGCGAGTACGGGCGGCACAAAGAAAACGCAGCGAGTACCAGATTAAGGCGTAGAGGGTGGTGAACACTGACATTTCACGGTAGGCGCCGTAAGGAGATGAAGATCTGGTCGGGTGAATCCATTTTCTCGTGATGTGGGGCGTGAGGGTTACGTTGGCGATAGTTTTGTTCCCGAAGATTTCCGGAAAGCGAGGAATCGAGGAATACAGAGCCAAGTAGCCAGCGGCAGTAATGGAAGCAAGACGAACATTTCGGGCCGGGCGTGCGTGTCCAAGTTAAAGGCGAAGATCAAGAAAGGGGAGCAACGCGTGGTCGCCGAAAGAAGGGGTACTAACAAGACACTCCCTTGCTGCATCTTGCGTAGCCTGGTTTGCCCCATCCGAGTCCATGTGACCCGGCACCCGTGCCAAACAGGAAGTGGTCGCATTAGGAGCCAAAATGATGATCATGTGTTCCATTTTCTGCACAACTTTCTGATCAATGATAGGCTTGCGGAGTTCTTGAAGTGCCTGTTGGGAGTCCGCAAGAATCCGAATGCGTGGAGGAGGCGGGGTTGTCACAGTGTAAGCCAAGTGATCCATTGCGCTGAGCCTACACTAACGTAGGGGGGCCTAGTGGTGAGCGTTACGAGTGACAGTGCCATAGAGGTTTATACTCATATATACCAGAGTCCTTCAATGCTGGCGCCACTGTCTTGGCGAGCCGCGCTTCTGCGATTGTTCCGTCATGTACCGGGCAGGCACGTTCCACTCGTCCTTGGCATGGCGCATGAAGAGGCTGGAACTTTGTTTCGGGATGCAAAAAAGCAACAATACTACTGCAGAAGATTTATCACATTTGTTTTGTTCTTATAAAATTGAAGCTGTAAGAATATTCATTTGTCAGGAGCTGCCTAAAAGCTTTATGCAAGGTGAACAGAAAAAAAGATGTTACCCTTTTTGTTAATTTTGGCTTCAAGAAAAAAAAACATGCCTTTTGGCTAGCCAAGCCAAGTAGGCGAGGAGCGTCGCTAGCTGTAATGGCGGTGCCCACGACGGCCTGTAGTGGCAGTGGCACATTTCCCTCTAGTGATATATTAGTATGAAACCCTCTGGACAGACCGGTCTAGGTCAAATCAAGCCGGGCGGCGTCAGGATTGTCCGGAAGGCGCCTAGGCCATTGGGAAAGGGGAGAAGGGCTGGCGTTCGTGTAAACGTCAGCTTCATGTGGCAGTCTCGTCGGGAGGACGCGTTGAAAAGTTTTCTCACGGACAGCAGGTCAGCAACGGGTAATACCGGTTTGTATCTGGGCCACCGTGACCGGCCAGACAGACCATGGGGCCGAAAATGTCCGAAGAATACGTAAGTCCCAGGCAGGGCGCGGAGACACCTGTGGCGTTAATGTCCACCGAATGTCATCTTTCCGAGGGCTTCCGCTAGCAGTTCTTCAAAGGGAGGAATGGTAGCAGCGCGTTCAAGAACATCGATGCGGGTATGACTGGGGAGTCCTGTGATGGTGCTGAGCCAGGCCCGACAAAGAACCGCTAAGTGTTTCTTGTGGGTCGACTATTGGTCGCGGCCGGAGCACCAAAAGTGAGACGGCTGACAGTTACCGCCCGACAGAGCGTGAGACACGCCGATTGATGAGCACCACCAAATTTGTTCGAGAGGCGAGAGATTTATTGCAGCACTGGCTATTTTTCCGCAGTTGACGTATCCACAACCGAGCGATGTTGTGGGTGGCGAGCGAGGCGAATGCCAAGCAGGCGAATGCGACAACATTGAGAGGGAATGGGTGTGTCGCCGATGTAGACGGCATGAAGCATGTTGGTGGGTGGTTGGTACGGACAGTGAACCCGTGAACCAGGAAAAATTCTGTCTTCGGAGGCGCTAGTTTTAGGCAAAGAGTTGGTAAAATAGTGGAGGCGAATTATTATATACAGCAAGGGAGGGTCAAGAAATACGCTCGCTCTGAAAACCCGCCTTATAGCCGTTATTACCCATGGTTGTATGTGCGACAAAATGAAACGAGGTTGCGACGAACTTTTGGGAAACGAGCAGCATTAGCAACCTTTTGCTCTTTCCTTTTCTTCAATTGGTAACTAAGCGGTCTGCGTTGCTTTTTCTTCACAATGGACAGAAAACGGTTCTCTTGTTTACTCTCCATTAAACACAAATACGTTTCGCAGGCTCGCATAACAGTACTATTACAACACTCAGGGGCGAGGTCGTTTTTTCTATTGCTTCTATTCACTGGCGAGGCGCGCATGCAGCAACCGTGTGAGTACGCCTTCACTGTTTACGCCAGGCTCCGCTGGATGGCGGTACTTGTCCGTGCTAAGCACATGATTGTATTGCACTGTACCTCACCGAACGCAAGGTATTGCCTCGAGTCCAATGTGAGTGCGATTAATAGCATCTTTGTTGACCCCACCATTGAGAATCGAGTTGAAACGGAGCATGCGACGCATGCCGGTGTTTTTTTTTCTTCGGCGTGCGGCCGCAGTCGCCCGAGCCGCGCCATGCCAGTGGCGCATCGATGTCTGTGGCCGTTTGCAGTGTCGTCAGGCGAAGAAATTGAGAGCTAAACATTGCAACGAATGCCACCTATACTTCAGTCAATCTGGCGTTTGCCGGCTGTTGTTCGTAGTGTGCTTTGGACCAGGGCTACAAAGCAACTAGAGCTTGCAAGCAGCAGGAAACTTGGGCTGGGCAGCTGACAGTGGGCAAAATCCTCCTTTACCGGAAATGCGAGGCCAATGGTAAAATATACAAACTGGCGAAAAAAGCCGGTATCACGAAGTTTTTCATGTAATAGGATTCGGCAGAAATGACCAAGCTTGGCCCTTCCTTCATCCTTCTAGGGGATGCATCGCGGAAGAGACGCATCGGAAACAACTGGGCGCCTTCAAACGGAATTACACGAATATTCTGCATCCCTAACCCTCCTTTTTGTGCACGCGTAAATAAGCTGAGCTAATGGCTCCTGAAAACAATTCTCTTTCTACATTGTCTAGTCGTCAACGAGCCTTCCGTGCTCCGGCTCGGGGACTTTCGCATTGACGCCAAGCTAATATAATCGAATGAGTATTTTTAAAAGTGCGGAGCCGCCACCAGTCCCACATGTCATACCCAGCTTCCCCCTGTCGCGGTAGACAAAATACCTTCAAAGGCTCTTTTAAGCGACTCAGAGAGAGAGAGAGAGAGAGAGAGAGAGAGAGAGAGAGAGAGAATGCAGTTTAATGATACTTACGAGGTCTGTCCAGCCTAACATGGTACTTCAGGGGAATAATAAGACAAATGAAAACAAAATGACACCTTCTACAGGTCCGGAGACAGTGTTCAGTAGTTCGGGGGAAAAATTAAAAAAAAATTGGTAAAAACCTCAGGAGAAATGTTCAAACACACTGGGGAAATGTTCGCTTTCGATTTGAGCAGAGTTCAGATACCGCGGAGCGACCACACGCGATCATGAGTTTAGTAGGTCGGGGTAAAAATAAAAGAAGTGGTAAAACCCACTGGAGAAATGATCGCTGGGAAAAGCGCAGTCTCGCCTATGACGAAGTAGTCAGTCAGTCAGCTTATGACTCCTGTCCTCAATCAACTCGTGGTGATGCTCAAAACTGGGGCTTCAGTCCTCAACTCTGATTGGCTCGAGTTGGGCGAGGAAATATTCGAAGAGAAGGGGAAGTTAGAGGAGGGGGGACTGACCACTGGTCGGCTGAGAGACCTGTTACAGTGTACGTTACAGATGTATGTTATAGTCACAAATTGAAAGCGACACTAAAGTCGATGCAAAAGACACTCTGTTCTATAATGACGGGAAAAAACTAGCAACTGTTCACAGTAAAGTCTAGAAAATACTCCCGTGAGATTAAACAGCTCACGTGTTCTGGCGCAGTCGATGAAGTCGATGCTGCTATATTCCCAGTTTTCGGCGGCCTCTTGGTAGTAGACACGGGGTACACAACCGTGCCCACTCGAAGCCGGCGATTTAATGCCCGGTCAACGAACAGAGGTTAGGCACGGCTGGCACTGCAGCCTGGCAGGACTGTTGGGCGTGCGCAACTACGTCCTCGGAAGCATAGAGTAGCTTACAATATACACTAGAAAGGAATCTGGCGCTAGTGTCTATGCGGCTCACATCAAGGTCGTCTGTGTCGTCATGGACCGCCATTATACATTGCGCTCGCCTGAGTTTCATCATTGGCTTGGATTGAAACGTTTTAGTGACCGCAAATTTAAACAAAGTACCACAAAACCGCGAAAAATAGCGTGCAATTATGTAAGTGGAAAATAAAAACAGGCTGTTTCCAGAGTTTCCTATGTTTCCAAACTCTATGCTCGGCATAGCACGGCTACCCCATCTTGCGGGCAGCCCTCAGAACAACGGCTCCTCCAATTACCCTTTGCTACGATGATGATGAGGATAGTTATTATGATGATGATGGCGATGATTCCCTCAAAGTTTTGAGCACGTACCCACAAGGGGATTGATCAGGGCTAACTCACTTGCTGAAATTCGTGAGCACCTTAAATTACTAGATACAGACGCCGTAAAATGAAACTTGGTTATGATTAAAACCCTAATAACCCATTAGTTAGTACACTTCAGAAATTCAAGCGACCTGAAGCAGAAACGAAAGCTTGAATACAATTATATATATGAATATATATATATATATATATATATATATATATATATATATATATATATATAGCGAATCAGAATAGGAAATGAGGGGCTCGTTGAAAATAACACAGAAATAAGGGTTGGCAGTCGACTACCAACCTTTATTTCTATATATATATACAGATAGGTCAGCAGTCTACGACGCCAAAGGAGGCATAGGGGTGTGGTTAGGCTCTTTTCTTTTTTACTACGGTTAATGAGGTGAACATTATTTTTTTTTTAAATACACAGAAGAAAGAAAGAAAAACACGCGCCCAGAGTGGGGACCGAACCCACGCCTTTCGATTACATGTCGAATGCCTTACCAATTCGGCTACCTGGGCGACTGTGTTCTCCTTCACTTTCTGGGCTATTTATATTTACTAGAAGTGTATCTGACACTTGAGGGTGGTAGCCAGCGCCACTCTGACTACACGGGGAGAAGGGGACCTTCTTTTCAACCCCCGGGGCGTGACTCCAACGTCTACAGCCTGTCATGAGCAGGTAACTGGCGGGAAGCCCTCTTATGCTACCTAGGCATCAAGGCTGCCAGAACCGAGACCCTCGCTAGGCTTTCGCAGAATAACATAGTAAGGAAATGAGGGGCTCGTTGGGGAAATACAGATAGGTCAGCAGTCTACGACGCCAAAGGAGGCATAGGGGTGTGGTTAGGCTCTTTTCTTTTTTTACTACGGTTAATGAGGTGAACATTATTTTTTTTTAAATACACAGAAGAAAGAAAGAAAAACACGCGCCCAGAGTGGGGACCGAACCCACGCCTTTCGATTACATGTCGAATGCCTTACCAATTCGGTTACCTGGGCGACTGTGTTCTCCTTCACTTTCTGGGCTATTTATATTTACTAGAAGTGTATCTGACACTTGAGGGTGGTAGCCAGCGCCACTCTGACTACACGGGGAGAAGGGGACCTTCTTTTCAACCCCCGGGGCGTGACTCCAACGTCTACAGCCTGTCATGAGTAGGTAACTGGCGGGAAGCCCTCTTATGCTACCTATATATATATATATATATATATATATATATATATATATATATATATATATATATATATATATATATATATATTGTCACGTACCCACAAGCATCTGAATGAACTTTTAATTTGTGACATCCCACCCGAGGCGACGACGACGACGAACGAGCGCTACCGGGAACGCATCATCATCAGTGTCTTGCTCTGGCAGCTCGAGTGCTTCGCGGTCAAGAGCGTTCTTCTCCGCTGCTCCTTCTACTATAGCGTTTTAGTAAAGCTTACCAACACCCCCAACGCGTATTTGCTGTACGCGACAATATATATATATATATATATATATATATATATATATATATATATATATATATATATATATATATATATATATAGTAAAAAAATGGGTATAGCTTCTAACAAAACTGTTTATTGGTCGACGTTTCGATCGGCTGCCGATCTTGAGAAAGATCGGCATCCGATCGAAACGTCGACCAATAAACAGTTTTGTTAGAAGCTATACCCATTTGTTTACTATTTGCTACGGCAACCAAAGACAGCCCTTCTCGCAATCTATATATATATATATATATATATGGCATGCTGGCGATGGGGCCGAAGGCGTGGTGAACACAAAGTAAGAAACCTCGGTAACAGCAACAGCGGAGGGTTTATTTCGACGTTTCGACTTCGAGACAAGTCTTCTACAGGAATGATGGCTTCGGTCGTTTCGGAAGAGAGCATATATGTCGAAAGTGGAAAGCGGGTTTACGAATGGCCAACGATACCACACACAAACATACGTGAACAACACAAACACGAAGCGGGAATCTTCCTTATTGGAAGAATGAACAAAAAATGATCAACGAAGACAGAGACGCCAAGATAGTTGGAGGGAAAAAAAAAGGCAGAAAGGGAGATGAAAGAGCACTGAACAGGAATTCGAGTGGTGGCGGAATTGCGCTAATAAGTTGAACCGATAAAGGCAACCCCAAACGCTCAATTGGCTCCTTCAAAAGCAGCTGTCTAGCTGCCGAGAAGCGGCGACAAGTGAGAAAAAAATGCCCGATTTTTTCAGGGACATGGCATCGCACACATAGTCCCGTACGTGCAAGCCCTGTTGTAAACAGATAGAAATTTTGCTTCAGAATCCTGCAACGCAGCTCGGTGAAGGTCACTTCGCATTGCCGAGAATCACAAAAATGGACATTCCAGCCGAAATTTAAATGTTGACACTCTTCAAACGATAGGAGTGCATCTGCACGAGTAGCGTCTAAATACCAATATCGTCTTGATCCTAAAGATGCAAAAAGAGCCTGATTAGGTATGCCGAAAAGAACGGGAGCTGCGCCAGCGATATTAGCTAAATGGTCCGCTAGCTGGTTACCCCTGAGGTCCGTATGGCCAAGGATCCACGCCAAACGCACCTACGTCACGTGCCTTGGAACAAAAAACCATAGAGTAACTCTATGCAAAAAAGAACAATGTGCCGTGCAATGAATAGATAGATAGATAGTTTTGTTCACCACGCATAAAATTAAAGCTAGAAGCTAGCAGGAGGAGCAAAAACTCTTTTCAAGACAACAGTCAGTGTAAGTTCTACTCCTTTTCATTCAACTTAACAATTTGAGGCTTTCATATTTTCCAAAATTTTAACAATTGAAGGTTGCAGGCTTACAAAGGTTGATTTTCCTTGCACTTAAACTCAACATTAAATGCACATCGGTAGGTCTGTACATGCTTTATGCCAGATTGACTTCTATCTATCACCCGAGACAAACTATGTCACTGCGATCGCTAATCAGCTACACTGTCAGCTTTCAGATTTTTAAATTAAAATTCTGGATTGGATGGGAATAATACACGTCTAAAATGAGATCCCAGTACGCATTCCCGTCGCGTGTGTTGTATGGTTCCAGGTCAAGGTGGGCGTTGTGAATGCGTTGTGGCTTTCTACTTAGAAAACGCGGACAACTGGTACATGCAGCTGAATTTACAGTGATTTCAACATTGCTTGGCACGTAAAGAGGGTCGACATTACGGTAGTACGACAGGGTAAAATGAATATTGGCATGACGACATGCCAACTCGGGTGGATTAGCCAGAAACGACTACAGCTGCCATCAGAACCAATTGTCTGTTTAACCAAATCGCATTTGGCTGCAACTTCACATACCCACCCATAATTCTCACAAACCCATTGGAAGATGCAGAAGCCCAGCAATCACACCACAGTGGAACTCTCTTGGCTATACCCATCACACGGCAAGATGCCAACACGATACTCTACCGAGCACGTAAACAAGCTACAGCCTTGCATTCGTCTGGCTCGCAGAATTGACATGAATGGCTTCACAGGCTCGATCCAGAGCAAAAGTTCTAGCTCGCTTACACTCCTCGGCTTCGCAAAAGTCAACAGACATTGCTACACCGGCTGCGTCTTGGAGTAGCATTGACCTGAAAGTATCTCCAAACAATCGGACATGAGGACTGCCCGGACTGCCTTCTGTGTGGTTGTCCTGAAACTATCGAACATTTGCTTAGCTCTTGTCCAAAGTACTCTAGTGAGCGAAAGATCACTGAGGCAGCATTAATACTACACTTGGACACTCGCACTCTGTCCGAACAAACGATTTTGGGCCTGTGGGGGTTTACTTTTGGCTTGACCGTTAAGGCTTTTTCGTGGGTGTTCTCGTTAGTTGTTTTTTTTTCGGTTTTCGGGACTGGCTTATCAATTCAGAAGGCAAATAGGAAATCGGCGAAAGATTTCTCCCCAGATGTCAACTACGAAGTGAACGGAAATAAGTGCACGAAACGAAACTTAGAGACGTGAAACAATGATTTCATCTTCTCTCTGCTGTCCCTGCGGGGTAAGCCTGTGGGCTGGGAACATGAAACAAAGCCTAGCCGTTAAAGCCCTGCTTATATTTTTTAGTGACTCCTCTGTGGATTCTCGGCTTTAGGTTGCTGCAAAATTTGACTGCAGAATAACGTTTCATTATTTTTGTGGAGGATAATTATATGGTGAAAAGTGGACTGTAATAATCCGATTCAGCGTCCCATCGTATGCGAGGCGTTTATTGGTTGTACTGCTTGTCCATAGTTCATTTGTCGATTTCACTGTCATTCCTCATACCTTCCATATTCATTGCGTTCTCTTTTCGTTCCCAGTTCTATTCCCCCAATGGGAAATAGCAGGCCCAAGTACAGTTCCTCAGGCCAGCCTCTTCTCCCTTTCAATAAACATTTACTCTCTCTCTCTCTCAAAAGGTGACAATGACAATGACCGCTGTTAGAAGCCATGGCCAATTCCCTTACTCTCATAACAAACCAAATTCTGACATACCGACAGAGTGGGACTGGCGACTGATGTTGAAAGGTGCTGTCAAAATTCACAGTGAATTCACCAGTTCCTATTGGATGTGATGTGAACATACCCCCTTGAAGGAACACTCTGTGGCATTCTTTTTATTTATTTATTGCACAATTTTGCCACAGGGCATCAAAGTAACAGAGGGATAAAAAAAGGAAAGTGAGGGGATGCAAGCGGCTTCATGACCTACAGAATAGCGTATAGGCCAGTCTCGGCAAGAAATTCCAACAGCTGCTTGTAGAGAAAACCATGCGTGCAATGGGACATTAGTGCTTTTGCATTCCAAACCCATAAGAAATGCTTCGGTGTCCCCGAACGTTTTCTCCTGTCACGTACACAACATATAGGTGTGTACACGTTAACAGATTTAAGAGAAACAAATTTTTGTTCATTGACATACACTTACAGGGCAAAGTGTAGGTAACCTGTGGCATCACTACTAGTAACAGTGCTATGTGCACATACAAGTTTACCCCAGGGTACTATTTTTGGGGAAAATCACAGGCCTATATGCTGTGGTGTATGGCTGACAATCAAACCATTCAAACTGATGGCTTATGTTTCATCACTTTTGTGGCAAATAATTTCAATGCAGAAGCTGTTTTAGCTTATCAATGAACATAACTGTAGCGTTTTTCAAATAGGTACTTCTCTGACAGAATCTCTTATGATGAAAACACTTGACAATTAGCTCAGTTGTGGAAGATGAAGCTATTTCAGTGACATCTGAATTCAGTATGGGGAGGCGGCTTCGTGTTTATATCTGTCGCACAGTGATGTCAACAGTAGAAGCTTTCTACTGATGTTTTGTCCACAGGAAAGCCGGAATGGGATGTGCAGTATATACACTGCACGCAAACCAAGGATATTTTCCTGCTAGTGCTACCTCCTTTGTATGCCTTATTTGATCTAGGCAAGCTAAAAAAGTACGCAGTGGAACAGCAGATAACCTGTTACATTCTTTACCACAGATCAACAAAAATTTAAGCAAAGGGGAAAAAATATACTGCACTTGTTTAGGAGAACCAAATGTATGTATGGCTATTCAAGACTTCATTCGGCTTTATGTTTAAGTGACACACAAGAACTAAGACCACAAATGTGACAATTAGCGACCATAGATAGCGGGCTTGTAGTGTTGTGATTGGCCTGCGGGGGAAACGTGCATGGGTGATTACCAGATTGAGGGCACCAAATGACATTGACTGCGGATTACCAACAACAAATGTTTTAACTCCTTTGTCGTGAGCCAGTAAATGCTATTCTCTTTTTTTGGTTTAGTTCCAGTTCGGGTTCGGCATGCTGGAAAACGTTTGGGTTGGGTTCTGTGAAAGCAGTGTTTACTGCTGTACGGTCAGACCCAATCCTCCTGTGTTCACAATGGCCTGCAACACAAGAAGAGCTACTCGCCGACGGGATCCTGGCATCTCCTAATGGTGCGAGAAAAATTGTTCTTCTGTAATTCATGCTATGCACGACTACGCCACAGCTGGGCATCGCTACTGTGCATGCACTCTTCACCGCACACAACAGCATTATTTTTGCCCGAAAATGTGGCAGTCGACCGAGCTGTACGTGGCGAGTTGCCCCCAGTGTCAACGCAAACAATGCCCCACGACTGCTCAGCCGGGAAGACTCCATTCTGCGAATCCCCCTCCCCCTTTACCAGTTTAAAAACCGGGCATAGATTTGATGGTCCCTTAACCTCGGTCAAAGAATGGGAACCATTGGATGATCGTGAGCATCGACTACCTTTCACGCCATAGTGAGACAGCTGAATTGTCATCTGCAACAGCTGCCAAAGTGACTAACTTCATTCTCAGTCGCCGTATACTTCATCATGGCCCATTTCATGTCCTCATCAGTGACCGTGGGCGCCAGTTCACTGCTGACGTCGTTAAAGAGCTACTTCATCTGTCCGATTCTCAATTCTGCCATTCCGTGCCATATCACAAACAAACAAACAGTCTCACTGAGCACACCATCCGGACACTCACTAACATGAATGCCATGCCTGTTCCTTCTGACCACAACTGGGATGACATCTTGCCGTTTATTACTCATGCTTACCACACTGCCAAGCATGAGACAATGGGTTATAGCCCATTCTACCCAGTTGACACACGTGTTCCCCCAATTACCTGAACACCATCTTCCCTTTCTTTCACGACGAGGCCAGCCTATCAAACACCCTCTGCGTTGCTGAAGAAGCTCGGAAACTCACTAGTCTCCACATACTGCCGTCACAAGACCGCTCGAAACTCCGCTACAACAGCTGACATCAGGAAATTCGTACTCGCGGGGAGACCTGGTTTTGCTATGGACACCTCAGCGACAGCATGGACTGTGCAAAAAACTGCTGTCAAATTAAGTCAGCCCATTCGTGGTCCTTGACCGACTTAGTTGTCTGAACTATGTCATGTTCAGCTTACTGCTTGAGGACAGCGTAGTCGCAGAACTCAAGTGGCTCGCGTACCTTGCTTGAAATACTTTGAACCACGTGACGCTCACTGACTTGCAGAGAGGGCTGCATCTTTGATGGGGGAAATGTCATGGCCTCCAGGGCCTTGCGACATTCGCCGCCTTAAATTTTGACACCAGCGAGAAAGGTGTCACGTTACAATACTGAGGAGGAAGACGATAAATCTGGCTGGTAGCCCAGTCCGCCATCTTGGCTCGCCACCCCTTTGTAAATAAATCAGTTTTTCACTGTAATGATATCGTGGTGGCTAAGCAGGCTTTGACAAGTGGTCTTGGGCAAGCAAGAATGATCCAGCTTCGCACCAAGCACTAGCCGAGGCCGCATTCCACTCTTAACAGTTATGCTGAAAACGATAATTGTTTCACCTCGAACAGCAGGGTACAACAGTGGGTGTGAGGGCCATCCTCAACATATCACTCACCGAGTTTAAACAATAAATACGGCATAAAGCTGCATTATCGCAATTGACCATGAAACTGCCAAGTGCAATCAGCAGTGTTTGATTGACAAACCAAACCAGAGCTTTATATTTATGAGCGACGGTATAGCTATTGCTGTTACATCAGCATAGCTATTGCTGTTACATCTGTCAGAAGTGCATTGTGCCACCACCACTCATATCACATGGAAAGTTGACAACTAAAAATTCAAGCCTGCTTTTACCAGGTTGTCGGCACTACTTACACACTTGCAACGCTCAATAATGTCCAGGTGGCAACCGAGGAGGAAACCACTTTTGCCGAAAAATGTTTCTCAGTAGGAGTGTGTTAAGACCTGACGGCCAGAAGGCAGCCGAGCAATCATGATCCTAGTGAAAGGAGTCATGAGGACAAAACACAAATTCGATTCATTCGAGAGATTGCCTCGTTAGAATCATAATGCCACCACTGTTAACGCACACTTCGCTTAAATAAGCTACATAATTAGGAAAAAACGGAATGGCCAAGCGACTCACTAGCTCATTTCCCGCAACAGAACCTATGATGTCATATGAGCCCAGCTGTGTGATTGGCCGAGGACGGAAAAAGCAAACGCAAATTAGGCACGGCTTATACGCTTTCCGAACGAACTATTTGCGCTTAAGTGTAATGCATATTCATTTTACAGCAGTAAGAATGGTGCGGTAAACAATGGAAGTTACGAAAACACACGTAAGCATAGAAGTACCGATGCGCACTGCTGTTGGTACTGCGCGCACTATGCTTGTTTTATGTGCACAGCACTCTGCCGCTTTGAAGTTGTCTTACAGGACACTGGCCGATTGGCGTAAGCGGCGTTGTCTTACTTGACCCTGTTTGTCGAGGATACCCCAGGTTTCACGAGACGATCACTTTATACAGTAACAAAAACAAGCCAGGTGCAAATACACTCAAAAAACTGATTTAAAACGTACTAAGTAAACAGGGAAAAACATATGCTAGCGCCGATTAGCCTAGCCAAAGCCAGCGCATATCGAGACACGAATTGTCGGATCAGCTGTTCGTGGCTAGGATGAGGTAAATGCGCCGAATGTCTGGCGCTTTACGTTTGCATTTATTTATCCCGATCGTAGATGTGGCGACGACGTTTCTCGCTTCCGACGGCGCGTTTCGACGAGCGGCGTGCAGCACCACCGCTGACCACCCGTTTCAATTTGGCGCCGCGGCGTCCTGGAAGCAGACGACGCGCCTCCGTTGCTATAGCGACGGGGCGCATGCGCAGAGAGCAGTGGAAGTGCGATCAAGTGCGAAACATCCCCCTCGCGAGGGGCACGATCAAATGCAGAGCATTTCTGGGGGCGCACGACGTTAAGTAGTTTCCGTTACGTTAATGTTGTTGCACTTGTGGCAACTGCTGACGAGAGAGCGCTCGTCAGCAGTAATTTGAATGAGTCAACGATATAAGGCGCGTTCGCAGCGTCCCATTCTGTGTCGGCTTTGTGGCGCAGTGGGTAGAGCACCATGTACATTGCGTTCCGCCCGCAGGGTCGAGGGATCGAAACCTGGCGCCGGATAGTATTTTCTTTTATATAGTGTAGGGGGAGGGGTGCGGACAACGACGGTGCGGACTACGACGGGACAACGCGGGTGACATCGTAAGTTACTGAAATGCTCTGCATTTAAAAAAATACTATGCGGCGCCTGGTTTCGATCCCTCCACCCAGCGGGCGGAACGCAATGTACATGGTGCTCTACCCACTGCGCCACAAAGCCGACACAGAATGGGAGGCTACGAACGCGCCTTATATCCTTGACTCATTCAAACTACGCCAAGAAGCTGCTGATACAACGCATTCACTACCACCAACTCCCCAAACACTAAACGTTAACGCAATACACCCACCCCCTATGCGACGCATTTACTCGAGTCCCCCTCGCGGGGAGATGGGCCCAATTTTTTATATAGTGTAGGGGGAGGGGTGCGGACAACGACGGTGCGGACTACGACGGACGTCAACGCGGGTGACATCGTGAGTTACTGAAATGCTCTGCATTTAAAACACCCCCCTCGCGAGGGGCACGGCCCAATGCAGAGCATTTTCGGGGGGCGCACGACGTTAAAGGGACACTGAAGTGAATTTGTCAAGCTTTAGTTTTTGCTTGTACTGCGTAGACTGGCTCAAATTAGCACACTTTTCATCGTTTATCCGGTTGACAAATCGGTAATTATTTTACAAAGCGCGAAAGAAGAAAAACTACCATGCGCGGTTTGCGGCGGCCGCACCAACTAAGGCTGTGACGTTGGGAGGAGGGGCGCCGTGATTGGACGATTCCCAAGGTTAGCATTCACACAAGTTTCGGTTTCGGTTTCGGTTCTGTAAAACATAACCAATGGCGTTGTTGGAGGGTCATTCTCAATATCTCAGTAATCATCGTACCGCGCTTCTGCCATGTTGTCGGCTGTAAAATGCACAAGATAAGCCTCCCAGGACGGCTTGTAGTCGTAGCATTCACTAGCCGAGACCTACGCAGTGCATGAACGCTCTCCGCGTACCCGCAGACGCCCAAATGTCATGCGCTTTTCCCCCATATTTGGAGCTTGCCTCCCTCATGCCTGTATCGTAAAAAGCGTGTTCGCACCATGCCAAGGGTCTGTTCATTCTGGACTGTGCCCACTGCCTGCAAGCAGTCGGTGCTTATGGCAACAGCACGCCAACGAGAACTCGCTAGCGCGCCAGTGCCAGCCTGCGCGCGTTTTGTGAACTAATTCGTGTAGCCATGAACGTTGCGGCCCAAAAACCGGTGAACTCAATATTGAAAACATCGGCGGAAAACAAAAAAGTTAACTTACAAAAAAAAAAGCACGTACCCGTGGGGATTCGAACTCGTGACTTGCAAAACATTCGCGGTGGCATACCTAACGCCCCAAACCACTGAGCCACGGAGCGGGACGCGAAGGTCTTGCTAATATAGGGTATATATTGCACAACCGGTTTACACTTTTATTTAGTTTTGGCATTTCAAGCAGCTTAGGTGACTGTTTGTTGTACTGCGATCGTGCAGTAAGAGTCGCCCGAGTTTCCACAGTAGCTCACGTCTAGCAATTGCATTTCGTAGACGGAAAAGCGTTCGCAGATGCGTAGTCGTGCTGCTGACCGCTGTGCTTGTTCGCCCAGCGCAAAAAAGTGCTTCCCGCGCCCTAGTTTTACGCTGTACGGTAAAAATATCAGTTGATTTTATTTCCTTAGTACCTATATTGACTTCGCTGACTCTTCTCCCGCCTTCAAGATGCCTTATATTTTCCTACTGGCGTACCAGTCAGCGAAGCGTCGCATGTGCGCTGTGCAGCGCTTGTGTGAAGCGACCTTGACCTTGGCTTGTGTGAAGCTAGATACAGTGTACAAACAAATCAAGTAAAGAAAGGCACATTCTTCCATTCACAAACGTGTCCTGGCTTCGTTTCAACTAAGCGAACGAATTTCGAGCAAGCAATTTTTTTTAACCTCC